>NC_086317.1:33377126-34070459 GCF_036172605.1 Pelobates fuscus
ATAGCAAAATCTTACTTTTATTCCAATCTGGCACCTGCCAAAGTAAGAATTCAAAAATAGTTTAACTATTTACATTGGTGGGCAGGGTTTTCCTGGCACCACAACCACTACAGCGGGCTGTAATATTTTGGTGCTTGAAGTGTTCCTTTAAATTATTCCATAGCACTCAGCCGTATGTTGGCAACAAACTACAATTATGTAAAATAGAATACAAGTAGTTACCTGACTAGAATATCCTGTATAGATGAACAAGAATAACCCTGTATGCTGTATTATGTGCTAAAAGGCAGAGTGTACGCTGGTGTGTCCGTTCCCAATCAAGTCCTCAAGTGACACCAGGATCCTGGCATTTACCAGTTCTGTTCACATGGTGATATTGGCAAATCCTAGACTACTGGAATCTTGAGGACTGGGTGCTAATCACACGTCTTATACATGTGAACAACAACAAGCAATCTGCCGTCATGCATAACACATACAGCCCTGCGGTTATTCAATAAACATTGATCTGCTACAAATTAATAATATCTCGATATCCAAAGCTGCGGAAAAAACAAACCAACTAAGCTATGACTGCAGCAAAGAAGGAGGTTTTATCTTCAGATGATCGATTTTATACTTCGTTTTGACAATCAGATGTTAATTCCTTACAATTTCTATAAAGGCAAGGCTATTCACTAAAAGTGAGAATTCAAAGCAAATTTCAAATTTAAGGTGAAAATAGCCAAATTGGAACAATTCTCGAAGTCTATCATTTCAGTTTAGCTACTCTGGCCTTCAGTGTAAAATTCACTTAAACTCTCGCTTTAGTAAGTAGTGCTGGCTAACTCACTAGTGATGGACATTTTTTACACGGTCTCTCTCAGTGTTGTCACATTGTTACGGTATTTGGGGTGTCTCTTTAATTAATACCTGGGTTGAAACATATAAATATTTTCTTTGTTTTTGGAATTCAGAATTTTCTCTCTGGATCATCACCACTTCCTAGTCTCCTTTAAAAAAACAAAAAACATTCTGTGCAGCCCAAACCAAATAAAGGACCAAACTTTGCTCTAAATGAAAAAGGGGCAATATTTGGATTAATGTTTGATATTGCCACACAGGTACTGCGTGCACTTTTGTCACCAAAAGGTGTATTCCTTGCATATAACAATCATTAAATATATCTCAGCAGTTATTCCTGTAAATTATGTTCAATGTTTCTCAATAATGGGCCCTTCTGGGGCAAAGTACTAAATGTGGAGCAAAGATCACGCTGTTTCCATAGTGACTGCCCACAGATAACAAATAAAAAACAGAATAGCCCAGCCTCGCCTAACCTGTTCTGTACATTATCACTATACAATAATACCATTATTAACCAGCATTAACCATTTGAGAACTGAACTTGCTTCTGTTCCCAGCAGAGTAGTTTCTTTACTAGCTGACGGCAGTGTGTGCACAGTACATTCATTCCTGTCACCCCAGGGGCAGTCAGGGCAGCCATACCCACCTTTAAAAGCAATGCCAGCGTTGTTGATGAGTACATCAATGCCCCCATACTTGTCCTTTAGGAAATCCCTGAGAGCCTGGATGCTGGGCAGGTCAGTGATGTCCAACTGGTGGAAGTGGGGGGACAATCCTTCCTTCTCCAGGGCCTTGACAGCTTCCTCCCCCAGTTTGGGGTTCCTGGCTGTGAGATAAACATCCCCCCTGAACTGCTTGCATAAGGCTTTGACTACAGCCAGCCCAACCCCCTTATTGCCCCCTGTGACTACTGCAACCTTTATACTGGCCATAATGTAATCCTGAGCTGCTGCTACAAACAAGGAACAGGAGCTGAGTGATACTGTACTTGGCAGAACCGATAACAGGCTTGGTTTGTAGATCCCACCCCACAAGGCTGGGCTGAGATATAAAACCACCCTGAATGGGAGGCAGAAACAGCACAGACTACTCCCCTCTTCCTGTTGCAATGTATGAATACTTCTTATCAAACAGTGCCACCTGCAGTTTAACCCATAAGGATCAAAGATCATTTATGATTGTGACCCAGGATTTTTGGGCACTTTTGACATACATTTATTGTACTAAAATCCCCCTCCTTTTTTTAAAAAGGACAATATAGTCACCAGAATCGCTACAGCTTAATGTAATGGTTCTGGTGTCTATAGCATGCCACTGCATCCTCAGCACTGTAAACACTACCTTTTCAGAGAAAAGACAGTGTTTACATTTCTGGGTAGGTATGCCCAGAGCCCATGTATGGGTTCTGATGGTGCCAAAGCCCCAAGTGTCATTTTGAAAGTGGTGGCATTTTGCTTCCCCTGTACAAGTTAAGCAGTCTGGTGCAAGCGTTTATCTGCTTATTTGCTAACCACAGAGGCAGCTGTCTGCCTAACTAAGGCTTGAATGTACGTAGTGGGCAATCGCGATGCAGCATAATGCATAAACCAACCCAAATCATCCCCCTTCCAAAATAATGACAGACAACGTAGTATGGGTGAAACAGGCCAGAGCATTTATTATAACATATGACAAATACTGTATGACACATCCATAATTTATTTAATAAATTTCTCTTCATTTCTGTAACCAAAACGTTTAACATAAATAACCATAAATGAACATATATATATGCATATAACTTAACACATAGTGTAATACAGTGAACCCAACCGTCCTTGCCAATAAACTGACCATGCGCCTATGTGCGACTTCCTCTCACCTTTCCCCCTCGTTATAAAAATCATTACCTTCCAATGCCTACCATCAGCCGACCTTATCCACGCTCGATGGGCATGACATCCCAGGTAACCTAAGGTTAACCCTTTGAAGCAGGGGTGGTTGAGACCTTAAAAACTTGTACCCCCCGCCTACCATGCCCCCAGAATGGGGAAGAGCTCCAAGACAGCCAGAGGTTCCAAGAGCCCCGATGCTTGCCAGCTTACTGGGCAAGAGTCAGCACACCATTGAGAGCCCAAAAATGGCCCCAAACCCCCCAAACCTGCTGCAGCGGTAAACAGGCGGAAGTCAGTGGAAGGGACCTACGGGGCCTGCCTGCACAAGCTACCGATATGGAAGGCCAAGAAGCAACCCCACACCGCCCCAAGGGCAACACCGACAGGCGAAGCCCAGCTTACCCGGGAGAGCCCACGGGTAGCGCAGCTGAAACCCACAACGCCCCCAAAACCACCGACACCTCCGCAGTCAGGGGCAACTGATGTTTCCCCGCCCTGGAATCGATCCCACTATCCAGGAAACTACAGCTGGTATCCCGACCCACGGTTATGTCCTGGGCCACGGAACTCCAAAACGCTGAACCACTACCCCAATAAAACGCCACAGCAGCAGAGCGCGTCAGAAATACAACCTAGAAAACAAGAACCCTGACGGGCGCACCTGCAGCAGCCCGAAAGCAGATTCCATGGTTGCCGTCGTCAGCAAGGCCTCAGGGCCTCAGGGCCCCACAGCCCTAACCACTTGGACTGCTGCGTCTTGCCACACCACCCCATACCTAACCCCTTGGAGGGAACAACAAATGAGTAAATAAGGAATCAGGTGAAATCGCCCCCCGCTCCTCTATGGGCACCATATCCCAAGGGACTTCGGGGCACACTAAAAACAGTCGAGAGGTAAGCTTATCAAGCTTCTTGGCAAGCCGCTCCCGCACCACCCAATGGAAGTCTCATATGGACCGATGGTCCTGCACGGAGAGCACCCAATGACAGATTGCCGCATGAAACCGTGGGAGACGGGATAGACCCCCCTGCAACCGGAGCCCTCTTGCTGGAACGGCACGAGGACCCCACTTACCGTGACCGTCTGTGAATTTCCAACCACCGCCTAGCCTCCACTGGGGGCCAGTGAGGAGGAGTGTGTTCCCCCATGACCCCCCCCAAGAAAAGACGAAGACGCGCGTCCCAGAGGGTGTCCTGACAGCAGAACAACGTGAGCATTCTTGGGGAGCCCTCTCCCCGACAATGCTATCCATAACATTATTTATTCATTTCTCTTTTATTTATATATTTTATTTTATGTATTTTTTTTTATTTCTTTGTATAGCACTAAGACCTCCCCCCCAGGGACCCGACTGGATAAAAGAAGGAACAAGAACACAATGTGTGCTGGCACTCAATTACGCAAGGTGCAGGTATTCGAGGTTCAACCCCACAACAACCTCCTAATCTCAATCATAAACAAATATGAATACCGCACTCAAAGAAATTTTTGGCAATGAAACTTATTGCTAATCCTGCATTTGATTTCAAAATATTTATTGTGTTGGTTTTAACCCCTTAAAGGGACACTGTAGGCACCCAGACCACTTCTGCTCATTGGAGTGGTCTGGGTGCCAACTCCCACTACCCTTAACCCTGCAAGTGTAATTATTGCAGTTTTTCATAAACTGCAATATTTAATTTGCAGGGTTAACTCCACCTCTAGTGGCTGTCTATTAGACAGCAACTAGAGGTCACTTCCTGGGTTCTAGCACAGGTTTCCTGTGCTAGAGCGTCGCTGGACGTCCTCACGCTGTGTGAGGACCTCCAGCGTCGCTCAAAACCCCATAGGAAAGCATTGAAATGATTTTTCAATGCTTTCCTATGGGGAGACGTAATGCGCATGCGCGGAATTTCCACGCATGCGCATTAGGTCTCCTCGGCCGGTGAGCGAGATCAGTCTCGCCCACCGGCCGACGTAATCACTAGGAGGAGCGTCGCGGAGGCGGAGACAGCGGCGAGGGACATCGCCGCTGTCCCAGGTAAGTCACTGAAGGGGTTTTCACCCCTTCAGTAACCGGGGATTGGTGGGTGGGAGGGAGAGGGACCCTCCAGTGCCAGAAAAACAGATCGTTTTTCTGGCACTGGAGTTTCCCTTTAAGTCCGGAGGACGTATATTTACGTCCTTTTAAAAGCGGCTCTAAACGGCGCAGGACGTAAATGTACGCCCTCCGGTTTTTTTTTACTTACCCGGTAGCCGGCGGTCCCACGCCGGCGATCGCGGTTGGGGTGACTCCCAGGGAGCCCCCCCGCGGCAGATCTTTCTCCTCCGGTCCCTCCCGGTCATGTGAGAGTGAGGTCCTTGCGAGGACCTCACAATCACATGGCCGGTATAGCTGGCTCAGGCATTGCCAGCAGGGGGACTAACTGTAATGACAGTTGGTCCCCCTGCTGGCTGAAATCAAATTAAAATAAAATAAAATAAGTGTAAAAAAAAAAATATATACTTAGATCATATATATATTATTTATATATATATATATATGATCTAAGTATATATATACACATATACAAACACACACATACACTGTCTAGGTGTATTTTAATATTAATATATATATATAATTATATATATATATATATATTAATATCAAATTACACGTAGACTGATACTGATTAAATATATATATAATTATTGTTATATATATTTATAAATAATATATATAAAAAAATATGTAAATACGTAAAAAAATAAAATAAAAAAATAATTAAAAATAAAATATAAAAAATGATATAGATGTGTTTTATTTTGTTCTAACTGTATTGTGATATTAATATATATATATTTATATCAAAATACACGTAGAACGAAATAATATATATATCTATATACATAAATATATACGTATATATCACTATATATATACCTATATATAAATAAAAATATTTTAAAAAAAATATATATATATATATACGTATATATACACATATGTATATATATACATATATTAATTCTACACATATATTTATGTAATAATTTTACATAATTAGGTATCCTAATTAATTACAATTAGCGGGACCTGCCTGACAACCCATGTCGAAAGTAAAGGGAATTTAATTTGCTAGCACTATATTTAACCCTATAACTTTCCAAGACACCATAAAACCTGTACATGGGGGGTACTGTTTTACTCGGGAGACTTTGCTGAACACAAATATTAGTGTTTCAAAACAGTAAAACAGTAAAAATTACAATGATGATATCGCCAGTAAAATGACGTTTTTTGCATTTTTCACGCACAAACAGCACTTACACGGACGATATTATTGCTGCAATACTTTTTACTGTTTTAAAACACAAATATTTGTGTTCAGCGAAGTCTCCCGAGTACAACAGTACCCCTCATGTACAGGTTTTATGGTGTTTTCAAAAATTACAGCGTCAAATATAAGGCTTGTGTTTCATTTTTTTCACTTTAAAATTCGCCAGATTGCTTACGTTGCCTTTATGACCCTATGGTAGCCCAAGAATGAAAATTACCCCTATGATGGCATACTATTTGCAATAGTGGACATACCCCATTTGCAATAGTATTGCAAATGGGGTATGTCCAGTCTTTTTTAGTAGCCACTTAGTCACAAACACTGGCCAAAATTGGCTTTTTTTGCATTTTTCACACACAAACAAATACTAACGCTAACTTTGGCCAGTGTTTGTGACCAAATGGCTACTAAAAAAGACTGGACATACCCCATTTACAATACCTTGGGTCGTCTACTATTGCAAATGGTATGCCATTATGGGTGTAAATTTATCTCCTGGGCTACTATACAGTCTCAAAGGCAACGTAACCAATCTGGCGAATTTCAATTTCAAATGTAACACGCTATATTTGACCCTGTAACTTCCCAAAACACCATAAAACCTGTACATAGGGGGTACTGTTTTACACGTGAGACTTTGCTGAATACAAATATGTGTATTTTATTGCAGTAAAAGCAAACAGTATTATGACATTGACAGTTAAAATGTCATGTAGAACTAAAAAAATAAAAAAATCTTATTTTCTCCCATTTTTTTCATATTAAATTATGTTTCATAGCTAAATATTTGATATTAAATGAAAGCCCTGTTTCCCCTGAATAAAATGATATATAATAAGGGGGGGTGCATTTAATATGAAAGAGCTGAATTACGGTTGGACAGACATATAGCGCAAATGCCAGGTTTTGTTTACATTTTGTTTAGTTCACAACTTGTACATTTGGCTGCGGTGTTAAGGGGTTAAATGAATTCATAAAGATAATAGTATTTCATCATAGTGACACTCATTTCAAACTATTTACGTATATATACACACAGAATCCTCCCTCGTCCGTGATAAAGTTCATAATATATACATCTTTATACAGTAGGTAATGATCAAAGAAATAGAAAAAATTGAAAAAAATAAGAAAAAATTGAAAAAATGTGAAAAATAGAAAAAAGTAGAAAAAATAAAATAAAAATAAAAAAGAGAAAAATAATAATAATAATAATGCAGTCCTGACTAGTAGCAGTCCAAAATATAGTGCACTATATGTTTCACTTTTTTATGGATGGATCTCACCAATGTATAAGTAGCTGTTTGATGTCCATAGTAGGAGTATGCTGAAGATTACAGATGGTAATGTAGTAGAAGGGGATGAAAAAAGATTCCTGTTCAATGCAAAAACGATCACTTCATCATCAGTGTGCTGTTTGATCCGGTCAGACTGGCAGGTCGCTGGGCAATCCTTTAAATGGGCTGCGCGCTCGGGATGTACGTGTCCCTTCGAAGGGGCCATCGAATGCACCTGCTGGGCATTGCTATGAACTGCAGCCAGGATCTGTGAGAAGAGCAACGGTGAGAAGGTGACCCACACTCTACACCAGGAGGCAACCAGCAGAGGGGACCACACAGATAGAACAGGGACACACACAGATAGAACAGGGACAGACACACAGATAGAACAGGGACACACACAGATAGAACAGGGACAGACACACAGATAGAACAGGGACACACACAGTTAGAACAGGGACACACAAAGATAGAACAGGGACACACACAGATAGAACAGGGACATACACACAGATAGAACAGGGACACACACAGATAGAACAGGGACATACACACAGATAGAACAGGGACATACACACAGATATAACAGGGACATACACAGATAGAACAGGGACACACAGATAGAACAGGGACACACACAGATAGAACAGGGACATACACACAGATAGAACAGGGACACACACAGATAGAACAGGGACACACACAGATAGAACAGGGACAAACACACAGATAGAACAGGGACAAACACACAGATAGAACAGGGACACACACACACACAGATAGAACAGGGACATACACACAGATAGAACAGGGGCATACACAGCCAGAATAGGGACACACAGAGGTAGAACAGGGACACACACAGATAGAACATGGACACACACAGATAGAACAGGGACACACACAGATAGAACAGGGACACACACAGATAGAACAGGGACATACACACAGATATAACAGGGACACACACAGATAGAACAGGGACATACACACAGATAGAACAGGGACATACACACAGATAGAACAGGGACATACACACAGATAGAACAGGGACATACACACAGATAGAACAGGGACATACACACAGATAGAACAGGGACACACACAGATAGAACAGGGACATACACAGATAGAACAGGGACATACACAGATAGAACAGGGACATGCACACAGATAGAACAGGGACATACACACAAATAGAACAGGGACACACACACAGATAGAACAGGGACACACACACCGATAGAACAAGGACATACACACAGGTAGAACAGGGACACACACAGGTAGAACAGGGACACACACAGATAGAACAGGGACATTGTAGCGGAGAGCCGATCTTGCACAGCTATTCTCCACTAGAGATCCCAGTGAGGCTCAGGAACAAGGTGATGATCAGTCCACAGGCAAGGTTTCTAGCAGGTAGAGTAATACAGCAATATCCCCATCGCAATCCCAATAACTGGACGACACACAGTTTCAGGAGTAGAACTGACAAGCTTTATTTCACAGTTCCTTATAAAGCCCTCTCCCATGCAAGGGAGGAGGTTCTATCACTTAAGACATTATCCAATCTACAAGCAGTAACCTCCCACAGATCTCCTCCCCTCCTCTAGCATCATAATCCCCTTATCATGTACATAGTTTTCCCCGAGTTTTGGATGTACCCTAAATACTTGGGGTACATCCACAAATCTAATATCCCCAGATAGCTCTATTCTGGAGGACCAACATACTTTAAAATCAGCCCATTCGGATAAAGCGTTCGGGAGTTATGGGACTTTGAAGTTTGGACCGACCGCAGAGGTAAAGTATCCGAAAACAGTTCCATGCATTTTGGCCCTGCGGTCGGTCACAAACAGGCGAATACAAACGGGTGAAATATTGCTGTTAAGTGGCCTGACGGGGATTCGGATGAATCCCCTAGTTCGTGGGGTTCTTTCTACCGAACGGCGGGCCGTTCGGTAGTTTCCCCACGAAGTATTAGGAGTCTGGAGGTCTCAGCGGTGGTTGCCTAGTCAAGTGTCCGATTTCGGTTCCAGACACTCGACGGCAAAACACCGCTGTTCGGCAGTTTAAGATGGCCGCCGCCACGTGTTCGTATCCCGAATGGCGGCCACCCAGAGGACAAAGACCACACTGCACGAATAGGTAATTACCCGTTTGCAACATTGTTGCAAACGGTAATTGAAGGCACACTTTACACAGGGTGGTCTGGTTGTTCGGTAGTTTCATTCCCTTGTTTTATTTGAATGATTCTACCGAACAACTAGAGGAATACAGTTCTTTACATACATTCAACTGTCAATATAACCGGATACCATGATTTCTATACATGTTCACACACATTAAACCAGCAATATGACCAAATACAATTATTCTCATACATGTTGTGGGACAGCCCGGTACCAATCCGCTACACTGCTCCCCCTTGCCCACAAGCCGGCATACACAGTCTGATCCAACACGGATCGGCTTGGGGATGTCCGGGGGCTCACGGATCATTTCTCTAAGTCAGTTTGTCTTGACAACCCGTCAGCATTTCCATTCTGCTTACCCGGCCGGTACTGGATATTAAAGTCAAAAGGCTGTAGCGCCAAACTCCAGCGCAGCAGCCTGGCGTTGTCCCCAGCCACCCGGTTCAGCCAGACTAACGGGTTGTGATCCGTGAGCAAGGAAAAGGGCTGTCCATATAAATAGGGCTGCAGTTTCTTTAGGGCCCACACCACAGCCAGGCACTCCTTTTCGATGGCGGCGTAGCTTACTTCTCGAGGTAACAGTTTGCGACTGATGTAAGCCACTGGATGTTCTCCGCCATCGGCCCCGACTTGACTCAGTACTGCCCCCAATCCAAACATAGAAGCGTCTGTGTGAACAAGAAAACGTTTAGTTGGATTGGGAGCTGCCAAGACAGGGGCATTTATCAGTGCATTTTTCAATTGTTGGAATGCCTGCTCACACTCCGGGGTCCAGTTTACTTGGCGGGGAAGGTTCTTACGGGTCAGGTCAGTGAGGGGTTTGGCCAGGGCGCTATAATTGGGAACAAACTTCCTGTAATACCCCGCTGTCCCTAGAAACGCTAAAACCTGGGTCTTAGTCCTAGGGGTGGGCCACTGGGCTACAGCCTCTACTTTGGCGGGCTCGGGTTTCTGTTTACCGCACCCTACTCTATGTCCCAGGTACTGTACCTCAGCCATTCCGATACTACACTTGGCCGGCTTCAAGGTCAAACCTGCTTCCCTTATCCTATCTAGCACAGCTCCTATGTGAGCTAAATGTTCCTGCCACGTATTGCTAAAAATGGCAATATCGTCCAGGTATGCACAGGTATAGTACTGCAATCCATCCAGGAGTCGATCCACCATCCTTTGGAAGGTGGCTGGGGCGTTTTTCATCCCAAATGGCATGACTTTAAACTGGTACAAGCCAAATGGGGTGACAAAGGCCGACTTCGGGATGGCGTCTGGGGCCAGGGGGATTTGCCAATAACCTTTACACAAGTCAATAGTGGTGAGGTATTGGCCCCTGGCCATTCTGTCCAGTAGCTCGTCTATCCGGGGCATCGGATAGGCGTCGGATACAGTCTTCTCGTTCAATCTCCTATAGTCCACGCAGAAGCGGCTCGTACCGTATCGCTTTGGTACGAGGACTACAGGAGATGCCCAAGGACTGTCTGAGGGTTCAATCACCCCCAGTTGGAGCATCTCGTCGATCTCCTTACGCATGTTTGCCCGTACCGCTTCTGGGATGCGGTAGGGCGTCTGGCGCATGGGTAGTTGCCCTGGGGTCTCGACCCGGTGAGTTGCCAGAGGCGTGTATCCAGGTACATTAGAGAACGTGTCGCGTTTCTCTTCTAATAGTTGCTGTACCTCGATCCGCTCCTGTGGGCTCAGCCGATCTCCCAGCGCGACCTCCCCTAAATCTCCGGACAACTGCCCATCCCCCAGCAAATCGGGGAGGGGTAAGCTGTCAAACTCTTCCGTGTTAGGGGCACAGATGGCGGTTACCTCCTCAGTACGCTCGTGGTAGGGCTTCAGCATGTTCACATGGAGCATGCGTCGCCCCCCAGTCCCTGTGCAGGGGCCGATAATATAGGTGGTGTCACATCTTTGCTCCACCACCTTATATGGGCCCTGCCAGGCGGCCTGTAACTTATCATGTCGGACAGGTTTTAAAATTAGTACTTTCTGCCCGACCTGAAAGCTACGGTCCCTGGCTCCCCGATCATACCATGTGCGCTGGCGGGTCTGGGCCTCCTGAAGGTTTTCCCTCACCGTCTTGGTCAGCGCTTCTAGGCGGTCCCGAAAGGCCAACACATATGGTATGATGGGGGTGCCATCTGTGCTCCGGTCTCCCTCCCAATGCTCTCTAATAAGATCTAATGGGCCTCGGACCCTCCTCCCAAACAATAATTCAAACGGGGAGAACCCTGTGGATTCCTGCGGCACCTCCCGGTATGCGAATAGGAGGTGCGGCAGGAATCGTTCCCAGTCCTTGTGGGTCTCTGCGAAGGTTCGGAGCATCTGCTTCAAGGTACCATTGAATCGTTCGCAGAGCCCGTTCGTCTGGGAGTGGTAAGGGGCACTGATAATAGGCTTAATGCCACAGATCCTCCAGAGGTGTTGGGTGAATTCTGCGGTAAACGGGGTACCCTGATCCGAGATAATCTCCCTGGGTAATCCCATCCGGGAGAATATCCGCATGAGGGCATCCGCGACCGTCTCAGCGTGGATGTTGGTCAGAGCCACTGCCTCTGGATACCTGGTGGCATAATCTACTACCGTTAAAATATACCGTTTTCCTGACGGGCTAGCTTTATTGAGGGGGCCTATCAGATCCACCGCTATTCGGCTAAAAGGTTCCTCTATTATGGTTAAGGGGTGAAGTTTAGCCTTCCTGCGATCTCCCCTTTTTCCCACTCTCTGGCAGGTATCGCAGGTCGTGCAATATCTGCGTACTTCCTGGCTAATCCCTGGCCAGAAGAAACTCTGGGTTAGTCTGTACCTGGTGCGACTAACCCCTAGATGTCCGGATAGCGGAATATCATGCGCTATCCGGAGTAATTCAGCCCGGTACCGCTGCGGTACCACTAATTGTCTCCTCGCTATCGGGTCTGACCCCGTAATCTGCTTGCTTGTTTCCCTGTACAAAAGTTGTTTATCCCAGATAAACCTCTCTCCCTCCGCCCCGGGGGAACCCGTGACAACTTTGTCCCTATACACCTGAAGCGTGGGGTCTGTTGCAACTTCAGCTACAAATTCATTAGGTGGAGCCCAGGGGACACATTCTAGAGGGGGGGGTAGGGTTGCTTACCTGGACCTCCGGCAGTGTGTTGTGGTCCTGGGTGCGGGCCTGTTGTCGGGTGACTACAGGGTTGACCTCCCCTGTGGTGGGCGACTGGGGCTCAAAAGCAGAAGTGAGCCTCCCCAGATCGTTCCCCAATAAAACCTCCGCCGGTAAATGCGGCATCAATCCCACCTCCACTTCCCCTGCCCCCGCTCCCCAATGTAAATGTACCCTTGCTGTAGGTAGCCGGTACACTGCTCCCCCAGCTACCCGGATGGCAACAGTTTTGTTCAGTTTTGCCTGATCTGAAATCAGGTGGCTCTGTACCAAAGTGATGGTGGCTCCCGAATCTCGTAATCCCCGGACTGCTGTACCATTCAGATATACCGTCTGTCGATGGTGCCGTAGATTATCCACATTGGCCTGGACAGGATCTGCCTCGTGCAGTACCTCCCATTGTTCCACAGTGGTAATGGGGACTGCGGAACCATACGGGGTGGTAACTAGGTCCTGGTAGTGGTGGGCTGCGGCCGCCCTGGGTGGAGGTGGGCCTGGACGAATCCAGGTGGAACGGTCCCGTAGCTGTGGGCATTCCCTTTTATAATGTCCCCACTTCTGGCAGTGATGACAGGGGCCAGCGGTGGGTTGTCGGAACCGGGGCTGTGCAGCGGGTGGTGGTGGTGGTGGTAGTGGTCTCGGTGGAGCTGGGGTGTAGGTGGTTCCCCCGAATGTTTTAAAGGTTGCTTTTGGAGCTGCAGGTTTTTGTGGCCTGCGTGCATCCAGGTAGTCATCCGCTTTTCTAGCAGCCTCGGTGAGGGAAGTAGGGTTTCTGTCCCTTACCCATTCCTGGACCTCACTGGTTACTCCCTCATAGAACTGCTCCATCAGCAACATCTGTATTACATCCTCCATAGAACGTGCCTTGCTAGCTTGCACCCACCCGAGTGCTGCCCCCTGTAATCGGCATGCCCACTCTGCGTGCGAGTCCTTCTCTGCTTTCTTTAGATCCCGGAATCTCCGCCGGTATGCCTCGGGTGTTATAGCATACCTGGCGAGTATAATTTCTTTTACTTTACTGTAATTCCTTATTTCGTCATTAGGTACAGTCCGATATGCCTCTGCTGCCCTCCCGGTTAACCTTCCGGCCAAAATAGGTACCCAGTCCTCTGTGTTAATTTTATGCAGTGCACACAGTCTCTCAAAGTCTTGCAGGAAAGCGTCTATATCTTCCTCTGCCTCCACATATGTTTTAAAAGCCTGGTACGGTATTTTAGGCTTACCTTCCTGTGGCACATTAATTGCAGAGCTTTGTTCTGGTGCCTGTGTCCTTAGGATGAATTCTTGTACCTCGGACACTGTCCTGGTAACAATTTCTGCTGGGGGGTTTTCCCCATAAAGGGATAGCCTGAACTGAACCTGCCTCTGGAATTCCGATCCTTGTGGTGTTCCTCCCGGCTCCCTCTGTGCCGGAACTGAATGCCCTCCATTCTGTACTCTGCCATGAGTTCTGTAACAAGTACTGCTTTCTTCTTATTGCTGGCTTGTATACCCCTTGCCTCTAGGAGGTCCTTTAGCGTGGAGCGTTTTAGCGCAGAAAAATCAATCTCCATCCGTACTCCATTTACGCTTGTTCCTCTGTGAGTTTGGATCCCACCGCTGCCACCAATGTAGCGGAGAGCCGATCTTGCACAGCTATTCTCCACTAGAGATCCCAGTGAGGCTCAGGAACAAGGTGATGATCAGTCCACAGGCAAGGTTTCTAGCAGGTAGAGTAATACAGCAATATCCCCATCGCAATCCCAATAACTGGACGACACACAGTTTCAGGAGTAGAACTGACAAGCTTTATTTCACAGTTCCTTATAAAGCCCTCTCCCATGCAAGGGAGGAGGTTCTATCACTTAAGACATTATCCAATCTACAAGCAGTAACCTCCCACAGATCTCCTCCCCTCCTCTAGCATCATAATCCCCTTATCATGTACATAGTTTTCCCCGAGTTTTGGATGTACCCTAAATACTTAGGGTACATCCACAAATCTAATATCCCCAGATAGCTCTATTCTGGAGGACCAACATACTTTAAAATCAGCCCATTCGGGGGGCGGAGCCTGACCGGGAAGCTGGACAGACATGCTTTTTGTGAGCTCCCGAGCCTGATCCAGAATCTTGCCTAAAATAGGGGGTAAAACACCCAACCCAGAACCCTTACCTGCCTCACTGTGGACTACAGAGTCTGGGGAACCGGGGGACACCTCGCAAGCCTGAATGCCGGCAGAATTCTCGGAGCAGAGTCTTGGGGCCTAATCAGTACAGGGCAAGGGAGAGACGGCCGCTCTCCCGGCCCATAAAAACAAGCGTTACCCGAAGTATCGGACCTCCCCCCCCCCCCCTAGGACCGGTGGGGGTTATCCCGGCTCCACTCAGCCTGTATCACGACTACCCCAGCCACTGGCTTCACCAAGCAATGGAACCAGCGGTCAACCAGGTCCGCAAAGGCCCAAACAAGATGGCGGCCTGCACGAGACCGGCGAAGCAAAGCACCCTCATAAAGCCACCTAAACTTGTCCACGACTTCTTTCAGAGGCTCTGCACCAACCTATGGGCACAATACCACAACAGGGGTCGGTCATTCCGACTAGCAGTGAAGGAAACGGCGGCATGGATCCGCCCTGCCACCCGGCGCCGCTTGTGCAGACACTCGCATCGCGCCCCCAGAGCAGCAGCCAGACGGAGACTGTGCCGGAGAGCCGGATGGCGGGAAGGAGAGGTTAACTCCACAAGCACCATCACCCACCCTCGCATACAACTGAGTGAGACTGCCAGACAAACCCGACCCGCTTACCACTCAGCAGCACTAGTGTCCTCCGAACACCGCAGCCTCCAAGCAACGGCAAGCCCAGAGCGGTTCCTCGCTTGCAGCCGCGCCAACCGCCAGAACAGCAAGACATCAACCCTTACCTCAACCTGGTGCAGACCGCACGATGAGGGACGAAAAGGTCGGTGCCCACCGCGAACCAACATGCAAGACTACCCCCAGAAGCACACCAGCGGCATCGGGTGAGGACTTACAACTACCCGTTGCCCAGCTACCTGCCTAGACACACAATGGGACTTGGGACGCTCTTATTACCATTACTAACAAGTAAACTCTAGACCCTGCCGTTTTACCATTGTTAGGTTTTTTCTTATTTTATTTTATTTTATTTTTTTTTTCTCTCCCACCTTGTTCCTGTGTAAGACGTTTAAAATGCTGAGCAAATCTTTAATGTAAATTTTCTGTCCTTCTACAGCATGTTTCTCTATGTTTGTTCATGCATAACTAATCAGGCAAGCAACAATACTACAGATGTACCTTGCTAGCTAAACAATCTATACCAGCATAAGTACCAATCGCTGGGAGCTAGACCTGATTGAATAGCCTGCATAATGGCCTAATTAACTACTTACTATAACTATATGCACGATTGAGCAATGTCTAAGCGTAAAAATTCACAGTACCATTTCGAGTCTAGCCGCTGCCATTAAAAGAACGCTCACCCCTGCTTGGTTACTGAGTTTGTTAATACGATGATTAAGCACACTATTGTGGCTGAATGCGCCACTAGGACTGACTAGTTTCTCGCATAGACCACTGAAATTTTATCAGGGCCCCACAGAGACAAAACAACCACCTACTATGATCCTATAGGATATTTAGTAGAAGGCCTCCCACTGCGACTCTAGCGAGTTATACTATTGTACAGTTTGTCATGCCCACATCTTAACTAGGCCGCATGACCTTACGAGCAACATCTAAACCTGAATGTTTAATATGTGCGACATACTCTCTTCTTTCGGGTACTGGGTGACAACACTCTGCAGGGCCTATACACGATATAAACTGAACGCCACAAGCGGACTCACAAGCGACCTAAAGCAATCAGGGTATAAGCCAGTTATATTTCATACCAGCGAGGTTGTAGATTGCACTTAATTTCTGTATTATTTTTCCACTATTGTTAGTATTATTTTGTTTAATGCCTCTGATGGTTGCCATGATTTGTCATATTGTTGCTCACGGTCAAGGTTATGGAGCGGCTGCTTTTCTCCTTGGATACCCTTCCTCCTTGGATATCCCTCCAAGATGGCAAAGCTAGCCCTAATGTGTTACAGCTGTTTAAGCTTTCTAATACACTACGAGTTAAACATGTTTATATATATATAAAAAATAGTGCATCGTTCTACTGTACTCAATTGCTTTCCATGTAATACACTCTGTCTTTGAAATGTGCATGCGGAGTGCCTTTGGGGTACCGCGTGCCTGTATGTTAACATCATATGCACTACAAAAATAAAAAAAATCAAAAAAAAAATCAAAAAAAAAAAAAAATCAGCCCATTCGGATAAAGCGTTCGGGAGTTATGGGACTTTGAAGTTTGGACCGACCGCAGAGGTAAAGTATCCGAAAACAGTTCCATGCATTTTGGCCCTGCGGTCGGTCACAAACAGGCGAATACAAATGGGTGAAATATTGCTGTTAAGTGGCCTGACGGGGATTCGGATGAATCCCCTTGTTCGTGGGGTTCTTTCTACCGAACGGCGGGCCGTTCGGTAGTTTCCCCACGAAGTATTAGGAGTCTGGAAGTCTCAGCGGTGGTTGCACAGTCAAGTGTCCGATTTCGGTTCCAGACACTCGACGGCAAAACACCGCTGTTTGGCAGTTTAAGATGGCCGCCGCCACGTGTTCGTATCCCGAATGGCGGCCACCCAGAGGACAAAGACCACACTGCACGAATAGGTAATTACCCGTTTGCAACATTGTTGCAAACGGTAATTGAAGGCACACTTTACACAGGGTGGTCTGGTTGTTCGGTAGTTTCATTCCCTTGTTTTATTTGAATGATTCTACCGAACAACTAGAGGAATACAGTTCTTTACATACATTCAACTGTCAATATAACCGGATACCATGATTTCTATACATGTTCACACACATTAAACCAGCAATATGACCAAATACAATTATTCTCATACATGTTGTGGGACAGCCCGGTACCAATCCGCTACAGACATACACACAGATAGAACAGGGACATACACACAGATAGAACAGGGACACACACAGATAGAACAGGGACATACACAGCCAGAATAGGGACACACAGAGAGGAAGGGGCACATAGATATAACAGGGACACACAGAGGGGAGGGGGGGGACATACAGAGAGAACACCAGACCCACCCAGAGGGAACAGGGGAAGGAGAGGAGGGCAGGGGGGGTGGGGGCAGGGGGAGGGGGTGGGAAAGGACGGTGGGAAAGGAGGGGGTGGGGGCAGAAAACAGAAGGAGGAGCCGGAGGGGGGGGGGGGCTCCAGGGGGAACCAGGTAAAAGGAGCGACAGAGGGTGGGGGGGGACAGGGGAGAGAGACCCAGGGGAACCTACCTCACCGGCCGAGGAAGCTCCAGGCCCACCAGAGGTCCTCCCCTGGTCCTGAACGGCGGTACCGGAGTACCCCGCGTGGCCCGGCTGGGCCTACTCACAGTTGGAGGCCCTTGTCACAGCCCCGCCAGCTGCGGGTGGAATAAAAAACGGCCGCCGGGCGACCGCACACTGACGGAAACGTGCGGTCCGCCATCCACCGCCCCCGGCCATGGATCAAGGCCGGGTAGGCCAGGGCTGCCATCAAAAATTTTGGGGCCCCTGACAAAGCACAAGGTCTGCCCCCCCCCACCGCCCCCTCCCTCCCGGGCCCGCCCACGCCCTACCTAGTCCGCTGACAATGATGCGGGACTGAATGTGGTGTGTATAGTGGAAGTGAATTAAAATGTGTGTAATGGATGTAGTGTTTGTGTGTATTAGATACTGTTTGTGCAGAGAATGCAGAGTGTGTGTTTGTGTAGCAGATGCAGTGTGTATAGTGAACGCAGAGTGTGTTTGAGTAGTGGATGTAGTGTGTGTACAGTGATGTAGTGTGTGTTTGTGTAATGGATGTAGTGTTTGTATGTACTAGATGAAATGTGTTTAGTTGATGCAGTGTCTGTAGTGGATGTAGTGTGTGTATTAGACGCAGTGTCTGTGTATAGTGAATGCAGAGTGTTTCAATTTGTGGTGGATGTAGTGTGTGTACTGTGAATACAGGATGTTTGTGTAGTGGATGCTGTGTGTACAGTTGATGCAGAGTATATGTTAGTGTAGTGAATGCATTGTGTGTGCATAGTTTAGTGAATGCAGAGTGTGTGTTAGTGTGTAATAAATGCAGAGTGTGTGTTAATGTGTAGTGAATGCAGAGAGTGTGTTAGTGTAGTGAATGCAGAAAGTGTGTTAGTGTAGTGAATGCAGAGAGTGTGTTAATGTGTAGTGAATGCAGAGAGTGTGTTAGTGTGTAGCGGATGAAGAGTGTGTGTTAGTGTAGTGAATGCAGAGTGTTAATGCGTAGTGAATGCAGAGAGTGTGTTAGTGTGTAGCGGATGCAGAGTGTGTGTTAGTGTAGTGAATGCAGAGTGTGTTAATGTGTAGCGAATGCAGAGTGTGTGTCAGTATAGTGGATGCAGTGAGTGTGTTAGTGTGTAGTGTATGCAGAGTGCATGTTGTATTAGTGAATGCAGTGTGTGTATTGTATTAGTGTATTAGTGTATGCACTGTGTGTGTTAGTGTATGCAGTGTGTGTGTGTGTTGTATTAGTGTATTCAGTGTGCGTGTTGTGTTAGTGTATGCAGTATGTATGTTGTGTTAGTGTATGCAGTGTGTGTGTTAGTGTATGCAGTGTGTGTTGTATTAGTGTATGCAGTGTGTGTTGTATTAGTGTATGCAGTGTGTGTTGTGTCAGTGTATGCAGAGTGTGTGTTGTGTTAGTGTATGCAGTGTGTGTTGTGTTAGTGTATGCAGAGTGTGTGTTGTGTTAGTGTATGTAGTGTGTGTGTTGTGTCAGTGTATGCAGTGTGTGTGTTGTGTTAGTTTATGTAGTGTGTGTGTGTTGTGTCAGTGTATGCAGTGTGTGTGTGTTGTGTCAGTGTATGTAGTGTGCGTGTTGTGTAAGTGTATGCAGTGTGTGTGTGTTGTGTTAGTGCATGTAGTGTGTGGTGTGTCAGTATATGCAGTGTGTGTGTTGTGTCAGTGTATGTAGTGTGTGTGTTGTGTCAGTGTGTGCAGTGTGTGTGTGTTGTGTCAGTGTATGTAGTGTGTGTGTGTTGTGTCAGTGTATGTAATGTGAGTGTGTGTTGTGTCAGTGTATGTAGTGTGTGTGTGTTGTGTTAGTGTATGTAGTGTGTGTGTGTGTTGTGTTAATGTATATAGTGTGTGTGTGTTGTGTGTTGTGTCAGTGTATGCAGTGTGTGTGTTGTGTCAGTGTATGCAGTGTGTGTGTTGTGTCAGTGTATGCAGTGCGTGTGTGTGTGTGTTGTGTCAGTGTATGCAGTGTGTGTTGTGTCAGTGTATGTAGTGTGTGTGTGTTGTGTCAGTGTATGTAGTGTGTGTGTGTTGTGTCAGTGTATGCAGTGTGTGTGTTGTGTCAGTGCATGCAGTGTGTGTGTTGTGTCAGTGTATGCAGTGTGTGTATGTGTCAGTGTATGTAGTGTGTGTGTGTGTTGTGTCAGTGTATGTAGTGTGTGTGTGTGTTGTGTCAGTGTATGTAGTGTGTGTGTGTTGTGTTAGTGTATGTAGTGTGTGTGTGTGTTGTGTTAATGTATATAGTGTGTGTGTGTGTTGTGTGTTGTGTTAATGTATATAGTGTGTGTGTGTGTTGTGTGTTGTGTCAGTGTATGCAGTGTGTGTGTTGTGTCAGTGTATGCAGTGTGTGTGTTGTGTCAGTGTATGCAGTGTGTGTGTGTGTTGTGTCAGTGTATGCAGTGTGTGTTGTGTCAGTGTATGTAGTGTGTGTGTTGTGTCAGTGTATGTAGTGTGTGTGTGTGTTGTATCAGTGTATGCAGTGTGTGTTGTGTCAGTGTATGCAGTGTGTGTGTTGTGTCAGTGTATGCAGTGTGTGTGTGTATGTGTTGTGTCAGTGTATGCAGTGTGTGTTGTGTCAGTGTATGTAGTGTGTGTGTGTGTATGTGTTGTGTCAGTGTATGCAGTGTGTGTTGTGTCAGTGTATGTAGTGCGTGTGTTGTGTCAGTGTATGTAGTGTGTGTGTTGTGTCAGTGTATGTAGTGTGTTTGTGTTGTGTTAGTGTATGTAGTGTGTGTGTGTGTTGTGTTAATGTATATAGTGTGTGTGTGTGTTGTGTGTTGTGTTAATGTATATAGTGTGTGTGTGTGTGTTGTGTGTTGTGTCAGTGTATGCAGTGTGTGTGTTGTGTCAGTGTATGCAGTGTGTGTGTTGTGTCAGTGTATGCAGTGTGTGTGTGTTGTGTCAGTGTGTGCAGTGTGTGTTGTGTCAGTGTATGTAGTGTGTGTGTTGTGTCAGTGTATGTAGTGTGTGTGTGTTGTGTCAGTGTATGCAGTGTGTGTGTTGTGTCAGTGTATGCAGTGTGTGTGTTGTGTCAGTGTATGCAGTGTGTGTGTGTATGTGTTGTGTCAGTGTATGCAGTGTGTGTTGTGTCAGTGTATGTAGTGCGTGTGTTGTGTCAGTGTATGTAGTGTGTGTGTTGTGTCAGTGTATGTAGTGTGTTTGTGTTGTGTTAGTGTATGTAGTGTGTGTGTGTGTGTTGTGTTAGTGTATGTGTTGTGTCAGTGTATGCAGTGTGTGTGTTGTGTCAGTGTATGCAGTGTGTGTGTGTGTGTTGTGTCAGTGTATGCAGTGTTTGTTGTGTCAGTGTATGTAGTGTGTGTGTGTTGTGTCAGTGTATGTAGTGTGTGTGTGCTGTGTCAGTGTATGCAGTGTGTGTTGTGTCAGTGTATGCAGTGTGTGTGTGTGTATGTGTTGTGTCAGTGTATGCAGTGTGTGTTGTGTCAGTGTATGTAGTGTGTATGTGTTGTGTCAGTGTATGCAGTGTGTGTTGTCAGTGTATGTAGTGTGTGTGTTGTGTCAGTGTATGTAGTGTGTGTGTGTAAATGTGCCATCTGGGGTGAGGGGGAGGGGGGCATTTTAACATAATTTTTTTTCTTCTTTAAATTAAATTAAATGTAATTGTTTCTCCTCCCTCCCTGCTTACCTGTGTCTAGTGTGGGGGGAGATTCCATCCCTGGTGGTCCGGTGGCATGGTGGGGCCCCCCAGGTTCCCTGTTACCGCAGAGGGGGCCCAGGCAGCACACAGCCTCTTCTCTTCTCTCCTCCAATAACTCACGCGAGACCCGCGGAGCGTTGCCATGGCAACCGGGTCTCGCGAGAGTTATTAGCAGAGACGAGAAGAGGCTGTGTGCTACCTGTGTGCGTCATGGTTGTCACCCCCTGATGGCGGCCCTGACGGCCGCGCATCCTAATGAAAAGATGCAGTCCGCGTGTCTGAAGCGATGCCTCGGGCTCCCACACCACAACCAGGGCCAGAGGAGGAGTGACAGGGTACCCCCAAGTAGTGGCCGGGTACCCCCTTGGAAGTGACAGGGTACCCCCTTCAGCGGCAGGGTACCCCCCGGGACGTGGCAGGGTACCCCCTTGGACGTGGCAGGGTACCCCTACGCGGTCCTCTGGCCCTGAATTCCAGCCAGGCCGTCTCCCAGGAGCAGGGGCCACAGGGAAGGCCCCAGAAGGACACAGGCCGCGGGGGGGTTGGGGGGCGGACCCACACCGGCAACCATACTAGGGGTGAGGAGAGCACCTGGATCATGGAGTCGCCGGCCACCATCCATGCTGCAGCAGTTCTGAGGGAAGCCAGAAAGCCTCAACCTCCATCCCTCAAGTTGGTAAACCTGCAGGCCCAGGCAAACAGGAGCAGGAGGACTGGACGCTGTTTGCTGGCCAGAATCCCAAGTGGCACTGAGGTAAGACCTTCCCCACACTAACTTACACAGAACATAATCCCACCCACACATTCTTTCCCAGAACATAATCCCACCCACACATTCTTTCCCAACCAATCCCATGCATCCATCCCCACACTCATACATGTGCCCTTGTCCGCTTAGCTGCGCTATCTCCCCACACACACATTGTCACCCCCCACCTACTGTCACCCTCCACACACACTGTCAGTGTCACCCCCTTCACACAAACTGTCAACCCCCCACAAACACTGTCACTCCCTTCGCACACACTGTCAACCCCCCACAAACACTGTCACCCCCTACGCACACACTGTCAAGCCCCCACAAACACTGTCATCTCCCTTCACCCAGCCACTCTTACATTAACTCCTCCTAATCCTGTCACACCCCTTCGACTATTTTAGACTCACTTGCTCTCCTTCTGCCACTCTTACTGTGTCACATTAACCCCCTCGCTATTTATCCATTCTATTTCATAGATTTTTATCATACCAACTGCATGTGAGAATAGTTGCATTTTTGCTTTTATCCTAACATTTCAGACCCCGTGTGAAATATTGCAAGATAAAGGACACTCTTCTTCTTCGTAAAAAGCCTCTTTGTGGCAAAACGTGTTGTGTTATTTTACTACTTTGCATTGCTTTTATTATTTATGTACTAGTGTATTAACCCCTTAAGGACAGCGGGCATTCTATGCCGTCCTTAAGGAACCGGCTCTAAACGCCGGAGGGTGGCATAGAACGCCCAAACCGTCCTTTGTACTTACACGGTCGCCGGCAATCCCACGCCGGATAAAAAATAAATAAATAAAAAATATATAAGTGTAAATTTGTTCTAACTGTATTTTAAAATTAATATAAATATATAGATATCAAAATACATGTAGAATGAAATAATATATATATCTATATACTTAAGTAAATACGTATATATCACTATATATATACCTATATATAAATAAAAATAATTTTAAAAGATTATATACATATATATATACATATATGTATATACACACATATATATAATAATTCTTCATATATATTTATGTAATAATTTTACATAATTAGGTAATTTTATTAATTACAATTAGCAGGACCAGCCTGACAACCCAGGCCAAAAGTCCAGGAAATTTAATTTGCTAGCACTATATTTAACCCTGTACCTTTCCAAGACACCATAAAACCTGTACACGGGGGGTACTGTTTTACTCGAAAGACTTAGCTAAACACAGTAACATGTAACACAGTAACACAGTAACATGTATTACAACGACGATATTGTCAGTGAAAGTGAAATTTTTTGAATTTTTCACACCCAAATGGCACTTAGACGGATAATATAATTGTTGTGATACGTTTTATGGTTTTGAAACATAATATTTGTGTTCAGCGAAGTCTCCCGAGTATAACAGTACCCCTCATGTACAGGTTTTATGGTGTTTTCAAAAGATAGAGAGTCAAATATAAAGCTTGCGTTTCAGTTTTTTCACATTGAAATTTGCCAGATTGGTTACGTTGCCTTTGAGACCGTACGGTAGCCCAGGAATGAGAATTACCCCAATAATGGCATACCATTTGCAATAGTAGACAACCCAAGGTATTGCAAATGGGGTATGTCCAGTCTTTTTTAGTAGCCACTTAGTCACAAACACTGGCCAAAATTGACGTTCAAATTCGTTTTTTGCATTTTCAAATATTAACACTAACTTTGGCCAGTGTTTGTGACCAAGTGGCTACTAAAAAAGACTGGGCATACCCCATTTGCAATACCTTGGGTTGTCTACTTTTGCAAATGGTATGCCATCATGGGGGTAATTCTCATTCCTGGGCTACTATACGGCCTAAATCTGGCGAATTTCAATGTGAAAAAAATTAAAAATGTAACATGCTATATTTTACCCTGTAACTTCCCAAAACACCATAAAACCTGTACATAGGGGGTACTGTTTTACACGTGAGACATCGCTGAATACAAATATGTGTATTTTATTGCAGTAAAATTAAACAGTATTATGACATTCACAGTTAGAATGCCACGTAGAACTAAACATTTTTTTAAAATTCTTATTTTCTCCTATTTGTTTATATTTTATTCATATTAATCTATGTTTTATACCTAAATAATTGATGTTAAATGAAAGCCCTGTTTCCCCTGAATAAAATTATATATAATAAGTGTGGGTGCATTTAATATGAAAGAGGTGAATTACGCCTGAAGAGACATATAGTGCAATTTCAAGTTTTTGTTTACGTTTTGTTTTGATCACAACGTGGATTGGGCTCAGTCCTTAAGGGTAGGGATCGACCGATATTGATTTTTTAGAGCCGATACCGATACCGATATTCTGTGAACTTTCAGGCCGATAGCCGATTTAATTTGCCGATATTCTGTACATTTACCATTTTGGAAAATAAAAACTATTTCTAAAGGTAAATGCACAACATATACATGCCACGTCTAGTGGATGCAGTGTGTTTAGACAGGGGAGCTGTGTGTGTTTGTGTAGTGTGTGTATAGTGGATGCAGTGTGTGTGTAGTGTGTGTGTGTTGTGGATGCAGTGTGTGTTTGTGTAATGTGTGTTGTGGATGCAATGTGTGTTTGTGTAGTGGATGCAGTGTGTATTTGTCTAGTGTGTGTAGTGGATGCAGTGTGTATTTGTCTAGTGTGTATATAGTGAAAGCAGAGTGTGTGGGTAGTGTGCGTGAAGTGAATGTTGTATATACTAAATGCAAAGTGTGTGTGTTTGTGTAGTGTGTGTATATAATGAATGCACAGTGTGTGTGTGTGTCTGTGTAGTGTGTATAGTGAATGTAGTGTGTGTATATAATGCAGCGTGTGTGTCTATAATGCAGCATGTTTGTGTAGTGTGCATGATATAAACACACTACACAAACACACTGCATTATATACACACACACTATGCAAACACACTGCATTATATACACACACACTATGCAAACACACTGCATTATATACACACACACTGCATTATATAAACACACTACACAAACACACACTGCATTATATAAACACACACTATGCAAACACACTGCATTATATAAACACACTACACACACTGCATTATATAAACACACTACACAAACACACTGCATTATATACACAGTGTGTTTGTGTAGTGTATGTGTATATAATGGAGTGTGTGTATATACTGCAGTGTGTTTGTATAGTGTGTGTATATAATGCAGTGTGTTTGTGCAGTGTGCATTATATAAACACACTACACAAACACACTGCATTATATACACACACTATACAAACACTGCATTATATACACACACTATACAAACACACACACTCCATTATATACACAGTGTGTTTGTGTAGTGTATGTGTATATAATGGAGTGTGTGTATGAGGGGGCATTTTTTATTAAATTATTATTTTGTTATATTTAATTATTATTTATTTTTGTTGTCCCGCCTCCCTGCTTGTTGCCTGGCCAGGGAGGGGGGATATAGCAGTCCCTGGTGGTCCAGTGGCATTGGCTGAGATGTGGGGGGGGCGGGCAGCAAGCGTTTACTCACCTCCAAACAGCTCCTCCAGCTCCCCAGTGTAAGTCTCGCGGCAACGCTCTGACGGCCACGGGTCTCGCGAGATTTACACTGGGGAGCTGGAGTTGCTGCTTGGAGGTGAGTAAACGCTTGCTGCCCGCCCCCCCAGGACCGCCAGGCTTGTAATGAGCCTGGCGGTCCTCGAAGATATTATCGGCAATATCGGTAGCTATATTGGCCGATACCGATATTGCCGAAAATACAGAATATCGGCCGATTATATCGGTAAAACCGATAATCGGTCGATCCCTACTTAAGGGGTTAAATGAAGCAGCTATTTGCTAACACTAACCTTATGTGGAGCTTGGGACCACATATTCCTTTGGTGGGAAAAATACCACCTGAGCGCTGTGGATTGAGCAAAACGTTTTTGCTCTCTATTTGTGAGTACGTCTCCTAATTTGAGCACTATTTATATGTTTTTTATTCTTGTTTTTATACATTAACCACCAACCTACCAACAAACCTGTGGGACCCCAAGGTGGGGCGAATACCATCCTTAAATTGGCACTGTCATGCCGAACGTACCTTTCCCTAATCGCTTCTTCTTCTCTCCCTCTCTCAGGATCTGTTCTCCGTTTCTTCCTATCTATTCTAGTTTTCTTTAAAACATAAGACAAAGTAGGGACTTACCGTATATACTCGAGTATAAGCCGACCCGAATATAAGCCGAGGCCCCTAATTTTATCCCAAAAAACTGGGAAAACTTATTGACTCGAGTATAAGACTAGGGTGGGAAATGCAGCAGCTACTGGTAAATTTCTAAATAAAATTAGATCCTAAAAAAAATATATTAATTGATGCATAATGAATGCAGTGTGTGCGTATGTGTGTGTGTATGAGTGCAGCGTGTGTGTATGAGTGCAGTGTGTGCATGAATGCAGTGTGTGTGTGCATGAATGCAGAGTGTGTGTGCATGAATGCAGAGTGTGTGTGCATGAATGCAGTGTGTGCAGGGCCGGTGCAAGGATATTTGCCGCCGTAGGCAAAACATTTTTTGCCGCCCCCTCCCCCCCCCATATGTCCTGACTTCCCCTCCTCCTCCCTCAGTGGTCCTTACCTCCCCACCCCCGTGTTCCTTCACTCCCCCCCCCAGTGGTCCTGACTCACCCCTCCCCTAGTGGTCCTTACCCTCCCCTCCCCTAGTGGTCCTTACCCTCCCCTCCCCTAGTGGTCCTTACTTCCCCCTCCCCTCCCATAGTGGTCCTTATCCCACCCCCTACCTCTTATAGTGGTCCTTATCCCCCTTCTCCCTCCCATAGTGATCCATATACCCCCCCCTCCCTCCCATAATGGTCCTTATACCCCCCCTCCCTCCCATAGTGGTCCTTATCCCACCCCCTCCCATAGTGGTCCTTATACCCCCCCTCCCTCCCATAGTGGTCCTTATACCCCCCTCCCTCCAATAGTGGTCCTTATCCCCCCCTCCCTCCCATAGTGGTCCTTATCCCCCCCTCCCTCCCATAGTGGTCCTTATACCCCCCTCCCTCCCATAGTGGTCCTTATCCCCCCCCTCCCTCCCATAGTGGTCCTTATCCCCCCCCTCCCTCCCATAGTGGTCCTTACCCCCCCCCTCCCTCCCATAGTGGTCCTTATACCCCCCCCTCCCTCCCATAGCGGTCCTTATACCCCCCTCCCTCCCATAGTGGTCCTTAACCCACCCCCTCCCTCCCATAGTGGTCCTTAACCCACCCCCTCCCTCCCATAGTGGTCCTTATACCCCTTTTTTTTTTATTATTAATTTTTTTTTATTATTTTATTTCTTATTTTATTTATATTTTTTTTTTTCGTCCCCCCTCCCTGCTTGATATATGGCAGGGAGGGGGGCTCTCCTTCCCTGGTGGTCCAGCATTGGTAGTTCAGTGGGGGGGAGAGGGGGGCTGGCAGAGCTGTACTTACCTTTCCTGCAGCTCCTGTCAGCTCTCTCCTCCTCCGCGCGGTCTGTGCAGCTCCCTCTGTCAGCTCCCAGTGTAAGTCTCGCGAGAGCCGCGGCTCTCGCGAGACTTACACTGGGAGCTGACCGAGGTGCTGAACGGACGGCGCGGAGGAGGAGAGAGCTGACAGGAGCTGCAGGAAAGGTAAGTACAGCTCTGCCAGCCCCCCTCTCCCCCCAGTCTGTATTATGGCAATGCAAATTGCCATAATACAGACTCTGACTCGAGTATAAGCCGAGTTGGGGTTTTTCAGCCCAAAAAATGGGCTGAAAAACTCGGCTTATACTCGAGTATATACGGTATGTATTTTTCCTATGCCAGACCCGCTCTGCCCGACTTCCTGTCGGTCAGAGAAATTTTCCCACAATACTCACCATTTCCTCCGTGATCTTGCGATGCCTGCTTTCACTATTCCTGAACGTCCTGTCATTTAGACAGAACGCCGGCGAAATGACCAAATTTAATTTGAATAGAATGAGAACAGTTTGTTCATTCATGTTAAGAAGACATTCAGTACTTTTAGGTCGGTTTGAAATGTCATTTGAATTAATGATATTCCGATCTGACCAGTGATAGCTACCTAATTCCCACGGTATCAGGGAGCTATCTACCATAAAGCTGAAAGACAAAGATTTCTTGGTCTTTCAGCCTTTATTTATTTTTTACAAGGGTGGGGGCAGGTGGGGACAACAGTTTACCCCCATTGTCTTTTAGGGCCCCCACCAGCCGCTCAGGGGTGGGGCTAGGGGGAGGACAATAGGTCCCCCCCATTGTCATTTATGCCCCCCGGCCAACACGGGTGGGGGCCCGGCGGGGACAATAGATTCCCCCCATTGTCTATTAGGGCTCTCATCCGCCGTTCATGGGTGGAGGCAAAGGAGGACCCTATGTCCCCCATTTAGTTGAATAGCCCCCACTCGCCGGGCTTGGGTGGGTGCTCGGGGGGCACTGTGTTAATAGATGTCCCACCATTGGGGCTATTTGTTGGAAAGGGGGGCGTCATTTTTATTTTTTATTTTTAATAACAGTGAGCTGTAGGCATGTTCATGGGGAAAATTTTCGGTTCGGTTCAGCATTCCGAAATTCGGAATTTTCGCAATTCGGGACTTCGGCAATTCAGCACTTCAACACTTCGGAACTTCGGCAACTTCGGAACTTCGGCACTTCAGCACTTCGGAACTTCGGCACTTTGTCAGTTCGACACTTCGGCACTTCGGAACTTCGGCACTTCGGAACTTCGGCAACTTCGGCACTTTGACACTTCGGAACTTTGGAATTTCGGAACTTTGGAATTTCGGAACTTTGGAATTTCGGGACTTCGGCACTTCTATTGCAGCCGCTTAGTAGATAACTCCCTTATTCCCACGGTATTAGGGAGTTATCTACCAAAAGGCGGAAAGACCTAAATTGGTCTTTCAGACAAATTTACTAATACTAAGTAAAAATGACTTAGTATTAGTAAATTTTGCCCCTACTCGCTATACCGCAAGCAGGGGCATGTCTATTAAACAGTAAACACTGCTCACTGTTTAAAAAAAAGAAAAAAGCCCCCCCTCTGGTGGGTGGGGGCCCTTAAGTATAATGATGGGGGGGACCTATTGTCCTCCCCCCCGGCCCCCACCCCTGAGCGGTGGGTGGGGGCCCTAAATACTAATAGGGGGGGGACCTAATGTCCTCCGCCCTGGCCCCCACCCCTGAGCGGCAGGTGGGGGCCCTAAATTGGTATAAGGGGGGGACCTAATGTCCTCCCCCCTGGCCCCCACCCCTGACCGGCGGGTGGGGGCCCTAAATTGGAATAAGAGGGGGGACCTAATGTCCTCCCCCCTGGCCCCCACCGCTGAGTGGCGAGTGGGGGCCCTAAATACTAAAAAAGAGGGGGACCTAAGGTCCTCCCCCTTGGCCCCCACCCCTGAGCGGTGGGTGGGGGCCCTAAATACTAATAAAGGGGCTGACCTAATGTCCTCCCCCCTGGCCCCCACCCCTGAGCAGCGGGTGGGGGCCCTAAATACTAAAAAGGGAGGGGACCTAAGGTCCTCCCCCCTGGCCCCCACCCCTGAGCGGTGGGTGGGGGCCCTAAATACTAATAAGGGGGGGACCTAATGTCCTCCCCCCTGGCCCCCACTCCTGAGCGGTGGGTGGGGGTCCTAAATACCAATAGGGGGGACCTATTGTCCTCCCCCCTGGCCCCCACCCCTGAGCGGCGGGTGGGGGCCCTAAAAAAAAGTCCCCCCCGCCCCCAGGTGACTAGGGGTCCTCAACCCCCTAGTCACCCCCTCCCGCCCCCAAAAAAATGATCCCCCCTACCTACCCCCCTCACCCTAAAAATAATGAGGGGGGGACCTTTAACAAAGAACCTGTAAAAAAAAAATAATAATAACTTACCATTCGATGTTTTCTTTCTTCTAAAATCTTCTTTTTTTCAGCCCCAAAAAAGGCCAAATAAAAAACCATAATAACCGACGCAATTAAAAAAAAAATAAAAAAAAAAAACGAGCGCAAAAAAATAATAATCCTTCTTCACCCATGGAGGGCTCCGCGCAGACTGAGCTCTGCAGGGCGGGGGAAGGCTTATAAAGCCTTGCCCCGCCCTGCAATTAGGCTCAGAGCACTCTGATTGGTGGGTTTAAGCCATCCAATCAGAGTGCTCTGGCAGGTAAATGAAGAGACTGACAGGTAATTCTCCACATTTACCTGTCACAGCACTCTGATTGGTTGGTTGAAATCCACCAATCAGAGTGCTCTGTGTCATTTTACACAGCGTGGGAAAGTTCTTTGGAGTTTTCCCACGCTGTGTAATTTTAAGTAACCAATCAGAGAGTTATGAGTCAAATTACACAGCGTGGGAAAATTCCAAAGAACTTTCCCACGCTGTGTAAAATGACACAGAGCACTCTGATTGGTGGATTTCAAACAAACCAATCAGAGTGCTGTGACAGGTAAATGTAGAGACTTACCTGTCAGTCTCTTCATTTACCTGTCAGAGCACTCTGATTGGATGGCTTAAACCCACCAATCAGAGTGCTCTGAGCTTAATTGCAGAGCGGGGCAAGGCTTTATAAGCCTTCCCCCGCCCTGCAGAGCTCAGTCTGCGCGGAGCCCTCCATGGGTGAAGATGGATTATTTTTTTTGCACTCTTTATTTTTTTTTTTTATTGCGTCGGTTATTATGGTTTTTTATTTGGCCTTTTTTGGAGCTGAAAAAAGAAGATTTTAGAAGAAAGAAAACATCGAATGGTAAGTTTTTTTTTTACAGGTTCTTAGTTAAAGGTCCCCCCCTCATTATTTTTAGGGTGAGGGGGGTAGTTATGGGGATCTTTTTTTGGGGAGGAGAGGGTGACTAGGGGTTTGGGGACCCCTAGTCACCTGGAAAAGGGGGGGGCGGGACATTTTTTTAGGGCCCCCACCCGTCGCTCAGGGGTGGGGGCCGGGGGGAGGACATTAGGTCCCCCCTCCTTATTTTAATGTAGGGCCCCCACCCACCGCTCAGGGGTGGGGGCTAGGGGGGAGGACATTAGGTCCCCCTTATTAGTATTTAGGGCCCCCACCCACCGCTCAGGGGTGGAGGCCAGGGGGGAGGACATTAGGTCCCCCCTTTAGTTTAAAAGCGCGGGTGGGGGCTCAGGAAGGGGGACCTTTTTTTTTTTTTAACAGTGAGCAGCCACAGGCTGCTCACTGTTTAATAGACATGCCCCTACTCGCGGTATAGTGAGTAGGGGCATAATTTACTAATACTAAGTAATCCTTACTTAGTATTAGTAAATTTGGCTGAAAGACCAATTTAGGTCTTTCAGCCTTTTAGTAGATAGCTCCCTAATACCGTGGGAATTAGGGAGTTATCTACTTATTTATTCCTGTCATTACATTGACTGGCTAAATAACTTACATTTTATATGAATGTATGTTACTTGATTGTTGTAAGTGTTGCAAATGCTTACAGGTGAATCCTGGCTATGTTTGTATACTTTTTATTTAAAATTGTATACAATGTAACATTCTTCTTCTTTCACTGGGTAAGTATATTAGTACCCGAATGTCCGAATTGCCCGAAATTTGCCGAATTGCCCGAAATTCGTCCGAATTGCCTGAAATTCGTCTGAATTCATATTCGGACTGAAACGAATTGCACATGTCTAGTGAGCTGCCACTGGCTGCTCACTGTTTAGTAGACATGCCCCTACTCTCGGCATAGCGAGTAGGGGCATTCGGGAGATTTAATCTCCCTTTTGCTAACATGGGGGTCATATAGACCCCCATAGAGTGAGGGAGGACATGGGGGGCCTTAGGAAGTGGCGGGGAGCACTGCCCCCTGCCGCTTCTATTTTTACATATTACAAGGAGGGAGCTGCAAGCCGGTAGCTCCCTCCTTGCAATAAACTGAATGAACGAACAAACGAACACCGATATTTTGTGTTTATTTGTTCATCTGAAATTTCTATTCATTCCTTTGTCTTACTGACGAACGAATAGACGAAATTCCCGTCCGAATTTTGGACAATACTAATGCCCAAGTGTTTAACTGGGCATGCGTGGGAATTTCACAGCGCTATCTAGTGTGGGCAGATGATATGTCCCACAGGGCCTTCATTTGCCCACACAAAGATGGCGGTGCCCAGGGCCTAGGTCCGGGCACGAAATTAAGATAAAAAAATAGGTAATATGGGGGGACTAGGGTCATTTGGGGGTGACTACGGGGGCAATTAGATGTAGTGGAGTCGGGAGGAGGGTTAAAAAAAACGGGATTCGGCCATGACAGTGCCGCTTTAAAGAAGACACAGAATATCCCTAGATGGGATTGTACCCCCCTATGCGCATTCAGACAGAGCTACCTTTGCTCTTCATACTCTATTCTCTTTGTTATTTTCTTACATTACATAAGATATACTACACTATATTCCGCTGTATTCTTCCATTTTTACATATTCCATTACCTCTGAGACTACAACTACCTCAAGATATTCATCAAGGCGCTGCACCCCATCAAGGCGCCGCGCGCGCATTCAGTCAGTCCATAGGAAAGCATTCTCAATGCTTTCCTATGGACGCTGGCGTCTTCTCACTGTGAAAAAGCGCGGAAGCGCCTCTAGCGGCTGTCAATGAGACAGCCACTAGAGGCTGGATTAACCCATAGGTAAACATAGCAGTTTCTCTGAAACTGCTATGTTTACAGCAGAAAGGGTTCATCCTAGATGGACCTGGCACCCAGACCACTTCATTGAGCTGAAGTGGTCTGGGTGCCTATAGTGGTCCTTTAACTTTTACATGTTTCTTTGCTTACTTACTAGGGATGCTATTTGGCAATGTTGGATTGTTACTTAACTGGTATATTATTACCGGCACAGCTGGTATTTTGAGGCTTCCTGGTTGTAGCCGGTATTGCAAAAATACTGGCAATGCAAAAGCTGGTATTTTACTCTGATAGGATTTTGGGAGATTGGGACCATATATTAGTATGACCTGCACTGCATGAGGAAACATTCACAGATATGTACATGCCTAAGTGATGTACACTCTGCTTCTCACGATTGCATTACCACAAATTGCCCCCTAACCCCCGCGACCCTATATCAGTCCTCACCTGGCTTCGGAAGTAAATCTGAATTGTGGAATTGCAGAACAGTACATGAGCCCAGTGAATCATCGAAAATCCTTCATTTAAAAAATAAGATAGACAGGTTGCTAAATCTGAACCTATAATTATTTTAGATTTATTATTGTTTATATATATTTAGAAGCTTACACGAGGATATCAAAATCCACAGCAGTACTTCAATGTTTTTTTTTAAATTAAGAAAAATACAACAAAGTATTGAAGAAACTGCCTTGATTCATATTCATATTTTAGATGTTCCTTAAGCAGTTTCTGGCCAGCCTTATTTTTGATGTATGTCTTGCTTGGCATCTTCTACATACTTTTCCATAAGTTTGACCAGTTCCTCCTCTGTGATATACTCACTACGAAAGACCTTCTGTAACTCTGGGCTGCAACATCCCAAAGAATTGAAGCTAAAAATGCTGGACACATTGACCACCCTCCCTAAGGGAACAGAAACATTGATTATTTTATGAATATTACTGCAGTTCTAAGCCCCTCTCAGCAGTAAGAGGAGGCACAGGGGTCTTAACCAACAAGACTCACATTTCCAAAGGATTGTCACTGACCAATTGTTCAAGCACTGTAACCACTACATGATGGGGTCTGTCAGACACCGCTACCTAACAGAAGTTTCCACTAAGTCTCCCCAGGTAAGCTCTGATCAGTCTCAGCCGATAAGCTAGCTAGCTTTCAAAGCTGTTGTTCCTTTAACCTTTTTTTATATATTCTTTATTTTTGCAGTGCATATGAGTTAACAACGCACATGGGGTACCCCAACGGCAATCCTCATGCTTTTTCTTTATAAACATTTGTAACAAAAAGGGGTATGTTGATGCATGCACAATTTTATAAGTAATAAGCAGTTTGGTAGGATTATTCACACTTTGGTATCTCTTAGCTGTTAAGTAGTAGTATAATCAGGTAATATAGGCAACGCTTGGATGGGACTGCTGGAGTCTAAACTAAATGTGAGGTTACATGCTAGCCCATTCACTCCTGCATTTGCTAAAGCGGGTACTGTACATTTACATGTTAAATATACGCAGGAGTGTGTTGTGGTATTGGATTGACTCTGCAGGGTTAACAAGGGTTTCCAGGCTATAGGGTTGGTCTAATGTCTGAGAATCGTCTCGCAAGTTACCCTCAAGTTAGACTGCACTACTGTACTGCGTGGTTTGCACATGTCTACAGTGGACCAGGTAAATACTAATTTTGACAACATGTTAGTGAGTAGGAGCTTAAAATAAGGTGATGTGGACTATCAGGTTTCGTCAGCGGGGATGCTTAAGCTGAAAGGTTAGCCGCATTATGCCTAGCTGTCCCTTCACTATTGCGCACTACCCTGACAGTTTGTATATTGGGTGGCTCATTTGATGCCCACTGCTGGTAGGCTACCACCCCAGAGCACCAAGGGTACTCCCTGTTTTATGCACATGTGCTGCCAGTCCCAAAGTCCTTTACACCGCTGCATCATGGCAGCCGTCGGGCAGCAAGGTTCTTGTCCCGGGCCATTTCCCCTGGGTCGATTCCGTGCCTGTGGTGGGCGCTGTAGCACGTGTCTCTTTTGCCAGGATGAGTTAGGAGCGTGGGTGACCGTTGTGTGGTAGAGCCGCACTGAGGCTGGTGAGTGGGTCTGCGTTGGCGCCATGCCCGGTGAGTGTGGGTGTTGGGCGGCTGCGTGGGTGCCAGTTTGCTTGTGGGCAGGTGTGTAGGTGATCGCTTTGCAGGTGGGAGGCTGTAGTGGGGTTTGTAGGCATAAGTAGGGTGTCGTGCCAGGTAGCTCTTTTGGGTAAAATGCAGCTTGAGCAGGCCGTCCAAGTGCAGCAGTGAGTCTGCGTTAGAAGGCTAGTTCAGTGGTGTCCCGCACTTCTTACTCCCCGTTTTTCTCTGCTGAGCTTTGGTTGTATGAGCCTGGGTCTGCACGTTATTGTCAGCCGGCCATGCTCTGGGGCAGGTTGTCATGATGGTCGGTTGGTGTTGGGTGGTCTGCGTTCAGCTTGTTTGTGTTTGCTGGTCGCGCACATGGTTGACGTGCAGCGGTCATCTTGGGGGGCCCTGCCCTGTAAGCCTTCTGTGGTAGGGCGGTTGTTTGGGCCCAGGTTAGCATGTCTGTAGCAGCCCATGGAGACCGGGATAACCCTCCCGGTCCAGAGGGGGGGGAAGGCGAGACACCGGCCGGAGACCCGGGAGAGCGCCCGTCCCTGCCCGGCTCAAGCTCCAGCGAGCTTCGGGCCTCGTCGGGTTACTGTGGATGCCAGTCAATGGTTGTGAGAGGTATCCCCGTGTGCCCCATCAGCTGGAGGTCACGGTGGGCACCAGTAAGGAACTGTTGTTGCCTTTGGCTCCTATTTGGCTCCGATTCTTCAGGCCCTGAAGCGGGAGCTCAGACAGAGCACGTCTGATCCCGTCGGCAGTCAGGCCCCGCCCCTCCTTTAACCTTTTTATGTGATGTTCTGTTTTATTTTCGGTTTATAGTTAAGATTTAGTAAATTGTATCACAATCCATTTCAGTTGAGGCACAGCACACAATGCAAATGAGGAGAAACACAAGGATTGTGTATTTCTTCTCTCTCTGGACGCTTTTTCTATGGTGACAGCCAGGTGCAAAGTTACAGGATACAGATGTGTAGATTTCTAAATTTCTTTTTTTGCACCTCTCAATCATACAATTGCTGAGTATATGGGATAACAACTTTTTGATCCAAAGAGAAATCTAATTTCTATTTGAAGGAAAATAATTTCTTCCCATTTTGTGGCACATTTGGAAATCACTTATTTTTTACCTTCTTTTGTTTCAACATCATAAAGAGTTGTGTAAAAGATTAAACTAGTAGGAATTGAAATCTCTTTTCAACATTTCTTACTATGTGGCTAAACTATCCTTGTAATCTTACCGTGCGGCTTAATTAGTGGCAGCAGTTCCTTGCAAACATCCCTAGTGCCATAGAAGTTGGTTTTCATTGTGACTTCGGCTTGGGTACCAAACTGAGTATTGTCTTCAGCTGGCAGCAAAAAACAAAAACAAAACAGAATTATATTAGAATGAGTTACAAGTAGTGTTGTCGCGAACCCGGAATTTTCGGTTCGCGAACGGCGAACGCGAACTTCCGCAAATGTTCGCGAACCGGCGAACCGGGCGAACCGCCATTGACTTCAATGGGCAGGCGAATTTTAAAAACAACAGGGACTCTTTCTGGCCACAATAGTGATGGAAAAGTTGTTTCAAGGGGACTAACACCTGGACTGTGGCATGCCAGAGGGGGATCCATGGCAAAACTCCCATGGAAAATTGCACAGTTGATGCAGAGTCTGCTTTTAATCCATAAAGGGCAGACATCACCTAACATTGACACCTGTCCTCAAAGCCCAGCCCTGATACACACTGACACAGAGCAGAATAGAGACTGTTCCCCCTACATAGGGTCACTTGGCAGATATGGATTGACACCTGTCCTCAAAACCCCTGATACACACTGACACAGAGCAGAATAGAGACTGTTCCCCCTACATAGGGTCACTTGGCAGATATGGATTGACACCTGTCCTCAAAACCCCTGTTACACACTGACACAGAGCAGAATAGAGACTGTTCCTTGTCCACAGAGACCATGATACACACTGACACAGAGCAGAATAGAGACTGTTCCCCCTACATAGGGTCACTTGGCAGATATGGATTGACACCTATCCTAATGATCCCTGATACACACTGACACAGAGCAGAATAGGGACTGTTCCTCCTACATAGGGTCACTTGGCAGATATGGATTGACACCTATCCTAATGATCCCTGATACACACTGACACAGAGCAGAATAGAGACTGTTCCCCCTACATAGGGTCACTTGGCAGATATGGATTGACACCTATCCTAATGATCCCTGATACACACTGACACAGAGCAGAATAGGGACTGTTCCTCCTACATAGGGTCACTTGGCAGATATGGATTGACACCTGTCCTAATGATCCCTGATACACACTGACACAGAGCAGAATAGGGACTGTTCCTCCTACATAGGGTCACTTGGCAGATATGGATTGACACCTATCCTAATGATCCCTGACACACACTGACACAAAGCAGAATAGAGACTGTTTCTCCTACATAGGGTCACTTGGCAGATATGGATTGACACCTGTCCTAATGATCCCTGATACACACTGACACAGAGCAGAATAGAGACTGTTCCCCCTACATAGGGTCACTTGGCAGATATGGATTGACACCTATCCTAATGATCCCTGATACACACTGACACAGAGCAGAATAGGGACTGTTCCTCCTACATAGGGTCACTTGGCAGATATGGATTGACACCTATCCTAATGATCCCTGATACACAGTGACACAGAGCAGAATAGGGACTGTTCCTCCTACATAGGGTCACTTGGCAGATATGGATTGACACCTGTCCTAATGATCCCTGATACACACTGACACAGAGCAGAATAGGGACTGTTCCTCCTACATAGGATCACTTGGCAGATATGGATTGGCACCTGTCCTAATGATCCCTGATACACACTGACACAGAGCAGAATAGGGACTGTTCCTCCTACATAGGGTCACTTGGCAGATATGGATTGACACCTATCCTAATGATCCCTGATACACACTGACACAGAGCAGAATAGAGACTGTTCCTCCTACATAGGGTCACTTGGCAGATATGGATTGACACCTATCCTAATGATCCCTGATACACACTGACACAGAGCAGAATAGGGACTGTTCCTCCTACATAGGGTCACTTGGCAGATATGGATTGACACCTGTCCTAATGATCCCTGATACACACTGACACAGAGCAGAATAGGGACTGTTCCTCCTACATAGGGTCACTTGGCAGATATGGATTGACACCTATCCTAATGATCCCTGATACACACTGACACAAAGCAGAATAGAGACTGTTTCTCCTACATAGGGTCACTTGGCAGATATGGATTGACACCTGTCCTAATGATCCCTGATACACACTGACACAGAGCAGAATAGAGACTGTTCCCCCTACATAGGGTCACTTGGCAGATATGGATTGACACCTATCCTAATGATCCCTGATCCACACTGACACAGAGCAGAATAGGGACTGTTCCTCCTACATAGGGTCACTTGGCAGATATGGATTGACACCTGTCCTAATGATCCCTGATACACACTGACACAGAGCAGAATAGGGACTGTTCCTCCTACATAGGATCACTTGGCAGATATGGATTGACACCTGTCCTAATGATCCCTGATACACACTGACACAGAGCAGAATAGAGACTGTTCCTCCTACATAGGGTCACTTGGCAGATATGGATTGACACCTGTCCTAATGATCCCTGATACACACTGACACAGAGCAGAATAGAGACTGTTCCTCCTACATAGGGTCACTTGGCAGATATGGATTGACACCTATCCTAATGATCCCTGATACACACTGACACAGAGCAGAATAGAGACTGTTCCTCCTACATAGGGTCACTTGGCAGATATGGATTGACACCTGTCCTCAAAACCCCTGATACACACTGACACAGAGCAGAATAGAGACTGTTCCTTGTCCACAGAGACCATGATACACACTGACACAGAGCAGAATAGGGACTGTTCCCCCTACATAGGGTCACTTGGCAGATATGGATTGACAAATCCCTGACAAACAGCTACCACATGCAAGGAAGGCAGCAGGGGCGCAAATGACCCACTCCCGACGCGGGAAGGTAGTGACGACAAATAACAATACAGGACTCTTTAGAGGCCCTGTAATTGTAATCAGTCCACTTGCACCAGTGGGCCTAAAAATTAGGCATGTACACATGCCTGAAAAATTTGGTATTGTTGCAGCCGCTGCTGTAGCAGCGTCCAGAAAAATTGATGTTTGTTTCACAGGCAGAAAGTGCCCTAGAACATGGCGGCTTGAACCCTAGTTGGTGGCGGATAAGTCACGCAAGTCAAACGTCATTCTGAGCTAAAATACAGCAGCGTGTGGACAATTTTTAGCCCAAGGCAGCTCATCTCATCAGGCCTTTTTTAATCGAATGTATCGCCCAGTGTCAGTCCCTTTGGGATCCATCCCTCATTCATCTTAATAAAGGTGAGGTAATCTAGACTTTTTTGACCTAAGCGACTTCTCTTCTCAGTGACAATACCTCCTGCTGCACTGAAGGTCCTTTCTGACAGGACACTTGAAGCGGGGCAGGCCAGAAGTTCTTTCGCAAATTGGGATAGCTCATTGGGATAGCTCAGGCCACAGGTCAAGAATGCACACCCAGTAGTCAAGTGGTTCATCGCTCCTCAGAGTGTCGATATCTGCAGTTAAGGCGAGGTAGTCTGCTACCTGTCGGTCGAGTCGCTCTTTGAGGGTGGATCCCGAAGGGCTGTGGCGATGCATAGGACTTAAAAAGGTCTGCATGTCCTCCATCAACAACACGTCTTTAAAGCGTCCTGTCCTTGCCGGCGTGGTCGTGGGAGGAGGAGGATGACTTCCACCTCTCCCCCTGTTAGATTCCCGTTGTGCTGTGACATCACCCTTATACGCTGTGTAAAGCATACTTTTTAATTTATTTTGCAAATGCTGCATCCTTTCCGACTTGTTGTAATTGGGTAACATTTCCGCCACTTTCTGCTTATACCGGGGGTCTAGTAGCGTGGACACCCAGTACAGGTCGTTCTCCTTCAGCCTTTTTATACGAGGGTCCCTCAACAGGCAGGACAGCATGAAAGACCCCATTTGCACAAGGTTGGATGCCGAGCTACTCATTTCCCGTTCCTCCTCCTCACTGATGTCATTGAAGGTATGTTCTTCCCCCCAGCCACGTACAACACCACGGGTACCAGATAGGTGACAACGAGCACCCTGGGATGCCTGTTGTGTTTGGTCTTGCTCCTCCTCCTCCTCCTCAAAGCTACAATCCTCCTCTGACTCCTCTTCCTCACAATCCTCTTCCAGCGTTGCCGCAGGTCCAGCAAGCGATGCTGATAAGGCTGTTTCTGGTGGTGATGGTGACCACAACTCTTCCTCTTCCTCTTCACGCTCATCTACAGCCTGATCCAGCACTCTTCGCAGGGCACGCTCCATGAAGAAAACAAATGGTATGATGTCGCTGATGGTGCCTTCGGTGCGACTGACTAGGTTTGTCACCTCCTCAAAAGGACGCATGAGCCTACAGGCATTGCGCATGAGCGTCCAGTAACGTGGCAAAAAAATTCCCAGCTCCCCAGAGGCTGTCCTAGCACCCCGGTCATACAAATATTCATTAACAGCTTTTTCTTGTTGGAGCAGGCGGTCGAACATTAGGAGTGTTGAATTCCAACGTGTAGGGCTGTCGCAAATCAAGCGCCTCACTGGCATGTTGTTTCGCCGCTGGATATCGGCAAAGTGAGCCATGGCCGTGTAGGAACGACTGAAATGGCCACACACCTTCCTGGCCTGCTTCAGGACGTCCTGTAAGCCTGTGTACTTATGCACAAAGCGTTGTACGATCAGATTACACACATGTGCCATGCACGGCACATGTGTCAACTTGCCCAACTTCAATGCCGCTATCAAATTTTTTCCGTTGTCACACACCACTTTGCCGATATCCAGTTGCTGCGGAGTCAGCCACTTTTCCACCTGTGCGTTCAGGGCGGACAGGAGTGCTTGTCCGGTGTGACTCTCTGCTTTCAAGCAAGTCAAACCCAAGACGGCGTGACACTGCCGTATCTGGGATGTGGAATAGTACCTGGGGAGCTGGGGGGGTGCCGTTGATGTGGAGCAAGAAGCAGCGGCACAAGAGGACTCAGCCGAGGAGGTTATGGAAGAGGATGGAGTAGGAGGAGTAGAGGAGGTGGCAGCAGGACTGCCTGCAATTCGTGGCGGTGTCACCAACTCCTCTGCAATGCCACGCATTCCTTGCTTGTCAGCCGTCAGCAGGTTTACCCAATGCGCAGTGTAGGTGATATACCTGCCCTGACCATGCTTTGCAGACCAGGTATCAGTGGTCAGATGGACCCTTGCCCCAACACTGTGTGCCAGACATGCCATGACTTCCTTTTGCACAATCGAGTACAAGTTGGGGATTGCCTTTTGTGAAAAGAAATTCCGGCCGGGTACCTTCCACTGCGGTGTCCCAATAGCTACAAATTTTTTGAACGCCTCAGACTCAACCAGATTGTATGGTAAAAGCTGGCGGGCTAATAGTTCGGACAAGCCAGCTGTCAGACGCTGGGCAAGGGGGTGACTTGGTGACATTGGCTTCTTACGCTCAAACATGTCCTTGACAGACACATGACTGTGGGCAGATGAGCGGGAACTGCTCAAGTCGGGAGACGGAGTGGCGGATGGTTGAGAGGGGGCAAGAAGGACAGCAGTGGTTGACGTGGCTGAAGATGCTGGACCAGGAGGAGGATGGCGGCTTAGAGTAGGCGTGCTGCTTGTACTCATGTGTTGATCCCATAGGCGTTTGTGATGTGAGATCATGTGCCTACGCAAAGCAGTTGTACCTAGGTGGGTGTTGGACCTCCCACGACTCAGTTTCCTTTGGCACAGGTTGCAAATGGCATCGCTGTTGTCAGAGGCAGACACACAAAAAAAATGCCACACTACTGAGCTCTGCAATGACGGCATTCTGGTGGTGGACACAGCATGCGTTGATTGGCGTGCTGTCGGGCTGACTGTCAGGGACCAGGAACCAGACAGAGACAGAAGTAGATGCAAACACACCTTTATTAATAAATAACAAATAAATAACAAAAGCAAAGTCCAGGAATCAAGCAGGGGTCAGTCACCAGAGCGGGTAGTCAGACAAGCCAGGATCAGGAGCACGGAGAGCAGCGGAGTCAGGAACAAGGCCGGAGTCAGGAACCAGGAGCAAACAGGAAACACAGGAACAAGGAGACTTCTGGGGAACAGGAAACCACGCAAGGGCAAGGAGGTTCTGGGCTTAGCTGCTTAAATAGGCAGAACTGATTAGCAGCAGGGTTGATTACTACTCACAGGTGAGTAACCGTGGCAACAAGCAGAAGCAGCTCATAGTAATTGCAGCTGAAAACTCAATCACTGAAACAGAAAGGGTTGCTGTTTAAAACAGCAAAGAAACCCTGACACTGACCCCGGGTGCCGATGCATGCTGTCTGACTGTGCCACTAGCTCCTTGCGACGACCCCCCCCTGCTTCCAACTGGTCTCCTCCTCCTCCTCTCTGTCTCCCCATCTGAACTTTCGCCCTGTTCTTCTTCTCTTCTAGCGGGCACCCACGTGACATCCATGGACGCATCGTCATCATCAACAGCTTCGCTTGTATCTGACAATTCAGAAAAGGAAGCAGCAGCGGGTACAACATCATCATCATCATCACACCGTACCTCCATGTGTTTAATGCTGCCTGCCTGAGACATATCCCTGTTATCTATATCCTCTAGCAATAATGGTTGCGCATCACTCATTTCTTCAAACGGGTGTGTGAATAACTCCTCTGACATACCAAGTAAAGCGGCTGTGGTGCTAGTTTTGGTGGTGGCGGCAGGCGGGTGAGTGCTATCTTGAGAGGTGCCTGAAGCTAAGCTGGAGGAGGATGGTGCGTCAAGGTTCCGAGCGGAGGCTGTATAAGATTGGGTGTCCTGTGTTAGCCAGTCAACTATGTCCTCAGAACTTTTCAAGTTCAGGGTACGTGGCTTCTGAAAACTGGGCATTATTCTAGGGCAAAAGGGAATCACAGCACCACGACCACGACGGCCCCTGCGGGGTGGCCTGCCTCTGCCTGTCATTTTTTGGGGGATTAGTGGTACTATGCGTGCAAGCTACTGTGAGACCAGATATGATTGGCAATGTGAACTGTAACAGTTCTGCAGAGCACACACTGTAGGCCTGAGACACCCGCTTGAAGACAAGTAACTGCTATTCAATCTATAACAGTGAAAAACAAATTTTGGTTGTAAAAGCACGCTATAGAGACACAAGATATGAGTGGCAACTGTCAAAGCACACTGGCACAGGTCTGCAGAGCACACGCTGAAGTAGGCCTGAGACACCCGCTTGAAGACAAGTAACTGCTATTCAATCTATAACAGTGAAAAACAAATTTTGTTTTTAAAAGCACGCTATAGAGACACCAGATATGATTGGCAATGTGCACTGGAACAGTGCTGCAGAGCACACGCTGAAGTAGGCCTGAGACACCCGCTTGAAGACAAGTAACTGCTATTCAATCTATAACAGTGAAAAACAAATTTTGGTTGTAAAAGCACGCTATAGAGACACAAGATATGAGTGGCAACTGTCAAAGCACACTGGCACAGGTCTGCAGAGCACACGCTGAAGTAGGCCTGACACCCAGACGCTTGCAGACAACTAACTGCTCTTCTATTACAGTGAAAAAAATTATTTATTTTAAATCTAAAGCTTAAGCTATTGTAAAAACAGATATGAGTGGTGGCACTGGGCAAGAGGGCACAGTATCCACTGTGAAACTCACACAGAAGCTGGCAGGCAGGCAACTGCTCTTCTATTACAGTGGAAACAAAGTTTTGGTTTTAAAAGCACGCTATAGAGACACCAGATATGATTGGCAACTGTCAAAGCACGCTGGCAGGGTTGTGCAGGGCACACGCTGATGGAAGACCTGACAGAGCCGCTTGAAGGACACTGACTGGCTGCTATTAGCTTACACTGGAAACCTTTTTTCTTTGTAAAAGCACGCTAAAGAGACACCAGATATGATTGGCAACTGTCAAAGCACGCTGGCAGGGTTGTGCAGGGCACACGCTGAAGGAAGGCCTGACAGAGCTGCTTGAAGGACACTGACTGGCTGCTATTAGCTTACACTGGAAACCTTTTTTCTTTGTAAAAGCACGCTAAAGAGACACCAGATATGATTGGCAACTGTCAAAGCACGCTGGCAGGGTTGTGCAGGGCACACGCTGATGGAAGGCCTGACAGAGCCGCTTGAAGGACACTGACTGGCTGCTATTAGCTTACACTGGAAACCTTTTTTCTTTGTAAAAGCACGCTAAAGAGACACCAGATATGATTGGCAACTGTCAAAGCACGCTGGCAGGGTTGTGCAGGGCACACGCTGAAGGAAGGCCTGACAGAGCCGCTTGAAGGACACTGACTGGCTGCTATTAGCTTACACTGGAAACCTTTTTTCTTTGTAAAAGCACGATAAAGAGACACCAGATATGATTGGCAATTGTCAAAGCACGCTGGCAGGGTTGTGCAGGGCACACGCTGAAGGAAGGCCTGACAGAGCCGCTTGAAGGACACTGACTGGCTGCTATTAGCTTACACTGGAAACCTTTTTTCTTTGTAAAAGCACGCTAAAGAGACAGCAGATATGATTGGCAACTGTCAAAGCACGCTGGCAGGGTTGTGCAGGGCACACGCTGAAGGAAGGCCTGACAGAGCCGCTTGAAGGACACTGACTGGCTGCTATTACCTTACACTGGAAACCTTTTTTCTTTGTAAAAGCACGCTAAAGAGACACCAGATATGATTGGCAACTGTCAAAGCACGCTGGCAGTGTTGTGCAGGGCACACGCTGAAGGAAGGCCTGACAGAGCCGCTTGAAGGACACTGACTGGCTGCTATTAGCTTACACTGGAAACCTTTTTTCTTTGTAAAAGCACGCTAAAGAGACACCAGATATGATTGGCAACTGTCAAAGCACGCTGGCAGTGTTGTGCAGGGCACACGCTGAAGGAAGGCCTGACAGAGCCGCTTGAAGGACACTGACTGGCTGCTATTAGCTTACACTGGAAACCTTTTTTCTTTGTAAAAGCACGCTAAAGAGACACCAGATATGATTGGCAACTGTCAAAGCACGCTGGCAGGGTTGTGCAGGGCACACGCTGAAGGAAGGCCTGACAGAGCCGCTTGAAGGACACTGACTGGCTGCTATTAGCTTACACTGGAAACCTTTTTTCTTTGTAAAAGCACGATAAAGAGACACCAGATATGATTGGCAACTGTCAAAGCACGCTGGCAGGGTTGTGCAGGGCACACGCTGAAGGAAGGCCTGACAGAGCCGCTTGAAGGACACTGACTGGCTGCTATTAGCTTACACTGGAAACCTTTTTTCTTTGTAAAAGCACGCTAAAGAGACACCAGATATGATTGGCAACTGTCAAAGCACGCTGGCAGTGTTGTGCAGGGCACACGTTGAAGGAAGGCCTGACAGAGCCGCTTGAAGGACACTGACTGGCTGCTATTAGCTTACACTGGAAACCTTTTTTCTTTGTAAAAGCACGCTAAAGAGACAGCAGATATGATTGGCAACTGTCAAAGCACGCTGGCAGGGTTGTGCAGGGCACACGCTGAAGTAGGCCTGACACCCAGATGCTTGCAGACAACTAACTGCTCTTCTATTACAGTGAAAAAAAATTATTTATTTTAAATCTAAAGCTTAACCGATTGTTAAAACAGATATGAGTGGTGGCACTGACTGTGCAAATGAGCAAGGCATCCAACCTCACACAGAAGCTGGCAGGCAGGCAACTGCTCTTCTATTACAGTGAAAAAAAAATATTTATTTTAAATGTAAAGCTTAACCGATTGTTAAAACAGATATGAGTGGTGGCACTGGGCAAGTGGGCACAGTATATGCTGTGAGCCTGACACACAGGCTGGCAGGCAGGCACCTGCAATTACATTACACAGGAAGAAGAAAAAAAAAAAAGCAGCCTGATGTTCTAGCCCTAAAAAGGGCTTTTTGGGGTGCTGTCCTTACAGCAGAGATCAGATGAGTCCTTCAGGATTGTAGTGGACACTGAATACCCTAGCCTAGCTATCAATTTCCCTATGTAATCAGCAGCAGCTAAACTTTCCCTCCTCTCACTAAGCATGCATCTTCCGAATGAATCGAAAATGGATGCTGGGAGGGAGGTTGGAGGGTGTGGAAGGGAAGGAGTGCTGCTGATTGGCTGTAATGTGTCTGCTGACCGAGAGGCACAGGGTCAAAGTTTGCCCAATGATGACGAATAGGGGGCGGATCGAACTGCGCATGTGTCCGCCCGCCGCGGCGAACGCGAACAAGCTAATTTCGCCGGGAACTGTCCGCCGGCGGACAGTTCGGTACATCACTAGTTACAAGAACAGTGTGCAAAACTTGTAACAATAACCTTGTTCAACATTAAATTCTGGAAGTAGCCATGAGTAAAATTATTGGGTATGAAATACCCAGTAGTTACTTTGGGATTCAGAATGAAGTCTGACTGCCTTATATATATATATAAGGGGTTCCAATTATTCAGTTTATTTTTAACGTCCACCAACAGAGGAGCAAGATTAATCCTTGTAATATCATTTAAAAAAAAAGTTATATCGATCCATAAATAATAGCTAGATTTCTCTCTCCATTGAAAGGATATGTATTTCTAAGAACTTCCTTGTATTTATTAGGAGTGCTTGTGTTTTATCCACATTTAACTTGTGTAGTGAGAGGGGCGAATATGTCTCAATTTCTCCCATAAAATTTTTTAATGAGGACACAGGATTTAAAAAGGTTAGTATTATATCATCTGCAAATAAATAAATCTTTATACGAAATGTTAACTTAAGGCCCTCTTTCCCCTCCTGCATCCTAATACTTTGAGCTAGAGCAGGGCTAGGCAACCTTCGGCACCCCAGATGTTGTGGACTACATCCCCCATAATGCTCTTACACCCATAATGCTGGCAAAGCATCATGGGAAGTGTAGTCCAAAACATCTGGAGTGTCGGAGGATGCCTGTGCCTATGCGTCAAGGGTGCCTTTTGGCACCTATGTTGTATGTCATGTCCTTGGAGCCTCTAGCTGCTTCAAGGACATGACATACAACATAGGTGTCAAAAGGCACCCTTTACGGGTGCCATTGGACACCCTAAACCAAGAAGAAACTATCAGAGAAAACAATAACTATCCCTTACTGAGATAGTGAGTGATATACTAAAGTGCCTGAATAAAAGCAGCTCAACACAAAAAGTGGAATACCTTAATCCACAATAAAGTGCAAAATACAAGAAAAAGAAAGGTATAAACAATATACCAGCGAGTGGAGCGCTATAATGAATATAGATATAAATAATGAAGGGGTATACTCAGGGCCGGCCTTAGGGGTGTGCGAGCTGTGCGGCCGCACAGGGCGCCATGGTGCAGGGGGCGCCCTGCGGCCGCATAGCTCACACGGCATGTCTGTTAGCCGCAATGCTAACAAGGCATTTGCCTTTGGCGGCATTTTCCAGGGGGCGGCAAAAAAAGCCGCCCCCAAATGCCCAAGGCAAATGTCTTGTTAGCCTTGCGGCTAACAGACATGCCGGGCTGCTGGGCGGGCTGCTGGGCGGTCGGGCGGCGCTGGCGGGCGGCTGGCGAGGGAGCATTTCCTCTGAGCTGTATGCTCAGCTCCCTCGCGCGCCGCACAGTGAGGCTGGGAGCCGGAATATGACGTCATATTCCGGCTCCCAGCCTCACTCTGCGGCGCGCGAGGGAGCTGAGCATACAGCTCAGAGGAAATGCTCCCTCGCCAGCCGCCCGCCAGCGCTGCCCGCCCAGCCCAGCAGCCACTGGACCACCAGGGAGGAAGAGACCCCCCCCAGCATTCCCAAAGGTAAGGAGGCTGGGGGGGTGTCTAAATAAATGTAAAAAAATGTGTTAATGTGGGTGAGTGTGTGTGTGTGTGTGGGTGAGTGTGTGTGTGTGTGTGTGTGTGTGTGTGTATGTTAGTCTGTGTCTGTTAGTGTGTGTGTGTGTGTCTGTGTATGTTAGTGTGTGTCTGTGTCTGTTAGTGTGTGTCTGTGTCTGTTAGTGTGTGTCTGTGTATGTTAGTGTGTGTCTGTGTCTGTTAGTGTGTGTCTGTTAGTGTGTGTCTGTGAGTGTGTGTCTGTGAGTGTGTTTGTCTGTTAGTGAGTGTGTGTGTCTGACTGTGTGTGTGTGGCTGTCTACCTGTGTGTGTGTGACTGTTTGCCTATGTTTGTGTGTGTGTGTGTGTGTGACTGTCTGCGCGTGTGTGTGACTGCGCGTGTGTGTGTGTGACTGTCTGCGCGTGTGTGTGTGACTGTCTGCGCGTGTGTGTGTGTGACTGTCTACGCATGTGTGTGTGTGACTGTCTGCGTGTGTGTGTGTGACTGTCTGCGTGTGTGTGTGTGACTGTCTGCGTGTGTGTGTGTGTGACTGTCTGCCAGTGTGTGTGTGTGTGTGTGTGTCTGTGTGTGACTGTGTGTGTGTGGCTGTCTGACAGTGTGTGTTTGACTGTTTGTCTGTGTGTGTTTGACTGTCTGTGTGTGTGTGTGTGGCTGTTTGCCTCTGTGTGTTTGTGTGTGTGGCTGTCTGCCTGTGTGTGTGTGTGACAGGGTGTGTGGGAAGGGGTAAGGAGTGGGGGAGGGGGGGGCGCTGTGAAAATTTTTTGCACAGGGCGCCCAAATGCCTAAGGCCGGCCCTGGGTATACTCACCCCTCCAACATAGTGATACAATGTGTCCAAATGTACATACGAAGTAAAACAACAAAAAAAAGAGAATATAGTGCAGATGATTTACAAAAATAAAAAATGAATAATAGTAGCAATTGGTTGAAACCACTCACGTGGGTTGGAGCCTATAAGCTATTGGCTCCGTAAGTAACTCCTTTTTGCTCTTGAGGCAGCAACACACCCCTTTATCCTAAACGATGTTCTCCCGAAGATATGGAACAAGCAGAGAGAAAAAACCTCATAGGTGGTATTGTACAGATAGTGTATACTATATAGTGAGATAGTAATGATTATGCTCACCTTAGACAGAGCCTTGAATTCCTGGCTCTGAGGTTTGTTGGCAATATGCTAATTTATTGGGATAGCATTCCCCACATAGTGTTCCTGGAGGCTTGAAAGGATTATATGGACTAATATAAAAAAAATTACGATTTATTGTAGAGATAAAAAATAATAATAAAAACAATACTAGACTTCTCAAAAGCATATAAGCAAAATGAAAGAAAGTCCAAGTATAAAAGTCCAAACTCAAGCTAAACGCGTTTCACTTTCACCATTTGAGAACTGAACTTTCTTCTGTCCCCAGCAGAGTAGTTTCTTTACTAGCTGACGGCAGTGTGTGCACAGAACATTAATTCCTGTCACCCCAGGGGCAGTCTGGGCAGCCGTACCCACCTTTAAAAACAATGCCAGCGTTGTTGATGAGTACATCAATGCCCCCATACTTGTCCTTTAGGAAATCCCTGAGAGCCTGGATGCTGGGCAGGTCAGTGATGTCCAACTGGTGGAAGTGGGGGGACAATCCTTCCTTCTCCAGGGCCTTGACAGCTTCCTCCCCCAGTTTGGGGTTCCTGGCTGTGAGCTAAACATCCCCCCTGAACTGCTTGCATAAGGCTTTGACTACAGCCAGCCCAACCCCCTTATTGCCCCCTGTGACTACTGCAACTTTTATACTGGCCATAATGTAATACCGAGCTGCTGCTACAAACAAGGCACTGGAGTGATACCGTACTTATTATAACAGATAACAGGCTTGGTTTGAAGATCCCACCCATAAGGCTGGGCTGAGATATAAAACCACCCTGAATGGGAGGCAGAAACAGCACAGACTACTCCTCTAAAACATGAATGTTCACATGACGTTCTATTCTCCATACAGTGTATCACTTTGTCTTTTCCAAGAGCACCACCTGCAGTATAACTCCTTAAGGACATGTCCTATGCTCTTTTGAGATGCCTTTTTTGGCCCTTTTTCCATGCATTCAATGTACCACAATGTGGACCTCCTATGTTGGGAAAACTGATCTAACTGAGAGACAGATTAAGGGTCCACGGGTCGGCTATCATGACAGCTTTTAGAGATGGCAAAACTGAAAAACCTCCAGCTAAGCATTTTCTTCAGTTCCAAGACAGACTCTCCACTCTCAAGTTTATTGCTATCGGTGTAATCCTCCCTCTGTCTACAGGCAGGGCCAGATTAAGAGCCCAATTGGGCTTGGTGCTGACAATTATGATGGGCCTAATTATAGAATTGTATCGACAGAAAACATTAAAACAGTCATATCTCCCAATTGTCATGTATCTGTTGGGGGTGGTATCACAGGATATAGCTACCAGAAAACACATACCCTATGCTAATGTTTCGCTTCCATCAAGTAAATCCATACCCCCTAATAGCAGTGTCCCGTGAAGCAGGATTTTGAGGTAAAAGGGTGTTCCACTGATGCAAATCACGTAACCAGAACCGCAATCATGCCCCCAAAAAATTTGCCCAAGGAATTAGGTCAGCCTGGCGTGAATGCATGTCAGGCTGCCTGCCAATCATGCAGGCTTGCCAATTAAGGGCATACTATGCAGACAGCACCCTGAGCTCTGCATAAATGCATTTCATGGTGCGCTAGCTCTATGCTTTCAAGCGACTGTCCCCTAGCACTCACTGGTCCACTCTTCTCCTTACCTTCTTACTAGCAGGCAGAAGCTCCTGTTATACAGTCTGGGACAGAGAAAAAGTGAGTGTAGAAGAAAGGGAACATGCCACAGTGTTAGAGATACTGAAGCAGCAAGAGCATTGGCATAGTGGGCAAAGTCTGCTTTACATTAACTAATTTCATTCTCAGCCAGTCCACACCAGTTTTGTTTACCTACAACCACATGTGAAGAGTAGTAAGAAAAAAAAAAAAAAAAAAGATTTAAAAATCTATTCCATGTGCCTGGAGCTGCAGCCTCATCAGCCCCTGGGTTAATCCAGCCCTGCCTACAGGTGGAGATCGCTCGAGGTTGTTACTACAGTAGGAAACATTCTAGTATGTACGTAGTGGGGAATCGTGATGCAGCATACTAACATAGAACTATCCCAATTACCACCCAAATAATGACAGATAACCTAGTATGGTTGAAACATGCCACAGCATTCATTATATGATAAATACTGTATAACACATCCATAATTTATTTCAATATTCTTCTTCACTTGATATAACCAAACGTCAAACATAAATAACCATAATTTAACAAATTAACATATAGTGTCATACAGTATAACCCAATCGTCCTTGCCAATATACTGACCAAGAGATTATGTACCACTTCTTCTCACCTCCCCCTCGGCATAAATTAATTTTCCTTCCAATGCTTACCACCAGCTGTTAACCCTTCAGAGCAGGGGATGTTGAGACCTGAAACCTGACCACCTCATTTCACATATTAACCTAACCGCCTCAAACTAAATTTGCAAGGACATACCCCCACCCACAACCCTGCTGTTTTACACCTAAAATCAGCAGGGGACCCCACCAAAACCACTCAAGGCCTGTTCTACTGCTTTCTGCGGGTCGAGATTAAAGAGGTCGAGCTCGACCTCCGTCAAGTGCACCCCATCCCTCCAAAATAGATTGACAGCATCCCGCTCAGAGACTCTATGGCGAACTGGAATTCCCCGAACACTCAAAACAAATCTAGAAACCCTCCTGTTCAGTTTCCGATGGCAGCGCTTCATGGCACTCTGATTATGAGCTCGCTGCCAGAAATTACGGGCGATAACCTCACACCAAACCAGGCGTACATCCATGAACAAAACTAGGATGCGTGCCATGTCCCGCTTAATGGCAGACACTAAATCTCATAAGGGCATTGAACCCAAGCCATTCCCCCTCAGATGGATGACAAGGACACTTAGGACCTCCAGGAGGCGGGACAACTGAACCAAGTCGGGGATGAGCTGCACCCACCTCATACCTCTGGTGCCAAACCACCAAACCTTCAGAAGGCGTAAGACCCAACTGCTCGCCTCCAGGCCGGACCACCGCACGCTTCCTGGCCCAATAGACATAGGAGTGCCCCATGATCCATATTCTGGGGTAACTGGATCTTTGGAGAGAAATCAACTTAGGAGACCTTCAGGGGCGAACATAGGACATATAACGCCCCGACTTCCACCTTCCTATCCTCTGAACCACCTGCGCCGGCATACCAAGCCTAGAGACCTCCGTAGCAGCCCCTATACGGAATGAATGCCCCCGGAACTCCCTGCTATCAATTCCCAGGAATTCGAGCCCCAAGCGGAAGACCCTTATGAATTGGAAGTGGGAGAGAAAACTGCCGTCCTCGTGAACTAAAAGAGGGGGGTGGAGAAGCCGGATGGAAGGAACAATACTCACCGAACGAAAAAAAGGGGCAAATGCCAGAACCTGGCACCACACCTAAGCGGACCCACTTGCCTTTCCAAAAGACATCAGTCTGCGAGCGACGAATCCTAAATGAAATATGGTCCACTGTGCATGTAACATCACCAAAAAGCACCCCCCCACACGCCGATGACTAGGGCACACCAGCTCCCCGATCCACACGGCCATGAAGAATGCCAGGGAAAACGCCAGCCGAAATAGACGGGCCTCAAAGACAGAATGGCAAACCTCGGGTAACGACTCACACAAACTAACCAAGAGAGCAATCCCACGCTCCACAGGAGAAAGCCAAGGTAAGTTACCGTAAGGGAGAGAGGGGACTCACTCAGAGGAAACAGGGGAAATGCCAGAGGGGACCCAGAGGGAGCAGGGGGCGGAAAGGAAGAAGGGAGAAGACCCAGGAGGAGGGGAAGGAAGTAGAGGGATCGGAGGAAGAAGGAGGGAAACCAGGGGGCCCTTCCAGAGGCAAGTGGGGACCCAAGTAAAGCAAAATGGGGGACACAAGTGAAAGACCAGGGAACGGGGGGGGGGGGGGAGACAGAAGGGGAGACAGGGGAAAGAGCCCCATGGGAGCCTTCCTCATTGGCAGAGAAAGCTTTCGACTCGTATGTGGTCCTCCCCCCAGCCTTCAGGGCCTACTCACCACCGAGGCCCTGGACACAGCTTCGCCTACTGCGGGGGATCTTGAATGTCGCCGGAGAGGTGCGGCCCGCCTCCCACCGCCGCCGGGCCACATTCCATTGCCTGAGGTCAGGATGTGGATGCAAGCAGAGTAGGCCGCGAATCCTGCGTAGCAGTAGCAGGCCGCGTGTCGTTTTTTTTCTTGTTTATTATTCATTTAAAAAAAAAAGTTGTTTTTTTTTTCTCCTCTAGTGATACCTATTGGATATTCTTATTCACCCCTTTATTTCTTCATTTAAACTTTTTGTCCGACATTGTTCCTTTGTCATGCTCTCTGGCTGTTTTTTGTTTTTGTACGTTGAGGTCTCCTTGTTAGTATCCTCTTCGAGCTCTTTAATTATTATTCATGTTACTTATCACTAGGATAACATGGTGTTTGGTTTCTTTGGATACACAGATTTGGACACGTCATTACGCACACTTATATCATCAAGCACAACCACAGAATGGCGTGGATGACGTCACTTTACACTGATCACACTCACAGAAAGGGAGCCACCTTTTCACAGATTCGATAAGCTTACAATTTACTTTTAAATGTTTATTTGGTGCTGTATGTAGCTTAACAAATACCTAGGAGGGGTGCACCATATTTTCGGGAACACATATCATTTCATTATGTTGACTTCTACATACATGCATGTATGGTGCCCTTCAATTTGTAAAAACTAGTATGATGTGTCCTAGAAGCATAAAGGAGGATATCAAAATTCACAGCAAAACGGCAATGTTTGCAAAACAAATTCAATAAAAATACAACTAAATATTGAATAAATTTCCATTGGCACCAAATTGGTGTGCGGATATACTGTATAGTTCCAAGTTAGGAAATTAATCAAAACACCAAGTTTGAGAACTCAAAGGGCAAGTCTCTAACTTTGACCTGTGAAATCTTTTTATTGCAGTAAAACTCATCAATACTGACAGAAATGTCTAAAATAAAAATGTCTGCGTGACGCATCAAAAAGGCTCTGGTCTGGTACACACTTGTTTCACTGTGTATCATGTGCAAAATGTTAAGTGTCTTTGGCATGAGAAGTACAGTTAATGATAGTGTCACCCACGAGCTAGGAAATTAGCTGCCTAGTGAATGTATTAGGCCCTGTTGTATCTTCTGGGTTCATTCTAGAGAATCAGTTAGAACTAATTCTGAATAATTAAAGGAACACTATAGTCACCAGAACAACTTTAGCTTAATGAAGCAGTTTTGGTGTACAGATCATACCGCTGAAGTTTCACTGCTCAATTAACTGTCATTTAGGAGCTATATCACCTTTGTTTATGTTATCTTTATGCAGCTCTTGCCACACCTCCCCTGACTGTGACTGACACAGCCTGCATGAAAACAAAAATGGTTTCATTTTTAATCAGATATTAACTTACTTTAAAAGTTTTTATCTTCTGCTCTGTAAATTGAACTTGAACTACATACAGGAGGTTCCTGCAGGGTCTAGTAAGCTATTAACAGAGCAGGAAATAACAAATTTTAAATTAAACAGGATTTGCAATAAAGTAAGTGTAAACATTAGACGACTCTTTACAGGAAGTGTTTAGGAAGGCTGTGCAAGACAAATGCAGGGAGGTGTGACTAGTGCTGCATAAACAAAGAGATTTAAATTCTAAATGGCAGAAAATTGAGTAGTGACACTGCAGGGCCATGACCTATACACCAAAACTGCTTCATTAAGCTGTGGTTGTTCTGTGACTATTGTGTCCATTTAGCTAGACTTAATTTTTTTTTATTTTTAGGGGCTGCCCAATATACAAAATGTTAATTCACATTAAAAACACTGTTTTAAGTATTCTTTATTTTTTTTTTATGAAAAAGTTAAAAACAAGACAACAAACTATACACATCAAAGAGCAATGAGTAGAGGCAAGGATGTTTTGTAAAACTAGCAAAGAGGCAATCAAACAATAATTGACTGCAGCACACAGAAACAAATAAAGGCAGGCATGAACACACGAGGTGGCTGATAAAATTGTATGGGAATTAGCATATAAACAAAGTAGTTCCAAATCTCATTTGACCCACTAGTAAGCCAACACATATTGTTACCACTTTACCACTTTCTTTTCGCAAACTAGCTCCCCATGAGGTGCTGTTGCATCAGGCGGCAGGAGAGCCAGATAAACGGGAGTCTCGGCACCTTCATCTGAAGACTTTGGAGCATTTGGACCCGCCATATCGGTCCTCACCCACCCTGGACAACAGGCATTAAGTAGGATTCCATCCCCTTTCCTCGTTGCGTCTAATTCTCTTGCTTGGATCTTGGAGAGCACAGTCACTCCTATTTTAGATGTTCCGTAAGCAGTGTTTGGCCAGCCTTCTTTTTGATGTACATCTTGCTTGGCATCTTCTACAAACTTTTCCATAAGTTTGACCAGTTCCTCCTCAGTGATCGACTCACTACGAAAGACCTTCTGTAACTCTGGGCTGCAACGTCCCAAAGAATTGTAGCTGATCATGCTGGACACATTGACCACTCTCCCTAAGGGAACAGAAACATTGATTATATTATTAACATGACTGCAGTTCTATGCCACTCTCAGCGGTAAGAGGAGGCTCAGGATTCTCTGTGCACCATCACCTATGAAATTCATTTCAGCATGTGCTTAACCAACAAGATTCACACTTCCAAAGGATTATCACAGACCAATCGTTGAAAGGAACATTCTAAACACCATATAGCAGTTTGACCTCTTACATGGGATTTGCTTAAGCTAGCTCTCCTGAGATAAGCTCTGATCAATCTCAGCTGATGAACTAAGCAGTGCGAAGCCAGAGAGAGTCTGTGCCGGGAAAAAAACAGAGCTTGCAAAGCTGGTTTTAATATCCCCCCACAGAAAACATAGGGAGACAAATACATGCATATTTTCCTTGGGGGAGGTGAGGGAGAGGGCATATCTACTAAATAGTTAAAAAAATATAAATACATTTCCAATGAAGTACTCCTTTAACATTTTTATGTGATGTTCTGTTTTATTTTCAGCTTATAGTTAAGATTAAGTAAATGGCTTCACAATCCATTTCAGTCGAGGCACAGCCAGGGCATACAATGCAAATGAGGAGAAGCAAAATAATTGTGTATTTCCTCTCTCTCTGTATGCTTTCTCTATGGTGACAGCCAGGTGCAAAGGAAAATGCTGTAAAACCCCTTAAGGACACATGACATGTGTGATATGTCATGATTCCCTTTTATTCCAGAAGTTTGGTCCTTAAGGGGTTAACAATGACTGACAGGGTGCTAAGATGGAGGCGTCCAGTTTCAGGACAGAGCTGTATAGATTTCTAAATTTATTTAAATTTTATGCACCTCTCAAACATACATTTGCTAAGTACATGGGATAAGTAAACATAATATTAGAAATCCAACGAAATGGCAGTAGTACTCCAATATATGATATAACAGATTTTGATCTAAGAAGAAATCAAATTGCTATTTGAAGTAAAATATTATCCCCCTATTTTGTGGCACATTTGGGCATCCCTTTTTTTTTTTTTTAACCTTCTTTTGTATCAACATTATAAACATCATAGTTGGCATTTAAATCTCTTTTCAACATATCTTACTATGTGATTAAGCAATTCTGGTAATCTCACCGTGAGGCTTAATTAGTGGCAGCAGTTCCTTGCAAACATCTCTAGTGCCATAGAAGTCGGTTTTCATTGTGACTTCAGCTTGGGTACCAAACGGAGTAGTGTCAGCAACTGGTAGCAAAAAATAAATACCAGAATTATATTAGAATGAGTTACAAGAACATTGCAGAGCTGCCATCAGACATTTGACACAACCCAGAGTCCGCCCGCAGTGCCCACCCCAGAGTCCGTCTGCAGTGTCCACCCCAGAGTCCGCCCGCAGTGCCCACCCCAGAGTCCGCCCGCAGTGCCCACCAACAAGGATGCAGTGTGTTTGTTTAGTGGATACAGTGTATGTGTGTGTGTAGTGGATGCCAAGTGTGTGTCTTGTGGAAGATGTGTGCAGTGGCCATGGCTCGAGAGAGTTGGAAAGAGCTTCTAGAAGCTGAAGATCGCGTGTGCTGTGCCCCCATTTTACTATACAAGCTGCTGGGGGCCTGCAGGAGGAGTAGTGGAATTAGAGTAAAGTCGGCTCCTGGCACTGAAGTGCCTTTAACCCCTTAAGGACACATAACATGTCTGACACGTCATGATTCCCTTTTATTCCAGAAGTTTGGTCCTTAAGGGGTTAACTGGAGAGGACCTGCTGGATCAAGATGGCCAGGCCCGCAAAGGATGGCTCTACGTAAATTAATCTGACCTTTACCTGCCCCCTTTCAGCCACCGGACGCCCAGTGGCAAAGTTCCCAGACAGTGACAGTGCTGCTTTAAATTCTGAATGTAGCCATAAGCAAAATTATTGGGTAGGAAATTGCCAGTATTAGCTCTGGATTCAGAATGAAGTTTGACTGCCTGCTTACTGACCAGGCTTACTGCTAACCACTTCACACTACAGAATAGAGGTGAATTGGCAGTGAAATTTGAAAATGTATGAAAAATTGTTAAAGGGACACTATAGTCACCAGAACAACTACATCTTATTGAATTTGTTCTGGTGAGTAGAATCATTACATTCAGGCTTTTTGCTGTAAACACTGTCTTTTCAGAGATAATGCAGTGCTTACATTACAGCCTAGTGATAACTTCATTGGCCACTCCTCAGATGGCTGTTAGAGATCCTTCCTGGGTCATGGCTGCCTAAAATGCATCCAAACATTCAGTATCTCCACCCTCTGCATGCAGACACTGAACTTTCCTCATAGAGATTCATTGATTAAATTCATCTCTATGAGAAGATGCTGATTGGCCAGGGCTGTGTTTGAATCATGCTGGTTCTGCCCCTGATCTGCCTCCTTGATAGTCTCAGCCAATCCTATGGGGAGCACTGTGATTGGATCAGGGTACCACTTCTGCTGATGTCAGCAGGCAGTGGGCAGGTCTAAAGGAAACAGGGACAAAGCAAGCAGCTCCAGACTTGAATTCAAGTAAGATTTCTATATTTAGGGAGGCAAGAGGGGCTCAAGGTGGCTAGATGGTGGTTTTAACCCTATAGGGTCAGGAATACATGTTTGTGTTCTTGAACCTATAGTGATCCTTTAAGATGTAAAAAACAGCGTAATAGAAGCAGTTCGTCTCGCTTTACTGTTTTGTTCAACATCAATTCACTGCTTAATGAATAAACCCCACCTGCAGTTAATGACTTGTTCTTATTAGTCTAACACTGTAATTTGGTACACTAATGGCGCTTGGGACCTGTCTGAGAAATCCCAGTTATGGAATCTGAGTGCTGATGTGGATGTAATGGGCACACCTGTTAATGTAATAATTTTATCATGATGTGCAGAAACGATTTTTTGGTACAATGTTCTAATGAACATTTGGAACAAACAAATATTACGATTGTGAGAATTGTGGAAATGAAAAAAAAATCACCCTGTCCCTCTTCTATCTTAATGCCTATCTTTTCTAGGAGCTCTGTGTTGCTGGTGTGTCTGGGTGTATAACAGAGCTCCACAGTAATAATACTCCCATATATATGTCTGAGTGTATAACAGAGCTCCACAACATTAATACTCCCAGTAATGTGTCTTATTGTATAACAGAGCTCCACAGTAATAATACTCCCAGTAATGTGTCTGAGTGTATAACAGAGCAACGCAGCAATAATACTCCCATTAATGTGTCTGAGTGTAAAACAGAGCTCCACAACAATAATACTCACAGCAATGTGCCTGAGTGTATAACAGAGCTCCACAGTAATAATACTCACAGCAATGTGTCTGAGTGTATAACAGAGCTCCACAACAATAATACTCACAGCGATGTGTCTGAGTGTATAACAGAGCTCCACAGCGATAATACTCACAGCAATGTGTCTTTAAACTACAATAAATGTGTTTAGAAATCTGTAAATAAAAAAAATCAGTTCTTGTTCTATATTACATTTTAATTATATAAATTGTTATTAGTAAGTCACCTAAAATGTCTCACAATAGCCCCGACTTTGGCCTAAAATGAATTTTGTCTATTTGAAATATTGGGAGTTATGTATTATCTTATCAAGGTGTCTCTCTGGGACATACATTGCTTATATATGCTTAGGGCAGGGGTAGGCAACCTTCAGCATTCCAGATACTACAATTAACACACATGATGCTCTTAACAATGATTCAGGCAAAGCATCAAGGGAGATGTAGTCCACAACATCTGGAGTGCTGAAGGTTACCTACCCCTGATTTAGTGTCCTTGTAATGAAAAGTGACAATACTGATTTTCTATTTTTGCTTGGCATTAACTACCATGTGAGATGCCAATCCTACTGACACCGACATGTTTGTTACCTGCACATTTTAATATTGTCACCTATGGTAATATAACAATTGTCGTTCATAATAACGGTATCTCATATAATTTTCTAGCAAAGTATTACATTTTTAAAAGGAAAATGTTAACATTAAATATAAATATATTTATTTTACAGTAAAAGTAATCCTCCATGTTTAAATGGGCCAACTGTGGTGGAATCTCGGTAAAAATAAATTTAGTAGGCCGAGATTACCACGTGGCATGTGTACGTGCATATGCTGACGTATCGATCAGTTGGTTGCACGAGGCAAGATACGATCAGTAGTGTACGGAGCATGTGCAAGAATACAGGATATAGTATTCCCCCTCCTCCATTGTGCTGGACAAGCCATGCGGTCAAACAGGAAGTTAATTCTTATTTGTGTTGATTGGTCAAGGGAATGTGCGGGTGGAGCTTAATATGGGAGGAGTTATATGCCTATATAAGGAGCCTGCACTATTGTCCGGGGCTCAGAACTTGCTGTATTTTGGTGACATTAGTCCCTCTGAGTCCCGATCGGTGATCCAATAAAGAATCTCTTCCTTCCTGAAGAAACCTGTGTCCATCTCTCTGTGCTTGGCTTCCGTCAGTTTCTCCGGTATCATTTGGTGCATTGGCCGGGAAGCTCATCGTTCAACGGTAGCTGAGAGGCAGAGGCGTGAGACGGTCTATCTTTGCCCACGTTCTCTACGGCTGCACCCCTGAACTTCTGCGTGGACCTCCCTTCGTCTCGGCGCCACTGGTCTGTTGTCCAGGAGATCATCGGCCTCTACGTGAGAAGTGCTGGGGTGTCCCCGTCGATGAGTGTGAACTCAGGTTCAGGAACGAAGAGGTAAGACAACTGCTGTTTTAGACGGCAGGACCCGCTAGGGGTATACCGATTGTGCGGTAGGCCCAAAGGGGTTTTTGAATCTGTATCTGCCCCCTCTGTCGGAGGGAAGGAGCGAAGGCGCACCGCTCGATCGAACGCTCTTTAGTCAGACCGTTTGATTTGGTTAGTCAGGCAGGGCGCTCTGGTGTAAAATAAGCCCTAGCCGGACACCGGTGTCTTGTCTAGACTAGCGTTCTAGGGTGTATATTTTGTTCGCTAGGTCGGAGGGACCGGGAGACTAAGCGGCGTCTGTGTAAATCCGGTTCGCTAGTTCTCATCCTATCTGGGCTAAGTGGGAAGGCGTGTAAATTTGGAACCCACTAGACTTTTGATAGTACGACTAAGAGGCGTCTGTGTAAATTCGGTCCTCTAGCTCGTTGTATAGTGCGACTAAGAGGCGTCTGTGTAAATTCGGTTCTCTAGCTCGCTATATATGTGGTGATTGGGCAGTGTGGCTAACCAAAACGTATGTAGATTGTTTTTAGGTAGTCCATTCAAGGTACTGGCCAATAGTTTAGTTGGGAATTGTAAATGTGTTAGCGATTGTTTAGTAAAGTGTATATCTTGTTAGATAGCGCGAGCTCAGCCGTCTAGCGAGAGTGTTAATAGTGTGTTGCTGTATTATAGTGCACGGTACCATAACCCTGTATATTTACTGACATTGTATAATAAGTACTAATCATTGTCGTCCATTGCATGTTTAACACCATAACCACTAATAATTGTATTGTGACCTTAACTTGTGCTTTGGCCTATGCTAACCGTACTGTAACCGCTATTTGTAAAAGACGATGTTACTGGGGTGTGTTATAGACGGGTAATTCGTATATAGAGAATTATAGCGTGGGTGACTGTACAGTTACGCCAAAGGGCATAATATTGATTATATAGTGACTGGTGTAACAGCTGTGTGTGTACGGGAATTCCCTGAGTGTTTATTGTTATTGTGTACGTTTCACTTGGTAACCGTACCACGTGGTGCTGTTGCCAGAGGAAACGGGTGTGACTGTTGAATAGTACGCGTGTATAGTAATCGTTGTCGACGACGATGTTCCATTGTTAAATATGGGTGCGTCGCAGTCAACGATTCCGGATCCCTTAGGATGTATGGTTAAGAATTTTAAAAAGGGATTTAAAATTTGTGATTTTGGGGTAAAGATGTCTCCTGTACGTTTGGTCACTTTGTGTACTAGGGAGTGGCCTACTTTGGTTGCGGGATGGCCGCCACGTGGCAGTTTGGATCCAACTCTGGTACAGCGCTTACACGTGGCTGTATCGGGTAGGCCTGAACTTTACGGCCAGTTTCCTTATATTGACTGTTGGAGACAGGCCGTAAATGGCTCCGGACATGCCACGAGGAGCAATGTCGCCTCATGGTAGCTAGGACTTGTTCGTCCACTAGGACTGGTGTTAGGCCCATTTTGGACACGCCCCCTGAGTCCGAGATCCCTTTGCCGCCCCCTTACTTTCCGTTAAGAGGAAGTGACGCAAATACAGGAAGTCCTGCAACCCTCTCCTCACTACCCCCATCCACTTCCGCTTCCTCCTCCAGTACAGGATCCACCCCCCCTCGTACTAAATCTCCCCTTCCGGAACCAGATAGGCCAACCCCCATTAAAAACGAATATCCTGATTTGGCGCCACTTCAGACTTCCGGTCAAGCTTCATCTAGCTCGGCTCGAAGTGTTTTATTTACGACCTTTTCCCAAAACCAACCTCCCACATCCCCATACCCTATCTCTCCCCGACCGGAACCCATGACTGACGCCTCTCTACGTAGCCCCATCCAAACCCGACAGTTGACTGGTGCCCAACAATTAAAGCACTATCAGATGCCTCTTCGCCTAAATCCCGGGTCAGCTTATATCGATGCCGCAGGTCAAATGGCACACGCTGACCCAGTCTTCGTATATGTCCCATTTACCACTACCGACCTTTTAAACTGGAAGACCCATAATTCCTCGTATACTGAGAAACCACAAGCCATGACTGATCTGTTCACCTCAATAGTACAGACGCATAATCCGACATGGGCTGATTGCCAGCAGTTACTAATGACTTTATTTAACAATGAGGAAAGGACAAGAATAAATCAAGCAGCCATTAAAGCATTAGAAGATAGAGCCCGTGCTTTGAACCAAGCTAATCCAGCAGCATGGGCCGCAACACATTATCCCAACACTGATCCCGATTGGAACGTAAATGGTGCTGATATGGTTCAACTCAGAGCCTATAGAGACGCTATAATTGCTGGCATGAAAGCAGGAGGAAAGAAAGCCATTAACATGTCGAAGACAGTTGAGGTGATCCAGAAAAGCGATGAAGCGCCCAGTGTCTTTTATGACCGATTATTGGAGGCGTACCGCTTGTACACCCCCTTTAATCCGGAAGACGCAGACAATTCCCGAATGGTTAACTCCGCCTTTGTCAGCCAAGCATACGGAGATATTAAGCGCAAGCTACAAAAGTTAGAAGGGTTTGCAGGTATGTCCATCACCCAACTAATGGAGGTAGCAAATAAGGTCTATATGAACAGGGATACAGAAAGTAAGAAAGAGGAAGAGCGCAAGATGCGTAAAAAGGCTGATATGCTAGCGGTAGCGATCGCAGGCGTAGATAGACGGGGCCCAGATAGAGGCGATAGTAGATGGAATGAGGAACCTCTAAGTAGAAATCAGTGCGCTTACTGTAGGGAAGAAGGGCATTGGAGAAATGAGTGTCCGCGAAGGGAACAGTCTGAGAAAGACAGACCTAGGATAGGTTATGGAAATTTTAGAGGCAGAGCGAGAGGTAGAGGAGGCCCCGGAGGGAGTAATGGTTATAGAGGGAGTAATGGGAACAGAGGAAGTGTTAGGGAGGACAGGTATATTCCAGCAGCGCAAAGGTCCCGCGATAGAGAAGGTAGGGACTTCGTAGGATTGGCTGACACGGTCATGGAGGACTATTGATACCGACCGGGCTCCATCCCCCTTGGTCGAGCGGAGCCTATGGTCGATGTATCAATAGGGGGAAAAAGGAGCGCGTTCATGATCGACACTGGTGCTGAACATTCAGTGGTGACTAATCTGGTTGCTCCTCCATCTGGAAGGACTATTACTGTGATAGGAGCAACTGGAAGAAGTGCTGAAAAACCGGTTCTTAAAAGTCGACTCTGTACATTGGGAGGCCACGTAGTAAAACACCAATTCCTTTATATGCCTGAATGTCCAGTCCAATTGCTGGGACGTGATATGCTATCAAAATTACAAGCGCAGATTACGTTCCTACCAAATGGAACAACATCTTTAAAGTTTAATGGACCTTCAGGTATTATGACTTTATCTGTACCAAAGGAAGAAGAGTGGCGACTTTATACAGTGTTGACTAGCCAAAACCCTAGGAGTGATGAGACATTATTTAATATACCAGGAGTTTGGGCAGAGAACAACCCACCAGGACTGGCCCGCAATATTCCACCTATAAAAATTGAACTGAAACATGGGGTTTATCCAGTGAGCCTAAGACAATATCACATTCCGCAGAAGGCTAAGAAGAACATCCAATCCTATCTGGATAAGTTCATACGGTATGGTATCCTAAAATTCTGTACTTCCCCCTGGAACACCCCATTGCTGCCTGTTCAAAAGCCCGGTACAGATGAGTATCGACCTGTGCAGGACTTAAGAGCAGTCAATGATGCGGTTGTTAGCATACATCCAGTTGTACCCAATCCATATAACCTGCTTGCTTTAATTCCGGGCGGGGCTACTTACTTTACAGTCTTAGACCTCAAAGATGCCTTCTTTTGCCTCCGAATTGCCGCAGAAAGTCAATGTATTTTCGCTTTCCAATGGGAGAACGCTGTAACGGGCTCAAAACGCCAAATGACTTGGACAAGACTGCCCCAAGGGTTTAAAAATTCACCTACCCTATTTGGTTCAGCCCTAAGTCAAGATCTACTGGATTTCGAGTCCATCCCAGGAGAGTGTGTATTGTTACAATATGTAGATGACTTGTTGATAGCAGCAGTTACAAAAGAAATCTGTCAGCAAGCAACGCACGATCTACTGCACATTCTCTGGAAGGCAGGATACAAGGTGTCTAGAAAGAAGGCTCAGTTGTGTTTGCCAACTGTCAAGTATCTGGGATTCCATATCTCTGAAGGTCAAAGGATTATGGGGCCAGAGAGAAAAGAAGCTGTCTGCCAAATACCAATACCCAAGAATAGAAGACAAGTGCGAGAATTCTTGGGGGCAGCAGGCTTCTGTAGGATATGGATTCCCAGCTATGCGATACTGGCAAAACCTCTGTACGCAGCTATCAAAGGTACAGAGCACGACCCCTTCTTATGGACCCAAGAACAGCAAACGGCATTTGAAGATGTGAAGAAGGCTTTGATGAGTGCCCCAGCATTAGGTCTACCTGATCACACACGACCATTCTACTTATATGTACACGAGCAAAGAAGAATGGCTGTGGGAGTATTGACACAGTACTTGGGATCATGGCAAAGACCTGTTGCCTACATGTCTAAGCAATTGGATGCAGTGGCCAGCGGACTTCCACCTTGTCTAAGAGCCGTAGCTGCAGCCGCCCTGCTAGTAGCTGAAGCCGATAAACTCACTCTGGGTCAAGAACTTTATGTACGAGTCCCACATGCAGTACAGACGTTGTTGGATTACAAAGGAAATCATTGGTTTAGTAACAGCCGTATGACCAAGTATCAAGCAATGTTGTGTGAAAACCCAAGAGTGCATTTAGAGACTGTAAACACCTTAAATCCAGCTACCCTTTTGCCACAACCTACTGAAAGTCAACATGATTGTTTGGAAGTAATGGATGAAGTATTTTCAAGTAGACCAGATCTTCGTGATTTTCCCATCCAGAACCCCGATGTTCAATATTACACCGACGGCAGTAGTTATGTGAAAGAAGGGATCCGCTATGCAGGATATGCAGTAACAACAATAGACAAGGTGATAGAAGCTCGGCCACTGGCGAAAGGAACATCAGCACAAAAGGCAGAATTGATAGCACTGACACGAGCGTTACAATTGGCTGAAGGTTTAAGAGTAAACATCTATACGGACTCTAAGTATGCGTTTTTAACCACTCATGCCCACGGAGCTTTGTATAAAGAAAGAGGACTACTGAATTCAGAAGGCAAAGAAATCAAATACGCAGCTGAAATCCTACAACTATTGGAAGCAGTGTGGGAGCCGAAAGAAGTCGGTATTATTCATTGTCGAGCGCATCTAAGAGGAGATGGTGATGTAACCAAGGGAAATCGGATGGCAGATAGTGCAGCTAAGCGTGCTGCTGAATCAGGAAGACAGGAGTATGTGGGGCATATAGCTGCTCTTATACCAACTCCACTGTCCCAATGGACTCCAGTTTATACAGCTCAAGAAGAGGAGTGGTTAAAGACTGAACCGGGAAAGTATCTGGAGAACAAGTGGTATCAGCTAGAAGATGGAAGAATAGTCATACCAGCATCACTAGCAGTAGGAATTGTCCAAAATTATCATAACGGGACACATTCTGGGAGAGACAGTACTGAAGAATCTCTTAGGAAACATTTCTACATACCAAGATTGTCCAACTTGACTCAGGCCATTGTACGAAGATGTGTAACGTGTGCTAAAAATAATGCAAGACAAGGACCAGTAAAGCCACCAGGAGTCCAGTTTATGGGGGGACTCCCCATGTCCGATCTACAAATAGACTTTACAGTGATGCCTAAATCGGGTGGACATCGTTACCTGTTGGTAATTGTGTGCACCTATTCAGGCTGGGTAGAAGCATGTCCTACTCGTACAGAGAAAGCAGGAGAAGTTGTGAGATTCCTGCTACGAGAAATAATACCCCGATATGGACTACCCTGTTCTATAGGATCGGACAATGGTCCAGCTTTTGTTCATCAGTGCCTACAACAACTGACTCATATGCTTGGTATAAAGTGGAGGCTTCATACTGCATATAGACCCCAGAGTTCTGGTAAGGTAGAGAGAATGAATAGAACTATAAAGAACCAGTTGGCTAAAATGTGTCAGGAAACCCAACTTAAGTGGAACGTTCTCTTACCCATAGCTCTATTGCGAATCCGCAGTACCCCTACCAGAAGGATGGGCCTCTCTCCTTTTGAAATCATGTATGGGCGACCACCTCCCGTACTTGGTAACTTAAGGGGGGACTTGAGTCAGTTGGGAGAAGGAATTACCCGGCAGCAGGTTGTAGAGTTGGGTAAGACTATGGAGGAGGTACAGAAATGGGTACAAGATAGATTACCTGTGAATATTTATCCCCCTGTTCATAGTTATCATCCAGGAGACCAAGTGTGGATTAAAGAGTGGAATAATGTACTGTTAGGGCCCAAGTGGAGAGGTCCTTATGTTGTTCTTTTGTCTACCCCTACAGCGATAAAAGTAGCAGAAGTGACTCCGTGGATACATCACTCCAGGGTTAAGCCAGCAGCAGTCGATTCTTGGCAAGTTACAGCAGATCCAGAGAATCCCTGCAAGATCCGGTTGAAACGCACTACTCAGTCGGAGTAACGAGGAATTATTGTGGATTACAAATTTTATTGTTACAGGTGTGAGTGAGAAGGCCATAATAAAGCCTGTCCGCTTACCATCACATAGTGTATAAGCCAGGAAAGTCTCGAAGGGACACCTGTGAAGACGAGCAGAACTCCATTCCCTGCAGCCCTCACATCCTGGAAGCTGAGGTTCCATCGCACGGACGAAGACTGAGGATGACGGCGAAAGATGTGCTTTTGATTGTGTTTATTTACATGTGTTTTTATATTCAGGAAGGTAGAGGTACCGACACTCCTAGCTGTGAGGTATGCATTAAGACTACGAGAACAGGTAACCATATTTCCCAAACCCTAATTTGGCATTCACAATACGAGTGTAAAGGAGATGTATCGAGATGTAGATACTTAAATATAGATTATAGTGTGTGCCATTTAGGAGTAGGAGAACCTAAGTGCTTCAGTCCAGAGTATCAACCTCGTACAATTTGGTTGACTCTCAGGAATGGAGATCCTCAGGGGACCCTAATTAATAAGACGGTGTTAGAATCCGTACATTCTTCGGGTGTTCTGCTATTTGATGCGTGTAAAGCGATATCGAGTGGTAGAAAGCCGTGGAATGTATGTGGGGATCTTAGATGGGAGAGGACGTATGGGTCTAATGATAAATATATTTGTCCCAGTAGTAAAAATAAATATGTGAGTCCTAGATGCCCAAATAAAGATTATAACTTTTGTCCATATTGGTCTTGTGTGGGGTGGGCGACTTGGGGACAGACAGTAGACAAAGACATGATAGTGACGAAGTTGCCGACTAGCCCATATTGTAGGTCCATGGAATGTAATCCCATCCATATACTTATTAATAACCCCGACAAGTTCCTAGATAAGTATGGCAATTTATTTGGGTTTCAAATATACGGGACGGGTTTAGATCCTGGGACATTATTGTTTATAGGGATAGAGACTGATACGGTATCCTCCCAGACTCATCAAGTATACCATTCCTTTTATGAAGAGATGAGTATAGATAATAAGATCCCCCATAACGCTAAAAACCTGTTCATTGACCTAGCTGAAAGTATTGCCGGTAGTCTTAATGTTACCAACTGCTATGTGTGTGGAGGTACTAACATGGGAGACCAATGGCCATGGGAAGCAAAGGAGGTAATGTCCGGTTCTGAGGCAGTTGACCAACTAATATCTACACAAGCCGATTATCATATGAGTGTTAGAGGTAAATCTGAGTGGAGATTAAAGACCTCCATCATAGGTTATGTTTGCATAGCAAGGAAAGGAATAATGTATAACACTTCTGTAGGAGAGTTAACTTGTCTAGGGCAAAAAGCTTATGATGATGATACAAAGAATACAACTTGGTGGTCGGCTTCAAATGTCTCAGAACCATCAAACCCGTTTGCTAGATACGCCAATTTAAAGGACGTGTGGTTTGATCTATCCATCACATCAACCTGGAGAGCCCCAGCAAATTTGTACTGGATCTGTGGTAAGAAGGCCTATTCGGAGTTGCCACAGGACTGGGAAGGGGCATGTGTGTTGGGTATGCTCAAACCATCCTTCTTCTTGTTACCGATTGAAACAGGTGAGACTTTAGGTGTTAAAGTGTATGATGTGAATCATAGGAAGAAAAGGGGACCCATAGAGATAGGCACCTGGGAAGATAATGAATGGCCTCCCCAGCGTATCATAGATTATTATGGGCCAGCCACGTGGGCTGAGGATGGTACCTTTGGTTACAGAACCCCTATTTATATGCTCAACCGCATTATAAGATTACAGGCGGTGGTTGAGATTATCACTAATGAGACATCACAAGCGCTCAATCTTCTAGCGAAGCATAACACCAGGATGAGGACAGCAGTCTACCAAAATAGATTAGCCTTGGATTACCTATTGGCAGTAGAGGGAGGTGTATGTGGGAAGTTTAACCTAAGCAATTGCTGTCTTCAAATAGATGACGAAGGGCAAGCAATAGCTGAGCTTACTAGCCATATGGTTAAACTAGCGCATGTGCCTACTCAGGTATGGAAAGGGTATAATCCAAGTAGTTGGTTTGGTAGCTGGTATGAGTGGTTTGGAGGGCTTAAGGCAGTGGTAGGTGGAGTCCTACTGATTTTACTGTTGTGTCTACTCCTACCGTGTCTTATACCCTTAGTAGTTAGGTCTGTGCAAAGCCTGATAGGAAGTATAGCAGAGAGGAAGGCTGCTGCACAGATAATGGCGATATATAAATATAAGGCTCTAGACCAAGGAGAACCAATGCAGGAAGATGAGTGTTAAAAGATTCACATCATAAGATAAGTCTGGTCTGGTTCAAGGTAACTTGCGGTGTAAGCAAACCAAGGTTATGTGATGCCTCAAGTAATTGTAAAATATCAAGAGGCATCAAAGGGGGGAATGTGGTGGAATCTCGGTAAAAATAAATTTAGTAGGCCGAGATTACCACGTGGCATGTGTACGTGCATATGCTGACGTATCGATCAGTTGGTTGCACGAGGCAAGATACGATCAGTAGTGTACGGAGCATGTGCAAGAATACAGGATATAGTATTCCCCCTCCTCCATTGTGCTGGACAAGCCATGCGGTCAAACAGGAAGTTAATTCTTATTTGTGTTGATTGGTCAAGGGAATGTGCGGGTGGAGCTTAATATGGGAGGAGTTATATGCCTATATAAGGAGCCTGCACTATTGTCCGGGGCTCAGAACTTGCTGTATTTTGGTGACATTAGTCCCTCTGAGTCCCGATCGGTGATCCAATAAAGAATCTCTTCCTTCCTGAAGAAACCTGTGTCCATCTCTCTGTGCTTGGCTTCCGTCAGTTTCTCCGGTATCACAACATCTACGCACAAAACCACCCACAACAAACTACTGAACTTCATTAGGTAGGTGTGACGCTTAGAGTGACCAAATATTCTATACTTTACAGCAGGGGTGCCCAAAAGGTAGATCCCCAGATGTTTTAAAACTACAGCTTCCACGATGCTTTGCCATGCTAAAAACATGCAAAGCATCATGGGAATTATAGCTCCCCCCCCCCCCAGATATGCTCTTTGTCCTTTTATTGGCATTAACCATTTGAGAACTGAACTTGCTTCTGTCCCCAGCAGAGTAGTTTCTTTACTAGCTGACGGCAGTGTGTGCACAGTACATTCATTCCTGTTACCCCAGGGGCAGTCAGGGCAGCCATACCCACCTTTAAAAGCAATGCCAGCGTTGTTGATGAGTACATCAATGCCCCCATACTTGTCCTTTAGGAAATCCCTGAGAGCCTGGATGCTGGGCAGGTCAGTGATGTCCAACTGGTGGAAGTGGGGGGACAATCCTTCCTTCTCCAGGGCCTTGACAGCTTCCTCCCCCAGTTTTGGGTTCCTGGCTGTGAGATAAACATCCCCCCTGAACTGCTTGCATAAGGATTTGACTACAGCCAGCCCAATCCCCTTATTGCCCCCTGTGACTACTGCAACCTTTATACTGGCCATAATGTAATCCTGAGCTGCTGATGCAAGCTAGGGACAGGAGCCTAGGGATACTGTACTTATTATAACAGAGAGCAGGCTTGGTTTGAAGATCCCACCCATAAGGCTGGGTTGAGATATAAGACCACCTTAAATGGGAGGCAGAAACAGTACAGACTACTCCCCTACAATCTGAATGTTGACGTTCTATTCTCCAAACATTGTATCACTTTGTCTTCTCCAACAGCGCCACCTGCAGTATAACTCATTAAGACCCGTCCTAGGCTCTTTTGAGATGCCTTTTTGGCACTATTGCCATGCAGTCAGTGTATTTCACAGTTTCATTGTTTCTTTTTAACCCCTTAAGGATAAAGCCAATTTTACAAGTTCTGATTAAAGCAAAACCTGCAATTTGAACCATATGTCTGTTCAACCATAATTTACCTTGTTCATATTATGTACACCCGCACATACTATATATCATTTTCTTCTGAAGATACAGGACTTTCATTTCACATCAAAGATAAATATATATTTGTGTTCAGGTATGTATCACGAATATAACAGAACCCCCAAAAGTATAGGTTGCATGGTATTTTGGAAAAATACAGGATCAAAAACACAGCTTTCCCCGTTTTCAGTTTCTATACATTGAAATTTGTCAGATTGGTTTGTTGGCCATATGTTGCCTTTGAGACTGTATGGTAGCCAGGGAATGAAAATGACCTCTATCATGGCATACCATTTGTAAAAGTATACAATCCAGGGTATTCAAAATTGGTATGTCCAGTCTTTTATAGTAGCTACCTAGTTACAAACACTGGCCAAAGGTAGAGTTTATATCAGTTTTTTTGCATTTTTCCCAAATAAACTGCCCTTTCACCGATAATATCATCAGCCTTATATGTTTTACTGCTCTAAAACACTCATATTTGTGTTCAGTAATGTCTCACGCGTACAATACCCCAAATGTTACGGTTTGATGGTGTTTGGGAAGTTACAGGGTCAAATATAAGACTTGCCCATTAACGTATCCCAGGAATGAGAATTACCCCCAACATGGCACAATATTTGAAAAAAATAGAAAAACCCATGGTATTCTAAATGGGGTATGTCCAGTCTGTTTAAGTAGTCACTTAGTCGCAAACCCTGGCCAAAGTTGGCGTTCATATTTGTTTTTTTGCATGTTACACAAAAACTGCACTTTTACTGGTAATGTCATCAACATGATAAGTTTTACTATTTTGAAACACTAATATTTGTGTTCAGCGAAGTTTCCCGAGTATAACAGTACCCCACATGTACAGGTTTTAGTTTTTTGGAAAATCACAGGTCTAAATATAGAGCTTGCATTCAGGTCCCTCAAATTGTAATTTAAAAAAATCACATAATACCCCTGCAAGCAGTTCTTTAGCTTGCTATTCTGGCCATATGATCATGACGTATCTGCATGTCTGTCAGCGTGTGCCCCTGTGTATCTGTCTGTGTATGTGTGTCAGTGTTTACATCTGTGAGTGTCATTCTGTATATGTGAATGTGTGTCATTTTGTGCACATGTGTGTCATTCTGTGTGTCTGTGTATGCGCATGTCTGTATCTGTATCTGCACGATCGTACCTAGAGCATTTGGCACCCGGGGCGGGTCCTATTTTTGGCACTCCCCCATAACTTTAAATGTAAAAAACAACCAACATTTTTTTTATGTATTTAGCACTGTTTGTGTCTTTGAATGTATGCATGTTTTTGTATGGAGTATGTGTGAGTGAATGTAGGGGTGTGTTTGTATGTAGTGTTGACGTTGAAATGCATGAGTGTATTTGTGTGTAGTGTTGGCAAGATTTTAAGATGTCTGCACATATAGACATACACACATGACATACACGGACACTCTAAACTGTGTAAGTGATTTTCCTTTGGCGTCTTTTGTGTGTTTATTATTTATTTGTTAAAGCACTATGTTTTATTTTGTTTCCTCACACTTACACATCCTCACTCACATATTGCTCCAACTCTCACATTTTTTTATTGTTATTTTTGTTTTTTCAGTTTCTTTTTACTGTTTATTTTAAAAAATATACATTTGAATTTTTAAAATTATTTATTTGTTATTTTTAATATATATTTATTTTTTCCTCCTCTAGTGATATTCTTATTCACCCCTTTATTTCTTCATTTACAATTTTTGTCTGACATTGTTCCTTTATCATGCTCTCAGGCTGGTGTTTTTTTGTACTTTGAGTTCTCCTTGTTAGTATCCTCTTCAAGCACTGTAATTATTATTCATGTTACTTATCACTAGGGTAACGCGGTATTTCTATGGATACAGTTTGGGGTACTTCATTACGCACGCTTATGTCATCACACTCAATCACAGTATGGGGTCTTGACGCACGTTCATACGATGATGTCACGCTGCACTGATCACACTCAGGGACTGGGAGTCACTTTTACATATTTGTTAAGTTTACCATTCATATATACCTATAAGTATTTGTTTATTTGGTGCTGTATGTATCTTAATAAAGATCCATGAGGGTCGCAACGTTGATATCCACCATGTTTTCTGGAACACATAAAATTCAGCACTAAATGCAAAAGGGTCACAGCACCCAGACAACTTCAATTAACTGAAGTGGTCTGGGTGCCTACAGTGTCCCTTTAAGTATTTGTTTTTTCATAAAAATAAATAAATAAAACAAAATAAATGTATACACATCAAAGCGCAATGAGTAAATGCAAGGATGTTTAGTATATTTAGCAAAGAGGCAATCAAACAATATTTGACTGTAGTACCCACAAACTAATAAAGGTAGTTATGAACACACAAAGTGGCTGATAAAGTTTTATGGGAATTAGCATATAAACACCGTAGTTCCATATCAGAGCTCATATGACCCACTAGTAAGCCAACACATATGATTACCACTTCACCACTTTCTTTTCACTAACTAGCTCCCCGTGAGGTGCCGTTGCATCAGGCGGCAGGAGAGCCAGATAAACGGGAGTCTCGGCACCTTCATCTGGAGACTTTGGAGCATTTGGACCGGCCATATCGGTTCTCACCCACCCTGGGCAACAGGCATTAAGTATTATTCCATCCCCTTTCCTCGTTGCGTCTAACTCTCTTGCTTGGATCTTGGAGAGCACAGTCACTCCTATTTTAGATGTTCCGTAAGCAGTGTTTGGCCAGCCTTCTTTTTGATGTATGTCTTGCTTGGCATCTTCTACAAACTTTTCCATAAGTTTGACCAGTTCCTCCTCTGTGATCGACTCACTACGAAAGACCTTCTGTAACTCTGGGCTGCAACGTCCCAAAGAATTGTAGCTAACTATGCTGGACACATTGACCACTCTCCCTAAGGGAATAGAAACATTGATTATATTATTAATATTACTGCAGTTCTACGCCACTCTCAGCGGTAAGAGGAGGCTCAGGATTCTCTGTGCACCATCACCTCTGAAGTTCATTTAAGCATGTGCTTAAAGGGACACTATAGTCACCTGAACAACTTTAGCTTAATGAAGCAGTTTTGGTGTATAGAACATGCCCCTGCAGCCTCACTGCTCAATCCTCTGCCATTTAGGAGTTAAATCCCTTTGTTTATGAACCCTAGTCACACCTCCCTGCATGTGACTTGCACAGCCTTCCATAAACACTTCCTGTAAAGAGAGCCCGATTTAGGCTTTCTTTATTGCAAGTTCTGTTTAATTAAGATGTTCTTATCCCCTCCTATGTTAATAGATTGCTAGACCCTGCAAGAGCCTCCTGTATGTGATTAAAGTTCAATTTAGAGATTGAGATACAATTATTGAAGGTAAATTACATCTGTTTCAAAGTGAAACCAGTCTTTTTTTCATGCAGGCTCTGTCAATCATAGCCAGAGGAGGTGTGGCTAGGGCTGCATAAACAGAAACAAAGTGATTTAACTCCTAAATGACAGTGAATTGAACAGTGAAATTGCAGGGGAATGATCTATACACTAAAACTGCTTTATTTAGCTAAAGTAATTTAGGTGACTATAGTGTTCCTTTAACCAAGGAGATTTACATTTCCAAAGTATTATCACAGACCAATCGTTCAAAGGAACATTCCAAACACCATAACCACTATAGCAGTTTGACTTCTTACATAGGGTCTGCTTCCGCTAGCTCTCCTGAGATAAGCTCTGATTAATCTCAGCTGCTGAGCTAAGTCCTGCTCAGCCAGAGAAAGGGAAAGAGCAGAGTACTCGCAAAGCTGATTTTAATCTTTCCCCAAATAAAACGTATGGACACAAATACATGCACATTTTCTTTGAGGGGGGGGGGGGGGGGGGGGAGGCGGGTATATATACTAATTTGTGCTGTGTTTTCTTTTCAGTTTATAGCTAAAGGGACACTATAGTCACAAGAACAACTACAGCATAGTGTAGTTGTTCTGGTGAGTATAATAGCTCCCTTCAGGAATTTTCATGCAAACACTGCCTTTTCAGAGAAAAGGCAGTGTTTACATTGCCCCTAGGGACACCTCCAAGTGGCCACTCCTTAGATGGCCACTGGAGGGGCTTCCTGGCTCAGGACTGCTCAGTAAGCAGCCCTGCTGTTCAGCGTCTCCACGCTCTGCATGGAGAAGCTGAATTGATTCAATGCATCTCTATGAGGAGGTCCTGATTGGCAAAAATGGCATTTGGCCCCGCCCCATGCTGATTTTAGCCAATCCAATGCCATTTTGATTATGTCACAAAGGGGGCAGAGCCAGCGCCGCTGAAAATAAGGTGAGTTTTAAACTTTTATAGCGGAGCGAAGGGGTGGCAAGCCACCAAAATGGTGGGTTTAGCACTATAGGGTCAGGAATACAGGTTTGTGTTCCTGACCCTATAGTGATCCTTTAACAGTTAGTAAATGGCTTCATAATCTATTTCAGTCGAGGCACTGCCCAGGCACACAATGCAAATGAGGAGAAGCACAAGGATTGTATATTTCTCTCTGTATGCTTTCTCTATGCTGACAGCCAGGTGCAAAGGACAATGCTTATAACAATGTGTCAAGGAAGAAAATCTCAGGCAATCACCTTTAAGCAGCTTTAATGGTACTGCAACGTTACAACGTTTTCAACATGTACCCAGGTCTTTGTCAAGCTTTTTAAAAAAAATTTTTAACGCTTATAACAATGACTGACAGGGAGCTAAGATGGAGGCGCCCAGTTTCAGGACAGAGATGTGTTGATTTCTAAATGTATTTTTTTTTTTTTTTGCACCTCTCAAACATACATTTGCCAAGTACATGGGATAAGTAAACATAATATTAGGAATTGGTGAAATTGGTGATAATAATAACAATAATAATAATTAAAGAAAATGGTGGTACTACTCTAATATATGAGATAACAGCTTGTTGACCCAAGGAGGAATTTAGTTGCTATTTGAAGTAAAATAATTGTCTCCCATTTTGTGGCACATTTGGAAATCACTTTTTTTCACCTTCATATATCAACATCATAGTTGGAATTTAAATCTCTTTTCAACATTTCTTACTACATGGCTAAGCTATCCTGGCAATCTCACCGTGTGGCTTAATTAGTGGCAGCAGTTCCTTGCAAACATCCCTAGTGCCATAGAAGTTGGTTTTCATTGTGACTTCGGCTTGGGTACCAAATGGAGTATTGTCAGCAACTGGTGGCAAAAACAAAACAAAACCATAATTATATTTAAATTAGTTGAAATAACAGTGTGCAGGGTTGCCATTAGACATTTTGTGGCCCCTGACACAGCTCAAGGTCTGGGGCCCACTCCCGAGTCCTCCCACAAGGATGCAAAGTGTTTGTGTAGTGGATCTAGTGTGTGTGTGTAGTGGTTGCAGAGTGTGCGTGTGCATAGGCGTGCGCACAAGGTGTGCCGGGTGTGCCTGGGCACACCCTAATCCCCACCACCCGCGCTATGTGAATCCATGGGCCGGTGGGGAGATCAAAGATATGTCTCACCAGCCCACAGGCCGGGAGGGAGGAAGGAGAGGACCCGGGGAGCTCTTGCAAGCAGCTCTGCTGGGTTCCTCTCGCGAGGCGAGAATTCACTCACCACTGGACCACCAGGGATGGCAGCAGCACGATCCCCCTATCTACAAAAGGTAAGAAGGGAGGGGGGCTATTAACTAAACGGCCCCCCCACCCCCACACAACACACACAACCAGCACCCACACACACACAGCACCCTTACACAGCACACACACTAACAGCACCCTCACACATAAATCACCCTTACACATACACACTAACAACACACACACACACACACACAGCACCTTTACACACACGCACACACACACACACACAAACAGCACCCTTACACACACAGCACCCTCACACACACATGAACAGCTCCCTCACACACAACACCTTTACACACACACCACTCTCACAGCACCCTCACACATACACACACACTAACAGCACCCTCACACACCGCGCCCTCACACTGCACCCTTACACACACACTAACAGCACCATCACACACACCACCCTCACAAACACACACCGCACCCTCCCACACACACACATGTGTGTATATATATATATATAGCGCGTGTGTGTTTGTGCTTTAGGGTGCACACCCTTATGCAATAGGCTGCGCACACCTATGTGCGTGTGTGTGTAGTGGATATAGTGTATGTGTAGCGGACGCAGAGTGTGTGTGTAGTGGATATAGTGTATGTGTGTGTTTGTGTAGTGGATGCAGAGTAGGTGTCTTGTGGATGATGTGTGTAGTGGCTGGGGGCTTGTAGGAGCTGGAGAGAGTCTCTGGAAGTTGAAAATTACATATGCTGTGCCCCCTCTTCACTATACATGCTGCCGGGGCCTGCAAGGGCAGTGGTGAGACTAACGTAGAGAGTGCCCTAGTGCAAGACTTTTTTTGTGCCTTCTAGCACAAGGGCGGCCAAAATGCTTTGCCAGGTGGGGATCTAAAATTTGCCCATACTTGCTGGGTTGTATTTGGCACTGAGCAGTGTTTGAATGTAAGCATGTGTTTGTAACGAGTATGTGTGTGTGAATGTTGGCTTTGGAATGCAGGTGTGCATTTGTGTGTAGTGAGAGACACACACACAGACTCTGACATTCATACAGATACACTGACATACATGCAAATACACAGTTATACAGACACAGTTACACACACACACACACACACAAAAACACATTGACACATATACAGGTGCACACTGACATACAGATACAAACAGACACACAGATACCCACACTGACGTACAGTTACACATAGTTTCCCTTTAAAGGGGCCTGATCGTGCTATTAGCAAGCCACAGTGCATGACCAGGCCCCTAAAGACAAATGCCAATCGGGTGGCCCTAAGTGCACCAGCCACCCTATGAGTATCCTTAGCATGCGGGCACATAGTTCAGCTGCTGCGCTGGGCACACACACACACATATATATATATATATATTTATGACTGTTCCAATTTCACTGAAATTCGACCCCAATCAAGAGATATACAGAGACAAAGTAGGGACTCTTTGTATGTATTCTATTTCTCCTCCGCCTGATGTTCTTAGACTCACGGCGGAGTCTAAGTGTCAATACAGTCAGCCGTCACCAGTGATGGAGGCAGGGAATTTTATCTGTCTGTGGAGGATCCTCCATAGACCTCACTGCTTTATTCTCATTTCAGTCAATAAGTCACAAACAGTCCAGTTTTGTCCAAATATTCTATACTCTACAACAGGGGTGCCCAAAAGGTAGATCCCCAGATGTTTTAAAACTACAGCTTCCACAATACTTTGCCCAGTCTAAAACCATGTAAAGCATCATGGGAATTGTAATTCCACAACATCTGGGGGTCTACCTTTTGAGCACCCCTTTTCTACAGCTATAGTAACAGCTTGGCGACTTTATCCTTTATTTTGCAGTTATATATATGTATATTATATATATTCAGTATTTCTTTCAGTGGCATTCACTGTTTTACAATGAATCATACATTGTGCCCAGAGTTATAAGATATTATAAAACATTAGTACTGATGCAAAGGTACTGGTAAGTAATTGGTTTCCATACCAACTGCTCCACATAAAGTCTCCCCCCAAGATATGCTCTTTGTTCTTTTATTGGCATTAACCATTTGAGAACTGAACTTGCTTCTGTCCCCAGCAGAGTAGTTTCTTTGCTACCTGACGGCAGTGTGTGCACAGTGCATTCATTCCTGTTACCCCAGGGGCAGTCAGGGCAGCCATACCCACCTTTAAAAGCAATGCCAGCGTTGTTGACTACAGCCAGCCCAACCCCCTTATTGCCCCCTGTGACTACTGCAACCTTTATACTGGCCATAATGTAATCCTGAGCTGCTGCTACAAACACGGAACAGGAGCTGAGTGATACTGTACTTGGCAGAACAGATAACAAGCTTGGTTTGAAGATCCCACCCATAAGGCCGGGCTGAGATATAAAACCACCCTGAATGGGAGGCAGAAACAGCACAGTCTACTCCCCTTATATACCTCTCTTCCTGCTGTCATCTAGGAATTATTTTTTATCAAACACCGCCACCTGCAGTTAAAAAAAACAACTTACAGCAACTTACAATACAATACAGTACAATAAATACAATTTTATAACAAGACACGGAGGCTCATATTGCATATCCCTTTCTTTACTGTTGACAAATAGCAGCAAAGGAAACATACAGAATGAAAAAAAAGAATGAACATGTGATAACGTAGGCCCCTCCCCCTCAGGTCCCAGTATAACAGGCAGCACTTCCCTTCCATTTCCCTCTTTCTTTGCTGCTCTGACACAAAGATAAGTACATGCCATATTTTCTCTTATATACTATTCATTGATAATTTAATGGATTTTTATTTAATTTGTATTTATTTAGTCTTTTATTTCGAAGGTTAGTAATTGTGTCGTTATACACTAGCCTCAGGGCCCAGACCTCCCCTGCTTATGTAACCTTGTCTGTTTCTTCTGCTCGAGCGCCTCTCTGCGCACTTCTTCTTGTTTCATTATTCCTCCGCGTAGCTTGCGGGTGCCGCGAATCCCGCGAGATTCCCGGCGGCCATTTTCTGTCATTCTGTCCCTACCTCTTAGTGTGTCGCTGGTCTGGGCCCTGGTGAGAGCGTTTTTCCTTTGCTTAGTTTGTTTGGGTGACTAACCCATACGTCCTTGATCATGCCTAAACCCAGACTATCTACTGGGTCCGCTCACTCTGGGGAGTCGGATTCCCCAGCAATCAGAACTGAGGCCCCTGTCACCTCAGATATTTCGCCTTCTATGGCGGATGGGACTACCCAACCCGATGGACCACAGTTTCTGGCGCTACAGCGCTCGGTGACAGACGCCATTATGGCTGCTATGGGGTCTATGTCCTCCACCCTCTCCCACACCATTTCACAAGCCCTCTTGCCCCGTCCTTCAGACGAGCAACTCTCGGGCACCTCGACACCCCAGGGAGAGGTATCTAAAGGGGACTTCAAAAAGGCTGCCCGTAAATCTAAACACTCCTCTGCCTCCAGAAACACCATGACTGGCGTACCTTCGGTCGCCCCAGAAAGCGTGTCCCATCCACGCAAAAGAGCCTTTCCGCGCCAGGCAGAACGGGCGCGGCTTTGGAAATGTGCTAGAGCACAGATTGAGAGCGGCACCGACTCAGAAATCGGGTCAAATGAGGAGGCTATGAACGAGTCAGATTCCGACTCTGATGCGGATTCCGCCGATGGCGCTCTCGACCTCCTTTCCTCTGCTCAGGCAGAGATGCCCGGAGGCGAGACGGGGACCAGGAACCCTGCGGCTGCGGGGCCATCCCTCGTGGATCCTTCGGGGGTCCCACTCTTCGACCCGGATGACCTGCATCATCCGAGGTCGGCGGAGTGGCTCCCAGCCGACCACGTTGCCACATATCTGGAAAATTGGGTCAGAAAACCCTTAAGCAAGGCGGCCCGCAACAAATTAAGGGCGGAGTGTCCTAGGCCTCTGGTGCCTAACAAGGTGTGTGACACCCCAGAGGTTGATCCAAAAATGACCCAGTTCCTCACTAAACTGGGCTGGAACCCCCGTAAAGGACTAGAGTCCGCTTTGAAGTCCTGCCAGGACAAGCACCTGGACATATTCGGGCCTTTGGCCAAATTATTTGACTTGGCGGAAGACGCCAGAGCGGAGAACCGCATGGTCGACCCTGAAGACCTTAGAGGTTGGGTCCAGAGAGCAATTTGTATTGCTGGGAGCGTAAATACCTCCCTGTCTATTGAAAGGCGTAAAGCCATATTGTTCAAAATTGAGCCAAAACTAGCCAACCTCGCCCTTACGGAGGCGGGCAAAGACGCCCAAGGACTCCTCTTCGGAGACTCCTTCATCAAAGACTTGGGGCGTTTTGTGGGGGCATTCACGGCTCTAGACAAGGCCCAGGCCTCCATGAGGCGAGTATTCCAGGGGCGGGTCTCTACCAGGGCCGGCAGAAGCAGGAGCCGTCTGTCCGGCCGCAACTATCCCCAATCCCGTGGCACGGGAAGAGGCTCCTTTCAACAGTATCACCAATACCAGGAGACCTCCCGCCCCATGTTTTTTCCATCCCGTGGACGTCAATGGCGATCCAGAGGCCTTCGGAGTAACCCAAACTCCAGACGACCATACGGTGAGTTGCCTTCTACCACACATTTCTTCTCCGGGTTACATAGGGGGCAGACTCCAACATTTTTTCCCAGCCTGGTCACAAATCACTTCAGATCCATGGGTACTGGCCACTATTCAGGGCTTCCATATAGAACTCACCTGCCGCCCTACACACATTCCCCCTCCTCGACCGATCCGCTTTTCCATCCAGGATCGCGGTCGGATCGACGAAGAACTTTCATCCCTCCAGTTCAAAGGGGCTATCGAACTAGCACCCCTCAGCCCTGCGGGCGTAATAAGCAATATCTTCCTAGTGGAAAAGAAAGGCGGCCAATCGAGGCCAGTCATAAATTTGCGCCCCCTCAATGCCGTAGTCAGGTACCGCCATTTCAAGATGGAGGGTATTCACCTGCTAAGGGATCTCCTCCTCCACGGAGACTGGCTAGCGAAACTAGACCTAAAAGACGCGTACCTGACAGTGCCAATAGCGGAGGCCTCTCGGGACCTCCTACGCTTTTACTGGCGACACGAAATATGGCGATTCACCTGTCTGCCCTTTGGCCTATCCTCAGCCCCGTGGTGTTTCACAAAACTTCTACGGCCCGTTATGGCCTGGCTACGCAGTCGAGGTGTTCGACTAATCGTCTACCTAGACGATATTCTACTCATGGCTCAGGAGCGCTCCACCCTCCTCTCACACCTACGACTAGCCATAAACCTCCTGTCACGCTTAGGTTTCATAATCAACTGGGAGAAGTCATGCCTGACCCCCGCCACCCGCTTGGAATTCCTAGGTTTCCAAGTGGATTCGGGGGCAGCGACGCTGAGTCTCCCGATATCCAAGATTCGTTCCATCCGCAAAGAATTGCGCAGGGCCCTTATCCGACCCCAGCTCACCTTACGCCAATTGGCACGCCTCATAGGCCTACTGGCCTCTTCAATCCAGGCCGTGTTCCCAGGCCCACTCCACTACCGAGCGCTACAGCGCCTAAAAATCGCTCACCTAAGAGCCGGGGCATCCTACGCAGACCTAGTCTCCCTGGACAACGAGACGAAAGACGAGTTGCGATGGTGGATTCTCAACCTGTCTGCGTGGAATGGCAAAGCCATCTTCGGCTTAACGCCGGAATTCACGATCGACTCGGATGCGAGTCTACACGGTTGGGGAGCCCACTGCGAGGGCATCTCAACTGGGGGCCGGTGGTCGGAGTCCGAAACCCGACTACATATCAATGCCCTGGAGCTTCTGGCAGGCTCCTTCGCCATCCGCAGCTTCGCCAAGGACCGTGCCCTATCATGTATTCGGCTCCGCATGGACAATGTTTCGGCGGTGAGATATGTCAACCACCTGGGTGGTACACAGTCGGCGGTCCTGGCCAGGTTGGCGAAAGATTTTTGGGAATTCTGCCTGGAACGGAACCTGATGGTCTACGCAGAGTACTTACCTGGCCTGCACAACGTCCAAGCGGACTGGGGTTCACGTTATCTTTCAGACACCAGCGACTGGAGATTAGCCAGGAAGGTGTTCTCCAACATATCATCTCTTTGGGGGCCATTTACCATAGACCTTTTCGCCTCCCGGCTCAATACTCAACTCCCACGCTTCTTCAGCTGGAGGCCGGACCCAATGGCGGAGGCAGTGGATGCCTTCCTACAAGAGTGGAAGGGAGGCCTCCTCTATGCCTTTCCCCCATTTTCCATGATCCCTCGCTCACTCCTGCAGACCCGCAAACACCGGGCGGAGCTAGTCATGGTCACCCCATTCTGGGAGACGCAGTCTTGGTTTCCCCAAATGCTCGAGATGACGTTGGACTACCCTCGACTCCTGCCGGATCGCCACGACCTGCTACAAGACCCGACGGGTCGCTATCATCCCCTCCGGCTGGAGGGCTCTCTCCCACTTCTGGCGTGGCGAATCTCCGGGGACCCTGGGAAATCCAAGGAGTGTCGGACGCAACTAGACTCTTATTGGCGGCAGCATGGGCTCCCGGCACTAGACGGGCATATGGGTCAGCTTGGCGAGCTTGGGCTAGCTGGTGCATGGCTCGGAACGAGGATCCCGTTTCGGCCCCTGTAACAACGATCCTGCAGTTCCTGACGTCTCTCTTCGAAGCCGGTAAGGCTTACAGGACCATTAACCTTTACCGTTCCGCTATCTCGGCGATTCACCAAGGCTTCGAGGGCCGCCCCGCGGGACAACACCCTCTAGTGTGCCGACTCGTCAAGGGCTCTAGATTTTCAAGGCCACCCAGGCCCCGCTACTCCACGACCTGGGATGTTTCAGTTGTATTGACTTTCCTCTCATCCTGGCCCGCTTACGCAGGACTCTCCCTCAAACAGCTGTCGGCCAAATTGGTGTGCCTGCTCTGTCTCATCTCATGCAAGAGAGTCTCGGATGTCAGTGCACTGGATGTCGATGCCAAGTCATACACCCCGGACGGGGTAACTTTTAACATCAGCAGACGCACTAAGACTTCCATCAAGGCGGTATCCTACCCTAGTTTCCCTGCCTCTCCTTCGCTATGCCCAGTGACCTGCCTTCGTGAATACGAATCTCGCACCGAACCACACCGATCTACTGCCTCCCGTCAGTTGTTCTTATCCTTCCGCCCCCCTTTTCACCCAGTTTCCAGCACTACCTTATCACGCTGGGTGAAATGGCTGCTGGCCCAAGCGGGCATTGACACTACAGTGTTCGGCGCCCACTCAGTACGAGGGGCTTCGGCCTCTTCTATGATGTCTGCGGGCGCCCGCCTAGAAGACATTATGAGAACAGCTGATTGGTCTAGGGAATCTACCTTCCGAGAATTCTACTTTCGGCCGGCCCCACACACATTCGCTGTAATAATGGATCAGCTTTAAACTTGCAATATGAGCCTCCGTGTCTTGTTATAAAATTGCATGATTTTGCTATTACATGACGAAAAGTCATGATTTTATTAAAGACACGGAGGCGAGTATTGCCCCACCCTTTTGTTACTCTCACGCTGGTAAGTATATATCTCCCCACCCATATTACTCATACCACGATACACCACATGTTATAGTTTGGGACGGTAAGTGGGGCCGTCCTTATACTTGTTGTTTTCAATATTACTGGATATGTTAACATTGATTGTTTTGTGGGATTGTATATACAAGGGTCTTTGTTCTCACTGGCGTAACCTTGTACTAGTTACAAGTATCGACTTTAACCTGTTGGCTCCTGTCCTTTATGTCTCCACAGCTTAATCTGGCAAGACGTCTAGCAAGGGTCCGGTTTATTGGCCTCCTCCCGCTGTCCTCCATCGGTCCTATGAATTCTACGGCCACACTTCCCAGTTTGTGATGTTATACCTCCTCGGTTTTTTCTGTTATTACCTTGGGACTTTATTCTCGCATTACTCTAGTTATGGACATTGTTCTTTGGTCGCATCTGCAGAAAGAGGGAAATGGAAGGGAAGTGCTGCCTGTTATACTGGGACCTGAGGGGGAGGGGCCTACGTTATCACATGTTCATTCTTTTTTTTCATTCTGTATGTTTCCTTTGCTGCTATTTGTCAACAGTAAAGAAAGGGATATGCAATACTCGCCTCCGTGTCTTTAATAAAATCATGACTTTTCGTCATGTAATAGCAAAATCATGCAATTAAACTAGTTGATTTTTTTTTTAAAATAATGGTTTAACCATTAAATCGCAGTAAATTGAAAGCCAAATAGCAAAATGAATGCCACCATGGCTAAACTGTAACTATTGCAGAGTTTTATACATTTTCAAAATATGTACTTTTCCTAAACTTCTTTTTTTCCCTTTTTGTTGCTATAACCCCCTACTTTTGTATTGTTTTCAGAATCGGGCTGTATATGGGTCCCTAAGTGTGAGTCCCACTAAGAATGCCAGATGTTGCCAAGTACAGTGCTTGGCAATAGGTATACTATAGGTGGTGTGCCTAACGTTTTAGTCCTCTCCAATTGGAGAAACGTTGGGTAGGAGGAAGAAAATAAATAATGGCGATAGCAGCTCTTGTCTTCCTTCCAGTTTCAGGATCTCTGCAGGTCACTGCTTGGAAGAACCAAGGAAATATTGACCCGGGTGCTTGGGAGCAGAAAAGAACGTTCGGAATTATTCACTAAATTAGGAATTGTCAGGATTTAACATTTAAGGTCAAACTTGGCAAACTGACCTTGAAATTGAAATTCACTTTGAATCCTTGTTTTAGGAAATAAGCCTGTTTTCTATAAAGACTAGTTTTATGGTGGTGAGGGTGCAATTTTAAAGGATCACTATAGCATCCTTAGGACCCCCCACCCTCAGGGTCCCCCTCCCTTGGCGCTGAAGGGGTTAAAACCCCTTTAGTTACTTACTTTAATCCAGCGCCAGGCTCCCTGTGCGCTGGTGACCTCTCCTCCCCTGCTGACGTCATCTCCCGAGTGGAGCGGAATGCGCTTCCAGCGTCGCAGAAGCGCCTCTAGCGGCTGTCAGGAAGACTGACTGAAACTGCTATGTTTACATCTGAAGGGTTCAAACCTGGGGGACCTGCCACCCAGACCACTTCATTGAGCTAAAGTGGTCTGGGTGACTATAGTGTCCCTTTAAAGTGTCTCTTTCACCTTCTGGGTCATCACAGATTTTGCAAAGACCCCCGATGGTGACTCGGCTGCTTGCAATGCAGTGGCCAGGGGTGCAGGGGAAGGTGGGTGCTACTCATCTAAACCTGTCCCTCACTATCACCCCCATCTTGATCTCATGCATCCTCTTCAGCTACTGCTGCTTAATCTACCAGGAGCCGATGTCAGGTCTGAACTTTTGGGCCTGCTGCAAGACCACAGGAATCTTTGTGGACACAGCCTTTTTCCCTTTAGCCGTCACTAGTGATGGAAGGGGGTTTAACAGCAGTAGCTGTGCCTTTTTGTCAAGCATTGTAAAAATATATAAGACCAAGAAGCTCCTGCTCTGTCTTATGATATTTCTAGAAATCCCAACACAGTTCTTTTTGAACAATTCATTCAAGATTTTATCTTTATAAAATGCTCATTTGGGGGGAGGGGATGGAGTGACACTGCTGCTATAAGACTTTAATTTACTATCTATACGGTGATTCAGTTTCAAATATTTTGATTAAAAAACAAGCATCATCGTATCCAGAATTCCAATGTGTGCCACGTTCCAGATTTCTTTAATGAAATGTTTAATTTATTATGTACTTTCAGCTCCCTAAACATTTACCGTAGTTAGATTTAAGAACTTTGCGTTTAGTGGTTTTACAGTTAAACTTGATATGGTTTGGTATTGCAAGGTTAGGAATATTTGTTTAGACTATGGAATTCAGAGTTAAAGTGGTACTCTAAGCACTATAATATCTACTTGCCATTACAGTGGTTATGGTAGTAGCTGGCTACCTGTTAATTTCAGGCACCTGAATTCCGGCCCATTGACCTCTATATTGCTAACACAGAAGTTGACTTTCCACATTAGCGCATTCAACATTAATCCACATTTAGATGGCATTGAATGGGTGAGTGTATCGCTTTAAGTGCCCTTTAACCCCTTGAGGACACATGACATGTGTGACATGTCATGATTCTCTTTTATTCCAGAAGTTTGGTCCTTAAGGGGTTAAGGAGTTTAATTACGAATTATTGCTTTTTATTATTAATTATTATTTTCAAGTATTTTTAGGGTTATGACTTTTGCGTATGTAGATTTTAGAGTAAGGACGTTCCAGTTTAGAGCCCTAATCCTTGGCCTTCAAATGTTTGTGAAATTGATTATCTGATTCCTGTTATAAAGTTATTTCTCCAGTGAGGCTGTTACTTTAGGTCTCACACTGACACCTAGTGGCTGTTAGAGAGAGCTACATGACAAGTAAACTAAATATGTAACCTCCACATGGCTAGCTTAGGGAGTTGTATGCTACAAAATATCCAAACTTGATAGCAAATAAAGATCATGCAGCCCTAACAAAACTTGCTCTTTGAATTCTTCACACAGGGCCCTCAATTCATCCCCAAACTAACCCACATGATAAATCAGCCACCAAGCAAATCAACTGCTCACTGTATATCAACTAACAAAAATACAATAATATATACTGGCAGAAAAAAAAAATCTAAATTACTAGCCATACCAAAAGAAAAAAAATACAATACATATCTGCAAAAACATTTTTTTTCAGCAAATAAGTGATATTATAGGGGTGGCTATGTTTTCTTATTCCAAATAAACCCATACATGTAATTACCATTTTTATTCATTTATTTATTATTATCATTATTCATTTACTATCATTCATTTAGTATTTCCCCACCAGTACCATCACAGGCATGCTCTCCCCTAGACAGGCAGACAAACAGTTAACTGCTGGTGATGTCACTGAAGTAGATCCAATCAAGGCAAGGGGTGTGTTTAAAGAACCCGGAAGTGAGCAGTGTTTGTCCCACGTGGGCTGTTAGCACTGTCTCTGACATTTGCTTTTTAAATGACAGACCTTGATTTGGGGACCATAGGACTGTATTTCCATAATTAGTTAGAATTCTGCTTTTAGCCTCCTGGGACAGCATGGCTTATTATTTTGGTGCATTCTCTGAAGGTTATCACCCTGTGGTGAAGGTATGCTAAAAATTATAATAGTAGGTATGGCAATAATAATAATAATAATAATAATAATAATAATTATAATAGTACGTATGGTAGTATAATAATAGCCAGTTTTTGTATGTTTTCCACTGGTTGTATTTATAGAACTTTTTTTTTTGTGTGTGTGTGCCATTTTTGCAGGTGTCCTGGGGCATGCCAGCTCAATGTAGAAAGCAGTTGTAGAATCTATAGGCTGTGAGCTCGTTTGAGCAGGGTCCTCTTCAACCTATCGTTCCTGTAAGTTTTCTTGTCATTGTCCTATTTATAGTTAAATCCCCCTCTCTTATAATATTGTAAAGCGCTGCGGAATCTGTTGGCGCTATATAAATGGCAATAATAACAATAACAACTAGCCTTAACCCAGCAACCTCTGCTAATCAATGCCCTCGGTGAATAAAACGGATCCATTGTACAGCGCTACAGAATGTGATGGCGCTATATAAATAATATAATAATAATAATATTAGTAAAGTAGAAGCAGAGGTGTAACTAGAAACCACAGAGCCCCATACGTCTTCCCTCCCCCCCCCGCCCCTCTATTTGTATAATCTAACACACACATACATACACAGAGACACATGCTAATACACAGACACAGAATGACATACATTCAGATACAAACACTGACATACACATACAGATACAGACACACATATAGGCACATGCAGATACACATACACAGAATGGCAGATACACATACACACACTGACACACATGCAGACAGATATACATACAGACACACAGGCAGAAAACAGATACACATACAGACATAAAGTAAAACATATACACATATGCAGACAAACCGATGAACACACAGACACACATGCGGATACACAGACACATATAGCCACGCGTGCAGATACACGGACACACTTAATGACAAACCTTCAGATACACAGAATGATACGCCTACAGATATAAACAGTGACACACAGGGATACACTGACACATGCAGACAAACAGATACACAGACAGACACAGAACACACAGACAGATACAGACACACTTAATGACCAACATTCAAATACACAATGACACACATGCAGATATAAACTGACACACAGACACATAAGGGCACACACTGACACACATGCAAATAGATACACATACAGACACACAGATATATAGATACAGATATTCACACACACACAAATTGTTAAAAATGTTAGTCACCCTCCTGTTTTCTACTTGGGGTGCAGTGGCTGCCTGATGCTGCTGAATAATGCTTTCCTATGGGGAATGCGCATTAGGTCTCCCCCACCAGCTTACGAGAGCGGTGGAAGACCGTGGATGGAGCCTGACCCAGTGCCGAGGGGCATCGGCGCTGGATTCAGGTTAGTGTCTGAATGGAGTTTTAACCCCTTTCAGCGACATGGGATGGGGGCAGGAAGGAGGGGGGCACTCCAGGATTCTCTAGTGCCAGGAAAACGGGTTTGTTTTCCTGGAACTGGAGAATCCCTTTACTCTGTACAAAAAATAATTCACATAGCATAATACTGTTTTAAAATATAATGATTACTCATATAGGTAATGGGTCACACAATTTCCAGAGCCATATACACCAGTCTCTGTGTTAAGATATAGATATTGTAACTACTTTGGTATTGGTATCCAATCCTGGAATGTCTTCTCCCACAAAACCAATAAGGAGACTTCAAGTATGGCAATACATAAAATACTATTTACTTAATAGTATAAGTAAAAGCAGATACAGGAAATAGCAGCAAACATCAAGATATAAATCATTCCACAATTAGGGAAAAGCACAACGCGTTTCAACCTTATGGTCTTCTTCAAAGTGCATAATTGGTCCATGCCTCTGTTTGATTTCTAAAGGATCGTGTCCGCAAAATTAGTTTTTTATTATTATTATTATTATTATTTGGTATTCTTAAGTAAAAAGTATTTTATTTATTGCGATATTTTTTGTTTGCTGCTATTTCCTGTATCTGCTTTTACTTATACTATTAAGTAAATAGTCTTTTATGTATTGCCATACTTGAAGTCTCCTTTATGGTTTTGTGGGAGAAGACATTCCAGGATTGGATATCAATACCTAAGCAGCTACAATATCTATATGCCAACATAACCAGAGATATATGAGGTTCTAAGGATTGTGAGTAACCCATTACCTAGATGATAAATAATTGTATTTTAAAGGACCACTCTAGGCACCCAGACCACTTCAGCTTAATGAAGTGGTCTGGGTGCCAGGTCCAGCTAGGGTTAACCCATTTTTTTAAAAAACATAGCAGTTTCAGGGAAACTGCTATGTTTATAAATGGGTTAGGCCTTCCCCCAAAGCCTCTAGCGGCTGTCTCATTGACAGCTGCTAGAGGCGATTGCGTGATTCTCACTGTGAAAATCACAGTGAGAGCACGCAAGCGTCCATAGGAAAGCATTGCTCTTGCCGCGTGTGCGCATTCAGCCGACGGGGTGGAACGGAGGAGGATCGGAGGCAGAGAGCTCCCTGCCCAGCGCTGGAAAAAGGTAAGTTTTACCCCTTTTCCCCTTTCCAGAGCCGGGCGGGAGGGGGACCATGAGGGTGGGGGCACCCTCAGGGCACTATAGTGCCAGGAAAACAAGTATGTTTTCCTGGCACTATAGTGGTCCTTTAAAACAAAAATATGTGAATTATTTTGTTTTACAGATGAATCAGATGTTTACCACCAAGAATTGTCTTTGATTACGTATATCTCACAGTGTGTTGGTGTTGATGTTTTACGCACCCTCTTTTATTTTATTTTTTAAATTTGTATTATTTGTTAAATCATACTTCCGAATTGATACAATCACAAAAAATTACACATATTTTGCAATAAAAATGTTATGTTTCTCTAGCATCTCAAGATCATTGTTTTAGAAAAATTTACATGGAAATACTTCCTCAAAAATAGCACACATTCCATAGATAAACAAATTATTTTTTTAATACATGGATATATAGTTTGTACAATATTTTTCATATCACAAAAATAAATTGTGCGAAGGAATGTCTTGAGCAATGATAAAAAATCAAACAAAATACTATCATGCAGTTTGGATCTGCTATTTTATTTTTTATCACCTGTAAGAAACATATTCCAATTCGTTTTCTTATAGATATGACTTATTTGAAGAAAACCGGGTTAAATCAGAGAAAACTTGAAATATGAGATCGAAATGTGGTCGGACTGGAAGACGGAGAAAGAATAAAGCAGAGCATGGATCCAATGCAAGTGGAGGTACAGTGGAGAAAGTTAGTCACTTAGGATACGTCAGGATTTTATGGCTTTAATTGTTCATGAAAATTGCTTCATACTTGCTGCCATGATTGATCAGGAATAAGGAAAATTGTTTTATACTTACCGTAATTTTCTTTTCCTGATAATTATTCATGGCAGCCAGGGGTCAAGTCCTGGGTAAAAAAGTGCAGGAACTCTCCCAAGACCCACTCCCCACCCACAGGGCTTGAGGAGGGGGGCAGGGCTTGAGGAGGGGGGCAGGGCTTGAGGAGGGGGGCAGGGCTTGAGGAGGGGGGCAGGGCTTGAGGAGGGGGGCAGGGCTTGAGGAGGGGGGCAGGGCTTGAGGAGGGGGGCAGGGCTTGAGGAGGGGGGCAGGGCTTGAGGAGGGGGGCAGGGCTTGAGGAGGGGGGCAGGGACTGAGGAGGGGGGCAGGGACTGAGGAGGGGGGCAGGGACTGAGGCGGGGGGCAGGGACTGAGTAAGGGGACATGACTTGAGGAGGGGGGCAGGGACTGAGGAGGGAGACAGGGACTGAGGAGGGAGACAGGGACTGAGGAGGGAGACAGGGACTGAGGAGGGAGACAGGGACTGAGGAGGGAGACAGGGACTGAGGAGGGAGACAGGGACTGAGGAGGGAGACAGGGACTGAGGAGGGAGACAGGGCCTTAAATAGGGGGACAGGGACTCAAGAAAGGGACTTAGGAGGGGTACAGGGACTGAGGAGGGGGACAGGAACTGAGATGGGGGGACAGGGAATGAGGAGGGGGGACAGGGCCTTAAATATGGGGACAGGGACTGAGGAGGGGGGACAGGGCCTTAAATAGGGGGACAGGGACTGAGGAGGGGGGACAGGGCCTTAAATAGGGGGACAGGGACTGAGGAGGGGGACAGGGACAGGCCTGAGGAAGGGGGACAGGGCCTTAAATAGGGGGACAGGGACTGAGGAGGGGGACAGGGACAGGCCTGAGGAAGGGGGACAGGGCCTTAAATAGGGGGACATTGACTGAGGAAGGAGACAGGGCCTGAGGAGGGGGACAGGGCCTGAGGAGGGGGACAGGGCCTGAGGAGGGGGACAGGGCCTGAGGAGGGGGACAGGGCCTGAGGAGGGGGACAGGGCCTGAGGAGGGGGACAGGGACTGGGGAACGGGACTAAGGAGGGGGCAGGGACTGAGGAGGGGGACAGGGACTGAGGAGGGGGACAGGGACTGAGGAGGGGGACAGGGAATGAGGAGGGGGGACAGGGCCTTAAATAGGGGGACAGGGACTGAGGAGGGGGGACAGGGACTGAGGAGGGGGGACAGGGACTGGGGAGGGAGGACAGGGACTGGGGAGGGAGGACAGGGACTGGGGAGGGAGGACAGGGACTGGGGAGGGAGGACAGGGACTGGGGAGGGAGGACAGGGACTGGGGAGGGAGGGCAGGGACTGAGGAAAGGGATAAAAAAAAAACCTAAAGTGCCTTCCCCCCTCCCTGAGGCTTACCTTGGGCCAGGAGGGGTGGGACAGGATCTGGAACCTGCAGCCTGCAGTCAGTGGAGTAAGCCGGCTTCACCTGATGATGTCAGGAGGAGGGGGCGTGACTTCCTCTGCTCCCCAGCGGTCCTGTGAGAAGAGCAGAGGAAGCCACGCCCCCTCCTACTGACATCATTAGGAGAGGCCGGACGACTCCACTGACTGCAGGGGGAGAGGTGAGTTTAAAAATCCGAGTCCCCAGTCAGAGGCAGGGGATTCGGATTTGTGCTCCCCCTGCTCTGGCAGCCGCTTGTGCCAGCCCTGGGTCCTGCAGGAATAGTAATGGGAACGGCGTTCCTGCTGTGGAAAAAGTGCAGGAACGCCATTCCCACGCGTTCCTGCAGGACTCGAGCCCTGATGGCAGCATTTACTCATGGTTTAGCTCCTCCCCTTACAGCAGAAAGGACAGGAAATAGAACTTTGAAACTGGTATAAATTGATCCTCCCCCTTCCCATCAGGCAGTCTTTGTTATATAGCTTCCCACATGGGTGGGAACGTAATGCTGCCATGAATAATGATCAGGAAAATAAAATTCTGGTAAGTATGAAGCAAATTTTCCTTTTTCCTGACCATTATTCATGGCAGCATTTACTCATGGGTAATACCCAAGCAATATATATAGAGGGAGGGACAGAGATCAAAAACAGCTAATAGCTATAAAACCAATATTGGGCTGCATAAACCTTAGAAGACTTTAATAGGATATTGTCATAAAATCTGTTCAGATAAGTTAATTTACCCTAGGGGCTGCAAGGTCAGAAACCCCCTGACATTCAATTGTCTGAAAAATCCTGGAGAAATATAGAGCCAGATCGGAATTAAAGGACCGCTATAGTGCCAGGAAAACAAACTTGTTTTCCTGGCACTATAGTGTTAATAGGTCCCCCCCCACCCTCATGGCCCCCCTTGCGCCGGGCTCTAGGGGGAGGAAGGGGTTAAAGGCTTACCTTTCTCCAGTGCCGGGAGTTACAGGAGAGGTAGAAACTAATAACACAAATAGATATTATTACTAGGCAAAGGCAAGAAGAATCATATAAAGATTAGTTTAAAAAAAAAAAAACACATCGGTATGAACCGTAGAAATTGTGGCAACTACTAAATTATAACTAGGCAATGTAAGCCAACCACGTCAGTACCTACATTGAAAGTAAAAAATATTATAAATAGTACAAATAATGCCAAACAGTAGAATCAAAACGATTAGAGACTGTTGTGCAATATAAGTAGGAGATATGGAATAGGCAGGACACTGATGAGAAGGTGGTAACCAGAGGCACATGATCCATTGTGGCAACAGACACATAATAAGCAGGATAGTAGAAGGTATTCAGTTATCCTTATGAGAACAACAACCGTATACTAAATCTGACCTTATCTTCAGATAGTGATGAAGTACTTATGGCAGAGCCTATGGTGATAATAAGCAGCTGGTTTTATCTGCAAGATATCAACACCAGTCCAAGCATATAATCCACAAGTATTACATCAATGCAATGTTACGCGTCACCATCACTTATACGGATCTAGGTACAGAGACCATGTAAAACATATCAGTCAAATGTTTGTCATCAACAAACTACAATATTATATTATACAGGATGACGCAACCGCTTAAACCGCACATTGGTTGCAAATTCCAGATATAAGGACACCTAGAAGAATCCCCATGAACATCAGAGGGCCATAATAGAACTTCATGTCCGGGATTTCCTTTATTCTGGTAGCAGGTGAATTTTACCAGAAATAGTAAACCTGGTAGAATGGTCTGGGGACTGGAAAGACCTTCCAATGTCCAATACCCATCATCTAAGTTACATGGAGCACATGATCCTAAAATAATACATTTTATTGCAGAAAGGAAATTATAATGTCCCCATTCACAACAGGGGAATCTGTGGGCAATTCTGGTCCTTAACCCCTTAAGAACCAAAAGCATGCCACCCCTGACATATTAAAAGGATTGCCAAACTCCAGGTCCCTAAGGGATGAAATAACAGAATACTGAATATAACAACTTATAAAGATAATGCTTTAACCCCTTAAGGACACATGACGTGTGTGACATGTCATGATTCCCTTTTATTCCAGAAGTTTGGTCCTTAAGGGGTTAAAGGGACACTCCAGGCACCCAGACCACTTCTGCCCATTGGAGTGGTCTGGGTGCCAACTCCCACTACTCCTAACCCTGCAAGTGTAATTATTGCAGTTTTTTTATAAACTGCAATAATTACCTTGCAGGGTTAACTCCACCTCTAGTGGCTGTCTACTAGACAGCCACTAGAGGTCACTTCCTCTTTCATAGCACAGGAAACCTGTGCTAGAGCGTCGCTGGACATCCTCACGCTGTGTGAGGACTTCAAGCGTCGCTTATTTCCCCATAGGAAAGCATTGAAATTATTTTTCAATGCTTTCCTATGGGGAGACGTAATGCGCATGCGCGGCATTGCCGCGCATGCGCATTAGGTCTCCTCGGCCGGTGGGCGGGATCAGTCTCGCCCACCGGCCGACGCAATACAGAGGAGGAGTGGCGCGGAGGAGGAGACAGCGGCGTGGGACATCGCCACTGCCTCAGGTAAGTGACTGAAGGGGTTTTCACCCCTTCAGCTTTTGGGGATTGGGGGGTGGGAGGGAGAGGGACCCTCCAGTGCCAGGAAAACTGATCGTTTCCCTTTAAAGAAATTTACTCAGTTCTAAAGAATAATCTAAACCAATTCCAGAGCACAATGCCTCCTTGCATTATCAGCACTCTTTTGTACAATGCATCCTTTCATGTATAAACTTACCTAAATGTTCACCACACAAACCTCCTAAATGTGACCTATTTGTTAGAAGGAAGCCTAATGTAAGCAGCTGGGAGGGACTGAAAGAACAGAGACCCAGGTACTAGTTTTAATCTAAATTACTAATGCACTTACCTGAACAGCTGCAGGCCTGTGTTTCAGCGGCCAAATGGGGATTTGAACAACGGACAGCCTAAACTGTGTAAACTATAGGCTTCCATCTGTACCCCATATGCCGTTCGTCATCACCAGTGGGAGAAGGTTTAAACCAAACCCAAGACAAGGTGGAATACATAGAAGAGGCATACCCAGGTAGTCTCCTTATGGAAGTGCTGTTTACTGGGTCTTCAGGGATGAAGGCTTAGACTCGGCTGTGGACCATGCATGCAGTGGACCACTGTCATCCCTTCAGGGAGAGAGATAGGTCAGACTCCTGATTGCTGAAGGAGGTACCCAGGCTGGCAACTCTTACAGATGTGCTGTTTGCTGGGTCTTCAGGGATAAAGGCTTAGACTCGGCTGTGGACCATGCATGCAGTTTACCGCTGTCATCCCCTCAGGGAGAGAGATAGGTCAGACCCCTGTTTGCTGAAGTAGGAACCCAGGCTGGCAACTGTTACAGATGTGCTGTTTTCTGGGTCTTCAGGGATAGGAGGCTGAACCCTGGCCTGGCTTCATGTAGGCAATAGATCACATTCATCCCCTGAGGGGTTACCCAGGCTGGCGACTCATAGATATGTGCTGTTGCTGGGTCTTCAGGGCTAAGAGGCTGAACCCTGGCATGCAGTGGACCATTTTCATCCCTTTCAGGTAGAGATTGGGTCCGACCCCCGGTCACTAAAGGGGGTACCCAGGCTAGCCACTTATACAATAGTGCATTGCTGGCTCTTCAGGGCTTAGAGGCTGAACCCTGGCAGGGCTACAAAAATATTGCCTGGTGAGCATAAAATAAAAATCTAGGCCTGCATAAGCCGACTCCAAACTACTGGGAAGGACAGGAAAAATGACTGCCTGATGAGAAGGGGGAGGATCTATTTATACCAGTTTCAGAGTTCTGTTTCCTGTCCTTTTTGCTGTGAGGGGAGGAGCTAACCCATGAGTAAATGCTGCCATGAATAATAATCAGGAAAATATAATTAATTTGATATATATTTATTTTTAAAGTGAGCTGTCACAAATAACGGTTAGGATGCAAAAAAAGCAATAGACAAAGTGTAGCAGATTTTATTAAAAAAATATAATAAATTGCACCAAAAAAATCACAGAAAATTAGATTTCAACTTGGAGGGTATGTATACAATTGTATTTATTCATTTATTTTCTGGTGTTTTAAGGAGAACATCACAATGGTGAAAACAGACCATGTAATAAATAGGCATATTTTAAAATACAGTATTTATATTTTATATTTTCTACTTGCAGAGAGTCGGAGCCATCAATATGAGTACATACAGTTGTGCAAGTGGCTGAAAGAGAGAGGATTTCAGAACAACTACCTACGGCCAGTAGAATTTACAGGTAGGTATGTTTGTTTTGAAGCAAAAACGAGAATAGGAGAACTCTGAGATTGAAGAGAAGCTTACGGTTCGGTACATCCGCGCTCAGGTCTCAAAATCGTTTTTGCTCATTTGTGCCCTTACAGAGTACATCTATATCATTTACATAGCAGACTGATCCTGCCCACAAGGACAGTCCAAAACTGGAATGTCGGCAAGCTTTCTTGGAATGAGACACAGCAACCTCAGACTATTGTTTCAGCCACCTTTGGGCCTCGTCAGCGAGGTGTAGCTGACACCAATCTAGGTATAGATTGTGTGTGTGTTTCCATATCTATATCTCACAGCACAAAAAGACCTGCACACCAATCTTATAATATGATGAATTCAGACCGATGCTTAGCAATACTAATCGAAGATAAGCTAGCACTCTAGGACTTTAAGAAAATAGTCTTCTTTATCCCAGCACAAATCCAACAGTCAATATTTCAGTTTAAATTTAGAACTTTCACCAGGACGTGTTCTGATGAAAGTTCTAAATTTGAACTGAATGGTGACTGTTGGATTTACATCTGTCCTGAAGCAAAGCAGATTTAATGCTTGAAGAGCTGGAATCAACTCGTTCCCTGGCGGGAGAAAACTTTTCAGATCTTAGATGCTGGCACGGTTACTCACATTAAGCTCAGAATAGTAGAATATTTTTTATCTGGGTGACAAAAGTATCTGATTTAGAAAAAAACTCCAACTCCACTATAGTTACAACCTGGTTAGTTTAGCCTTAATTTTGCCATTCTGATTTTTAATTAACTACAATTTGGAGTTTAGGGAATCAATCCGAAATAGAACATCTTTATATCTAAACCGTAACTGCCTTGTAAGGAATCTATTCCGAATTAGATAGTGAATAACATTCTCTTATTGAAAATACTGTTATTTCAGCCATAACGCGACTCTTGTTGAAATTTAATTTGTATGACTGTTGGAGGACACTCCACCCCTCCGATAGGGAGTACTCTTACTACTCTAAGCCTCATAAGACGTACTCTAGAATAGATATAATACTTGTACTGGGAACCTCTCTTAATTTGCTTCGAACATGTCAAATGGGTGATATCATCTGGTCGGATCACGCACCAGTAATAGCCACGTTCAGGGACGAATTTGCTTTTAGAAGTATACTCCATACTACAGAACAACAGATTTCGTTCAGATATATGAATCTGAACTCCAGCATTATTTCTCCACTAATAAAACATCGGAGGCATCACCAACACTGGTATGGAGAGCCCATAAGGCTGTAGTACGTGGCTTGTTTATACAACGCTCCTCCTTCCTAAAAAAGAATTCCCAAACACGGTTTTTAGAACTCCTGAGGAAATTGAGGGACGCATCAACATCCCATTTACTTAACCCAAACCCGAAGGACGCTGCCATAATTGCCCAAGCACAATCTGATCTTAATGACATGAACATAGCCAACACTACCCGCACTCTCCAGAAACTGAAGATTAGGGAATACAGTCTAGGCAATAAAGCCAGTTCACTACTGGCCAATCGATTGAGAGAAGCACAAACCAAAATAGCGCACCTCCTTACACAAGATGGGAAAAAAAATCATAAAACCCCAAGAAATTAGTGATTGTTTCGCTGACTTCTATAGCGGACTCTATAACTTAAATAAAGACCCTACAGTACACCAGCCCACTAAAGGAGAAATAGCCGCCTTCTTGGACAAAGTCCCTTTGCCCATGATCTCAGCCTCGCAACGGGAATCTCTGATGGAACCCGTATCGCAAACAGAGGTACTTGAGGTTATACAAAACCTACCATTGAACAAGGCTCCTGGCCCAGACGGATTGCCAAATCTGTACTATAAGAAGTTCTCCTCCATCCTTGCCCCCCGTCTAGTGTCACTCTTTACCTCCACCATTACGCAAGAATCCATGCCGCAGGACATGCTCAAGGCCAATGTAGCTACCTTGCCTAAACCCGGTAAGCCACCGACTCACTGTGCCAATTTTAGACCAATTTCCCTTATGTACTCGGACGTGAATATCCTGGCCAAAATCTACGCCAATAGGCTAATGACAATCCTGCCGACGATTGTACATCCGGACCAAGTCGGGTTTGTGCAGGGCAGACAAGGAGCAGATGGCACACGTAAAGCTATTGCACTACTACATACCATGCATAGAAACCATCCTGATAGTCTTTTACTCTCATTAGATGCGGAAAAGGCTTTTGACCGCCTGCATTGGTCGTTCCTGCAGGCCGTCCTGACTAAATTTGGGTTTCCTCTGCAATTTACTTCCATGGTCAAATCTCTATATAGCAATCCGGAGGCCCGGGTCTTCACGTCCGGATTCCAATCTAGGCCCTTTCCTATCACTAATGGCACCCGTCAGGGTTGCCCCCTATCGCCCCTCCTATACATTTTGGCTTTAGAACCCTTAGCTGAAACTATCCGCTTATAAACAGCAGTTACAGGAGTGAGAGTGGGAGAAACGGAACATAAACTGACTCTTTTTTTGCTGATGATGTCTTGCTCACTGTAACTGACCCACATAGATCTCTACCAGCTTTTCATGCAATTTTACAGCAATATAGTAATTGCTCCTATTATAAGCTGAACCTGTCCAAGACGCAGGCCATGGGGGTGGGGATGGAGGACAGCTATTTACATGACTTACGCAGTCAGTTTCCCTATGATTGGAGAAAAGACTTTCTCACATTCTTAGGGATCAAACTACCATACAATATGTCCGACTTATACAATTTAAACTATACCAAACTCGGTAAGGAACTAAACACCATCCTCTTAAATTGGAGACATAAATTTATATCCTGGTCAGGCCGCATAGCAGCGGTAAAGATGGTGATATTACCCAAATTACAATATTTATTTAGAACGCTTACCTTGACGATACCGAATACTTATTTCCTTTCTCTCCAAAAGCAGATTAATCTATTTATAGGGCAGGGTAAAAGACCAAGGGTAGCCCTGTCTACGTTATACAGGCCGGTGAAGACAGGAGGAATGGACCTTCCTAATGTGCAGCTCTATCATAAAGCAGCAGTATTAGCCACTCTTTTCCCTATCTCCCAACTTGCCTCCACTCCCAGATGGGTTTCCATTGAACAACATTGGTTGCGAACTCAGGATCTCAATACAGACATATGGTTGCCACCTCTCCTACGGGGAAGTACCTCCAGCCACTTTAGCAACCCTAAAGCTTTGGGACAAATTCCGTAGTCTCCTGTGTGGCTGCCACCCAATCCCTCTCTCGACTCCTATTAAGGCCCTGGCGCACTTCATACCGGACTTTAATTATATAAGTATGGAACAGATGTGGGGTGCTCCACCTATACTCCTTGTTGGATAGAGGCCAGCTGGCCACTTTTGACCAATTGAAAATTAGCCATACACTACCGAACACGGCCTACCATTCTTACATGCAGATATCCTCATGGTGGAGAACGCATCTACCGCACCCTATGTCAAGTACTGCCACTGCCCTCACACCTTTAGAAAATATCATGATGGCAGGCAAGCCGGCAAAAAAACCTATATCCACTATATATGCGTTGCTACTGCCCAGAAAAGGTATAAAATCCCTCACATGCGTGCGCTCCTGAGAATTAGACCTGAACCGCACTCTGTCAGAACAGACTTGCTTAGCCTCGGCTAACGCAACCAAAGGCCTCACATTTTGCGCATTCCATTTAGAAACTACCCGAAAGCTTTTCTACCGCTGGTACATGATCCCCACCCGTTTAGCCACCATAGACCCAAAAGCTTCTGGAGTCTGTTGTCGCTGTAAAAAGGAGTTGGGCACGTTTATACATACTTGGTGGCAATGTTCGAAACGTCAACCTTACTGGAAAGAGGTTATCTCACTAATACACCAACACACCTCGATCAATATACCGAATTCTCCGACCTCCCTGCTCCTACTCATGTTTGAAGCCGAATACCCTAAACCAATAAAATACCTGGTTCTCCACATACTCATAGCAGCCCAAACCCTTATTGCTAAAAATTGGTTGTCACCCACCATTGCGTCAATGCGAGAGCTGATCCGACACCTCTCCCAAATTGGGAAATACGAATCGAACCTATCCCTAATCCCACCCAATAAAGGTTGGAGACATGAAGTATGGGAGAGCTGGGAGTTGAAGCACCCAACTTGAGACTGGTGTGACTTCCTTATCCCACTTATATGATGGACATGGGAGTGCAGGTCGCTTTCAGCTTAGCTTAGGGATATGAGACGGTCTTTTGACCTGAATACAGAGCTTAAAGCTTCTATATTAGTAAGTTCCTGTTCTTCTGTACCGGGAATCGGCTGGACAATAACTCCCCCCTCCTCCCCCCCAGTTATCTCCATCCCTCCCCTCTCCCCTTCCTATCACACAACACAGGCAGCTCCTCCCCATTATTTGCCTCAGGGAAGAGTACCCCGCCACACCACGTACACGCAACGAGACATGAAACTATAATGTCTTGAATTACAACTGTTCTTCTCTTTTGTTTTTTGTTCGTGTGAAATGTTTAAAATGTTGCATGTTCTTAACATGCCCCTGATATGTACTTGTTATCACTATATAATGCACAATTGGCAAAAGATAAGTATTGTACAAGTGCTGACATATACTGTTTAACTCCCCCTCCCCCTCTTTTTTTTTTTTTTCTGTACCCCCAATATACTGCGTATGACAAAATAAAAAACTGTCAAATTGAAAATACTGTTATTTCGTATTTAACTAAAGGTTCTATTGACACAATGTCACCTTCATATGTATAACTACTGGATGACCGTAAACCAGTTCTCAGCTTGTTATGTAACGTAGTCCATAACGTTGAAGTAAGTCACTTTTTCAGGTTTCCGAGAGCAAACATGGCCAGACTGATCCCTGCAAAGTTCAGTGATTTTTGAATAAAGATGCAACATTCAGATTTATTCTTTATGCTCTTTCAGATACAGGACGAGGGTTGGCGACAACACAATCGCTACAGGTTGGTGAATCTGTCTAGGCACCTTCTCCAGACTTTACAGAAATTTTTCAATTTGACTTCTTCTGTGTACAGTGAATATAAAGATGTAAAATGTGTAAACTATGTCCCGAATATACTGCAAGTCATATAAGGGGAGAAAATTGCCTTAGTCTGATATATTATTTATTGATTTCCACAGCCTGGTGAGCTGATTATTTCTTTGCCGGAAAAATGCTTGATCACCACAGACACTGTCCTTCACAGTTACCTTGGGAAATATATCAAAAGGCGAGTTTTTGATGCACAGCAAATAACTTGTTGATTTTTTTTTTTTGGTGATTTTTTTTTTTTTATGGATTGGTTCTTTATTAATAGACTTGAACAATGGCGTTTTTAAAATAAATATGTATTTATTGTTTTTTAAAAAAAAAAAAAAAAAAAAAATCTTTTTCTTAGTGTTCCGTTAATATAACATTATCACCAATTCAGAAACCTATTAAATTAAAATGTAAACGTATTAGAAAAAAATAAGTTTTTATATTATTCTCCAATCTCTTCATCCTCAGATGGAGCCCGCCGGTTTCTCCTCTGCTGGCTCTCTGCACTTTCCTAGTCACGGAACGTCATGCTGGTCACAAGTCCTGTTGGAAGCCATATCTGACCTTGCTACCAAATAGCTACAGCTGTCCTGCTTACTGGGAAGATGATATAGTGTCATTTTTACCTCAACCTGTCAAACAAAAAGCCATGGAACAGAAGACTGAACTTCATGATTTTTACATGTCTTCCTTGCCTTTTTTTAAGTCACTACAACCTCTGTTTGGTGAAAACATTGACAATATTTTGACCTATGAAGCCCTACGATGGGCTTGGTGTACAGTCAATACTAGAACTGTGTATATGAAGCATGAGCAGAAGGACTGCTTCTCATCAGATAAAGACATCTATGCGTTGGCTCCATACTTGGACCTGTTGAATCACAGCCCAGGGGTACAGGTAATGTCATATCTGAAAGCCAACTGTTGACTGCCATGTAAAGGCAACGGTCTATAAACGGCATAATTAGATGTAGCTTTGAAAATCACCTCTATCTTGTGCTAACCTTTTTCCGTGAGATCCACCACTTTCTCATTTTTTTCCAAAAGGTCGAGGCTGCTTTCAATTTAAAGAACCGGAGTTACGAGGTTAGGACTAATGTCAGTTGTAGGAAATATGAGCAGGTGTTTATATGTTACGGACCTCACGATAACCAGCGGCTCCTTCTTGAGTATGGCTTTGTGGCCCTTAGCAATCCTCACCAAAGTGTTTATGTAACAAAAGGTATGTGTATAATAATGGCATGTAACTTGTTTCTTGGATTCGGCTGTATATTTATCTATTTGTAACTTGGATTAGATGGTTGTTTCTTTAATACATTTTACATGTTGGATTTGTAAATGTATTAACTCATGTCGTGCTTGCATTATGCCACTTAAAGTTCACTAGAATTGGTTCTGCATTCTAATCAACTATTCTGGAATCTTAGGGGGGCAAACATGGACATTTTGGGTTTTATAGGAAGCTGTATTAAATCGTATATGTCCTATAAAATCGAGACTTGCCATTATCGACTAAAATTGTAATCCGGCTCAGCTAACCACTGGTAGAGGTTGATGGGAGTTATATTCCATATGAGCTGTTTAGCAAGTGATTGCCTCGCTATCCCATTACATCAGATTTATAACTCCATCCAGCCTCAGCTGAATGAGCATGATAGGAGTTGTAGTCTAACAGAGTTAGGATATTTCTTGCACTCAATTAAATGGGTCTTGAATTCCAAACAGAGAGGATTGTGTAGTTTATGTGTGTTAAACAGTAGGACATTTAACACTGTCTGTAATGGGTCAAGCCATGGTCAGCGTGTCCAGGTCTTCTGGGTCAGCATGCAGAGGTAAAGGCATTTATCTCTAGAATTAAAAGAAAGGTGGGAGGTACTGGGTCACTGCACCATAACCACTCCGGTAAGAGGAAGAGGTTTATGGAGCATAGAACAGCCCTTTAAAATGATTATTTTTAATTTGTGAAATGTTATGTATTTTTACATTTTAGAAGTCCTCCTTCGGCAAGTCTCTTGCAAAGACAAACAGATGGTGAAAAAGTTCTCCCTTTTGCATGAGAACAGCTTTCTAGAGTAAGTTGTAATTTATTTGTTGGTATTCGAGCCGAGGTTCATTTTGGAGGACAATGTGCTGGGTTGATGCCCTTTGATTTAATATTGGATCAAACATTACCATTAGTTTGGATTAATTTCCTCCTACATAGTAAGATTTATTTTGTAATTTTTTTGAATACTTGTGATTAATTTTGGGTGAAAATGCCAAACGGATTTCAGCTCCTCTCAAAGATGCAACATATGTAGCAAGCCAAAAATAGACTATAAAATAGTCTTTTGTTTGTTTCACAATGAAGAATAATTTGGACACTGCGCTGTGGAATGTTTTTCATACTTGGAATCTCCAAGCGTGACCTGTCTGGCTTATTGTGTGCAATAATGTTACTCTACATGTGCTGAAGGGTTTAAAGCACCTCTGTTACCCTTCTGTCAGAATACAGTTCCTGTAGCTCTCCAGGAATTATGGGAACCACAGTCCAGTATTACCAGGAGTGGGGCAGAGATGCTCACGCCAAGTGTAAAGCAATGCACTTCCTGGTGGTTTTATTAATGTCTTTTGACAGAGGAAGTTCAGGTCATTAAAGTGAAAGTTGGTGAGAATAGGGATGTACACACTGTCTCTAGACGAATCTAATCAAAAACCTACATTTTTTTTCTCTCTCTCTGTTTTTCCTCCCCTCAAGGAATCTAACATTTGGATTAGACGGTCCATCCTGGAGGCTTCTAACAGTCGCAAAGTTACTGTGTCTTGGGTCCGAGGAATTGTATGTACTTTGTTCCTGGGTGGAAATCTCCCTTATTGAGTAACGATATAAGTTCAGTTTTAGTTCATATTTTAGTGATTAGTGAAAAAGCTCTGTGTTTGTAGAACAACGTGATGGTTTTTGATGTTTTGACTGATCTCCTTCCATTCTTTTTCCTTTCCATCCTCCAGTCAGAAATTGTCCACAATTACGGTCTTCTTTCTGGGGAACTTTTAATTCTTATTGTTGTGGTTTTTGGTCTACCTTTCCCCCCTCTCCCCCTCCTTATCCTTTTCGGACATGTGTAATTGATATGGGTTAAGTAGACTAAAAGTCACATGGTTTCTAAATGTTTCCAGAACCCCAAGATGGAATTATTTCCTCGAAATACAGGGTCCCTTGTATCTTGTATTCATCTTGGTGTTAGTGTACTGTAGTGGTTAATGTTTAGTGCTAGTATAGTTTTGGTGGTTAATGCTTTGTAGGGGTTAAGGGTAGGACGTTACTGTGAGGGCAGCACCTTGACATACATGTCTCAGTGCTGCCTGAGATTAGTGTGAGTTGGCATCTTAGGCAGCAGCTCTTTCATCTGCTGTCATTAAAATGGCGGCAGGTTCCCCTTTGGGATTTAACTCCCACTAATCTCAGGCAGTCCTGGACATAAGCCTGCCTTGATCATGTTTGAGATTAGGGCCCCAGACTGTATGGAGGTGATTTCTAATCTTAACAAGGACTAATTGCATGGATTACATCACTATATGTGCAATACAGGAGTCTAAAACCTGATCTGCACGTTAAAATAACAGCCCGATCCTGTGTGTGTGTGTGTGCATTCTAATTATGTATTTTGTGTCTGTGTGAATTGTAATGATGTATTCACTTTTGGCATTTTAGCATGTGTTGGAAGAAAGTGCTCCTGGGAAATGTAATTTCTGTGTCCAATGAACACTCTGGATTAGAACTGGTGAGAAAAACCTGCCTCCACCTTCTGGAGGAAACCTCACTCATCCTGAAAGAGGTGAGTCCAGCAATTCTGTACACACTGGATAGGATGCAGTGGTACTTGTGGTGTATTCTATCCAGGGCCGAATTAACATAGGGCTGCAGTTCCAGGTCAATGCCTATGGAATAGGTCCATTGATTTACAATATTTATTATTCAATGCAAACGGCAAAGACTTAAAATTGTCAACCCACAGGTGAAATATTGTTACTTAGGAAGGAATCCCCAGGCTTCACAGAAAACGCTTAACCCCTTAAGGACACGTGTGACATGTGTGACATGTCATGATTCCCTTTTATTCCAGAAGTTTGGTCCTTAAGGGGTTAAAGGGACACTATAGGCACCCAGACCACTTCAGCTCATTGAAGTCGTCTGGGTGCAGTGTTCCAGGTCCCTTAGCCCCGAGTAGGTAATTATTGCAGTTATAAAGAAACTGCAATAATTACATGCTAGGGTTAACTCTACCTATAGTGACTGTCTGCCAGACAGTCACTAGAGGGACTTCCAGGATTTTAGGCAACTTTTGGTTACCTGACTCATGACATCCTCACGCTATGCATGGGGACGTCCAGTGTCACTCAAAATCCCATAGGAAATCCTTGGATAATGCTTTCCAATGGGGAAATGCTAATACACGTGCATAAGGTCTTCCGCCCTGGCTGACATCGACAGCAGAGGATAGAATGTGAACCTGAGCCAGTGCCAAGGGACATCGGCGATGGACCCAAATAAGTGACAGGGTTTTTAACCTCTTTTGCAACACGGGAGTGGGGTTTATTTATGCCCATTAAATGTAGCCACCAGTGATAATACATATTGATGAGATCTCCATGAACTATTAATTTTGTAGCTTTTTTTTTGTGTTTGTTTGTATAGTATATGTTTTTTATTTATTTTTTTTATTTTAGATTTCTTCTTTTACAAGTAAGAACATATTAGTGGAAAAACACTTGGCTTTAGTTGAGGCCTTAAGGTTGGATGAACTGAAAATTCTTCAAACATCAGCAGATATCTTAGAGAATATGCATCGTGCTTCTCGGTGAAGAGAAATTCAGATTATGGAAAATATGTGTGTGGACAAAAATAAAATAAAACAAGCGTAGAGCAAATTGACATGGACATGACATGATAGAACTGTGTGTTATAATTTTGAGTGTACATTCGTAATAGTGAGCAACACAAGATCATAAACCAAAAAATAAAACTAATAAATATATATATATATATATATATATATATATATATATATATATATATATAATTTTTTTTTAAACCTAATTTCAGTCGTGTGATATCTGCAGGGCAATAAACTGGCAGGTGGAGCAAATTGGAGGCAAAGCTCTGGGGGAGGAGGGGTGATAGTAAAATAAAGAGGTGCAGGTGTACCATGTGTGTTCACTAAATGATGAACATTGTCAGTCCAAAGAGAATACACCAATGCATGCACACTCACAGGATGCTGTGTATACGCACACACTGATACTCTTCTCAAATACGCCACTTCATTCTCACACTCTGACACTCCATACTAACACTATTCTTGAAGTATTATCTTCTCAATTTCTGACAAATTTATATGCAGTATTTGGCAGCTGAACATCCGGTTATTTTACTGGTTATGGTGCAACAAGAGGTAATGGATGGTAATGGATGCTAATCAGTACACCCTTCCCCTCAGTAGCCACCCTGATAATTCAGAACGTAGACCTCCATTATAATGTTTTCCAATATTCCACAATTCCTGGTAGAGTGAATAAACTCTTGCTTAATTATGTGCGTATACTGACTGCCAGAGACTGCAATTTAAACTTTTGTCCTGGAGTGTTGATTGTTGGTCTATCCCTGCATTCTTTAATTGACCTATTTTGGAGTTAATAAACCGTGTTTTACTGCTGTGTTGCTTCACTAGTTGTTTGTTATACATTCTTCAAGTCCTGTGTCTAAATAAAGCATTGTGTATCAGTTGAGGATACACTAGTATTAAAAAGACCCTTTAATGTAATGGCATGGTTTACAGTAAACAGTCTTTTCTAACACCACCTCTAGTCACTGTCACTCAGCCAGCCACAAGAGGAACTTCCTGTTTAAAGTCCTGCAAACATTGCAGGACCAACGTTCAAAGTCTCTATACTCTGCATACTGGACCTCCAGGGAAATAAGGTAAGTAAATATATTTATTTTATTACCACTGGGTGGTCCAATAATCTAAATGGCTAGTATACATATTTGTATTCCTAACACACGAGTGTTCTTTTAACTTTGATGTTATTCCTTACACTGAGTAAGTGTTCACAATTTGAATTACATGTTGAAAAGGCCTAGTGTCTTGCTGTCATGTTTTTGTCCTCTAGATGTCACTGTACACTAGGGTTTTCACTCGTTCTTTACCCACACACATTGTGTAACTTTTGAACTCTTAGAATTTATGAGCAGTAATGAGAGGAAATGGTTCACACATTATAAAGCATGTAGCAAACCTTCTAGACTTCCCATGAGGTCAGCTTGAGTAATAAACTGTGCTGAGCGTTCCCGTATTTCACGGCAGAGTGTGTCATGACTAAGCCTGTACTTGGCAGGGACTGGTAGCTGGTCTGTTGGTGAGTGTAGCATGCATGAAGTCCTGCGTGTAATAGGGGAAAAAAACAGATCTTGTCACTAATCTGTCTTACACCATTAAATGTATCGAAGTGAAGGGATTTAACTCCTATTCTTCAACAGCGCCTTACCTCTTTAAATTCTAATGTTATTTATAAAAGGGCTGGCCCCCTAGGGGCCCATAAGCTCTTGATGAGCATCCCCTCTCAACGCGATCTCGATGAGGATTGTAGGAGTTGTAGAACAACATCACAAGTTATTTTGCAAAACTTAACTTAATTGTGGTTTATTTACTAATTTGGCAGTTACGGAGAATTGTGTCAAAAGTTAAAATCTTAAAAGAGATATTTTAAACCAACACATTTTGTTTTAATTTCATCCCATTTTTTTTTCTTCTATTGGATGTTTGCACAACCCCCCTCCCCCTCCTCAAATTTTTTTTTTCTTTTTTAACCTCTTCTTCCAGCAAGCAGTGATTTTCACATTTTGTTGCTTAACGGTCATTCTCCAGGACCTCCTGGGACTTGCAAACAAAGGAAAATTCAAAGACCCCCTACAATATGACAGATGAGGATATGTTAAGCTCTATCCTCGCCTTTAATGTTATGTTCCCATCTCTCTACCCATGAGCAGTCTGCTTCCCCTAAGTAGCCTGGTAGAGAACTATACTGCTACACTACTATTAGAATAGACCATTGCCTTCACAATAATAATAAACACCCCAAGCACCATAACCACTACAGCCAGCTCTCAGAGAAGGTTCTTAAATCTTTTAGGAATGGTTTTACACCTTACCTAGGTCATGACCGTCCCATACATCACTGCTTTCTGGATTCTTCTGATGGAGAATCTGTTTTGCATCACTGAGCTACACAAGGTCTCTCTCATTGACTGAGAGCGTCAGCTGAGTGCTCTAAACTGTTGCTCTCAAAACTCTGGACCTCCAGATATTGCTGAACTACAGCTCCCATGCTTCTTTGAGTGAAATAGCTATCCAGAGAACCAGGGGAGTTGTAGTTCAGCAACATCTGGAGAGACATCTGGACAACCTTGCAACCCAACAGGCTCAACCCAAGGATACATCCTGCATCCATCCGTTTTATTTTTGGGACACATGAATTGATCGTCATGGCTTGAAAGATGCATGCATGCAAGCACAGCTCCTGCTCAGCACAACCTTTCACTCGACTAAAAGGCACAAATTAGCCCAAAAAGGCGATAAAATGAGCTACCGGCGGGTAAATGAAGCTAACCTGAACAGTTTGATACCACACACGAAGCAATTTACACCGGCTTACAGGGATCAGCATTTGAGGCCTAACAGGGTCAGCAACCTGAGTGCCGGGAGAGGCGGCCGATCTCCCGACGGAGGGTCAGCAACGCACTGCAGCTCTGCTGTTCCCCTGCTACCCCCCCCCCCCCCCTATGGACCGGTGGGGGATATCCCGGTCCCCGCTGGAGACTCACACTTACCTGCCACAGGGTAAACTACAGTCCGACGGCAAGCCGCACGAGGCACCTAAGATGGCCGCCACGCTATATCCTGAACACACTACAGAGGACCCGGGGCTCCAACATTGGAGACAGCGATTTGAAGCCCGGTTCGATCAAATCTGCAGGGCCTTCTGGAGGCGACTACAGCACAAATCTTCATCCCAAACCCCACATGAAAAGCAAGAGCATGCACCAGAGGCTGCCTGCCAGACTCACTTCGGGCACGGGATCCATACGGAGGTGCACCCGCCCTGCCGCCCAACCATCCAGAGGGCACCCTGCAAGCTACAGAGCCCCAAAACCCAAGCAGACGTTGGGCAAGGCACTGCCACATTACCACCCACCAAGCAACGTACCACAAAGCAGAGGAAAACGGAGAAGCAGCGGAGGGAGGTCAGACTCCTCCTGTACAAGAGCTCCAGCTACCGACCTACCTCTGACCCTACAGAACAAGCAAAGACCAAGCGGAGTGCCCCAAACAGCCACTCCATCAAACGGGACAATCATCCAGCATCGAGACCCCTCATAGGTACCACTTGCCCCACGGTGTGCCCTGGGAGTTTCCCGAACCTGGGGATTCGCTGAGCCGGAGTTTCCCCGAGGACAGAGGACTAAGCAACTAATCCCTGAGTCCCCTATACTATTGATGGACACCATCTTCTTATAATGCGATACCATACCGTCTTAGTTAGCCTGTATCCCAGCGGTTAATTAACGTATTCACCAGCGAGCAATAAACATATGTCTACAAACCTTTTTAATATATATCTCGCAGACTATCACCCTATTACTAGGACATTTCACCTTTTGTACACTCATAACTTATTTAGTGCAGACAGTATACCTAGCTTGAGACGAATGTCCATAATAAAATAGTGCAGAACCATTAAGAACGCCATATAACGCGAAACTAGAATATGCGTCTCATTAGGCAACGTGTTTTATCAATCTTGCGGGCAAGTTATTGTCTACCTATATGCATTATCTGTACCATACTTAATCAGCCTAGCTAAGGGTGTTTTCTGGTTATCAAATGTTACAACTAGTGGTTAATCCTCATGTCCTATGCATAATTGGTCTGACGTGTTTAAACTTTATAACACATCTAGGTACGATTTATCTCGTTAATCATCAGATGACTACTCATGCATATCCAACCTAAACCTGTGCTTCCTGATGCATTATTGTGATCTCTTACAATGTTTATTTTTCCTTTTACTTTTACAAAAAAATTGTGCAGATTACCTTGACATGTAAATTACTTTTGTCTTCCTACTGTTCATGGATATACTATATGTCACTGCATACCTGTGTTATTACCACTGCACAAGAAAAAAAAAGAATAAAAAAAAAAAAAAAGAAAGATGCACGCGCGTTTCACATACTGCAGGACAATACAGAATGTCCAAGTTTCCTGGGGGAAAAATGGCTAAGTGATGGTAATTATGTATCTAAATCCTACCGTTCTCTTTTTTTCTAACTTTCATGACATGGATCATGAGGAAAGTTTGTGAGAAAACCCACCATCTTCTATCACCAAATTAACTGCAACCAGTGCTCCTCCTTACAATTCTCAGAGATATTTTACCTTCTAGAGTGAAATCTGGACAGTACCCATCTAGAGTAAGAACACCACGCCACATTTAAGCAGATACCTTCAAAGAAATCTAAGCACCCACGTCGACTAGTTGCTCATGTGTGATGATTAAGTGTAAGTGATCTAAAGCTGCACATGTTTGAGGAAATCCCCTGATTTGCAAGTGAGTAACATGGGAACGATGTGTGCTACTTTGGTCTAACTCCTTAAAGTGTCCACTGGATGGTGCCCTTCAACTGAATAAAATATTCTCAAAACAGTAGCTGAAAAGGACTTAAAGGAACACTCCGTTCAAAAAATGCATTTATTGGGAAAGGGGAAGGCAGGCGAGCACCATCACAGCTCACCTGCTGCTTACATTAGCTCTGTAGTACCTCTCCGGCTGTCTGAGTGACAGTGATAGAAGATATTTCCACGCCCGATTATAGCAGATGGCTGGTCTTTCTGCCCCCAGTTATTAAAGGGCAGATTTCTGTTGAATTGTCAAGAAAAGGGCAGACACCATAAACATAAAGAAGTTGGGAGAAGAGGCCTGACTCCTGAACAGGCGGTCGCAAGTTTAATGAGCTCTTCTGATTCTTTATTAAAGTAAGCTCTTTTTCCAAGCTAATCCAGTAGTTGTAGCTGTTCTCTGCAGATCTATCAGCCCAGGCCAGCCCCTGAATTGCCTCTAAAAAGAATCTTGCCAGAAAGGTTGGATGTTTCCCAGGAGTGCTCAGGTTGTGGCCTGCTGACTTACTTAAAGAAGTGGAGGCGGCTGATCCCCAGCTCTGAACAGATTGACCATTTGGTTGGGCTACGTCCCCAACACCATTTGGACCGGTCTGTGTCATTCCAGTCCCCACTGAAGTGGATTTTACTACTTACCTCAAAGCATCTCGTTTCTTTGCTCAGTTACAGTAAGAGGTCCGATTATGAAAATGGTGTTCACCTCTTGGCCTACACTACAGAGCTAGCTCCTCACTACTGCAATGTCAGAATACAATTGTCCCAAGTTATTGATCACTTTTTGGCGAAACCTGACCAAGCAGGATGTAATGCAACGCCGTCTAATCACCTTCGGGTCTCTGACATGAACCTCTCGAGTCTATCTCTTGGGCTGGAAGGCGGCTTGTTTGCTGAATGCAACTCACAATCTAGGAGGGTCCCCCGTCAACACTATCACAATGTACATAGGCATAGATTTGGTCACAGGATCTGTAGGTACAGTATGTGGGCTGCACTGGTGCCCTGGGCTGATTGAGAAAACTGTTTCCACCTACATTTCTCCCTACCCTGAGAATAGGGTAATTCAGGATCCACTGTGACATTGTTTCCGTCAATCTCCTTGGTATAGGAAGGGGATGACGAACCTTTACCCATGCTGATAGCACTCAAAAGTCTTATTTCTGACAATTAACAAGTCGTTGCTATCTACCATAGACAGGATAGGCATTTTTGTGATGTTACAGATTCTTGTGATAATTCTCTGTATCAACTATGTCCCTTCAGCGGTTTTATCTTTTTTATTTTATTTACTTAAGTATGTTTTTTTTTTCCAGTGCATAAAGGTATTACAACACACGTGGGGTACCCCAACGGCAATCCTCACGCTTATTTTCATTGATTATAATGGAGGGGTATGAAAGATTACATGCACATTTTTTAAATAATAAGATATTGAGGTAGCTCATAGTAATACGTGTAGAGTGAAGCTAGACATATATATCTTAACGTGAAACCAGCGCTTAGAGAGCAAACTTGCGGACATCAATACAATAATACAACATTTTTGGCAGACTGAGTATAGCCAAGTGGACTAAGTAGTGGCATGGTATGAGCGTTTATGCCTTTCGGGAATGTCGTGACATTAGAGCAAGAGTGTTTGACAACGAGACTAGCTCGATATGAGAGATGTTGTGTGTATCAGGAGCTTGGTTGGCGTGTGCAATTGTGTTCTGTTAGTGACAGGGTGGTTTAAAGTGTGGTCGTGTCTGCATGTGTGTTAGAGACAAGTGATAAGTATAACACTATATAGCCGGTCTGGAGTGTATGGGCTATGCCCCAGGCTGATTAACAGGCCTGCATCACTGTGCCACTAACTCGGTGACTGCTGGAGTCCGAGTTTCCTCCTTGCATGGGAGTGCCAAGGGGGCCTGGTGGTCTGCTGCCGTATACGGCGCTTGAGCCTCCGCCGCTGTGGAAGATGCTTCCGGGCATTAGCCCTGGTGGCCTTCAGCCCAGGTGGGCTATGGAGAGTAGGGGTGCATGGATGCATAGTTGCTGCGCCCGAGGGTATCCTCCCCGCTCCCCGCTGATTGCGCCCTTGCTCACCGGCACGTGCCTGTACCCGCTGGTCGAGTTTCTCCCAGAATCGGAGGAAGATTTCCTCAAGGCATTGCAGGGAGTCAGCGGCGGTTCCTTGATGGGGTCTGTGGCTTGGAGGCAGGCTCTGAGTGTGTGGTGAGTTGACAGCCGCCATCTTGGACGCGCCATGTGGTCAGGTGTTTGGGTGCTCTGTGTGAGTCTGGTGTCTCGATCTGTGCAGTTTGCTCTCCTCTGCCGTTCTTTGTGGAGTCCGGGATAACCCCCACCGGACGGGGGGGGGGGGGAGGAGGGTGAGTTCGAGGATCCAGTCGCTGGACTTGTGCCCGGAGAGCGGCCGTCTCTCTGTGGCTTTGTCTCTGGTAGGCCGCAAGCCTCAGTGTGTCTGGTTGGCTGTGCTGGCGCTTGAGAGAGGCACCATTTGATGCAGCAGCCTCACCTGGCTACTGTTGTCGTGGCCTGCGGCTCGAACATCTTGATTTTTGGGTATATTACCCCGATTTTAGTCCCCAGACATGGGAGCTCTTGCTGAGCACGTCTGGGCTGCTTGGTTGCTTAGCTCTGCCCCCCCTACTTAAGTATGTTTAATCTGATGTAATTTTCCTTTTCGTTAATTTAAAATGCGGAGTAATAACTCTGTGTATGTCGGAGATCGTCTGATTATATTATATTATGTTCTGCATTATTCTTGTGCTGTTCATACATATGTGAGAACCATATGCTGATGTCCTGCAATAGCTCTGTCATACTTATAGAATTTGTTGTACCAATACTTCTGTCGTACCAATACCTCAATGAAAAATAGATTGACTGAAAAAAAATCCAAGAAGTTCAGCAAGCTGAACACCTTTAATACTCCTTAAATATCTGTCTTCCGCTGTGAGAACCGAGTCAAACTCAAAAATTAAGCGTAGTGCCCAATACTTTTGTCTTTTTACAATGACCGTCATGGAGGAGGTTGAAGTGAAATTAATAATATATATTCAAAATAACTTATAAAACACAACAAATATCAGTATTTCGATCCATTTTACATAATTGATGATGCATATATCATTTTTTTTAATTACTATTTTTTACATAAATGCCATAACTTTGTTCGAACCATCCATAAAAAGACGACAATAAGTTTGAATCTGTTGGATAGCTAAAATCTCGCACTCGGTCAGAAATACACAACTTGGCATGCAGAACTGGGTGCGTGCAAAACCAGAGGAACTAACAATTGAACACCTGTGGATTTCATCTTTGGAACGCATTGAAAAATGTACAGAATTCACACTGACCTACTCCACGACCCTTGGCTATTGTAAACGCCACCTCTTATTTTGATTAGTTGTTTTTTTGAAACTTTTTTTTTACGTACTGGAAAACTAATACCGAATCATAAATTGTATGGGAGCATCTGCAATTACCAACCCATGCATGAACGTACAGTAAGCATATGTCTTACCGGTGGATGAGAAATTGATGTAAAAAGCTTCCTACAAGCAGTGAATAGAATTAAAGACTTTCACATTTGATGAACATTCCATGAAAAACATGCTCCGAACGTGGTATGGTTTTGAGTTTGATAAAAAGGCCGCATTTCGGTAGATCTCAAAAAGCCTTTTCCATTAGCTTGGGACGTTCTGTTAGAGTTAATCACAGCATCGATAATTGTGAAGAATTGACAATGAAGGGCAAATTGTAAGCAAAATATAGCTGAACTGGGAAAAGAGCCAAATTGGAAAAAATGTTGATGTGAAATGTGCCATTTCTGCCACTCCTTCACCAATCCTTATTTAGTGAATAAAACCAAAGGTGTCAAAAGGTGATTCCAAATTTCTGACCTTGGACAGCCCCAGGCCTCCAGATTATGGTTGAATCCAGTCTATCTGGCTCAACGTGCTACAGAATTTAATTGTGTGGTTTTGGCAATGTTCGCTTTTATGAAAACATGAAATTAAGGAAATAAAAAAGAAAGTAACTCCTAGATTTCCGCAATTTGTTGTAGTTTGCATTCTCCACTTATTGATGAGTCTAGAACCTGCTGCTTTACATTAAGAGGTGACATGAACTGCAAATGAAAAGTGATCCTTAAAGTATACACATATGAGTGCACATATACATCCAAGCTGAACGGCAGTAACAATATACAAAAACCTATGCGCGGGAGAAAATCCATAACATCTTGCCAGAAATAGTGCCAATTACTTGATACTCTCAGGAGTGACAAAGTAACTAGATATATGTTACCAAAAATATGATTGTATTAACAGCTTGCCAACTGACTGTAAAGCCACAGGCTTTCAAGCGACACTTCCTCCCTGCCCGAAAAACAAAACTTGTTCCAATAAAAGTGAATTATCTGCTTGGTATGGACTCCCATTGACTTAAAAAAAAAATGTGCTTTATTAGATATGCCTTAAATGACTTCACTACTAAATGTAACAATATTTACACTTAAATTCAGACAGATACGTTGAATGCCATCTACCGATCAGAAATTAGAATCAACGCATTTCGCATGTACTCACCCTGTACTGAAAATTCACTTGAAGTGAAAGGAGTCCACACCGCAGTGATTCAGTACTTAGAAGTCCATACTGAGGTTTTAATTCATTTTTGCTGGAACAGTTTACATGTTTCACACGTTACTGGCACTGTATAAATAAATGTTAATAGAGTTATTATAGCATTGTTCGGTGACAAATACAAATCTAGCGAAATTATTTTAAGGAGCCCTGAAACTGTAGATTCATCATTAACAAAATGTGCTGGGCAGGAAGGTGCATACTTATAGAGAGTGTACAATTCCAACATACCATACAGTTTTATAACATGCATACTGTGTTTCTGATCCCAGGATACCTCCAGTGAATGTACTTAGAATGTTTTGCATACCTTTTTTGATTCTGTGCGACTGTATTAGGTATATTACTCAATATCTGGGTTTGTAAGAAACCCTAATAAATACACGCACTTTAGACTTCTTGTTTGTACTGCATTGTGTGTACAATGTCTGTCCTCATGTGTAAGAAACTTGTAGATTTTATTGGGGCATGCTCTTTGAACACGGCTTTCAGCACTCAAAATCAAAATGTAACACTAAGTAGAGCATATGTTTAATTGTCTTGTCTATTTTTTGTGTTTAATTGTCTAAACATTAATGCTTAAACTATCATATAATACAAGAAAAAACTTCAATATACTGCAACTATCTGTCAAGTAAAAATGTTAAAATTCTCTTTCCAATAAATCAAATTTTAGCAACATACAACATATTACAAGACGCGCACATGTATGTTGGAGGCATGGGCTAGAGTGTACTGTGATTTGTTATTGTTTACGTGCAACTTGATGAAGTCATGTTTGACTTCTCTAAAAAAAAAGTTAAATTTATTTTCTTCCTGACAGAATCTTCTCTTTCCTTGTGTATTGTGTTTAAGAGAGGAACATCAGCTGCAAACGTGTGGAGTCTGTCGTGTTCTTTTGATCTGCCATATCGCACCTTGACTTTGTTTTATCAGATCCTTTCATCTTTAAACAAATAAGGCTTTTATTTAAGAAAAACTGAAAATCTCCTGCCAAACTAGCTCTGCAAAAGTAAATGACTAAAACAGTGAGATTTATGTATGCAAATTGGAGCTGTGCTTTTTTACAACAACAACGCACGTTAAGGGGGTATTTGAGAGGATTAAAGGGTGCACAGTCCTGGTAAACCAGCAAAAACATTGCTCAAAGACTGTGTGTAGTTCCAGGGCCACTGTAGAAGATAGAGAGAAAGTGCCCGCTTTTCACATTATCATCACTATTTTTTCCTTCCAAAATGTAAGACAAATTTCAGAAAAAAGTCTAAACTACAGGTACAAATATATTGATCAAAAGTCCAAGGAAAGAGGGGAAGGTAATTGTCACGATATGTAAGGACCCTCGGCAAGATATTCTGATCAGTCACAACATTTAAACCACCTGCCTAATACTGTGTATGTCCCCTTGTGCTGACAAAACAGCTCTGATGTGCCATGGCATTTACTTCACAAAACCTCGGAATGTGTCATGTGGTATCTGGTGGGGGCCTCCATTGATTGGATTTGCTGTTCCAGCATATCCCACAGATGCCTAATCGGATTGAGACCTGGGGAAATTGGATGCCAAGTCAACACATTGAACTCTTGGTCATGTTCCTCAAATCATTCTGAACAATTTTTGCAGTGTGGCAGGGTGCATTATTCTGCTGAAAGCGACCACTGCCATCAGGAAACACCATTGCAATGAAGGTGTGTACATGGTCTGCAACAATCTCTAGGTTAGTGATGCATGTCAAAGTAACAGGGACATGAATGACAAGACCAAGGGCTTCCCAGAAGAACACTGCCTCCACCAGCTTGCTTTCTTCCTATAGTGCATCCTTCTGCTACATCTTCCCCAGGTAAACTATGCATATGCACCTGGCCATCCACCTGATCTAAAAGAAACTGTGATTCATAAGACCAGGCAACCTTCTTTCCTTTCTCCATGATCCAGTTCTGATGCTCATGTTCCCTCTGAAAGTGCTTTAGATGGTGGTTAGGGGTCATAATGGGCACTCTGACTGGTCTGTGACTGCGCAGTTCCATACGCAGCAAACTGCGACGCACTGTGTATTCAGACATCTTTCTGTCATGGCCAGAATTAAGATTTTCAGCAATTTGAGCTACAGTAGCTCTTCTGTGTGATTGGGCCAGATGGGCTAGCCTTCGTGTTCATCAGTGAACATTGGGCGCCCATGATCCTATGTGGAGAAGAGAAAAAAAGAAAAGTTAGAGTTGATTAGAAGAGAATAACTTGTTCTACGTGGGACCTGAATTGTTTAGGGGAAGAACAGAGTGTCTGTGATGGACCACCAGGCAATACGACTGATTACCTCCGTCAATCGCTGCTTCCTAGTACTTGCGAGTACCATCAGCACTGCACTGGAACACCATAACCACTGTAAACCTCACGAACCGCCACAGCTTGGTTGGGGTCTCGCCGTCCTCCACCCACCCTGGACCCAAGACCAGGATCCAGCTTCCAGTGGGCAGGCTTCTCTTAGTCCCAAGAGCGTAGCAGGAACAGCTCTTACAAGAGCTTAGTGATTATACTCACGGGAGTATAGTGATTATAGTAATCCCCAGAGTGTAGTTCTCCAATCCCCCAAACATGAGCCAAGACTTCATGAAGGTGCAAGATGATCTGAGAGTTTAATGGTACAGGTTGGATTTTTATACAACTTTTCAGGCCAGAAGAACCCCCACTGTACCTGACGGGGCACAGGACACAAACTGTACAGACAAATAGAAACAATGTAACAATGCCTGATACTCCCACATACAGCACACAATCCCTCCCCTCTGCCTGTGATACAATTAAGGTAGATAATGTATTAATGTAATTATCCCTAAGCATAAAAAACATATATTTTACAAAGTCTCATAAATACCACAAAATACAACATATCCCCTGATAGCCCTTATCTGGGTGAACAACATATCCAAAAATCAACCAGATCAGAGCAGGGGTTCAAAAGTTTCATGGAAGTCTCTTTTTGACCGGCCGCAAGCATGGCTTCATGTCCAAAATAGTTCCAGAGAATTAAGCTGTGCAGCCACTCGATTTTCAATGATTAAAGTGTACTTCAAATAGACGAACGGGACCGTTCGTGCACAAAGTCAGTGTTGAAGTGTGTTCGGTAGATTATTTCTACCGAATGGCACTCTGTTCGTGCATATTTAGCCGAACATAGATGGAGGTGGAAGTCCCAGTGGTGTTTGTGCCATCAAGTGTCCGATTTCGGTTCCATGAACTCAACGGCAGAACACAGCTGACCGCGTTTGATTAAACAAGAAGGCCGCTGCCACGTGTTCGACTATACGAACGGCAACCACCCAGCCGTTCGTCAATTAAGCTGCGGTTAATCACCGCTTCTGGGAAGTTAACAGGCTGCACTCTCCATTTGCGGGTGGTCCGGCTGTTCGACAGTTTGTTCAAAAACCATAAATGAAAACCATAAGCCTAATCTATTCGGTAAGCTCCATATACTGCACCATGGAATGGAAAAGGCAAGAACAGGGTTTTTAGCCCCAAAGTTCACCACAGGTCCATAGTCACAGTGCAAGAGGCAGGCCTCTCCAAAATCTCAATGACGAAGGTGCTTTCACAGTGTCTAATGAGTCCATGTGTTTGTGTATCTAGACATACCTTTCGTTGGTGGATGCAGTAAGCTTCTAGAGAGACCGCAACTCCTCCATGTGGGACATCCACAAAGAGAGTGCCGTAATCATCATAAAACAGGCGGTAGAGTGATAAAAGCTGTTTGCAGTGGAACCATCCTGAAAGTCCAAGCCACCTACATATACTTGACATATAGTGTCATTGATCATTTTCAAAAACCGGTGGATTAAATGGCAATTCCATCAGATACGGAGGTATGTAATAGACTTGGAGATAAAAAATTTCTAAAGTCCGACCCATATCAATTTGGAATTATGATAAATTGTTCTCGTTCTACTTTGAATCACTAAGTTACAGTTTGAGATTTCTTTTTTGTTAAAGGGACACTTTAGGCTATAGGTATTTTTTCCCTCCAATGTGGGGTCTTCATTGCAATTTTAGTTTTGATCTGAAATGTTTTGAATCAAACTGAATAATGTTCAACCGAAATTCTTCAGAGCAAAACAATTAAAACAATTCAGAACTGTATTATTTTAAGAGAACTTAAAACTTTTGCTGTGCACAGATCTAATATGTACCCAGGGCCTTTCCACACCTCCAACATGTGGGGGTTACCCTCTAGATACCATTGGTACCAGTATCAAAAAGTAAGCAGCTTATGTAGCAGTTCTTGATGTCTGGATGCTCTACTGCTATAGAGCTGTGATGCAAAATAAACTTGAGGGACATTTCCCATCTACCCTTAAATGGTGGGCCATGGTCCAAAATCACTACCGTGAGAGATTTGTGGTACAATATGTCATTATTTCCCAAGTCTTCAGATGGGGTTAGAGAGCGAAAGAAATTGTGTTTGCATGGTCTGGTTTTAAGTAGTGTGGATGTCAAATGCCTCTAGGGCTGACTGAGGTTCCTTAGGTTGTATGCAATCTTGTGTGAGAATGACATTACCCAACATCATGTACGAAGCACATAGTGTCCGAGAATAATTTAGCTTTCTGAGCAATGTTGGAAGAACATCCGCTGCAAGTTCTGGAATGTTGGAGAGTGACAACAGAAGAGAAGGGTAGGTGGACTGATTATAGTTGTTCCATACACTGTTTAATCCCTAAGGGAATGATTATGGGCCAATTAGGGGAACTGCAGAGGGAGAGGTCCAGGCCAAAAAGGAAAGGGTAGAGCCAACAAACATGTTCTCAATGTCAATACATAATTTATGGATAGGAGCAATCGCTCAATCTAGGTTTTGGCTCAGGTGAGCAGTAGAATAATATCTAGGAATAGCTGGAAGTGCAAGACCAACATTTGCTTTTGGGTTGGTAAGAACGTTATATCACAACTGAAGATATTTGTTTCACCAAGTAAACTGTATGCTTGTAGAGCGTGGTTCACGAAATAGGTAACATTTAACGATTCTGATTTGGAATAATGTTTAGGTTTGACGGTGAACTATACGTGCTAAATTCCTCTAAAACTGCTACGATGGAATTTTCAGGACATTTGAGCATAAAAATCAAGTCAACAGCATACACGGAAATCGAAAAATTTAAATTCACCTTGAATTCCCAGCAGATGACACGTTAACACTCACTGACACCATTGCTCACTAAAGTGAATTTAACCCCTTAAGGGCACATGACATGTGTGACATGTCATAATTCCCTTTTATTCCAGAAGTTTGGTACTTAAGGGGTTAAAGTGTATTTTACATTTAAGGCCAAAACAGCCAACCTGGAAAAATTCTCGAAGTCAGCTTGGCTTCGTGTTCGTACCTAAAGGTTGAAATTCACTTTGCTTCACTTAGAATTCTCAGTATAGTAAATAACGCTAGTGAGTCTGATTTGATGTGTTAGCAACGGACCTATACAATGTAGGCAATTAATAATTGAGTCGGGACAGTTCTCCAGTTCAGCTGAAGTGGGGTCTCCCTCCAACTCAATTATTTCACCTTAAATTAAATTTCTGTTGACAGCTCACCGTTTAATGAATTGATCCCCAAAATATCTTTTTTTAGTTTACTGTCGGATTATAAACACTGCTCGGGCAAGTCCCCATAAAGTAAAGCAGGGCATGTGTACACCTCTCTGTTACCATAACATGCAGTGCATTTCAGAGTCAAGAACGTATTTGTGAATTGTAACGCACGTTTAATAGATGCCTTCAGGTGACATGCTTAATTCCTATGAGTGATTTTAGCTCTGACTGAAAAGAATGAGACAATGGGTGGTCTATTTTAGACAATTGTGGTTGAAGGGACAAGAGTTTATGTGTTAAATAAATCACACCCAGACTGAAGAGCTCTGGCAGTGAAAAGGCAAGTTGGAACCTAACACTTCATCTACAGCTGTATATACACTGTACGCGGCATGAAGTCACGGTATACCATTTGCAAATGTTGTGAAGTGTCAGCCAATCTGCTGTAGATGGAATACTGCTGTAATAGTGATGGGTTCAGGTAAGTGATGGGTTCAGGTAAGTGGTGGCCTGGAAAGTAAAGTGGTCTCTCCAGGCTGGTGGGAACTGCCCCTCACATTTTATGGAATGCCAAAGATAATCCATTTAAAAGAGTTTAAAAGAATTACAGAAACACATTTGAATTCCCTACAATTGCTGCAAATATCCAGGATTTGCATTTTAGCAGTAGTACCTTTAATAAGGTATCTGGTCCAATCAGTTCCGGTGTTCTATCAGATAAGTATACTAATCAGATTTCTATACGGACATCACTTCCGGTGCACCCACGTCACCGGAAGTGACGCGAGATCAGCTGCGTGTATGTGTGCATGCTTATCTTGGGGTATAGAATTCTGACGGCGGCGCCGCACGGGATCAGCTGCTCCTCTAATCTGAAGAGGTACCGCGCATGCGCGTGGCACATCCTCTAGATATAGATATCTGATGGGTGTACTGCGCATCAATCAGATTTCTATACTACAGCTTTTTACTGTGTAATAACACAGTGGAAATATCTGAGATGCAGGATTATGGCGGTGACGCACTAGGGATGGGGAGGTTAATGGGGATTATATACTGGGGATGGGGGTTATAATGTGACACACAGGGGATGTGGGGTTATACACTGGGGATGGGGGGTTAAGGGTGTGACACACAGGGGATAGGGGGTGACACACTGGGGATTGGGGGGTTGATGGGGTGGCAGGTGTTAGGGGGTGACACACTGGGAATTGGGGGGTTCATGGGGTGAGAGACAGAGGATGTTGGATTGTAGAGTGACGTCCAGGGGATCACCATCATTAACCCCCCCCCCCATCCCTGTGTGTCACACCATTAACCCCCCATCCCCAGTGTATAACCCCCCCATCCTCTGTGTGTCACACACCCCCAATACTCTCCAATCCCCAGTGTATAACCTGATTAACCCCCCATCCCCAGTATATTAACCCCACTAACCTCCCCATCCCTAGTGTATAACCCCCATTAGCCCCCCTCCCCTGTGTGTCACCCACATTACCCCCCATCCCCAGTGTATAACCCACATTAACCCCCCCATCCCCAGTGTATAACCCCCATTAGCCCCCCCATCCCCAGTGTATAACCCACATTAACCCCCCCATCCCCAGTGTATAACCCCATTAACCCCCCCATCCCCAGTGTATAACCCACATTAACCCCCCCATCCCCAGTGTATAACCCCCATTAGCCCCCCCATCCCCAGTGTATAACCCACATTAACCCCCCCATCCCCAGTGTATAACCCCATTAACCCCCCCATCCCCAGTGTATAACCCATTAACCCCCCCATCCCCAGTGTATAACCCCCATTAGCCCCCCCATCCCCAGTGTATAACCCACATTAACCCCCCCATCCCCTGTGTGTCACAACATTATCCCCCCATCCCCAGTGTATAACCCCATTAACCCCCCCATCCCCAGTGTATAACCCCATTAACCATTCTATAGCTGATGGATGTGCCGTGGCGCATGCGCAGTACGCCCATCAGATTTCTATATCTGAAAGATGTGCCGTGTGCATGCGTTGTACACCCTTCAGGTTAGTGGCCCAGCAGATCCCACGTCATTGGAGGTGGCGTGCATGCGCATTGCTTCAGTCTGAATTCTATCAGAATTCTATACCCAGAAACCTGGCAGCGCACGGAAGTGCTGTCCGTATAGAAATCTGATAGATACAATTTTCTGATAGAACACCGGTGTCATTAATCTATATGTATCAGATTTCTATACGGGTTACGCATGCGCGCTAACAGGTCTCGGGTTATAGAATTCTGATTGAATTCGGACTGAGGCGCCGCCTCCATTGCTGCCTGAAATGCTGCTGGATCAGCTGGTCCACTAACCTGAAAGGTGTACCGTGCATTCACACGGCACGTCCTTCAGATATAGAATGGTTAATGGGGGTTATATACTTGGGATGGGGGGGATAATGTTGTGACACACAGGGATGGGGAGGTTAATGGGTGTTATATACTGGGATGGGGGGTTAATCAGATTATACACTGAGGATGGGAGTGGGTGACACACAGGATAGGGGGGTTATACACTTGGGATGGGGGTTTAATGGTGTGACACACAGGGATGGGGGTTTAATGATGGTGATCCCCTGACTGTCACTCTACAACCTCACATCCTCTATCTGACAGAGTATGTGGGCAGCTGATCTTTGGTCACTTCCGGTGACGCCGGTGCACCGGAAGTGACGTCTGTATAGAAATCTGATAAGTATACCTATCTGATAGAACACCTGTTCAATTCAGTTCAATGTGAGCATTCTGAATGGATTTATGGGTTGTGTAGTTCAGCTGTCTGTTACAGTGTCCCTTTAATTGCTCATTCACAAAAATATCCAGAAATGGGGGGCGGGGCCTAACAGCCAAGATGGCCGGACGTGTTCTTGGAGAGCACCTGCATAACTGAGCATAACTGAGCAAAAAATTGCAAATCCCGACTACTCCAACCAATATAGCTGCACAAACGACCCCAAGAAAGGTGCAGGAACATACAAGGAACAGAAGGATGCTCAGCCAGCTCCACTACACGATGCAAACACTCTTACCAAACACGAGGCCTACAAAGCAGCGGGACCCGAGGCCTGCAGGAGGCGGCCGACCCTCCAGCATGAGACCTGCACGAAAACAAGCGTTGAGTGATGCCCTGCTACCCCCCCCCCCCTCTGGACCAGCGGGGGTCATCCCGGTCCTCACTGGGGGCGATTACCCCAGCACAGCAGCCTAAGCGGATGACCAAACCTGCACCTCACCGGGACGGTTGTGGCCCAGGCAAGATGGCGGTAAGAGCGTGCTCGGCGCCAAAAAGCCCCCTCTCCAAGCCACCCAGGGACACCCTGGAATTCATTACCCGGCTAAGTAACAGCCTAAAGGCACAGTTTAACAACATGGGCCAATCCCTCCACCAAGCAATGAGGGTGATAGCGGCATGGATTCGCCCGACCATCCGGCGCCACATAGGCAGATACCTGCCTCGAGCCCCCAGAGCGATTTCCAGCCAGAAGCAGCGAACAAACTGGCAGGAAGAGGCAACTGGTCCCTCATACGCCGACAACCGACCCCACACACACCAGGGGGAGCCCACTCACCACTCAGCTGCACAGGAAACCTCCGACCACCGAGACACGATTCCACAGCCAGGGACTCACGCCAGGCATGAGAAGCCAGCGCAACAGGCAGCCAGACGGGCTCTAAACTCACCGGCCACCACATCGCCGCCCAACACAGGAGCCCTGAGCCCACACACACTGAAAGGGGGCACCCAGCTAAGACGAGGCATCGGCTAAGGCAAGGCAAAGCACCCACGGACACTCGTTTTCACTGTATCTCAAGTGAATATCCGCAACCAGTTTATATTATCAGATTACTTTTAATTTTTACTCCTTATTTTCTATTATGTTGGCTCATACAGGGGATCACAGGGGGGTCTCATGCATTGTTTTATATGGTTTGATTGATGTCTCAAGTCAAGGAGCCTGTTCTCGCCTAGCCTGGTATTCATGTGCCAGCCTTCACCAGGATTGTTTAGCCTGACTGTAATTGTTAATGTCTCTGTTAATTAATCGTTTTCACCTAGCTAACTAGACGAGGCGAATTACTGTTAAATAAGAAGGGAAACTCCTGGTAACCTCTGATCAGACCGCTGCCACATAGTCACCATTACAAGCTTTCCCAAGCAGTATTTAAAGGCAACCGAACCGGTTCCTGATATCAGCAGCCCACTGAAACTAACTGGGGGCATAGACCCACAAAGCTACTTACAGCAACAGGTGGTGGCCTGATACTGGGAAAGGGGAGTTTAACTCGGGGCTATAGGGCCATAACCTAATCCTCCCTGCAACAGCCAAACAAACTTGCTACCTTAGTTACCTATACCTAGCTTGTATGCAGCCTAGTCTACCCCACCCTTACTAATGTTACTCTTGCTAATGTTATCCCAGCATACTCAACGTAATGTAACTGAAATTGTTCATCGATCATTAACTTTACCACATGCATGTCTAGCGTAGAATGTTTAATACGACTATTAATGTCACAAAGCTTGTAATTTTACAATTAACCGATAAGCATGTTTAACCTTTAATGAACACTCGACTTGTATTAACCTATTAGAATCATACCAAATAGACAAAGCGGACTATTACTCTTCCGTTTAACTATTAATATGCCTAAATACTTTAGCATGTTATTATATCTAAGCAATGTTTATCAGCCTGTTATACTCATTTTTAACAAATAATTGTGCAAATGTAAAACACCACGAATATGTCTGCATGAACCTGCCTGTACCTGCTGTCGTGGCTACACGGGCCTGCATGTAAAATCTTTTGCACCAAAAATAAAGAATTTAAAAAAAAATAAAAATTATCCAGAAATGACTCTGACATATTAAAAGCCGATTTGACCTTTCAGAATTTGTCGATTGACAATTCTGGTCTACCTCAGCCAGTTGAAGACCTATGAAAAATGATGGGAATTGTAGTCCACTAGAAAGTACAGGGTTAAAAAAGATTAACCATTCTTTGATTTTAGTTAAAAGATCACTCCAAGAGCCATAAGAATGTATTTTATATGAGTGGTGGTGGAGATTGCTTAATTTTATTTAGCTTGTGAATTTTTTTTTTTTATTATTTAATTTATTTTCAACCACCTGTTGCCTGCTAGTTGATTGTGCAGCCAGAAGTCTGACTTTCTATTATTATTTAAGAGATTTGAGGAGTCTTTAGAAAACTGTTTGGGGATCGGTTCCAGAGCATTTCATGAGCTAGTCGCTGCCATCTTGAGACAGTTCCAATTCAGTCTAGCCCAGTCTGAGGTCATTTAGCGGTGGCCTTCTGCAATGCTGGTAAAAATAAATGCAATGAATTCCATCCCTATGCCAATGTTTGTCTCCGATATGGCACACGTTACCATCTTTATTATTATTATTATTATATTTGTTAATTAAAATTTACTTTAACTACAACTTTCATCAAATTTCCACTTCTCGTTTTTAAAAAAAAGTTTATTACATTTAATGAAATAATGTTTTTTTTTTGTTGTAAAATTATGTATATTGATATTGTGAGAAAATGTAACTTTTTTTTCCTGGCTGAGCAGCCATTTTATGCCTAATTGCCCATGTATGTTTTTGCATTTTGTTTTTAAAAAGGTGACACTCATGAAGACATTTTGTGTAGCTTATCTTCTGCGATTCTTACTCATTTTTCTATATACCGTAGTTCTTTTACGGTATATGATCACATTTTAAATAATATTTAGACTTTTTTTTTTTCCTTAGAAAGTATAGTTTTTTTTAGATCACGTTATCACACTCTGTTTATGTATGGCCTAGCGCTTCTGTGGGTGTTTCTATTTGGCTAATAAAACCTTCAAAGTGACTTTTGCCAAGGAACTTTTAGTTCTCCCGTGTTTTTCCGATTCCTGTTTCCCTGCTTGTGATGTATGCATCTCTCCCCCACCCCCCTCCGCACAGAATAAACTGACCTCTTAATTCGTGGTTTATACAAAATATAACTTGGGTCAAAAGTCGCTATCGTTTGACACTCACTTTGCGCTGTAATAACTGTTGATCACAGTAGCAGCATGTAGGCTCTCTATCCAACAGATTGCAAGGAAAACCAAATATTTCAAAACCTAATTATAGCTAAGTGATAAATGTAAGGACATAAAACCACAGACCCCAGGACAGATTAACCCCTTGGCTGCCAGACCTGATGGAGATGGATAACCTGGTTGCTGATATGCTTGCGAACTAGTGTAAATTCACTGTTTAAGAATAAGGAAAATCACAATTAATTTGTGGCTGTAGCAATTGTCCACAGTTTTACAGCTTCCGTTTCTTTTTTGTTTTAGGAAAAAAAAAGTGTTTATGGTCTGGTGAAAAAAAAAAAAAAAAGTAAGAAAAATTTGATTTTCCTAAACTATATAAGTCACTTAATCTTAGACATGAGGTACAGCAGTCCTGGGTGGAAGCAGATGGGACACTTGTCCAAAAAGGGGCCAAGCCAATGCAAAAATGAGCTAGCTTAACAATCTGTGTTAAGGAAATGGGTAGATCTCTCCAACAAACTTGTGCACAAATCCCTATTAGTCAAACAAAGCAAATGACATTCGATCTATGGATGATCATTTTGATTCGTTCATATCATAGAAACATAGAAACATAGAATGTGACGGCAGATAAGAACCATTCGGCCCATCTAGTCTGCCCAGTTTTCTAAATACTTTCATTAGTCCCTGGCATTATCTTATCGTTAGGATAGCCTTATGCCTATCCCATGCATGCTTAAACTCCTTTACTGTGTTAACCTCTACCACTTCAGCTGGAAGGCTATTCCATGCATCCACTACCCTCTCAGTAAAGTAATACTTCCTGATATTATTTTTAAACCTTTGTCCCTCTAATTTAAGACTATGTCCTCTTGTTGTGGTAGTTTTCTTCTTTTAAATATAGTCTCCTCCTTTACTGTGTTGATTCCCTTTATGTATTTAAATGTTTCTATCATATCCCTCCTGTCTCGTCTTTCCACCAAGCTATACATGTTAAGATCCTTTAACCTTTCCTGGTAAGTTTTATCCTGCAATCCATGAACCAGTTTAGTAGCCCTTCTTTGAACTCTCTCTAAGGTATCAATATCCTTCTGAAGATATGGTCACCAGTACTGTGTACAGTACTCCAAGTGAGGTCTCACAAGTGTTCTGTACAATGGCATGAGCACTTCCCTCTTTCTACTGCTAATACCTCTCCCTATACAACCAATCATTCTGCTAGCATTTCCTGCTGCTCTATTACATTGTCTGCCTACCTTTAAGTCCTCAGAAATAATCACCCCTAAATCCCTTTCCTCAGATGTTGAGGTTAGGACTCTATCAAATATTCTGTACTCTGCCCTTGGGTTTTTACGTCCAAGATGCATTATCTTGCACTTATCCACATTAAATGTCAGTTGCCACAACTCTGACAATTTTTCTAGTTTACCTAAATCATTTGCCATTTGGCTTATCCCTCCTGGAACATCAACCCTGTTACATATCTTAGTATCATCCGCAAAAAGACACATCTTACCATCAAGACCTTCTGCAATATCACTAATAAAAATATTAAAGAGAATGAGTCCAAGTACAGATCCCTGAGGTACCCCACTGATGAAAAGCCCAAGCTTCCTATATATTCCATTGACTACAACCCTCTGTTGCCTGTCACTCAGCCACTGCCTTACCCATTCAACAATATTGGAATCCAAACTCAAAGATTGCAGTTTATTGATAAGCCTTCTATGTGCAACAGTGTCAAAAGCCTTACTGAAATCTAGGTAAGCAATGTCTACTGCACCACCCTGATCTATAATTTTAGTTACCCAATCAAAAAAATCAATAAGATTAGTTTGGCATGATCTCCCTGAAGTAAACCCATGTTGTCTCTTATCTTGAAATCCATGTGTTTTTAGATGTTCAACAATCCTATCCTTTAACATGGTTTCCATCACTTTCCCCACTACTGAAGTAAGGCTTAACTAATCGATTCATTCGTTCATACATTGACAGCCATTGGATTTGATAAATAAATAATAAACAGAACCCCCCAGGGGGGGTTTCCCTATAAGAAATCTTAGTGCTTTATTTCAATTTATTTTTCATTCCTCACAAATACATATTTATTAAATATAGGATGAGCAATAATATTAACCCCTTAAGAACTCATGACGGAAATATTCCGTCATAATGCCCTTTTATTTCAGAATTTGTGTCCTTAAGGGGTTAAGGGGTTAAAAAACACTGGAATTGTTAATTCCTTTTTAAATAATTTAGTCCATTGGTAGGAAACCTTTGGCATTCAAGCTCAAGATGCTGTAAAGTAAACTATTGCCCCTTGCTGCTTTTCCCGCATTATAGCTGTACGAGTATTGTGGGAGATGTAGTCCACAACAAGTGCCGGAGGTTGCCTACCCCTGCAGTTAGCCTCTCTTACAGCTGTGTGGCTTCTATCAGATATGTATTTATATGTCAAGACAGTCCAGCAATGTATGTTGTTCATTGGACACCATTGATAAGCACCTACAGCAGGTAGAGGTTTGGTCTTACATCTCAGAGTCTTGCTCCAGTATTGGTAAAGACAAAAGCAGAACCTCTTATCTGAACAGGAATATAATAACATTCAATTTTCCATCATAGATAGATTTTTCTTTTATTTGTCCTGCATGGACCATAATAATTTGTAACATACAAACAGTGTTTATTCCTTTGGGTGTTATATATATATATATATGTATATATATATATATATAAGATGTTTATTTCAGCAGCATGTGACCAGATAATTTAGACTTTTTTCTTCATAAGAGTGATGCGTGTTACAGTCCATAGTATCCGGGCTTCTCCAACCTCCTAGGAGGCGTTAGTGCTGAGGAAGATACCAGAGAAGCATCGAGACTTGAGGGAGATACCAATAATGTTGCAACATTCACAGTTATTAAATAATTAGAGCTGTACTGGAAGCATTGCTGAATTAGAGAATTTTTCTAAATCCGATATTTTGACATTTAATTTGAATTCTCTTTGAATTGCCGATTGACTGATTGACGAGACTGACGAGAGACTGATTATCGTTCTGTTTGTCCTAGTAAATGAGTACATTGGGTGGGTTCTGCATTTTGTTTTATTTTTTTCAGTTTTCGTGATCTGGGTTTGTAGCATTTTCTAAAAGAACAATATCTGGTTTTGTGAGTTGCAATCACATTGTTTGAGAAATAGAAATAACCGTGTGGCAAACAAGTGGACAAAAGCATAAAAAATAGAAATGATATTGATGAAAAATAAATGTTATTTTCATAATCCATTTGTATAAAACATTTTTGTGTATAATTAATTCTGCAAAATATTCTTCATCTAGAACAATTACCTATCTACTAAAAAACAACAATAAAATATTAAAGGAGCACTTGAAACACATACAGCATCGTAGCTTCCTAAGTGCTTAATGTGTAAAATAGATGTCCTCTCTTTCTTATTTAAAAAAAAATATATAAAAAATAGCACTTTTAGAAATCTCCTTATTTACACCATCCGGGCTGTTAATCAGAAATCGGGTTGGATTTTCTTCCTCACTTTGCAAGAATGCTCGCTCAAAGCTGATGCAAAGGATTCTCGTAGAGAAGTACTGGATGCAATCCTTCTTTGTAAGAAGCATTCTATATACAGAACAATAAAACAAATAAAGGATTACTAGCGCTAATAAGAGTATTAGTAGGTAGCTAAACCAACCCAAACCTGAGTCTCTTCCTTCTGGTAAAAAGTACAGTTCAGTGTGGAAATGAGGGAGTAGTGCCTTGTAGATAGTCTATAATCCAGGAGATGGTCAGTGGATATGTCGAGAGAAAAGAACCAAGAGAAAACAGTATAGTGTAGTATCTTCTGAAAGTTGGTGAAAAGAGTATAAAAACACACTTACAATTATCAGGAGCTATAGATCAGCTACAGATGGTAGCGCCTGGGGGGTATAATCCCTGCCTATGGATGTGGTGGTCCTGTAGGGCCTTGGCAGGTGTTGTATCTGGATCTCATCGCAGTAGAAATTATGTGTATCTCCAAACTTGAAAGCAGTGGGTCACCGTGGTAGATTTGTATGGAACAAAAATTATACATCAAATAGTGCTCACTGGTATAAAATCAAACTTAAAAAGAAATAAAATAAGAGGTACTCACAAAAGGGGAGCTAAAAAAGTTTTTTTGTTCAATCCCATAGGTGATATAATCGAAGCCAAGGATATAGCTGAAGTTTTACTCTTGATAAAGTCTTCCTAAAAAACTTCCAGGATGGTCCAGAATGGTGTGAAAAGATATTAAATCTTGTATTATAAATACAACATTCTTTTCAAACCTATGCGATTGGGATTGAGCAAAAAAATGTTTTTGCTCCCCTTTTGTGAGTAGCTTATTTTATTTCTTTTTAAGTTTTTTTTTTTACCAGTGAGCACTATTTGTGCCCTTCTAAATCTGATAGTTTAGGGCCACTTACAATCTAGAACCACCCTTTAACGCGTGGGAATAAAAGCTTCAAAGCTGTCACGCTTTTCTTTGACGTTGTCAGAATCACATGGACACAATGACAGAAGGCATAAATTCTGTCTTGTGAACACGCCACACTTCCAGTAATTTCTGAGCCGCCAAACAAAATTCCTTTTATCGGACTATCTTCTCTCACACAGTTTTTCTCAGCATCAACATTGCTCTCTACCAAATGGTATTTGTCAGAAGTAATTGGCAAGTGCTGCAGGCACAATTCAAGGCCGTCTGAATGGAAACTCTCAAAGCATTTGTCTGCGTTGAAAGAAAATATTACATTTGATCTTTTTATTGTACTTTGAGACATGATGTATGTCTGCATTCTTTAGCATGAAGATACTTATTCCCCCAGAAAGACCTACTTATAGGAAGTGAAATTTCGTATTAATTTACAGTTATGTCTGTGAATTAACCCCAGCAGTGGGTCAAGAAAAAAAACAAAAAAAAAAAACACTCTGAACTCTTCATATAATTGTTTAATAACATTTTTCAAATTGTGGTTCATAGGTTGAGATATTTTAGCAGTGCAAAAATCCTGCTGACATGTGTACTTTATGTTTTATCTTTGTGATTGCAGACATTAATGTATACTTTGTTAATTCTGTTTTCTAAGATCATGTTACGTGATTTATTTTTCATATGTCAAATGAAGTTTCTGTGCAGAGCAAAGAAACATTTTCGACTTTCAGGCATCCACTGCACGCTACCAAAATGTTTAAAGGGAAACTAATGTCCTAGGAATACAAAGTTATTTTTATAGCGCTATAATGCCCTCTGCCCACCCCCTTCCAAGTGGCCCGCTCTCACCTGCAGTGCTGAAAGGGTTAAAACCCCTTTATCAATTACATGATTCCAACGCCGATGTCCCTTGGCGCTGGGTCAGGCTCCGCCTCTGCCGTCAGGCGATGGGGGTGGCCTAATGCGCATGCATGACGAACACCGCGATCACATTAGGACTTAGGGTTTTAGCTGACACTGGATGTCCACATGCAAAGTGTCTGGTAGACAGCCACTGGTGGTGGAGTTAACCCTTAAAGGTAATTATTGCAGTTTCTCAAAAACGGCAATAATTGACATTGCAGGGTTAAGAAGACAGGAGCACTGTACCCAGACCACTTCAATGAGATGAGGTGAAGTGGTCTGGGTGCCTTTAATGTAAAACATTTCAGGATTATTTACTAAAGAGAGAATTATCAGGAATTCTAAATAATTATACAATTTAAGGCCAAAATAGCCGAACTGAAAACACGATTGAGTTGGCTAAATTTTATTAATTTGTCTATTGTGGCCTAAATTTTGGAATTCACTTCGAAATTTTGGATATTTTGACTTTAGTGAATAACTTTGTGGCTCAGATTACTGGGAGTTCAGGACCACGGCTGTCATGCCATTCCACAGACATTTTGCAACACATTTCATTAGGGTGGGTGCCCACAATATTTCTCAAATATATATATATATATTTTTTAACCAGTTAAAATAGTTACCGTATTTTTCGCTCCATAAGACGCACCTCACCATAAGACGCACCTAGTTTTTAGAGGAAGAAACCCAGAAAAAAAATATTCTGAACAAACTGTCCCATAGTGTTTCTTACTATGGGACAGTTTGTACAGAATATTTTTTTTCTCCCCTGTCCCATAGTGTCCCCCCCTCCCATAGTCTTCTCCTCTCTCCCATAGTCTTCACTCACCCCCTCCCCATGGTCTTCACCCACCCCCTCCCCATAGACTTCACCCACCCCCTCCCCATAGACTTCACCCACCCCCTCCCCATAGACTTCACCCACCCCCTCCCCATAGACTTCACCCACCCCCTCCCCATAGACTTCATCCCCCCCCTCCCCATAGACTTCATCCCCCCCCTCCCCATAGACTTCATCCCCCCCCTCCCCATAGACTTCATCCCCCCCTCCCCATAGACTTCATTCCCCCCCTCCCCATAGACTTCATCCACCCCCCCCATAGACTTCATCCCCCTCCCCATATTCTTCTCTCCCATACTGTCCCCCTCCCCTTGTCCCATAATTACTTACCTGTCTTGCAGCGTTGGCCGGCAGCACAGGGCGCACCGCGGTAGTGGATCTTGAATTTCATGTTCCGGTTTCCGGCGGGACTGAAAGGAAGTGCGCACTCAGCTTGTGCACACTTCCTTTCAGTCCCGCCGGAAACCGGAACATGAAATTCAAGTTCCACTACCGCGGTGCGCCCTGTGCTGCCGGCCAACGCTGCAAGACAGGTAAGTAAAGCTTCCTATTCGCTCCATAAGACGCACAGACATTTCCCCTCACTTTTGAGGGGAAAAAAAGTGCGTCTTATGGAGCGAAAAATACGGTAATTGCTGCTTTATCATAAGGAACATTTATAAAAATATTTTGCAACCAAATGTTTAAATTAAGCTTTATTTTAAAATACAAACTGATTAAAGGGGAAGCACTGTATTTTGCTTTAATCAGGAGCATATAAAGATCTGAATAATGAATCCAAGTACCCACGATTCCGATTCCGGCAAACAAGCCAAATCGAGGGCCAAATGTAGGTATTGTGATACCCCTTGTGGTATGGGGCTGTTGAACTAAAGGTCGAAACAGAATATCAGAAAGGGATCACTTATAAAATACAAAGGTTTTCTTCATTATTTTTTTTTACTAAATAAAAAAATGGCACGCTTTAAGACAGGGATAGGCAACAGATTTTGTGGACTACACCTACCATGATGCTTTGCCAGCATTATGGCTGTAAGAGCAATATCTGAGACGCAGTCCACAACATCAGGAGTGCCAAAGGCTGCCTACCCCTGTTCTTGGATAATATAGTTGAACTGTATGAATAGCATTAACATTAAAACAGTTTAACACTGAATGTAAGGACAGCGCCACGGGTCTACACACACTATAAACACTTCAGTCAGACAAAGCGGTTACAGTGCCTACAGTGTGCTTTTAATGTTTTAGAAACCAACTAAATTGTAATAAAGAAACATTTAAAATCAAGATATACGTGATGCATACTTCGCTATTGGAGGCCCCTCTGGTGATGTGTAACCTCTTAGAAGTGATGTGTCGGAGCACGTAGCAGACAGTGTCTGTCATAATGCAATTTTCCAAACATTGCAGAGTTCAGGTGAACGTTCGTATGATAATGGATACCTTCTCCCCTCTTATATATATATATAAATATATCTTCAAGTCATGTACACCTTCAGGGCATCGTGAAATGCTTACAGCCTGCTGTCAAGACACAGTGATTAAATATGTACATGCATGAGGGTGTCTAATGGCTTATAAAGGCAAGCTCTGTAGGGGAGAAGAGTCGTGTCATGATAGATTGAGACGTCTTGGCCCTACTCATTTACACCTGTGATCAAGCTGAGTGAGATTAATGGATTAAACGCTGGCTGCAATGATAGATGGATCTACAAGTAGAATCAGTTAAAGGTTTTTTTGTTTTTTTTTTACATGTTAACAAATCACATAGATATCGTTTATTTAAAATAACAAGTTAAGTGCGTGAAATGTTGAGTAAGTCATCGGTTATTAACTTGTAATATTTGTTTTAATGACAGAGGATATGTTATATAAAATCCTTCCTCCTGTCTCTCCGTCCTTCTTTCCTTCCTCCTGTCTCTCCGTCCTTCTTTCCTTCCTCCCTCACTTCCTACTTCCCTCCATTACTTCTTACCTTCTTTCCCTCCTTCCTCCATCCCATCCTTCCTTTCTTCTTTCCTTCCTCCCTCCCTCCGTCCCTCCATTACTTCTTCCCTTCCTATCTCCCTCCCTTCCTCCATCTTGTCCTTCCATCCTCCCTCCCTTCCTACTTCCCTCCATCACTTCTCCCTTCCTTCCTTCCTTTCTCTCTCCCTTCCTTCCTTCCTTCCTTCCTTCCTTCCTCCCTCCCTTCCTTCCTTCCTTCCTTCCTTCCTTCCTTCCTTCCTCCCTCCCTCCCTCCCTTCCTCCCTCCCTCCCTCCCTCCCTCCCTTCCTCCCTCCCTCCCTTCCTTTCTCTCTCTCTCCCTCCCTCCCTCCCTCCCTCCCTCCCTTCCTTCCTTCCTTCCTTCCTTCCTTCCTTCCTCCCTCCCTCCCTCCCTCCCTCCCTCCCTCCCTCCCTCCCTCCCTCCCTTCCTCCCTCCCTCCCTCCCTCCCTCCCTCCCTCCCTCCATCCCTTCCTTCCTTCCTTCCTCCCTCCCTCCCTCCCTCCCTCCCTCCCTCCCTCCCTCCCTTCCTTCCTTCCTCCCTCCCTCCCTCCCTCCCTTCCTTCCTCCCTCCCTCCCTTGAAACCCCATCACTTCATTCCATTTTCTAATGAACACAGTGGAGAACTGTTCTATCTAATAGAACCGGATGCATTAGGGAGCATTTATTAAATGACTACAAATGAAGGACACTTAAAGTCTTTTCAGTGGAAAGTTCAGAGAGTTGAGTTAAAGCTGAGAGAAAGAACATTCAGATGGTCATTCAGAGGTCAGATGAGAAGATTAAGTAAAATATTGTAATCTGATTAAAGGGACACTGTAGGCATCAAAACAACTTTAACTTAATGCAGCAGTTTTGGTGTAAAGATCATGGCCCTACAGCCCCAATTTTCTGCCATTTATGAGTTAAATCACTTTTTTTTCTGTTAATGGAGATCAAGCCACACCTCCCCTGGCTGTGACTGACACAGCCTGCATGACATTTTTAATCAGATGCTAACTTGTTTTAGAAGTTTTTATTTTCAGCTCAGTAATTTTTACTTTATTTACAGACAGCAGACTCTTGCAGACCATTGAAAGCTATTGACAGTACAAGAGTTAAAAAATAATTAAAAAGAATGTGCAATAAAAAAACAAAAAAACTAGAATACCTTGGTTCCTTTTCAGGAAGTGTTTAGGAAAGCTGTGCTAGTCACATGCAGGGAGGTGTTACTAGAGCTGCATAAACAAAGTGATGTAACTCCTAAATGACAGAGACTTGAGCAGTGAGACTGCAGGCGCATGAAATATACACCAAAACTGCTTCATTAAGATAATGTTGTTTTTGTAACTACAGTGTCCCTTTAAATCGCTGTAGTTAGTTAATAATTCCTAAACTCTGAGCCGAAATGTAGCTGGATAATGAAGCTTGCAGTGACCGAACATATCATTTTGATTTGTGATTCTGAATTCCGGGGTGCAAAAAAAAAACCCAAGATGATTGATGGTTAGGGGACAGTCACTCAATGTTTATTTTATTCACCGATCAAATGAGAAGTGAGCAATCAACAATCTATATTTATATATTTAACTCCTTAAAAATTTAGTAAATTGTACACGTTCTGATCAAAACGTAAGCAAAACCTGGAATTTGTGCTATATGTCTGTTCAACCGTAATTCTCCTCTTTCATATTAAGTGCACCCACACTTATTATATATCATTTTGTTCAGGAGAAACAGGTCTTTCATTTCATTTAAAATATTTATATTTGAAACATAATTTAATATGAAATACAATTTTAAGAACTTGAGAAATTAAGATATTTTGTTATTTTTTTAAGTTCTGCATGACATTTTAACTGTGAATGGTAGTTTTTGATGCAATAAAATACACATATTTGTGTTCAGCGATGTCTTACGAGTACAACAGTACCCCCCATGTACAGGTTTTATGGGGTATTGGAAAGTTACAGGGTCAAATATCAGGCTTTTCCATTTTTCCTTTCTACACATTGAAATTTGCCAGATTGGTTTGCTGGGCTTATGTTGCCTTTGAAACCGTATGCAGCCCAGAAATGAAAATTAATCCCATCATACCATTTGCATAAGTAAACATTTAGGGGTATTCAAAATGGGGTATGTCTAGTCTTTTTTAGTAGCCACTTAGTCACAAACCGTGGCCAAAGTTAGTGTTCATTTTAGTTTTTTGCATTTTACACACAAAAACAGCACTTTGATGATATTATCGCTATTACATATTTTACTGCTCTAAAACACTCATATTTGTTTTCAACAATGTCTCATGAGTGAAATAGTACCCCGCATGTACAGGTTTTATGGGGTTTTGGAAAGTTACAGGGTTAAATATAGGGCTTGTCCATTTCATTTTTTACACATTGAAATTTGCCACATTGGTTACGTTGCCTTTGAGACCGTATGGCAGTCCAGGAATGAGAAATACCCCCATCATGGCATACCATTTGCAAAAGTAGACAAGCCAAGTATTCAATGGGGTATGTCCAGTCTTTTTTAGTAGCCACTTAGTCACAAACCCAGGCCAAAATTAGCATTAATATTCATTTTCCATTTTTCTGAAAACAAAAAAATGCTCTTTCACTGATGATACCAATATCATTATATGTTTTACTGCTCTGAAACAGTAGTATTTGTGTTCAGCAATGTCTCACGGGTAAAAGAGTACCCTCCTGTAAAGGTTTTATGGGGTTTTGGAAAGTTACAGGGTCAAATATAGGGGTTTTCCATTTCTGTGTGCCAGATTGGTTAGGTGGCCTATGTTGCCTTTGAGACTATATGGCAGCCCAGAAATGAGAATTACCCCCATTATTGCATACTATTCATAAAACTAGACAACCCAGGGTGTTCAGAATGGGGTAAGTCCGGTCTTTTGTAGTAGCCACTTAGTCACAAACCCTGGCCAAAGTTAGCCTTTATATTTGTGTTTTTTTGTATTTTTCACACTTTTACTGATGATATCATCATCATTACAAGTTTTAGTTTCCTAAAACACTTATATTTGTGTTCAACAAAGTCTTATGAGTACAACAGTACTCCATATGTACAGGGTTTATGAGGTTTTGGAAAGTAACAGGGAAAAATCTAGGTCTTTCCCATTTCTGTTTGCCTGGTTGGTTTACTGGGTCCATGCTGCCTTTGAGACCGTATCACAGCCCAGGAATGAGAATAACACCCATCATGGCATACTATTTATAAAAATAGACAACCCACGGTATTCAGAATTTGGTGAGTCTGGTCTTATGTAGTAGCCACTTAGTCACAAACTCTAGCCAAAGTTATTTTACATACTTTTTTTTGCATTTGTCACACAAAAAATGCACTTTTACTGATGACATCATCATCATTACAAGTTCAAGTGTTCTAAAACACTCATATACCGTATATACTCGAATATAAGCCGAGGCCCCTAATTTTACCCCAAAAAACTGGGAAAACGTATTGACTCGAGTACAAGACTAGGGTGGGAAATGCAGCAGCTGCTGGTAAATTTCTAAATAAAATTAGATCCTTAAAAAATTATATTAATTGAATATTTATTTACAGTGTGTGTATATAATGAATGCAGTGTGTGTATGAGAATGCAGTGTGTGTGTATGAGAATGCAGTGTGTGTGTATGAGAATGCAGTGTGTGTGTATGAATGCAGTCTGTGTATGAGAATGCAGTGTGTGTGTATGAGAATGCTGTGTGTATGAGTGCAGTGTGTGTGTATGAATGCAGTGTGTGTGTGTATGAGTGCAGTGTGTGTGTATGAGAATGCAGTGTGTGTATGAGAATGCAGTGTGTGTATGAGAATGCAGTGTGTGTATGAGTGCAGTGTGTGTATGAGTGCAGTGTGTATATGAATGCAGTGTGTGTATATGAATGCAGTGTGTGTGTATGAGAATGCTGTGTGTATGAGTGCAGTGTGTGTGTATGAATGCAGTGTGTGTGTGTATGAGTGCAGTGTGTGTGTATGAGAATGCAGTGTGTGTATGAGAATGCAGTGTGTGTATGAGAATGCAGTGTGTGTATGAGAATGCAGTGTGTGTATGAGTGCAGTGTGTGTATGAGTGCAGTGTGTATATGAATGCAGTGTGTGTATATGAATGCAGTGTGTGTGTATGAGAATGCTGTGTGTATGAGTGCAGTGTGTGTGTATGAATGCAGTGTGTGTGTGTATGAGTGCAGTGTGTGTGTATGAATGCAGTGTGTGTGTATGAGTGCAGTGTGTGTGTATGAATGCAGTGTGTGTATGTGTGTGTGTAATGCAGAGTGTGATGCAGAGCCTTGGTGGGGGGTGGGCATTTTTATTTTTTATTATTTTAATATTTTTTTTGTTTCATTAAATTTTTTTATTATTATTATTTTTTTATTTTATTATAATTTTTTATTTAATTATTATTTTTATTTTATTATTTTTATTATTATTGCTATATATAAATTTTTTCGTCCCCCCTCCCTGCTTGCTAGCTGGCCAGGGAGGGGGGCTCTCCTTCCCTGGTGGTCCAGTGGATGGGCACTGTGTAGGAGGGGGCTGTGGGGGCTGCAGAGAGATGTTACTTACCTTTCCTGCAGCTCCTGTCAGCTCTCTCCTACTCCGCTGGTCCGTTCAGCACCTCGGTCAGCTCCCAGTGTAAATCTCGCGAGAGCCGCGGCTCTCACGAGATTTACACTGTGAGCTGACAGAAGAGCTGAACGGACCGGCGGAGGAGGAGAGAGCTGACAGGAGCTGCAGGAGAGGTAAGTAACGCTCTCTGCAGCCCCCACAGCCCCTGTCTGTATTATGGCAATGCAAATTGCCATAATACAGACTATTGACTCGAGTATAAGCCGAGTTGGGGTTTTTCAGCACAAAAAATGTGCTGAAAAACTCGGCTTATACTCGAGTATATACGGTATGTGTTTAACGAAGTCTCAAAAGTATAACAGTACCCCATATTTACAGGTTTTATAGGGCTTGTAAATTAAATTCGCCGATCTTTCTGCCTGGGTTGTCAGGCAGGTCCCTTGAATTTTAATTAATACAATTACTTAATTATGTAAAAATAGTAGATAAATATACATATATATTTTATATATAATACATATATAATTTAATTCCAAGTGTATTTTGGTATTAATATATAGATTAATACCAAAATACACTTATTATTAAATTATATATGTTTTATATATGCATAATATGCTAATCAGGTGTTTTAATTCATTTATAATATATTATACATGTATAATATATTATTCGAATGTGTTATTCTAACTTTTTCTTTTTAATTTTAGGCGCTAGGGGGACTGCCTGAACACTCAGGCATTCCCCATTCAGGCAGTCTCATAGACTGCTTTGCAGCCATGTGATTGCGACGTTCATTGCGATCACATGGCCCTGGACGGCCGGAATGGAGGCAGGGGGACTGCCTGTCTCAAGATCACTGGTCCAGGTAAGTCTGCAGGGACAGCGGAGCTAACGTTCATTTAGGGCGTACTATGCCGCCCTAACGGCGTTTAGGCTTACTAAATGCGGGGTGGATAGTACGCCCTAACGGCGTTAAGAAGGTTAATAAAAAATATATAATAGATAAATATATATTTTTACTGCTTCTCTTCTTTTTCCGTCGATTGATTACTTTTTCTCACTTGATCTGTGAAACAAATGATTGGAGAATGCACCTATCAGTGGACTGCAGATACAGTAAATACATCATATTTATATTATGTCTCTATTTTGCAGTACACGGATTGGTCCATTTTCACTCCCTTTTGGATCGTCAGCTTCGTTTTCCCCAATCAGTTTCTTGCTACTGAAATTCTGCTGAGTCAAACTGACATATGGACGAAATTTATCCGTATCTAATATTTTTTTCTTTTTGGAAAAATTGGCTTGGCCGAAATACATTTCTTTGTAGTTGTTACCTGAAAGGCGATTCCAAAGTTTTGACAATTATATTATCAGCAGATATTGCTAACTTTGGCGACATCACCTACCCATGTTTCAGCATATGTATATCTATTACTGTTTTTTTACCTTGCCAAAACCCATTAAAATGAAAAGGCTCACAATTATTGTTACATAGTTACCAATGCTAAAAAGAGACATGCGTCCATCAAGTTCAGATTTTCACACGTCTGTTTTTGCACTTAATCTCAGGTGAATGCTGTATACATTTACTTATAATCAGTTTTCAAGCTCATTAGCCCAGATATCATACTTACAGAGCTGGGGAACATTAAAGGGTTACTCCAAGTGCCAATCATTGATTTGAAGTTGTCACGGTGCTGCAATCTGTGTGTGCAACATTTTGCTATGAAACGCTGTACGTACTGAGTTTATCCTCTTTGCTGCTGGAGGTATAATTATGCACAGAATGTCATACATTGGCAGAGAACTATCAACTGATGTTCTCAGCCAATGAATGGCTGGCGGGATCGGCATCTGACTTCTGTAGGTCTGTGGAAGCCAGATGTCGTAAACCAGCAGGAGAGAAGATCTAGCACCTGGTGTGGACCCAGATAAGAGGGCAAACCATTTGTAAAATGTTTGCCCCATTACTGGGGAATAGAGCCAGTGTACTTCTACCATCATAACCAAGACAGCAGAGGGTAGTGGTTATAGTGGTTGGAGGAACCCTTTAAACGAGCTATTTTACATTTAGAATGAGAAGTATGGAATTCTTATAACTGATGACTTAGAAATGAACTTGTTTTGTTTTTGTATTTTATTGTCATTTAACCAAGAAAAAAAGAAATATTAAATTAAAATAATAAAAAAGCTTGGACTAAATTCTGCTGACAATAGGGACAGGTGATTGATGCTAGTGACTAACACAGTGCTGGAGGTAGGGTTTCTGCATGTATTGTCTGTGTTAGCAGGTGAAGAGCTAGGCCGTGTAGTATTACATTCTTGTGCTATTTCTGTTCTGGCTACTTCCATAGTCTGCATAATTTGCCAGTGACATCATCAGTCCAGCTCTTTCCTAACACCTTAGCACGGGGGCTAGTGGCGTGAAATAAATCTAGATGAAATAAAGGATTATGTGTGCGGGGGCTGGTTCAATGAACGAGAGAAGACACTAGGTGTAACAAACTGCCAAAGGAGTTTGTAAGGATTATACGAACTTTATTTTAAAAAAATTGGCGAGCCTTGAATAGTACTCATTTAATTCTCTTCGGAATATAAGCATCTCTCTGTAAAATCTAATTCATTGTCCTGTCCTGTCATCACTCAGACCATTTCTTGTAAAATTAGTCCTATATTGGCCATGTTTATCGATTTCAACACAAACTAAAGGAAGGTTGTTATGAAAATGTGTTTTGTTTGTGCTGTGATTTTGTGTACAATACCGTAATGTAAAAAATTACCAATTTTTCGTCTCCCTAAGAACTTTTTTACCTAGTTGCTCTTGTTGTTAATAGCAACATAATTCCTTTCTACATGTCTACTTGAGGACAGGGACACGTTGTGGTCATTTTTAATTAGTGGGGTAATAGCTTCTAGATCGAAGGATAAATCTGACTGCCATTCTGGAGTCAAGAAGAATTTTTTCCCCTAGTTTGTTGCAAAATCGAAAGTACTTCAAATTGGTTTTTTTGCCTTCAACAGCAAAAAACTAATGTGAGAAAGCCTGAACTTGATGGACACATGTCTCTTTTCAGCCTATGTAACTATGTAACTATAAACCTCATTCTACTTAGCTGTTGAAATAGCTAATTGCACCAATTGTTAAAACTGTTCAAAACCTAAGAAATTAACACTTACGAGAGTTGTAACATGATACTATCTATAACCCACCAAATATTTGCAAAATGACTGGGAAATTCTCTAAAGTATTAATTGTCAGGAATTCAAAGTATAAAACTAATTTAAAATTTTAGTCCAAAAGAGGTGAATTAAAAATGTAAAGGGTTACTTCAACCACAATTACCACTTCTGAAGGTAGGAGTCAATATGGGCAGCGTTTCTGAGATATACCGAGATATTTGTACTTTTGTGTTACTGGCTGGTTACCCCCCCGGCACATGTGACACTTTAGCAGCCTAGAATTCTGTTCCTGACTGCCAAATGTTAATTCTGTGCAAACTTTACGTCTATCTGCAGTGCACACATAACACTGGCGACAGATGTGGTCATCTTTTCCCTTGTAGGAAGCATGGTCTTTCCTCTCTCGCACCGAGCAAGTCCCTAATGTCTCCCTGTATTAAATAGTTTTTTTAATCACACTACTAGTGATAGCGTAAGAACTTGGGGGCATCCATAAATGAGGTCCCATGAGATGTGGAATGAATTAAAGAATGAATTAAATCAAGTGATACTGTAACTTTATCCAATGTCAGAAAAGAAATCCTGACTTTTACTCTGAGCTTGGTCTTGCCCGTCCCTCGGTATTATTTTAAGTGCTAGCCCCGATACTTCCTAATTCTATGTAAATTTTAAACCTAGCGATTTCAGGCCTCCCAACATTACCAATTTTGGCAGGACATTCCTGATGTTGGGATTCTGCCCAGCTGTCCCGATTTAGTTTCCTGGTGTCACATATCCTCTGGATAGAGAATTGTCATGCAGAGCATTCTCTTGATTCCTGTCTATTCCAGCAGGACATTCTCTATGTTTGAATAGGAAAGCCCCTGCTCTTAAAACCATGACATCAATTACAAATCCTTTGTCTAAGACATCTTCATGAGGCAGCAAAGACAAAAAAAAACCAAACAAACTGTCCATGACAGTCCTGGCCTGTAAAGTTCCTTAGTTCTACCTGTGGGGCTACACAATATTTAAGGTTACGTTTGAAGTTAAAGTAAGTAATAATATTAATTCCATGATGGTATTTCTATAATCCACATGAGCATGTTACTATATCTGTTTATTCTTCCCTTCCATTTGCAACACATTTCTGATTCACCAAAAACAAATATGGTATATGCACGAACATGGATATTTTTGGTCTGAGCTTGCTGACTCAGCCCTTCATGTTATATTATTTCAGTTTAACATGCTGGGTATAATGTAATAATGAATAATGAATACATATACCTGTCCCTGGTTTCTATTTGTTTATCAGATAGACAAGGAATTTCAAGGACTTGTTTGGCATTTAAGAACATAGAAACTTTCCCCGACCTACGCTCTCTCGTGGCCACAAATTAATCAAAGTCAAAACATGCTTTTAGAAGGCCTGCCATCCAATAACTTACTTTTCCTTAAAAAGCAGATAATTTTACATGGTGTAACCTTTGAAGGGGAAACCTGACCTGAGTGGATTACAGTGGTCTGGTGAAGTCTCTCTGTCTGAAAGCCTCATCTCGAAGCAGACAGGTGTTTAGTTTCAAGATGATCAAAACACGGTTTTATTAATTTAGATATATTTTGGCTTCTAGTGTATAATGTTTGTGTTTTTACACTCCAACTCACATACAACCAGGCAGTAACACTTATTAGACATATTAGACTGGGAAATATTGGATTGACATCTGACCTTCGTACGATCATACAAAGAAACAAAATGACACAAACGTCACATCACGGCTGTTTTGTCATGGGATATGATAAAGATCTACAACTCTGCTTTTAGAAGAATTCAAGTTTTCTGTCAGTTTAGAAATACCTTAGTGTGAGAAATCAGATTTTGATTTTTACAAGAGAAAAAGGGGCTAATAATTAATAAAATATCGTATTTAGGGACGGCTAGAATTTTAAACCCCAATTTTATACCCTATTGTGAGAAATCAGATTTTGATTTTTACAGGAGAAAAAGGGCTAATAATTACATTTAGGGATGGCTAGAATTTTATACCCCAAAGAGAAAACCTTTGTTGCCTCATGCCAGAATTCACATGAAATATGTTTTCTGTGAAATGCCGTGAATACCTAAATTTGAAAATCTATGCTCTTTTTTCCATTCGTGGTAAGTTGGTATTTGGTAATTTGTTTTTTGTATGGTACCATTTCGAAATGCGTTATACATAGGCTTACAAGCCTCCTTACCCTCTCATTTACATCTTAACACCCCCTACCCCTACTAACACACCAATGTACGTTGTACACCATGTATCTCTGAATTTCCCCTTGTGTGTCTCTGAGTCCTCCAATATGTGTCTGTTAACCTCGTCAAGTGGTGCTTTGCTTGCAGGTTTTAAAAAAATTTTTTCAAGTAATTCATGTTCCTTTAATCAAACATCCAGGTGGACTCATCAGTTCGACTTGAAATCTCCACTATATATGTGAATCCTTATCTTTCATTCATTTTTTTTAAATGTCATAATTTAGAAAGATGACCCATAAAATGATATATTACTTCCACATTTTCATTAGCAGATAAGAATTAGTTTATGTAATTCGCTAATTTTTGTGAACTTTAGTCTCAAACATGTTAGCATTTTTTTGTGCTCAATATTTTACTATTTTTCAAAGAAATATTCATTCAAGGAAAGACGCCACATTTAGAATAGAGGAAAAAAGAAAAGTGAAACAAACGTTTCTGGTAAAAAAAAATTATGATGAATCATGGAAATCCCTAACGTCACTAACAAATGGAAATGGTTTATATTCAAAAATTACTGTTAGGGAGAAAAAGAAAAAATGTGGGGAAAAAAATAAACAGATTTAATAAATTGTGCAAAAAAAGGTGCACAACTGCGTGTGGCACTTTGACCAATAACTGTCACTGATTAAATGATGGCTTCCAAAACATCTCAACATGGCCGTTTGTGAACGAATAACTGATACTAATGAAATTACTAATACTGCTAGACCAAAACAGCCCTTCTGTACTATAACTCCCTTGATGTTACTCAAAACCTCTTAGGTCAATTCAAAATGTATCAGTGACATTTAAAAAAAAATCAAAAAAAAATCATACATTTATTTATTTTAGAATGTTCTTGTATCATGTGTTTTCAGCACAGGTTTGAATTTGCGATTAGCCTTGTAATAACCACAAATGAAAGAGTACATTTTTAAAGGGTCAGTGTAGGCACTATAACCACTATATGCCAACGTAGTGATTATGGTACTTTTTGACTGCAAGTACCTGGGTCTGGATTGAATGGTGTTTGAGTGGCTTGACCAAAACTGGGCTTCCCCCAGGCACCAATGGCTTACACTTCTGCCTTTGCAGTCGATTTCGGTACTCCTTTTATTGGCCGAGTGCATCAAATGACCTGCTCAGCCTATTTATACTGTCAAAATCTGGATTAAATTGAGATTGCTAATGTGAAAGTGGAAATCTTTATTTAATTCTTTAACCCCTTAAAGACACATGACGGAAATATTCCGTCATGATTCCCTTTTATTTCAGAAGTTGTGTCCTTAATTCTTTAATACATGTATAGTATTGTCAATATTCCTTAGTTCTTGTATTTTTTTGTTTCTTTTATTCATATATGATCGACTGTGTCAAATTATACAATTTATTATATACTTTTTTTATTATTATATTATATGGTGTATCAAAAAAATTAATAAAAATATTTGAAAAGAAATAAACGATCTGGGAGCTTAGTCATGGGTGCCTCAAGACCCCCGTTTTGGCCAAACTGTTTAATGTCAGATTGTGCCTAATGGCAGCATTAGCCATATCGCACCATGTAGTGGTTATAGTGCCTACACTGATCCTTAAAGTGCCAGTGAATTATACCTGCACGTCATCATTTCTTTGAGAAAAATATAAATCATGTCATAGCAGTGTGTGCTTTGAAACAGGTGCCATTGAAACAAAACTGAAAAAAATAATAATAAAAAGTGTGGAAGTAGATCGTATGTATATTTGCTTATCTACGGGATTGTTTAGACATCAAACCACAAGCACGTTGGTACAAAATAAACTGAGGTCAGACCTTGATAGAACACTGTAGAAACATTTAATTCTGGCTTACCACAAAAACCTCAGGCAGATAGAGTGTTTTACCTACAGGATACATAGAATGCGCTCACTCAGGATTCCGATAAGCGATGATATTGTTACCTGTCTGTAGCCGTTTTGCTGAGCATTCAGCGGGGAGGCTACGCATTGCTTGCAGATGGATCTTCAACGTGTTCCAACATATTTCTGGATGAGACAATCAGATGTAATGTATAATGGCGAAGGAATTTGTCTAAAATCTAAATTCTTGTCTGTCAACTTCAGTCATTCAGGGTTAGTGTGCAAAGGAGGGCACATAACTTTTCTCTATCGGGAGCTGCTGTGTTCCAGAAAAACCTACATTAAAAATGCTGTCAACTCAACTATTTAGCAGATAAACCTCTGATAGATATGTATGGAAATTTAATTAGTTTTAAGTCTGAAAAGGGCCTAAATTGTCACATCTATATTAAAGACAGTCAAATTCACCTCCCTCCTTTATTATTATTGGCATTTACATAGAGCCAACTTATTCCGCAACAGTTTACAATATTATCAGCCACCTTTTCCATTTTTCACGTCCTAATATCCTCTCCTGGAATGTATCACTCCTAAAACTGACTTAATTACCCCCCCCCCCCCACTTTCCCTCCATTACCCAAGCAATTGTTTGCCATCGCTAACATCACTTTAGTTACTTTTATCCGTACACTATCTGCATATAATACTAGTAAAGAGGATGAAATAAACGGTTTGACTACAATAATCCTTATATTTACTAGGAACACACTAATAATACAAAAAAAACTAAAATAATAAAATTGCAAAAAGGGTTGTGGATTATATGGAAGATATTAAATCAATTAGAAAACAAGTTTCCCAGATATACCTCTGTCACTGAAGCATTAGAATAGAAGACCTACAAGTTGGGGGTGTTGGGGTGGACTTATATCTGAATAGTGGGCATTTAAATAATGATTGGACAATTCATGGAGTAATGGGACGCATAATGTCTTATGGTAACTGCTAAATAAAACAAAGCTACGTCCCGCTTACCCGCCATTACTGACGTTTAAAAAAGTTTTAAAATGTTTTCAACAGCAAATGTGTTAGTCTGTGATTCTTCAGCATGAAGACAACAAAAGCCCCCCATAGGAAAGCACTAAAATTCGTTATCTCAAATGGGAGGTGCTGAATTAACGATTGACACGCATTAGGACCCCAATGCTTTTCTATGGGGGGGGGGGGGGTGGGGGAGGGGGGGGGAGTGTAGCAGCAGATGTGACGAGAGCAGTTTAGCATGTAATTTAAGTAAATATTCTTTATTTTACTCTTACTGGGGGTGGTAATCTAAATAGGCAGGGGAAACCTTAATGCTAAAAACATGTTAAAATGATTCTTTAATACAATACAAAGATTTTTAGTACAATGACTGGATTAAAACCATGAGTGTATAATGTAAGCAAGGTACATTTTTAGGACTCTATTCGAAGTTCCAAGACACTGACATGACCACTACTCTAGATCAAGAGGAGGAGGAAGTGAAAGTAGACTAGCTAGCTTCACAGGCTCCGAGTAGGTTACCAGAGGTATAGAGGGGCTTGACCCCAAATAAAGTCAAAAGCAAAAAGAGAAAATGAGGACTGAAATAAAGAAAACAATCCCACTCAGTGGGTGTAATCCAATCTCGTTCTCAGTTATATACCTCCAATTGTAAATGTCACATGTAGAGAAGGGGGGGGGGGGGGAGAGGGGAGGGTTTTTTTGTTTAAAGCCTTTATTACAGTATAATAAAAATTAGCAACTAGTTTCCCAATAAGTAATAGAACCTGAAAGGTGGGTAAGTAGAGTATAGTCAACGTATTTTAGTTCGTGGAGCAACAGGTATGTCCAGGATGCAAATGCCTGGATAGGTAGTGGATGGGAGGAACGATAGTAGGAGGGGAGAGGGAAAGGGGGTATCTATATACCAAAGTATAGAGAGATGCCTGGTAGCGGTAGAGGTAGCTCAGGGAGTCGCTATATAAAAAAACAAATGGTGCACTTGTCCTGAGGGAATATGGAGCATATATATGTAGGAAAATACACTTAGTGTTTCCTGGTATTCCTGCATACGATTTGTGCAGGTAAGAGGGTATTGCTCTAATATCAAGGGATATTACGGCTAATGTTACAGAGCCGCAGGAATACCAGGAAACACTAAGTGTATTTTCCTACATATATATGCTCCATATTCCCTCAGGACAAGTGCACCATTTGGTTTTTTATATAGCGACTCCCTGAGCTACCTCTACCGCTACCAGGCATCTCTCTATACTTCGGTATATAGATACCCCCTTTCCCTCTCCCCTCCTACTATCGTTCCTCCCATCCACTACCTATCCAGGCATTTGCATCCTGGACATACCTGTTGCTCCACGAACTAAAATACGTTGACTATACTCTACTTACCCACCTTTCAGGTTCTATTACTTATTGGGAAACTAGTTGCTAATTTTTATTATACTGTAATAAAGGCTTTAAACAAAAAAAACCTCCCCTCTCCCCCCCCCCCCTTCTCTACATGTGACATTTACAATTGGAGGTATATAACTGAGAACGAGATTGGATTACACCCACTGAGTGGGATTGTTTTCTTTATTTCAGTCCTCATTTTCTCTTTTTGCTTATGACCACTACTCTAACTACAATTTATTTAAGCCTGTGATATGTTACTGAATGGTACTCTGCAACAAGGGTTCTTTTATGCAATTAATGGGTTTAAAGCTGTTAGAATAATACATAATATCTAAAAAGATATATATACATATAACTCTGAAATTATTTCCTGAATGTAACATTTTATTGCTATCACCAAAGTTCCACATTCTACCTCGGCGATGCTTTCAATATTCCGACTTGTTTGGCCATCATGAAGATGTCCTCCTCTAACTCATGACTTGTCAAAACACTACTTTCTCCACGAGTCAAAACAATGTTTTAATTTTGAATTCAGGTGGAACAGTAGTAGAAATGATTGTCACCCAGTAGAAAAGAACTAAAACCATTACTTGTAAAGTTAACAGATCTGAGTTCACTATTTTGACAGATATAGGGGTTTATCTGTGACATGTTGTTTTAGAGCAAAACCAGCTGTCTGTACTTTGGATTGAATTGACTCCAATTAAAGGAACTATCTTGGGGCTTCTCGTAGTGACGTATGATAAAATCCTACTATACAGGAATTTGCTAACTGCATTCTTTACTTTATTGTCACAGAGCTAAAAATCAGATGCCAATCAGCGCCCAAGAACAGCCAAAACACACAGTTCAATTATTTTAAATTATTGTTAGGCAAGATGTATTGATAAAATTATGTCAGTCTTCTGATAACGAAGTGTTGCATGGCAGCTATGGGCAAATACTGGTGACAGGTATGCATTTGATTTGTTCTGCATATTATATTTTTCAAATATTAACCGAAGTATACACTTATTATTATTAACAGTTATGTAGCGCCTAATATTGATGCATTGTATGAACAAGCCATACTATATGTGAGATCCTTCTGTTAAGTTTTCTCGAAATAAAACTCGTTGCCCCGAAATAAAACACCTAAATCCATTTTCCATTACATTTTTTCAAAAAATTATAGCATTTTTTAACCCTCAGGATAAGAATAATTTCAAGGTAAAACTGAATTTAAAAAACATTGAGGATGGATAAAACATAGCAGGTAACTTGACCTACTCTCCATTATGGAGGAGACTATACCTAAAAGACTAATGATTACTATATATATATTGTGACGGACCGCTGGCACTCCGACTGAGTACCTCCGCCAATCGATGCGCCTAGTGCTCGCTGAGGACTCCAAGCACTCCAACCGACACCATCAGCACTGCAGACCCCACTTCCAGCGATGCAGCTGCGCCGGTGTCTCGCCGTCTTCACCCACCCTGGACCCAAGGCCTGGGTCCAGCTTCCAGTGGGGGAACCTCTCTTTCCCCAGAGAGCAGGAACAGGAAAAGGAACAATCTCTTAGAAGAGCTTAGTGATCATACCCTGGGGAGTATAGTGATTATAGCAATCCCCAGAGTGTAGTTCTCCAATCCCCCAAACATGAGCCAAGGCTTCAAGAAAGGTACAAGATGATCTGATTTTAATGACCACACACTGGCTTTTATGCAAGTCCCCATGCAAGGGGACATCCCACAGGGTGGGACACAGTACAACCAATAATTTACAGGAAAACCGTAAAACACACCCAGCACCAACATACAATCCCTCCCCTCTGCCTGTGATATAGTTACTGAACACAATGGGTTAATGTAATTTATCACAGGCAGGAAAAATACACTTTTTATACATACACTGTAACTTTAAAAATATGCATCATATTCACAGAAAACATACATATTCAAAATCAGCATACTTTAAATATAAACATAACCAAAAATCATACAAATCCCCCCAGTAGATAAAAAGTTAGCTGGGAGTCCTTCCATAGATTTGGGCTGTGCGGTCGGTCTATTTTACACAGAAAAATTACTAAGTCCCATTCGAATGCACGAACGGGGCCGTTTGTGCATTTAGCTTAGTATAGCAGTGAGTTCAAACTGCCGAACGGGACTTAGTCTCTGCAGCTGAAAACGGAGTGTAGGAGAAGGTAAGGGTCAGCAGTGTTCGTTGAAATGTGTAGCCGATTCCAGTTCCATGGATTTGGCTACACATACCGCTGACCTCGTTCGAATGAACAAAGATGGCCGCCGCCACCTGTTCGTTTGTCGAATGGCGGCCACTTCGACTACTTCGGCTGCATCCGAAGTGCCAATTTAGAGCTGCAGAACTGCTCCAATACAATTTAAAGGGGCAGCAAGTCTTTTAAAATCCAATCTGCTAAAATAATTTTAAAGGGGCATTGTTCCCAAAAGTCACAGTATGTCCCCAGATGTTTCTTAAAGGGCCAGCAGCAGCACAACACAAATCCATTATGCCCAAATTTTGTATTTAAAGGGCTAAACCTCCCAGGGACCATAATCACATGGCAAGAGGCTGGAAAGTAGTCCTCTCAAGGCACAAGTGGCAAGGTTAATTTCGCCACATATATATACATATTAATAAAAATACTTTCTGCATTTATTACAAAGTTATGTTGCTAGTTTCACCGAATCCTGTCTAAATACATATATTTAAATCCAATAGGCCTTTATTAGTTTAGCCTTTGGACATCTCTTATCAACAGTGTCTGACCTTCCCATTATCATGCGTGTAATCTGATCCTACTTACATGTTTAAAAGGGACAGGACTTCTATTCTTTTTGTCTGCACACTTCCATACTGTCTTAATCTTTACCAGTTCCAATTAGAAAATATCAAATGTGACCTATAACCTTTTTAGTAGAATTGTTACTTCCTCAATGTCTCTCGGGAGCGAGCAACCTCTCACTTCTCTGCGTGACTCTGTGTTATAGCACTTATCATTCACTGAAATATTCCACCCCATGGGAGTCTGTTGATTTGTTTGATGTATGTGAAATTGGAGACTGCTTTACATAGATCTGCAAAAATGTGGGAGTCAGCTTTCCATGTAATTTTTCTCACATTATCCCTCACGGAAGCAGTAACATAAAATTATCCCATGGTCGTACTAGTCATGTCGCTGACTGCAAGAACCATCCAACATCCAACATCCATACACTTGGTTTACCAAGTGTAATATTTCCTAGGGATCCTTCTGTTGATGTCTATGGTTAGGTAATTGTCTAATTGTGAATCTTTGCACTTGACTTGTCAAATTATATTCATGGTTCAACCCAACCAAACAATCTTGCTGACCATCCGTACGTTAGTATGTGACATCTTTATGAATGAGACAACTTGGCAAATCTAGGGTGTCATCTCAGTTTCCTTCATAGTTAAAGATATATTAAACATATGACAACAGTTTGGATATTAAGAAGCTTTGGGTCACATGGGTTGCAGTGAAGACTTCAAGGCTTGATGATCAGTGGGTAATTTCATATACCGGTATATGTTTTATGCTGAAATGATTCCACATTATGGGCAGTGTATGCAGTAGCATGTCAATATGAAAATACAGACAGTTAACAGGATATATCAGGATTTATTATCCTGATTATTTATTAAAGTCTATAATGGGCCAACTGTCATGGTGTTTGCAAACGTTGAACCTGGAAATTCAATGCAGAATACATTTAAAGCTTTCTGTTACTAAACCTGGTTCTGGAAGGTTTTTTTCAGCTGAACTGCTGGCCAAGCTCCCATTGGAGTCATTGAGTTGAACTGGACAGAGGCAGAAATAAAAAAATAATATGCATTTGATATTGGGGTATGTTCCAATATCATCAACTTTTGTCCTAAATAGTTTCCTCCAAAGTCTACTCTGGTGGATAGAATTGGATGTTATTATTTATAAAAGACTTTCAAAAGGGTAAATAACGTATATCTAATGAATTGATTAACCTAATTGGACATTTTCTTGAAATATATATTATTATTACATTGAAGCACGGACATGGTGGGTTTACTTGAGATATAGCTTTAGACTCTCATCTAAAACAGGTCTAGATTTAACATATGGAAACCAACGCCACTTTACACATAGCTTATATTGGGTGTCTCCAGGTCTGATGACCACTACATGGCATCATGGCACAGACAAAAGAGAAAACCTGTGGGCATATATGTGCAAATTATATCATCTTATATGTTATCCCACTGCCCCTCATATTACTATATAATATTGTATCTAAAGATCACAATTTTACATTTGCTATCCTTCCTGCTGGTTGAGTGTTGTTCTGTTATGAGGTTACCTATTATATAAATGCCCTGCCATGTCTACCTTAAATAAAAGCAATGCTGTTTTTTAAATTAAGAATTTATTGTACTATGTAGTAAATAGTCAAATCTTGGTACCCCCAGTCCAGAAGATGGTATTAATAAATAAAAATGTATTTACAGATTATACACTTCAAATCGATGGTTCAGTCGAATTCCATATCTCCGAAGCCCCATTCTCACATATAACCAAGCAAATGAATAGCCTGATGGCCGAAATAATTTAATTTGGGATTCGGAGTTCCCCACTTAGTCATTCATAAAGAAGGGAAGGACATTCATTAATGTGGATATCAAAGTATGGTCTAAAGTTCTAGTCAACAAGGGTAGCAGGATTTGTATGTACATAGTGGGGAATCTCGATGCAGCATAATACATAAACTAACCCCATTCAACCCCCCCAATAATAACAGACAACTTAATATGGATGAAACAGGCCACAGCATTTATTATAACATAAAATAAGAAACCTTAGGTTCTGTAACAAGATTAATTTATAAAAGTAAAACTGCAGGGGAATCTTTACACCAAAACTGCTTCATTTAGATAAAGTTGTTATGGTGACTATAGTGTCCCTTTAATATCACTTGCTCTTATCTTTTGTTTTTGAACTATTCGTATAAAAATAAATAAATTATAAAAACAAGGCAATAGATGTTACATTTTAATACATGTTATATATTTCTTGGAAACATTGTTTTTTTTGTTTCCTTGCAATGCATGCATCTCTAGTGCTCTGATTCTTTTTTTAATAGCTGCTTCTAGCTAACCGCAAAAAGAGCTGGAGTGTACAAAGTTCATTAGCATTGTTCAGACATATGATCTGATTTGAAAATCCTGGCATTTAGTGCAAGAAAGGAAACAATTAAGTCCATCCCCTGTGCTGAATACAGCTTCTGGTATCTCAGCAACATTTCAGCTTGGAAATACAAAAGGCTTTTTTCTTTTTTTTTTTTTTAAACCCGCCCTTCGTCTTTGTCAATCTAGCGCAGGTGTCCGAAAATAATACCTAGATAAATATCACCGATTATTTATGAAACTTTCTTTTGTACGAACATTTGTTGTTCTTGCTGCAGAATTCTGTTTGTTTGAGACAGGCAAACATTTAGCGTTACAGCAAGGAAAGAATGACAAATTCAGGAGAATGGTTGGGCCGCGGTTAACCGTACTGATAATGGAATCTGTGTTACCTTTTTAAATGATATTCATTTTCATATTTGCTTAATAACCTCAAGTTCAACAGCAATTGGCTCTAAGTTAACCCCATAGCCACTAAATTTGCTTTGTGTTGTGATTGCCACATGGTCATTCTTAATCAATATCGACAGAGGTCAACAGAATTTCCTTCACTTTGCAGTAATTGCCAACTGATAATGCAGTTTCTTGAAGGATAAATGTGTTTTCCATTTTGGCTTATACATTTTTATTTTTTTTTACACAATATATTGTGTTTTCCAAATTGATTTAAAACGTCTCTAAGGGTTATTTACAAAAGTGAGAATTTAAGGTGAATTTCAAATTTAAGGTAAAAGTAGCTATCTCTAAGCCAGGTATGCTTTTAATTTGGCTACTCTTTCCTTACATTTGAAATTCACTCTGTATGTCTGCATATCTGTATGTCAGTGTGTGCCCTGCGCATCTGTATGTGTGTCACTGTTTGTATCTGTATGAGTGTCATTCTGTGTATTTGAATGTTTGTCCTTAAGTGTTTGTGTATCTGTCTGTATGTGTCTGTGTATCCACATGTGTCAGTGTGTGTTTGTATATCTGTATTTGTGTCAGTGTTTGTATCTATAGGAGTGTCATTCTGTGTATCTCAAAGTGTGTAATTCTGTGTGTCTGTGTATGTGCATATATTATTATTATTATTATTTTATTATTTATATAGCGCCAACAAATTCCGCAGCGGTGTACAATGGGTGGACTAACAGACACTTAATTGAGATCAGACCACTGGACGTACAGGAACAGAGGGGGTTGAGGGCCCTGCTCGATGAGCTTACATGCTAGAGGGAGTGGGGTATAGTGACACAAAGGGTTAAAGTAGGGGAATTAAATAGTTTGTTAGAGAAGGGTTTATTGAGTGCTTGGTAGGTCATTTCTGACAGTTGCAGGACAGTTGAGCACTGTTCAGGTTTGCTAGAAGTGGTCTTTTAAAACTCTGACTGTGGAAGACAGAGATGATAGTGTCAAAACAGGACTGCAATAAAAGCTATGGAATGGAGATGCACAGAGGAGGTGAGGATTGGTCAAGCAAGACATTCGGGTGGGTATCAATAAAATAAGGGGGGGAGCAGAAATAACAGAGAAAGTCTTTAGAGATAAGCAGAATGTTGAATAACATTTAAGTTAAAAAAACAGTGATGAGCAGGGCAGGGAGCAATTAGCCTTAGCATGCAGGACAAGACAAACTGCAGAATATATGTATGTATGAACAAACACTCATACACACACACACACACACATATATATAAATATACACACAGACATATATTAAAGAACACGCACACCCAGTTAAGATACAATGACAAATAAATGGAGGTTAGAGATACATAGTTTAAAAATATGCAAGTGGTTAGAATTCAATACAATTATAGTGTCCAGTATTAAGGGTAGATAGTTTCCTCCATAGTCTACCTTGCAAAAACTCAGACATGCATAAGGCCTTTTCCTTCCAGCTGTCGGTGATCTGAGCACTGTTCAGGTTTGCTAGAAGTGATCTTTTAAAACTCAGACTTGCAGAAACTATATATATATATATATATATGTCTGTGTACCTATGTGTTAGTTTGTGTGTCTACATGTGCGTGTGTGTATGTGTGTCTGTGTATCAGCAGCGTGTGTGCCCGTGTATGTAACTGTATGTGTTATATGGTACGCATCTGCGTGTATGTCAGTGTGTGTTTTTATGAATGAGACACATTGAGGGGCGTGAGTGTGACACATGGAAGGCCTGGGGTGGTGGGAGATAGGGGGGGTGAGACGTATATGGGAGGCCACAGGGCAATTTTGGTTTCCAGTTCTGCCTCTGGTCGTCAATAACACTGTCTGTGTGTGTGTGTGTGTGTTTACATGTGTGTGCTAGCATGCATCTGTGTGGTAACGTGTATCTATATTGGTCTATGTTAGCATGTGCTAAATATGTTTATGTTTTTCTAATTAGGTTGGTGTGTGACAGTTATGCGTGTGAAATTGCTAGTTATTAATATTTATAAAAACGTACATTTACCTTTGATATGTGTGAATGTATATTTCTAAAAATGGATTTGGTGTTGATAATTAGCTGTTTGTTAGTGGCTTGTTATGTAGGCGTAGCTATTCATTTATGCGTTTGTGTAGATGAGGGAGGCTGAAAACGATCTTTCACGGGGCCCTTACAGATGGTAATGGTATTCTAGCTCCTAATACACACAGTCTTACTCACACTGGCCATACTAGTATACCTCCCAGCATTTCAAATAGACAAAGAGAGACACTTTAATTTTAAGGGTTTGAAAGAAGCCAGGAGCGGGGCTGTTCGGAGAATATTCAGATCTCATACTAAAAACTATTTATGCAACTAAAATGCAATTTAGCACCAAGAACAATGTGTCTAATGTTCACAGAAACTTTCTAAACACATTGTTAAAGGAACACTATAGTGTCAGGAAAACAAACATGTATTCCTGACACAATAGTGGTAAAATCACTGTTTAGGAGCCAGGTCCTCTTTGAGTTGCTTTGAAAAGGTGTTTTTTCCTCACCTTTTCTCCCATGTCACACCGGTCTCGCTGCCTGCCTCCGCCTCCAAAGCTGAGATCATCAAACTTGATGATCTCAGCCAATCAAATGCTTCCCATAGGAAAGCATAGGAAGGCTATTGCGCATGATCTGCAAAACACCGTGCTGCACCAATCAGCATCTCCTCATAGAGATGTGTTGAATTATTGCATCTCTATGGGGAGTGTTTAGTGCCTCCAGGCAGGGCGTGAAGACACTGAATGTCAGTGCTGCACATTGTGCTGCACTGACCCAGGAAGCACCTCTAGTAGCCTTCTGAAAATGCAGTGCTTCTCTAAAAAGGTAGCCTTTACATTAAAAAAGCCTGCAGGGATAGGCTATAGACACCAGAACAGCTACATTAAGCTGTAGTTCTGATGACTACAGTGTCCCTTTAAGTAGTTTAAAGATACACTACTGGGAGTATAATTTCTGTTGAGCACTGTTATACAATGAGACACTACAACAATATGGAGCTCCTAGAAAAGAGATTTGGGCCAATTATAGGCACTGTCTCTCCTAAATAGAGACACTTGGTAGGTAATATGAGTACGCTCACAAGACCTCTTCCAATACACTCTGTAGAAAAGTCCTGACAATTTTAGCTCACAGAGATGGCCCTGTGTTCATTTTCAACTGTAATGTCTGTATTGTACTGTCTGTATTTAATCAATGATACAGCCTTGTTTAATATGTTTATTAATAAACTTAAAAACACATTAATATAACCAGAATTTAATAAGTAATTGTGTAATACTTAATATGGCAAATCTGCTGAAAGAATTATACACTTCTTTATAAAACCCATATCCTTTGGCTCCTTTTGTAAATGCTGCTATTAATATGTTAAATAAAACATTTGTTTTCCATTCAGATACAAATATAAATTTCACTGAAACGCAGCTTTGAGCCTACCATACAATTGTCACTCACAGAGCCAGAACTTGTGACCAGCTTGCTAGACTCATCCCTCTAACTAAACACAGGGCTAATATTTACCAAATTAATTGCGTCTGAGAATCTTGCCAATTCTCGCTGAATCCCACGGTGGGACAATAATTTAATAAGGGAAACGTGGCAAACAGTTTGGAAGAAGAAAAAAAAAAAGAAGATTTTGATTATTTTTAAAAAAATTTTAGGTTATGCAATATTCGTGTAAAAGTGCGTGCTCACTCATATACAAACCAAATTTTCTTTCATACTTTACAAAATGTTGTCAGGGTCAGATTTGTGAGAAACAACTTCAAAGGTTCTCTTGCTACATTGGAGATGGGTGATCTTGAAAGTGTCAGGGTGGCGGTCCGGTGCCCCGGACCCAGACGCTGTCCGGGCGGCGGTGCAGGACCGGGACCCAGTATGCCTGATGTTCAGAGTAGGAGTCACAGTGTGGAGGTGGATTACCAGGAACTAGGAGCTTGGAAATTAGCAGACCTCCCAGGAGCTGAATAGGGAGGCTCTGCAGCAAGATTGTATCCAGTACTAGAAACAAGGCAAGACTAGAGATAGGCACCAAACATGAAAACAAGACAGAACTAATACAACCCAGAACCAGAGAAAGATAGTAAGCTAAACCCAGAACATATACACAAGACATGAGGAAAACATGAACATAACATGGGCATGACTGGACAGGACTGACATGGACTGGGTATACAAACTAAAACAAGACAGGATAACATAGGCAAAACAAGAGGAGAAATAACTAAGTACTACATATGGAAATCATGGGGATTTAGTCACACTATATGATCATACATTGCATAAGCCTGCCAACAACACCAATGTACCCCATATCTGGCAGGTCCTACACTGCCTAATGTATGCTAAAACAACCAAAAGACATATATAGCACTTACCTGCAAGAAAGGGCAGAAGCCTTGAGGAGCTGCCTGCAGGAACACTGAAACAGAGTGAATGATGGAAAACAAACGGGTGTGGCAACATAAAACAAACATTTAAATGAAACCTGGAGACTGGGAATCCCAGGGACGAACTATAGGAATGAACCCAGAAATCCCAGCATAAAGAAAACCAGAGATAGAATAGAAAACCAAAAACCAAGAAAAACTAAACAAGAATTGTAACAAGAGTACTGGATACTAGAAGCCAAGGCCAGACATCTCCACAGAACAGAGCAGGACGTGACATAATGCCCCTCTTAAGGAGCGAACTCCGGACGCTCCAAACAGCTCCCAGGCAGAGACCAGGAATGGTGAGCAGATCCTGCAACGAAGTCCTCTTGACTTCCACGGAGGCAAGGATCCCCCACCGGAAAGGCCTCCTGCATAGGAACCACCAGCAACGAAAGAAGGTCCACTAAAAAACAGAAGCATTACCAGGAAATAGAATCAGAGCAGGTTGTGACCCAACGCCCCTCTTAAGGAGCGAACTCCAGATGCCCCAAACAGCTCCCAGGCAGAGACCAGGAATGGCGAGCGGATCCTGCAACGAAGTCCTCTTGACTTCCACAAAGGCAAGGATCCCCCGCCGGACGAAAGGCCTCCTGCATAGGAACCACCAGAAAAGGAGCACTACTATGAAACAGGAACCAAGCATCACAAGAGAACACCTGAAGCGACCACTGTACAGCTTAGCAGATCGACCTCCTCCACGACAAAAATAAGGAAGCCATCTCCAGCAGACTGGTCCAGATACAGGAACTCTTGCATGCCGAAACAGGAACTAGAACAAGAAGCAGAACAAGATGACACCTGCAGAGACCACCAAACTGCTTAGCAGATCGCCCCCCTCCAAGACAGAAATCAGACAGACTGAACAGGAATGAGGAAGCCATCTCCAGCAGACTGGTCCAGATATAGGTACTCTTGTATGCTGCATAATCCAGGCAGGACAGGATACAGACAGAACAGATCAGGAAAGCTGCAGGGTCCACTCCACGAACTCCAAGGGCCTATGGCCATACTGTCAGGGTGGCGGTCCGGTGCCCGGGACCCAGACGCTGTCCGGGCGGCGGTGCAGGACCGGGACCCAGTATGCCTGATGTTCAGAGTAGGAGTCACAGTATGGAGGTGGATTAGCAGGGTCTGGTGCAGGGTAACTGCACGCCCCCTTGTGTTGAGCACCAGCGTTTGTACAGCCACATACCAAGACCCTGATTCAGCTTAAGCGGATACCAGGAACTAGGAGCATGGAAATTAGCAGACTCCCAGGAGCTGAATAGGGAGGCTCTGCAGCAAGATTGTATCCAGTACTAGAAACAAGGCAGACTAGAGATAGGCACCAAACATGAAAACAAGACAGAACTAAAAGAACCCGGAACCAGAGAAAGATAGTAAGCTAAACCCAGAACATATACACAAGACATGAGGAAAACATGAACATAACTTGGGCATGACTGAACAGGACTGTACATGGACTGGGTATACAAACTAAAACAAGACAGGATAACATAGGCAAAACAAGAGGAGAAATAACTAAGTACTACATATGGAAATTATGGGGATTTAGTCACACTATATGATCATACATTGCATAAGCCTGCCAACAACACCAATGTACCCCATATCTGGCAGGTCCTACACTGCCTAATGTATGCTAAAACAACCAAAAGACATATATAGCACTTACCTGCAAGAAAGGGCAGAAGCCTTGAGGAGCTGCCTGCAGGAACACTGAAACAGAGTTGATGATGGAAAACAAACGGGTGTGGCAACATAAAACAAACATTTAAATGAATCCAAGAGACTGGGAAATCCAGGGATGGATTACAGGAATGAACCCAGAAATCCCAGCATAAAGAAAACCAGACATAGAATAGAAAACCAAAAACCAAGAAAACCTGAACAAGAAGTAACAAGTAACAAGAGTACTGGATACTAGAAGCCAAGGCCAGACATCTCCACAGAACAGAGTAGGATGTGACAGAAAGGAAGTATCCATAACAGTACTAAACATTTACGAAGCAATGGAGGCCATGAACATAGTCCCTATTAAAGTGAATGGGGACTTCATGTGGACAAGTTTGAGGAAGCTTGGAGATAACTGACAAATAGGGAATTCACCAGGTTCTTCAGCTTCTACGGAGGTAAAGTGTTACCTTATTTGGCCACTGAAACTGGATCCAGGCAGAGCTGGTGTGAAAACGTGGGACTCTAAGCTACTTATGTTCTTATGACCTCCTTCTCCTAACATAGACAGCTCTAGTCAACTATGTTGTCTGTCTTCTCTTCTGAATAAGCTTGCAATCATTCTCCATCTCTCTTGGAGCTTGTGATGGGTTTAGGACTGGTACGCGCGTGTAAATTCTCAAAAAAGCAGCTCGGAAAGGGATTTTCCTAACATTCCCAGAATGCCATGCATAAAAATGCAAATACGTGTTTTCCGCTTTAGATGTCCTGCTTGTATATCATATTTCATATCATGTCAGTCTAATTACACATTGATGAAGAATTCTTATGTTGTTGATGTTGTTCACAATGGTGTTTCTTATTATTATTGTTATTCCAGTTCTCTCCTGTACTTTTATTATTATTTTGACAGTTTTCAGCTACAAGTATTTTAATGATATTTCCAGGCTATTCAAATGTATTTTATTATGTATTCTTGTAATTGCATCTCTCCCTCAATATTCCTTTTAAGCATTTTTTTTGGCTGAACTTTAATTTTCAGATAGCATCTTCAAATACGGCTTTCATCTTTTTTTTTTGTAATGTACTTTAATTAGTAAACACATATGTATACACAATGACATCATTGCATCTCTAAGCTCTCCTCTCTCAGCTTCTGGACAGACATTCTTTCTGTAAATTGCACCATACACCCAGACTCTATGGGGTTTTTACTCCATTTTCAGAGCATTCCAAATCTCAAGAGTATCGAAATGTATCGCAAAATGCTATAGAGTAATAATCTATTCCATTTAGTCTTTTTAAGCTGAATTCTTGTCAGAGGATTTGGTTGGTTTGCTGACATTACCACTTATGATCACTGGTCCTCTCTCTGGGCATTGGCTAAACTCCCGGTGGAGAAAGCAAATCATAATTACAAGAACAGAGCTTAATCATGCTTAGAACATAACAGAAATAAAACCTTTTAAAATGGTAAATTGACAGACGTTAGGCTCATGCGAGATTTGTGACACGAAGCAGTGAAATCATCAGTCAAAGGTATCGGAATCACAAAATTAACGTCTTTATTGCTTTAGTTTTCTGGTATTTTTAAATATATGCAGATATGACTGTTCATTTAGCTGAAGGGATCTGGGAGGTAATTTGGAATGAGATAAAGAGTTATATTAACTTGAGAATAAAAAGAGATAATCGTGGAGCCAAGGACCAGAAAATGACAGAATGTGTGGAATGTCTCCCTAAAGAGGGAGATGGATTTCTCATAATTCACAAAATGTGAAAAATCACCACTTTCTGGGTTCCAATGCTGACTGCCTAGTCCTACAAAACTTCTGCTACGCCTGGAAGAACCTTACTAAGACGCTGTGTAGCCCTGCTGGGAGATTGAGCACCCGGAGTCTGCTCCCTACTAGATAGAGAGATGAGATGGATGGCCGCCGCCTCGCTTACCCTCTGACTGCCCTAGTGAAGCTCCTTAAAGAAAGGTCTCCCCGGTCCCGTTTCCCCCTCCTTTGGACCGGTGGGGATTATCCGGGCCCCACTGGTCTGACGCAAAACAGAGATTGACAAAACAAAAAAATCACAAAACGTTGTGCCCAGTGTACCATCATTTTCCTATAATTCACCTTGAAAGTAAAGTCAAAATGTCCAGAATAGGGCATACCAAATTCACTCAAGTCATCCCAGTGAATAATAACCCTATAAGACATAGCTGTAGATTTATGCAACTTTTACCAAAGAAACCTGTAGACTTAGTACTTTTATGACTGTGAGATAATATGGGAGAACCTTTTTAAATCCTATTGAGGCAAACTTGGAGTCATTGGCAGACAAGCACAGGTTAGTATCTAGAACAGCACTGCGGTGGACTTCATCTCCCTTGATGCTTTGCCAGCACTATGGCTGTAATAGCATGATGGGAGATGTAGTCCACAACATCTGGAATGTCAAAGTTTGCCTACCCCTGTTCTAGATAATACAGTCAATTTGAATAGTGTATATTTAAGTGCCGTGTTGCAACATCTCCCATGGATAGAGAAGCCTACAGTAAAATATTGGCACACTGCATATAAAATTGACTTAAATTAAATATTTTTTCATTCATTTTTCAAATATATTTTTCAAGATCATAAAATATAAAAATATGCCATATTAAAAAAATATATTGATATATGAAAAAAACATCAACATTTAATTATTTGTAACATCATCAAATCATTTTATCCAAAAATATTAAATCATTTGAAAGGCGTATCGAACTATTTATCCACTTGCATGCCAAATGACTGGCGTATCAAAAGACAGACTCATCGTTTGCAGAGACAATACACAAAAAAATGTAAAATAAAAATTGACAAAGACGACTGTCAGGAGGATTGTACGTGCATCTTCCATATTATTCTAACTGGCATTTCTATTTTACGGGTACACTATAGATGATTTGTATACTGACCAGAAAAAGAACTTATCAGAAGCATGATTCATTGATAACAGACCAATGCTAATGGAAAGTGTTGCATTAGCTGGAAAACAATTAAAATATTACAAAACCATCTTCCCGGTTGGACATAATAGCCCTTTGCACTTTCTAATTATACCACAATATTATAATGGATGTGTAATAAATTCATTGACATGTATTCATCCCTCTATCTTACATTACAATTAAAATAGTTGTTTTTCTTTTTTTTTTTTTTATTCTCGTTGTGCTTTCTGATATATCTTATGTGTTCTTTGTGCTCGTTTTAAGGTTTATGTTATGAAATGGTAATTATGTTTCTAGCTTTCTATCCCATTAAAAATGGTTTTCATTACAATCCATAACTGGCGTCTTGTTATCTGATAACATTACACATCCTTCCTCAATATGGAATATGGTCGGAAGACGGGTGAAAGGAAAAGGTACTCAGTTATAATTTAATGTATAAAAATCCATATTCCTTTTGCTTTTTTGTTGTTGTTGTTTTTAACATTTCCTTTAATATTTTGAATAATTCTCTTGGGTATTGGTAAAGTAAAAAGGTGTACATTAATTGTGGTTCGTGCCAAGTACACTTATGTAACGGCTTATGACACACTGTACCAACATTACAGAATAATCTGTCATGAAGAGTTCACAGCCCTGCCTATTCCTGGTACTCAAAGATTCAAATAAGTATCTGTTTGAGCTAGCTCTGCTGTATCTATCTGTTACTAATACCTAACTCATGTGCAGCCAGGGATACAACAATAGACTGTGCATTTTGCCAAGAACACCAGGTGTTGTCTGTAAAAGGTTTGTAGCTATGCAGTTAGTGTCTATTCACTGCACCTTACTGATTTCCTCCTCTTGGACTGGGGTGGATTTACCCATGAAATGCCCCTAGACACAGGTAGCTTGGCATCCTCAGCCATCCAGTTTATTTGTTAGGTTCTCCAGTATCAAAACAGGACCATGGGGTGAATTATGTGTTGGGTTTTGCAGAATATAGAAGTACAAAACGTTAACGGTCAACTGTCTTTTTTTTTTTTTTTTAAGTAAGGTGTATGTTAAAAATTAGAAAATGCGAAAAAAATCATCCCAGCCTTTAGTATATGACAAGAACCTTCAGCCATATACATACAAATTGGGTCCAACCCTGGTTACATTCCGACAGTCAGTCTCTATGGTCTTCCCTGTGTCTGTGCAGGGAGTGAAGCAGAGAAGACCATAGAGATTAAATGCCAATGCCAAGCACTGTCTGACCTAAGGTACATGTATATGGCTGAAGGGTCCTGTTATATACTTAAGGTAGGGAGGGGATTTCCTATTTTTTTTTAACATATACTTCATTTAAAAACTAATGTATTTCCTTTCAAAATTTGATGAAGGGATTATTGTATTAAAGTATTGTTTTGAGGTGACAGTTTGTCCTTTAAACAAGCAGAAGGGATAATTAATTTTACTACTTTTGAACGCAAGCGTAATTTACAAAAACAGTAACAATGGCTGGAATTCTCAACAGTAGGACTGAATAGAAATGGGTTCTGCACAATTTAATGTTTATTATAATTGGGCCATTTTGTTTGTTAGTGTTCTGATATATATGATATGTAATGGATCCCCTATACTCCGCCTGAGTATATCCGCTGTAGTTCTCCCAAATCCCAAGTGAAGCAGTGATTAAAGCTCTGAGCTACCCAAACATCAGCCTAGACTTGATGAAGGGTACAAGAAGCCTGGTTTATTATGGCTCAGTGGCCAGCTTATATACAAAGACAAGATACAGTAAAACACGCCCAGCACACTCCCACAACACTCCCCTGAATTTCTGTGTCAGAATGACTAAGCATAAAACATGAAATATTAAAAATACATCTAAGACATAGAGGAACCCCCACAACTATTATATTCCCGGATAGCTTGGATCTGAGCGCCCAAGTTGTCCAAATAGCGCTCAGATTCCACTAATACAGCCGAATTGCCACCTGGGTAAAGTTTTGACCGACCGCACATGAGGCGTCTGCCCAAATCAGTCCAGAGATTCAGTGGTAGCGGTCGGTCAATTTCAGGAGTTCCAAAATGAACAAAAAGATGAACGGTTCCCCTGGCTCATAGCTAGCGTTTGTTCACCTTGTTCGTGCGAACAAACTTATCGAACAGCGCTCTCCTGGCTTGTCGCGGAAAGAAGCAGGCGGTCGTATGATTTTACCGGTGTTTGCAAGGTCAAGTGTCCGACAGAGTTCCAGACACTCGACGACCAAGTCCCGCTGCCTGTGTTCGTGTGACAAGATGGCCGCCGTTTTCTCCAGCATGTGGAGTTCGGTTATTTAGTACCAAGTGCTATAATCTATTTCCCAATTTACAGTTGGCTACATCCGCATTTTACCAAAAGATTATATTATTATAATTGAAAATGGCAACAACATATAACAAATATGACGTTTTCATTCGATTACGGTACAATACAGAACGCAAGTCATTTAAAAAGATATTATTAAATATATAGAAAGAAATGGCGACATCAGGGTAATTATTAAAGCAACTCCTGATCTAATATTAGCCCTTCTGTTGCTGCTGTGGTGTAAGAGACTAAAAGACACCATATTTTTGGGTCCCTCATGCCAATACGTGGTTTGTTGGTCCCGATTTGTTTAGTTTTATTAATTAATTTATTTTCTAACAAATTGTTCTCTGGCTTTTTGTGCTGCCAGTGTGTAAATATTACAGATTTCTATAATTTCGCCTGAATTTATTTTGCGAATCTTCCACCTACTGGAACATATTTGAGGGAATTTAGAACTCTTTCAATATTTGATGAATTCTATACTTTGTTGTGGATTCCTTGCTGTGAATTTCATATTCTAAACCAGATGTTGTGCTGTATATGTGCCCATTCAGAGAAAATTCAAAGTTCAAAGTAAATGTCAAACTTTAGACTTAAATATCTGAACTGGAAGCATTTCTGGATTAGATAATTTTTCTAATGAGCTATTTTGGTCTTAAATATAAAATTCACTTCTAATTCCAGACAATTCTGATTTCTTTCTATATATTTAAAGGGACACTATAGTCACCTGAAAAACTTTAGGTTAATGAAGCAGTTTTGGTGTATAGAACATGCCCCTGCAGCCTCACTGCTGAATCCTGTGCCATTTAGGAGTTAAATCCCTTTGTTTATGAACCCTAGTCACACCTCCCTGCATGTGACTTGCACAGCCTTCCATAAACACTTCCTGTAAAGAAAGCCCTATTTAGGCTTTCTTTATTGCAAGTTCTGTTTAATTAAGATTTTCTTATCCCCTGCTATGTTAATAGCTTGCTAGACCCTGCAAGAGCCTCCTGTATGTGATTAAAGTTCAAAGAAGAGATTGTGATACAATTATTTAAGGTAAATGACATCTGTTTGAAAGGGAAACCAGTTTTTTTTTTCATGCAGGCTCTGTCAATCATAGCCAGGGGAGGTGTGGCTAGGGCTGCATAAACCGGACCAAAGTGATTTAACTCCTAAATGGCAGTGAATTGAGCAGTGAAATTGCAGGGGAATTATCTATACACTAAAACTGCTTTATTTAGCTAAAGTAATTTAGGTGACTATAGTGTCCAAATTGTAAATCTGGGGGAAATCTGGTGATTTGTTTTATGTTATTTTTTTTTATGGTTTTGTATATGTGCGAGACTACTGATGAGAAATTGATTTGAGACTTTTGCAATAAATTGTTCCAACTGTATCCCATTTGTCCCTGCGTGATTGTTGTAACCAATGAAAATAGATACTATTTCTATTGTGTTTGGAATGCCATCAAAGTAGCAAAAGGCAAAATATCTTAGAGAAAACAAACTAGCAGATAAACAATCTTACCAAAACTTCACTCTTAATACTGTTAATATTGTCTTCAATTTGCGTACCCAAAGATGTAGCAGCAGTCATTAAAATTCAGATAGGCCATTGTGTGTTCTCTCCTTTCTCTCTGAGAATACTATACCTGTACTGGTGATTTTTATAACATTACTGTTTTGCCTTGATTAACCTAACAGACTGGGACACAGCAAAAAAATGAAATTCATCCGAAAAAACATTTTGTTTCAGACAAACCGAATTTCGTCCATTGAGAAATTCGGCTTGTATTAATATCGTCCAATAACGTTTACTTTTTTTATTTTTACTGAATCAAATTATGCATTCTCAAGCTTTTCTTAATGATGTTCTTTCAGCTGTTTAGTATATACTTCCCTAATCCTCTATGGCAGCGTTTCCCAATTAGTGTTCCGCAGAACCCTTAGCGTTCCGCAAGAACAAAATTAGTATTCCGATTCCCAATGGGTATCTCTAAACAGGGGTCTGGTCAGGCGCCCCAGATCTTTTAAAGGGGAATATTCTAGCTCCTAATCTTTGAAAACTAGGATATTCCCTTTAAGAGATTTTTATTTTGTGGCAATACTCCCTAGTGTTATAAAATATTATCAAAATACACCATAAGAGTAACATATATCTGGATTCTAACTAGTATCCATACCTTTTATACTATTAAAGATGAGGCTAATTAATATTAACATCCTTTTATTCGGATTTTTACTGTACTATTTATTTTCACACATGGGAGGTGTAACCACATGGTTGCCTGTTTTTTTTTGCTTTTTACTCTGGTCTCTGTTTTATATCTTTATTGATATACTACAATCTCAGTTACTAAATTTGCTGAATGTATTTTTTTTATTTTTTAAATTCTTTATTTTTGACGTGCAGCAAGATATCATGGATAGGTTACATATTTAAGATAATAAATCACATTTACGGTTATCCAGCAAACGAAATAAGAAAACAGCACAAATTTTTGAATACAGGAGGTATGGGAACAATACCAGGCTGGCACTTGCTAGGGTAGTCATAGGAGTGGTAGGATGCGTTAATCAAGTCAGGTCTGGCGTTCAGTTTAGGCCTGTACCGGTAGGTGGGCTGTTTGTAGGGATATTAATCTATTCAATTAAATGACCGGCTTGCTTTAGAGCCCCATTACCCTGGGGGAGGGGGAGGTCGTATTATAGGTGGGCACAGCCATCGTGTATTGCTTAGTGGGGAGATGTTTCGGGTAGGTCCTCGTTAATTGAGGTCATGCATTAGAAGAGAGCGAAAACGCAAACTTAACATAACAATGATAAAACTAAAATCAGGTTACAACATTAGACGCTGCAGAGGTGTTTGACCGTCCCGGGTTAGGCTTGGGTTATCAGGGTCTCTTCACTCATTGCCTGGTGCGTTCCTGGGTGTGAAAGGCACCACGTTGATACCGGAGAAACTGACGGAAGCGAAGCACAGAGAGATGGACACAGGTTTCTTCAGGAAGGAAGAGATTCTTTATTGGATCACCGATCGGGACTCAGAGGGACTAACGTCACCAAAATACAACAAGTTCTGAGCCCCGGACAATAGTGCAGGCTCCTTATATAGGCACATAACTCCTCCCATATTAAGCTCCACCCGCACATTCTCTTGACCAATCAATACAAATAAGAATTAACTTCCTGCTTGACCGCATGGCCTGTCCAGCACAATGGAGGAGGGGAATACTACATCCTGTATTCTTGCACATGCTCCGTACACTACTGATCGTATCTTGCCTCGTGCAACCAACTGATCGATACGTCAGCATATGCACGTACACATGCCACGTGGTAATCTCGGCCTACTAAATGTATTTTTACCGAGATTCCACCACATTCCCCCCTTTGATGCCTCTTGATATTTCACAATTACTTGAGGCATCACTTAACCTCAGTTTGCATACTGTCAGGGATCTTACCTGGAGTGGGAGTCCGGCAGGCAGAGTTAAGGCACCCTTTGCAATTCGGCACAGACCGAGGGGACTCAGGACAGAAATCCCCAAGGGTGTGACACAGTGCACTGGGGCTGAAATAACCAGTGCTTCCTGGAACGCAGTACAGACAAGGGAAATCCAGAAGAATAGTCGGTAACAGAATCAGAAGTCAGGACGGGCAGCAATCAGGCGAAAACAGTAGACGAGCAGGAGATCAAAACCAGGAGTCAGATAAACAGCAGTGAAACCAAGCGGAACAGGAAACACGATCTGACAACGAGGACCAGACTTGCGGGGTTTAAATAGGAAGACAGCCAATAATCATGGAACCAGGAACAGGTGTGCAAATCCCAGGCAAACAGGCTCAGACTACAGGATATCACGAACATGTAGAAACAGTCCAAGATGCGTGGAGCCCAATGTAAGGATCCTGACTGGGATGCAGGCAACTCAGGTTCGATCCCAGCCAGACCCAAATACACAATATTGTGTAGAACCAAATGATGATCCTGACATTACCCCCCCCTCAAAGACGCCGTAGGCGAGAAGAGGAAGGCAAGTACGACCCAGGAGGTTACTTTTTAGTTTTCTTGGTTTTAGTAGTACCTGTAGGAGTGGAGGTCATAGCTCTTAGGGCTTTTTCAAAAACTTGCAAGTCCTCCTTCCGGACTAGAGTCCCATTAGAGGCATAGGTACAGCCAGCAGGAGGGACTTCCTTGATAGGACTTGCAGTGGTTGTGGTGCTTGCCTTCCTAGAAGCAGACTCCTTAGTGGAAATAGCGATCTCAGGTTCTTTCGTAACTGATTCCAGCACATCCTCAGGAGCAACAACTGTAGAAGACGGAGGATTGTTCAAAGTGGTCAAGCAAGGACAGGCAGCATGTTGGCAGACAGGTCTCATAGGATATGCCGGAGTAGTACCCAGACGGAGAACCCGAGGCCTAGAAGGACGAATGGGACAAAAAGAGATTAAATGCCCTCTCTCCCCACAGTAAAAACACAGTCCATGCGCCACCCTTCTTGCCCTTTCTTGAGATGACTGACGACACCTAACCAGTCCAATCTCCATGGGTTCTTCCGCCTCGCTGTCAGATGTTTCAGGCATTTCAGGAGACTTGGGAGTGATAGGGTTAGTAGTAACATCAGTCCGAGTGTAAGGAGTAGTGTAAACCATTTCCAGTCCGGGTTGCAATATATGGGAAGCAACAGTAGGTGTTCTCTGTACATAGGATTTTTGTGTCTTGTTGCATTGTAGCCCCAAGGACCGAATAAAGGACTCCCAGGAATCCAGGACTGGGCTTTTGGTGAGTAACAATTGGTGGGCCCAAATCTTAAGGTGCCCCGACAATAAGGTAATTGCTGTCCTCACTTTAATGGCATCTGTGGCATAGGTAAGTGGTCTCAAGGAGAACAGGATCTCGCAGTCAACCTTGAAGGTGTCAAACTTAGACCGGATCCCAGAAAATTTCTCAGGTAGAGCAACCAGCGGTTCAGATAGTCCAGAGTCATAGGTTACTCCTCCTTTAAGGGAAGCCAGCTCCTGCTGTAAGCCCTGCAAAGCCTGGGTGAGCTGGGAAACTTGCTGGGTCAAGGCTGCAACGGTACTCCTCAACTCTGCAGACTCCATTTGGTCAGATCGTACTGTCAGGGATCTTACCTGGAGTGGGAGTCCGGCAGGCAGAGTTAAGGCACCCTTTGCAATTCGGCACAGACCGAGGGGACTCAGGACAGAAATCCCCAAGGGTGTGACACAGTGCACTGGGGCTGAAATAACCAGTGCTTCCTGGAACGCAGTACAGACAAGGGAAATCCAGAAGAATAGTCGGTAACAGAATCAGAAGTCAGGACGGGCAGCAATCAGGCGAAAACAGTAGACGAGCAGGAGATCAAAACCAGGAGTCAGATAAACAGCAGTGAAACCAAGCGGAACAGGAAACACGATCTGACAACGAGGACCAGACTTGCGGGGTTTAAATAGGAAGACAGCCAATAATCATGGAACCAGGAACAGGTGTGCAAATCCCAGGCAAACAGGCTCAGACTACAGGATATCACGAACATGTAGAAACAGTCCAAGATGCGTGGAGCCCAATGTAAGGATCCTGACTGGGATGCAGGCAACTCAGGTTCGATCCCAGCCAGACCCAAATACACAATATTGTGTAAAACCAAATGATGATCCTGACACATACACCTCAAGTTACCTTGAACCAGACCAGACTTATCTTATGATGTGGATCTTCAACACTCATCTTCCTGCATTGGTTCTCCCTGATCTAGAGCCTCATATTTATAAATTGCCATTATCTGTGCAGCAGCCTTCCTCTCTGCTATATTTTCTATCAGGCTTTGCACAGACCTAACTACTAAGGGTATAAGACACGGCAGGAGTAGACACAACATTAAAATCAGTAGGACTCCACCTACCACTGCCTTAAGCCCTCCAAACCACTCATACCAGCTACCAAACCAACTACTTGGATTATACCCTTTCCATACCTGAGTAGGCACATGCGCTAGTTTAACCATATGGCTAGTAAGCTCAGCTATTGCTTGCCCTTCGTCATCTATTTGAAGACAGCAATTGCTCAGGTTAAACTTCCCACATACACCTCCCTCTACTGCCAAAAGGTAATCCAAGGCTAATCTATTTTGGTAGACTGCTGTCCTCATCCTGGTATTATGCTTCGCTAAAAGATTGAGCGCTTGTGATGTCTCGTTAGTAATAATCTCAACCACCGCCTGTAATCTTATAATACGGTTGAGCATATAAATAGGGGTTCTATAACCAAAGGTACCATCTTCTGCCCACGTGGCTGGCCCATAATAATCTATAATACGCTGGGGAGGCCATTCATTATCTTCCCAGGCGCCTATCTCTATGGGTCCCCTTTTCTTCCTATGATTCACATCATACACTTTAACACCTAAAGTCTCACCTGTTTCAATCGGTAACAAGAAGAAGGATGGTTTGAGCATACCCAACACACATGCCCCTTCCCAGTCCTGTGGCAACTCCGAATAGGCTTTCTTACCACAGATCCAGTACAAATTTGCTGGGGCTCTCCAGGTAGATGTGATGGATAAATCAAACCACACATCCTTTAAATTGGCGTATCTAGCAAACGGGTTAGATGGTTCTGAGACATTTGAAGCCGACCACCAAGTTGTATTCTTTGTATCATCATCATAAGCTTTTTGCCCTAGACAAGTTAATTCTCCTACAGAAGTATTATACATTATTCCTTTCCTTGCTATGCAAACATAACCTATGATGGAGGTCTTTAATCTCCACTCAGATTTACCTCTAACGCTCATATGATAATCGGCTTGTGTAGATATTAATTGGTCAACTGCCTCAGAACCGGACATTACCTCCTTTGCTTCCCAAGGCCATTGGTCTCCCATGTTAGTACCTCCACACACATAGCAGTTGGTAACATTAAGACTACCGGCAATACTTTCGGCTAAATCAATGAACAGGTTTTTAGCATTATGGGGGATCTTATTATCTATGCTCATCTCTTCATAAAAGGAATGGTATACTTGATGAGTTTGGGAGGATACCGTATCAGTCTCTATCCCTATAAACAATACTGTCCCAGGATCTAAACCCGTCCCGTATATTTGAAACCCAAATAAATTGCCATACTTGTCTAAGAACTTGTCGGGGTTATTTATAAGTATATGGACTGGGTTGCATTCCATAGACTTACAATATGGGCTGGTAGGCAACTTAGTCACTATCATGTCTTTGTCTACTGTCTGTCCCCAAGTTGCCCACCCCACACAAGACCAATATGGGCAAAAGTTATAGTCTCTATTTGGGCATCTAGGACTCACATATTTATTTTTACTACTGGGACAAATATATTTATCATTAGACCCATACGTCCTCTCCCATCTAAGATCCCCACATACATTCCACGGCTTTCTACCACTTGATATCGCTTTACACGCATCAAATAGCAGAACACCCGAAGAATGTACGGATTCTAACACCGTCTTATTAATTAGGGTTCCCTGAGGATCTCCATTCCTGAGAGTCAACCAAATTGTACGAGGTTGATACTCCGGACTGAAGCACTTAGGTTCTCCTATTCCTAAATGGCACACACTATATTCTATATTTAGGTATCTACATCTCGATACATCTCCTTTACACTCGTATTGTGAATGCCAAATTAGGGTTTGGGAAATATGGTTACCTGTTCTTGTAGTCTTAATGCATACCTCACAGCTAGGAGTGTCGGTACCTCTACCTTCCTGAATATAAAAATACACATAAATAAACATTATCATCAACACATCTTTCGCCGTCATCCTCAGTCTTCGTCCGTGCGAAGGCACCTCAGCTTCCAGGATGTAAGGGCTGCAGGGAATGGAGTTCTGCTCGTCTTCACAGGAGTCCCTTCGAGACTTTCCCTGGCTTATATACTATACGTCGGTGGGCGGACAGGCTTTATTATGGCCTTCTCACTCACGCACCAAATCCCTAAAATAATAAAATTTTGTAATCCACACAAGTTCCTCGTTACTCCGACTGAGTAGTGCGTTTTAACCGGATCTTGCAGGGATTCTCTGGATCTGCTGTAACTTGCCAAGAATTGACTGCTGCTGGTTTAACCCTGGAGTGATGTATCCACGGAGTCACTTCGGCTACTTTTATCGCTGTAGGGGTAGACAAAAGAACAACATAAGGACCTCTCCACTTGGGCCCTAACGGTACATTATTCCACTCTTTAATCCACACTTGGTCTCCTGGATGGTAACTATGAACAGGGGGATAAATATTCACAGGTAATCTATCTTGTACCCATTTCTGTACCTCCTCCATAGTCTTACCCAACTCTACAACCTGCTGCCGGGTAATTCCTTCTCCCAACTGACTCAAGTCCCCCCTTAAGTTACCAAGTATGGGAGGTGGTCGCCCATACATGATTTCAAAAGGAGAGAGGCCCATCCTTCTGGTAGGGGTACTGCGGATTCGCAATAGAGCTATGGGTAAGAGAACGTTCCACTTAAGTTGGGTTTCCTGACACATTTTAGCCAACTGATTCTTAATAGTTCTATTCATTCTCTCTACCTTACCAGAACTCTGGGGTCTATATGCCGTATGAAGCCTCCACTTTATACCAAGCATATGAGTCAGTTGTTGTAGGCACTGATGAACAAAAGCTGGACCATTGTCCGATCCTATAGAACAGGGTAGTCCATATCGGGGTATTATTTCTCGTAGCAGGAATCTCACAACTTCTCCTGCTTTCTCTGTACGAGTAGGACATGCTTCTACCCAGCCTGAATAGGTGCACACAATTACCAGCAGTTAACGATGTCCACCCGATTTAGGCATCACTGTAAAGTCAATTTGTAAATCGGACATGGGGAGTCCCCCCATAAACTGGACTCCTGGTGGCTTTACTGGTCCTTGTCTTGCATTATTTTTAGCACACGTTACACATCTTCGTACAATGGCCTGAGTCAAGTTGGACAATCTTGGTATGTAGAAATGTTTTCTGAGAGATTCTTCTGTGCTGTCTCTCCCAGAATGTGTCCCATTGTGATAATTTTGGACAATTTCTACCGCTAGTGATGCTGGTATGACTATTCTTCCATCTTCTAGCTGATACCACTTGTTCTCCAAATACTTTCCTGGTTCAGTCTTTAACCACTCCTCTTCTTGAGCTGTATAAACTGGAGTCCATTGAGACAGTGGAGTTGGTATAAGAGCAGCTATATGCCCCACATATTCCTGTCTTCCTGATTCAGCAGCATGCTTAGCTGCACTATCTGCCATCCGATTTCCTTTGGTTACATCACCATCTCCTCTCAGATGCGCTCGACAATGTATGATACCGACTTCTTTCGGCTCCCACACTGCTTCCAATAGTTGTAGGATTTCAGCTGCGTACTTGATTTCTTTGCCTTCTGAATTCAGTAGTCCTCTTTCTTTATACAAAGCTCCGTGGGCATGAGTGGTTAAAAACGCATATTTGGAGTCCGTGTAGATGTTCACTCTTAAACCTTCAGCCAATTGTAACGCTCGTGTCAGTGCTATCAATTCTGCCTTTTGTGCTGATGTTCCTTTCGCCAGTGGCCGAGCTTCTATCACCTTGTCTATTGTTGTTACTGCATATCCTGCATAGCGGATCCCTTCTTTCACATAACTACTGCCGTCGGTATAATATTGAACATCGGGGTTCTGGATGGGAAAATCACGAAGATCTGGTCTACTTGAGAATACTTCATCCATTACTTCCAAACAATCATGTTGACTTTCAGTAGGTTGTGGCAAAAGGGTAGCTGGATTTAAGGTGTTTACAGTCTCTAAATGCACTCTTGGGTTTTCACACAACATTGCTTGATACTTGGTCATACGGCTGTTACTAAACCAGTGATTTCCTTTGTAATCCAACAACGTCTGTACTGCATGTGGGACTCGTACATAAAGTTCTTGACCCAGAGTGAGTTTATCGGCTTCAGCTACTAGCAGGGCGGCTGCAGCTACGGCTCTTAGACAAGGTGGAAGTCCGCTGGCCACTGCATCCAGTTGCTTAGACATATAGGCAACAGGTCTTTGCCATGATCCCAAGTACTGTGTCAATACTCCCACAGCCATTCTTCTTTGCTCATGTACATACAGGTAGAATGGTCGTGTGTGATCAGGTAGACCTAATGCTGGGGCACTCATCAAAGCCTTCTTCACATCTTCAAATGCCGTTTGCTGTTCTTGAGTCCATAAGAAGGGGTCGTGCTCTGTACCTTTGATAGCTGCATACAGAGGTTTTGCCAGTATCGCGTAGCTGGGAATCCATATCCTACAGAAGCCTGCTGCCCCCAAGAATTCTCGCACTTGTCTTCTATTCTTGGGTATCGGTATTTGGCACACAGCTTCTTTTCTCTCTGGCCCCATAATTCTTTGACCTTCAGAGATATGGAATCCCAGATATTTGACAGTTGGCAAACACAACTGAGCCTTCTTTCTAGACACCTTGTATCCTGCCTTCCAGAGAATGTGTAGTAGATCGTGCGTTGCTTGCTGACAGATTTCTTTTTTAACTGCTGCTATCAACAAGTCATCTACATATTGTAACAATACACACTCTCCTGGGATGGACTCGAAATCCAGTAGATCTTGACTTAGAGCTGAACCAAATAGGGTAGGTGAATTTTTAAACCCTTGGGGCAGTCTTGTCCAGGTCATTTGGCGTTTTGAGCCCGTTACAGCGTTCTCCCATTGGAAAGCGAAAATACATTGACTTTCTGCGGCAATTCGGAGGCAAAAGAAGGCATCTTTGAGGTCTAAGACTGTAAAGTAAGTAGCACCGCCCGGAATTAAAGCAAGCAGGTTATATGGATTGGGTACAACTGGATGTATACTAACAACCGCATCATTGACTGCTCTCAAGTCCTGCACAGGTCGATACTCATCTGTACCGGGCTTTTGAACAGGCAGCAATGGGGTGTTCCAGGGGGAAGTACAGAATTTTAGGATACCATACCGTATGAACTTATCCAGATAAGATTGGATGTTCTTCTTAGCCTTCTGCGGGATGTGGTATTGTCTTAGGCTTACTGGATAAACCCCAAGTTTTAGTTCAATTTTAATAGGTGGAATATTGCGGGCCAGTCCTGGTGGGTTGTTCTCTGCCCAAACTCCTGGTATGTTGAATAAGGACTCATCACTCCTAGGGTTTTGGCTAGTCAACGCTGTATAAAGTCGCCACTCTTCTTCCTTTGGTACGGATAATGTCATAATACCTGAAGGTCCATTAAACTTTAAGGATGTTGTTCCATTTGGTAGGAACGTAATCTGCGCTTGTAATTTAGATAGCATATCACGTCCCAGCAATTGGACTGGACATTCAGGCATATAAAGGAATTGATGTTTTACTACGTGGCCTCCCAATGTACAGAGTCGACTTTTAAGAACCGGTTTTTCAGCACTTCTTCCAGTTGCTCCTATTACAGTAATAGTCCTTCCAGATGGAGGAGCAACTAGATTAGTCACCACTGAATGTTCAGCACCAGTGTCGATCATGAACGCACTCCTTTTTCCCCCTATTGATACATCGACCATAGGCTCCGCTCGACCAAGGGGGATGGAGCCCGGTCGGTATCAATAGTCCTCCATGACCGTGTCAGCCAATCCTACAAAGTCCCTGCCTTCTCTATCGCGGGACCTTTGCGCTGCTGGGAAATACCTATCTTCCCTAACACTTCCTCTGTTCCCATTGCTCCCTCTATTACCATTACTCCCTCCGGGGCCTCCTCTACCTCTCGCTCTGCCTCTAAAGTTTCCATAACCTGCCCTGGGTTGGTCTCTCTCGTACTGCTCTCTTTGTGGACATTCGTTCCTCCAATGCCCTTCTTCCTTGCAATACGCGCACTGATTCCTACTCAAAGGCTCCCTACTCCATCTACTATCGCCTCTATCTGGGCCCCGTCTATCTACGCCTGCGATCGCTACCGCTAGCATATCTGCCTTTTTACGCATCTTGCGCTCTTCCTCTTTCTTACTTTCTGTTTCCCTATTCATATACACCTTATTCGCTACCTCCATTAGTTGGGTGATGGACATACCTGCAAACCCTTCTAACTTCTGTAGCTTGCGCTTAATATCTCCGTAAGCTTGGCTGACAAAGGCGGAGTTCACCATTCGGGAATTATCTGCGTCTTCCGGATTAAAGGGGGTATACAAGCGGTATGCCTCCAATAATCGGTCATAAAAGACAATGGGCGCTTCATCACTTTTCTGAATCACCTCAACTGTCTTCGACATATTAATGGCTTTCTTTCCTCCAGCTTTCATGCCAGCAATTATAGCGTCTCTATAGGCTCTGAGTTGAACCATATCAGCACCATTTACATTCCAATCGGGATCGGTGTTGGGATAATGTGTTGCGGCCCATGCTGATGGATTGGCTTGGTTTAAAGTACGGGCTTTATCCTCTAGCGCTTTAATGGCCGCTTGATTAATTCTTGTCCTTTCCTCATTGTTAAACAAAGTCATTAATAACTGCTGGCAATCAGCCCATGTCGGGTTATGTGTCTGTACTATTGAGGTGAACAGATCAGTCATAGCTTGTGGTTTCTCAGTATACGAGGAATTGTGGGTCTTCCAATTTAAGAGATCGGTTGTCGTGAACGGGACATATACGAAGACTGGGTCAGCATGTGCCATTTGGCCTGCGGCATCGATATAGGCTGACCCGGGATTCAGACGAAGAGGCATCTGATAATGTTTTAATTGTTGGGTACCGGTCAGTTGTCGGGTTTGTATGGGGCTACGTAGAGGGGCGTCAGTTATGGGTTCCAGTCGGGGAGAAATAGGGCATGAGGATGTGGGAGCTTGGTTTTGGGAAAAAGTAGTAAATAAAACACTTCGAGCCGAGCTAGAAGAAGCTTGACCGGAAGTCTGAAGTGGCGCCAAATCAGGATATTCGGATCTAATGGGGATTGGCTCTGGTTCCGGAAGGGGAGATTTAGTACGAGAGGGGGTGGATTCTGTACTGGAGGAGGAAGCGGAAGTGGATGAGGGCAATGAGGGAAGGGTTGCAGGACTTCCTGCATTTGTGTCACTTCCTCTTAACGGAAAGTAAGGGGGCGGCAAAGGGATCTCGGACTCAGGGGGCGTGTCCAAAATGGGCCTAACACCAGTCCTAGTGGACAAACAAGTCCTAGCCACCATGAGGCGACATTGCTCCTCGTGGCATGTCTGAATCCATTTTGGCGAGTCATTTACGGCCTGTCTCCAACAATCAATATAAGGAAACTGGCCGTAAAGTTCAGGCCTACCTGATACAGCCACGTGTAAGCGCTGTACCAGAGTTGGATCCAAACTGCCACGTGGCGGCCATGCCGCAACCAAAGTAGGCCACTCCCTAGTACACAAAGTGACCAAACGTACAGGAGACATTTTAACCCCAAAATCACAAGTTTTGAATCCCTTTTTAAAATTCTTCACCATACAACCTAAGGGATCCGGAATCGTTGACTGCGACGCGCCCATACTTATCAATGGAACGTCGCTGACAACGAATACTATGCACGCGTACTATTCGACAATCACACCCGTTTTCTCTGGCAACAGCACCACGTGGTACAGTTACCAAGTGAAACGTACACGATAACACAATAAACACTCAGGGAATTCCCGTACACACACAGCTGTTACACCAGTCACTAGATAATCAATATTATGCCCTTTGGCGAAACTATACAGTCACCCACGCTATAATTCTCTATATACGAATTACCCGTCTATAACACACCCCAGTAACATCGTCTTTTACAAATAGCGGTTACAGTACGGTTAGCATAGGTCAAAGCACAAGTTAAGGTCACAATACAATTATTAGTGGTTATGGTGTTAAACATGCAATGGACGACAATGATTAGTACTTATATACAGTGTCAGTAAATATACAGGGTTATGGTACCGTGCACTATAATACAGCAACACACTATTAACACTCTCGCTAGACGGCTGAGCTCGCGCTATCTAACAAGATATACACTTTACTGAACAATCTTTATCACATTTACAATTCCCAACTAAACTATTGGCCAGTACCTTGATGGACTACCTAAAACTATATACACCCGTTTTGGTTAGCCACACTGCCCAAGCACCACATATAGCGAGCTAGAGGACCGAATTTACACAGGCGCCTCTTAGTCGATTACTATCAAAAATCTAGTGGGTTCCAAATTTACACGCCTTCCCACTTAGCCAAGATAGGTTGAGAGCTAGCGAACCGAATTTACACAGGCGCCGCTTAGTCTCCCGGTCCCTCCGACCTAGCGAACGTAATACACCCTAGAACGCTAGTCTAGACAAGACACCGGTGTCCGGCTAGGGCTATTTACACAGGACCCCGCCTGACTAACCAAATCAAACGGTCTGACTAAAGAGCGTTCGATTGAGCGGTGCGCCTTCGCTCCTTCCCTCCGACAGAGGGGGCAGATTCCATACACAAATAACCCCTTATGGGCCTACCGCACAATCGGTATACCCCTAGTGGGTCTGCCGTCTAAAACAGCAGTTGTCTTACCTCCTCGTTCCTGAACCTGAGTTCACACTCATCGACGGGGACACCCCAGCACTTCTTACGTAGAGGCCGATGATCTCCTGGACAACAGACCAGTGGCGCCGAGACGAAGGGAGGTCCACGCAGAAGTTCAGGGGTGCAGCCGTAGAGAACGTGGGCAAAGATAGACCGTCTCACGCCTCTGCCTCTCAGCTACCGTTGAACGATGAGCTTCCCGGCCAATGCACCAAATGATACCGGAGAAACTGACGGAAGCGAAGCACAGAGAGATGGACACAGGTTTCTTCAGGAAGGAAGAGATTCTTTATTGGATCACCGATCGGGACTCAGAGGGACTAACGTCACCAAAATACAACAAGTTCTGAGCCCCGGACAATAGTGCAGGCTCCTTATATTGGCACATAACTCCTCCCATATTAAGCTCCACCCGCACATTCTCTTGACCAATCAATACAAATAAGAATTAACTTCCTGCTTGACCGCATGGCCTGTCCAGCACAATGGAGGAGGGGAATACTACATCCTGTATTCTTGCACATGCTCCGTACACTACTGATCGTATCTTGCCTCGTGCAACCAACTGATCGATACGTCAGCATATGCACGTACACATGCCACGTGGTAATCTCGGCCTACTAAATTTATTTTTACCGAGATTCCACCACAACGTTACCTATGTCCCACTGTGTGGGGGACATATGAGCAATTTCTGGGTCTGTTTGGTCGGGTAGTCCGAGGGCTTGAAAAAAGCCGGGTGCACCCGTGTTGTGTTCCTTGCCGTCTCGTTAGGTACACAGCATGCGTGTTATGCCCCATCTGTAGCGAATCCCAGCTGCCTGTAGTCGCTGAGTAACGGGACGTAGTGATGCTCTCCATGCGAGAGTGGAACTGCTGAGGTCTTCATAGAAAGATAGAGAGGAACTTTCAAAGTTCAGCGGTTGTCTGTCTCGAACGGCAGACGTCACAACCCGCTTGTCTGCAAGGGATCGGAAGGTCACAATCACATCCCGCAGAGGAGCTGTCGTGGGTCCGCGGGCTCGGCCCACTCGGTATATCCCCTCAGTGGGCATCGATTACACCTGCTTGGGTGGTAGTAGTGAGGATAGTAGGTGTCTGACATACTGAGGTAATTCTTCAGTGCTTATGTCACTGCTCACCCCCTAATCTTCAGGTTGAGTCGGCGCTGAGTATCTTCAAGGCCTGCATCCCGGTGGGCAAGTGTTGCATATTGTTGTGTGAGCTGTTGGGTGAGTAGGGCCGCGTCGAGGTGAGTCTGGCGGGCCATCACGGCTTCCTCTTCAACTGACTTCATGCGGCCGGAGAGGGTATGCATGTCCTCCCGGATCTGTGCACAATCAGCTTGAAACATTGAACGTAGCTCTTGCAGGAGGAGTTTAAGGTCTCCCTTGGTAGTTGGGGCGCTGTCTGCGTCCACCTCCGTAGCCCTTCTCCCCTTCTTAGCCGCAGAGGCCCTGGCTTCTGGAATGGGGTCTGGAGCATCATACTCCAACTCACCTGAGGAGCAGGAAGGCGATCTTTGCAGCGGGGCCGCCATCTTGGGCTGCGGCCTAGTGCAGAGCAGATCCCCGATATCACGGGATCCCTCGCTCCGTTCTTGTCGGGATTTGAGGGTCTTTTTCCCCATGCTGGTCGGAGGCGGTAGGTATCAACCGGGCTCCGTTTTGGGTTTTCTGCACGCCTCAATGTGGGCTCAAAACAGCTTTTCTCCCGGAGCTCGTCTGAGATGCGACTTGGCACGATGGCTGCTAGCTCCGCCTCTGGATGTATTTTTACATGTACTGATTTGAGCCTTGCAGGCTTTCTTACGATTCACTAAGGTCTCAATCACATATGACTGGTAATACACATTACCGAAGGTGGAACACATAATAGCCGCCAGTTGGAATGCATACGTCACCCGGAAGTGAAAACTGGAAGTGACATACCGGACATGACGTCATACGGGCACAGTACCCGCGAAAATCAAATAAGGAATCCTCTGAAACAGCTGGACAGTGTGGAAGACGCCGCTTGGACCACCAATGGGAAGAGATGACAGCCACATACAAGGAAGGACTGGAGAGAGAAGGGTTATGCTGCTATTTTGTCCTTTTGTTAGGATATTTCCATTCCATAGTTCCATTGATATTGGCACAGTTTTATGGTACATTTACAGTATCACACTATTGTACTGCTTTTCTTTCTGTAGATTATCAGCTATACCCTTCTGCTATCCATATACACATTCTATTTGTATGGGATAAGGTCTGGAACATCCCAAGAGGAAGCCGTTATATTACTATGATAAGTTAATTCTTTTGTAAAATTTACATCTAGAGGTGGGTATATAAACACTCTGCTGCTTTTCTGTTACATACTGTGTATCTGTGTGCCAAGGTGTGTGTATCTGTCAGTATGTGTATCTGTGTATTAGTATTTTTGTCAGTGTGTGCCGGTGTGTATCTGTGTTTGTATATGCCAAAGTGTGTATCTGTGTGTCAGTGTGTATGTATCTGACACACAGATACACATGCCTTTACACACAGATGCACACTGTGTGTCAATGTGTGTGCATCTGTGTACTAGTGTGTATGTGCCGGTGTGTATCTGTGTTTGTATTTGCCGGTTTGTTTCTGTGTCAAGGTGTGTGTATCTGTGTTTGTATGTGCCAGTGTGTGTATCTGTGTCAGTGTGTGCATCTGTGTCAAGGTGTGTGTCTGTGTCCGTGTTCATGTGTATGTGTCGGTGTGTTTCTGTTGGTAGTGTGTAAGTATGTATGTGGCAGTACATGTTCAGACATCCAAGCAATCAAACACCATCACAACACACACTCCTGCAAACACAAACATGACATAAAAAGACACCCCTGAATTCTAACTCCAAAATTATATACAAACACCAATACTACACAAAAATGTACATCCACGGGGGCCGGGCCTGGACCGCGGAGAGGAGAGGACGCTAACCTGTACAGCTCCTGCTCCTGCGGTACACATTAAGCAGAATACAACCAGTAAATCCAATCGGCCCGAAAAGGCCACCAGGTGGAAGGGGACAAAGAGGGGCACACAAGGATGCCACACAAGCGACCCTTTCAACGTAACTCGCCTGGTACTCCTGCGGGGCCTACACGTGTGGTAGGCATGAGGGAGACGGCCGCTCCCCCGCTGACAAACATGGCTGAAAAACGGAGACCGGACCCACGTTCCCCTCCCTCTGGACTGGTGGGGGTTATCCTGGTCCACTTTCAGGAGACCCTGATACAACCCGGCGAGAGAGCTGCGGCGACACAGGGGCCTGAAACAAGTGGCGGCAATGAATACAAAATGGTGGATGCAGTGTGCTTATCCAGCAATCGAAACTAACAGTTGGAGGTGGAGCTCTGGCTGGACAAAACTTTTAACGTTTTCTGGGAGAAGCTTGAGGCCCTTCTGTTCCCAATAGTCCCAGATAAAGTGCCCATCGCCCGACCGTGCACTCACCCAAGCACGACTAAACGGGAGACGGCACAGATACCTCTTGCACCGGGTCCCCCGGAAAGACGGAGCTGGTGGGAAACCAACAAGAGACAGGCAATCAGAGCTCCACCAGGTGGCAGAGGAAGCAAGGCAACAGCCCCATGGAACCTGCAAGTATCTGTTCCGATGCACACCAGCCCACTCTCCAGCAAACCTAGTACCGAGGGAGCATTGCCAAGAGGACTGAGCTGCCTGACCTGCTGGGAATCGGCGCAGGTCTGTACTTTGCCCACACAAGGCATAGGCTGATCGGCATCGCGGGAGAGAGACTCACCCTAGGGTACCTGTACTACCTGCTACCCACAACTGCTCGAACACTTACTTTCTTATTCACATTAGATGGCAGGACTGTCATTCTCCACTGCCCGCCCAAACCCCTTGAAATGCCTAGTGCTGCTCCTCACCACACAACCTACAAGCGGCCTCCTGGGGTATACCACACCACTTGCCCTAGCTTCAGGACCAAGCCTGCCCACATACACTGAACGGTGATCCTAGCGAGTCAACTCTCCACTCTCTGGCATGAGGCGACCTTTGCCAATGTTATAGTTTATTATCTGGTTAACCTTCAATTCTCCTCATAGCGCAGATGATATGAAATGTAAAATGTGCACAGTCTCTCATGTCATACTATTGTCACACATTTAGCATATACTTCTTGAACAGCTTGTTTATGTTAGGATTGTGCATTTCAGATTTTCCATCTTTGTCACTCCTCTGAGTATTCTTTCCTGACATGCACGTCTTGCTCACTCATTTAAACTAAACTGGAACCTATACTGTTGATATATTGATCTCACTAACTTAAAAATGTGCCTGACTAACGACTACCGCAACCTGTATTGCAAATGTTTTCCAATAGTGATGTCCCGAACGGTTCGCTGGTGAATAGTTCCTGGTGAACATAGCTTGTTCGCGTTCGCCACGGACGGCGAACATATGCGATGTTCGGTCCGCCCCCTATTCGTCATCATTGAGTAAACTTTGACCCTGTACCTCACAGTCAGCAGACACATTCCAGCCAATCAGCAGCAGACCCTCCCTCCCAGACCCTCACACCTCCTAGACAGCATACAATTTAGATTAATTCTGAAGCTGCATTCATTTTTTTTTTATTATTATATTATTTATTTTTTTTGTGTGTGTTTGTGTTTATTATACATTATCCCCCATAGCCAGTAACCTGTGTTTTTTATACATTATCCCCCATAGCCAGTAACCTGTGTTTATTATACATTATCCCCCCATAGCCAGTAACCTGTGTTTATTATACATTATCCTCCCATAGCCAGTAACCTGTGTTTATTATACATTATCCCCCCATAGCCAGTAACCTGTGTTTATTATACATTATCCCCCCACAACCAGTAACCTGTGTTTATTATACATTATCCCCCATAGCCAGTAACCTGTGTTTATTATACATTATCCCCCCATAGCCAGTAACCTGTGTTTATTATACATTATCCTCCCATAGCCAGTAACCTGTGTTTATTATGCATTATCCCTCCCATAGCCAGTAACCTGTGTTTATTATACATTATCCCCACATAGCCAGTAACCTGTGTTTATTATACATTATCCCCCATAGTCATTTATCGTTGGACCTAGGCAGCATGATGTCTTAGGCCGGCCCAGAGAGTGAGTGAGTGAGTGAATAATATAATATATATGTTCAGAAACATATTAGTAATATATGTAAATCGGGTTCATGCAAAGAGGGTGAAAAGGTATTAAAGAAAAACACACTTATTGCATCAAATTTACAAAGCCAAACTTTTAAAAGCTTTCCTCATTTCTTTCTCGGGATGAGGAATATAACGGTTGTAGACTGAGGATTTCCATACGCCCAATCTTTTAATAATATGCACTGGAGTGTCAGTGTTGAAGGAGACCGAAGCTGCCCCTATTCTAAATGAAAGACCCGAGACATGGATACAACCCAATCTTAGGAGTTGTGTTCTGATGTAGAAGATGAATTTAGCCGTAGTCAGAGGGATTCAGTGAGAGTAGTGGTGAAATGTGTGTGGCATGACTGAGTGTGGGCAAGTAAGAGCCAAGTATTTTAACTGGGCACTAGTTCTAGGTGGGATAAAGTGGTATAGCGGATGGATGAGTAGTTTGGTTCGTTTTAGAGGTTTGTAGAGAAAGTATATAGTGATCATGATTTTTAGCGATATCCAATACTTTTAAGGTGGTCCCAGTGCCACCACTCATATCTGGTGTCACAAAAGCTTGCATTTAAAAAAACAACAACTTTTTACACCCCTCCCCATTAATGCCCATCCTCGGGAACACGAACTTCGCACCAGGTATGTCCCCGACACGCATCCACCACTTTTATAAAAACCAAACCATCGTACCCTTCACAGACCTCCCCCGGCAAACCCCCCTCACAACTAAAGACCTGTTCCGATATCTACAAATCCGCAGTTATGTAGAAACACCACACATACGACAGGCTAGCATTACCCCACTCACGCCACTAGAAAATGCATGCATAAACCACCCACTCCAAAAGGGACAAATATCGAAAATATACTCCATACTGAGTAGACACACACGAGAAAGCTCTATGCCTTACGTTGCAGCCTGGGAAAGAGACCTGGGCCCCACAAGAGAACAAAGCGACTGGACAGACATATGGGAAGCCACCGCAACAATATCAATATGTGTCAATCACAAAGAACAAGCCTATAAAACCCTTTTTAGATGGTACCTCACCCCACTACGCTTAAAGCAAATGAAACAAACAAACTCAGACCTATGCTGGAAAGGCTGTGGGAGTAAAGGTACATACCTACACACATGGTGGGAATGCCCCAAGGTAACCATACTATGGCAGCAAATAGCACAAAAGGCGACACAAGCACTTCACACAACCATTCCGATGGACCCATGGCTTTGGCTATTATCCAGACCCCTAAGCGATATCCCTAGAGCACAGAACAAACTCATAGCCAAATTGGCACTAGCCACCAGGAGGGCAATAGCCGAAACGTGGGGAAGCCCAGACACCCCTACCATGACACAGATTGCACGGAAAATAAATGAAGCCATGACCATGGATAAACTCACAGCCCTCATACATGACACTACTAAATACTTCAACAAAATCTGGGATCCATGGCTATACGAATTCCCACCTAACTGAAACAACTCAACACAGTAATGGTGGACCAGGCGGGTGAGCCCACCCGAGGTGCATAACCCGGTATAAACCAAAACCCCCCCCCTACCTACGACCCGCAACGACTCACCCCTGACCCCACCCCATACCAAACCCCCCACCCTCTCACTTACATACACTATACTCACACCACATCACACCCACCCTACCTCACTCCAGCACACTAGCTGCACACCTCATGAACAATCAATTCGACCACCTTAACTCGCAAATACACGCACCACATAACAGAAAAATCCCGAGACAACATGTCTAGGGAACCCCGGAGATAAACCTACACCCACGTCTCTTGACACACATACACCCAGTCGGACATAGGATAATCGCAACCCATATAAAACCATCAAACCCGACGAGGACGAAAATATCACCATGAACCCATAATCTCGACCAATAGAAACCACAGAGCACAAGGTTCACTTGCCCAACACAAAGACTATCTAACCACACTGACCACCCCACTCCCTATACCCTTGTCCCACCCCTATTGGTACTCCCCCCCCTCACGTTCTTCGTAGAGGAACACTACGAACCAAGACCGAGACAAAGCCCAGAAGACAAGAACCCTAGGGATACCCTAGAGCTCAATTTAGGATTCATCTATCATACCGATAAGCTGACAAGTCACCACTAGAAGACATACACTACGAACCTGCCCAAAACCAGAACAACAAAGTAGACTCACTCCCCCATAAAAACACTAGGACCTACCACACAAACAACAGATCAAGCAGACAGCAAAGTCACAAGTTATACAACTAAATACCTCACAAAACTCTTAGACTCAATTCAAGCTGAAAAGCCTATAGCAACGGGGAAAAGTCCGAATATTATCACGAAAGCAACATGGGTATGATAACAACTGTTAAAGTCGAACAATGGAATAGATGACTACCAAGTTTATATATGATGTCTGTCTTATATAACTGTATATGTATATCCTGCAAACACAGTATTACGAACTAATCCCCAATTTTTCTTTTCTGTACCCCCACCCCCTATTACAAAAACCTTTCAAAATAAAGAATTTATAAAAAAAAAAAAAAAAAAAAAAACAACAACTTTTTTTGACTGTAATATAATAGCAGTCAGTTTCCTTCACACGTGTGCGTTTCAGGGCCTGCCAGGGCACAGTGTCACACCAGTACAACTCATATCTGGTGTAACAGTAGTGTACATTTAAAAAAAAAAAATACAGGGGGCTTGTTGTCACCTTTCAGGGACCCTTGGTGTTGTACGTGGCTGGGTGGAGGAAGAGACCTTCAATGACATCAGTGAGGAAAAGGAATGGGACATGGCTAGCTTGGTATCCAACCTTGTGCAAATGGGGAGTTTGCGGTAGTGCAAATGGACTGTTTGTGGTTGTTTGCGGTGCGTTAAACGGGGAGTTTGGTCACTCTGAAGCGGGCGTAACCCTTACACTACCTGATCATACCTGATGTTTTAAAGCACGTTATTCCAAACAATTTAGGAATGTTAGGTGATTTCTGCCCTTTATGGATTAAAACCAGACTCTGCATCAACTATGTAATTTTCCATGGGAGTTTTGCCATGGATCCCCCTCCAGCATGCCACAGTCCAGGTGTTAATCCCCTTGAAACAACTTTTCCATCACTATTGTGGCCAGAAAGAGTCCCTGTGGGTTTTAAAATTCGCCTGCCTATTGAAGTCTATGGCGGTTCGCCGGGTTCGCCCATTCGCGAACATTTGCGGAAGTTCACGTTCGGAAAATTTTATGTTCGCGACATCACTATTTGCCAACTTATCCTGATGTCGCCGTTGTGGCGCACCAAGGCTTTTTGCTACTTTTGTGCATAACCAAAAAAAAGAATTAAAAAATAAAACACAAAAAAACCCAAAAACAAATGTACATCCACATTAAAAATCCAACACTACATCCAAATACACCTCTGCACGCAAATGCTAACATTCCATACAAACACATCCCTGTATTAAAATGATAAAATTACATGCAAGCACCAACTCTACACACAAAAACACACCTGTTCATAAGTACTGCAACCTGTTTACTAAATGTAGAAATTATTGTGTATATATAGTAAAAAAAAATAAAAAAAAAAATTGTACAAATAAGACATTATGCTCTGCTAATCGGAAGGTTTACGCAACAGCGCGGAATAGTTTTTGGGGTTTTTTTTGGGGGGAGGGGTTCCACAATGTTGATACACTGTCAATGTCGAAGGGTTCCATGGGGAAAATGAATTGGGAACCCCTGCTCTATGGTATTCCTATGAGGGATTGCCACATTTAAGGATTCCAAATTAATAAACTGTTTAGTAGTAACTTATTACTCATATTACACCTTTCTCAACCCAATCCTTGCTTATTTTCAGAATTGTTACTATTTGTTTTATTATTTTCAGCCTACATCATATAATAATCACTAAATCCAAAACGTATGTTCTTAACTACAAAACATTTCCCTTTAGATTAAGCTGTGCCCCTTATCGTGCTATTTTTTTTTGTTCTTCATATAATAAAATAAATAAAAGGCCAATAGTCGTCTAGTGTTTATGCAGCTGCTGTCAGTTTAAAGTGCTATTTAGAATCTTCTATAGAAAGATTTGAATAGAAGGTTTGCATATTCCAAGAAGAAACAATGGTTAAGTACATATAAAGGAAAACATTATGATGAGTAATCAGGGTAAAATCAATGATAACCTTTTTGCATTATAAATGCCAAAGTTTGTATTTAATTGCTCTTAGCCAAAGTGTGGGTGTGACAGTTTGAGAAACACTGGAGCATGAGAGCTGTCAGTTTGTAAATGAAGAAATTAATGGTGTGCTTAGCATGCAAATTACAGACCTGCCAATACAAATCTCCCACTATTTGTAGAGCAAAAATGAGAAGGAACATTTTGGTGTGACCCATTATTTTTACTACCTTGGAAAAACATTCTGCAAATAATCTTATAGTGACATATGAGATCACTTTCCTTATCCTGATAATGCTACGATGGCCAGAAAACACACACACACACACACACACACACACACACACACACACACACACACACACACACACACACACTCTCACTCCCTCTCTCTCTCTCTATATATATATATATATATCTATCTCTATCTATCTATCCGTCTAAGGCAAAGGAAAGGTTTTTTTACTGTAAGAACAATCAGGATGTGGAATTCTCTGCCTGAAGAAGTGGTTTTATCAGAGTCCATACAGATGTTCAAACAGCTACTAGATGCATACTTGCAAAGACAGAATATTCAAGGATATAATCTTTCAATGTAGGGTAATAACTGCTTGATTCAAGGATAAATCTGACTGCCATTCTGGGGTCAAGAAGGAATTTTTTGTCCTAGCTTGTTGCAAAATTGTGCTTCAAACTGGGTTGTTTTTTTTATTTTTTTTTTGCCTTTTGGATCAACAGCAAAAAACAGGTGTGAGGAAGGCTGAACTTGATGGACGCAAGTCTCTTTTCAGCTATCTAACTATGTAACTATGTATCTCTATCTATCTCTGTCTATCTCTATCTATCTCTATCTATCTATACATACATAAAATGTAAGAACAACAAACACTTGATGGTTTATTTGATAAACAGTTAATTATGGTGGAATTGCAGTTAAAGTTAAATTGCAAAGTTGAGGCTAAAATATTCAAACTGCTGTGACTATATCTAAGTTGAAGACTTTTTCCAGCTAAGCCGCTTTGGTCTTAAATATTGAAAGTTGGTTCCGAACTTGATTAATTTCAATGTTTAGTGAGTAAACCAGTACGGCTGCTGCTAAAAAAACATTACAAGGAAAATTGATGTAGAATTAAACAGATGTTAGTTTTTTTCTACAGACATAAAAAAACAAAACAAAAAAAACAACAACACTGTACAGGGAATTATATATGATGAGTAACTAGAACAATATTAATCAGTAATTTTCTGTATTATAAATATGCAGATGTGTTGTGGCAAGGGGCATGAGAGGGAATTGTAATTTGCCAATGGGGTACTGTGCATTTACATATTTGGCCCATAGCTTAAGTGGTTTGTCTAACCTGTAACTCAGCTTATGGCCACTAGGGGCATCAGGATAAAACCAGCAGTCCCATTAGCTAACATCTATAACATGGCTTCATTCTTACAGAGCTCCCTTTTGGAAAGGTTATATACACAGTCTTTTTACTTTTTGCCAATGTTGGATGAAAGACCTGAATGGTGTGCACCTTGTTGGGCAGTCTATATGTTCCATAGTGGTGAGCTTTTGGGAAACTATAGCAGTAATATCTTAGCAGTATTTCTAATATCGCCTGGTTTGTTTGTGTGGTTATAATTCCCTCTTTAGATATGGTTTGAGAATGGAAAAAATATTACTGAAACAATTAAAGTAAATAGTCTTGGGTAAACACTGATACACTACCCAATTTTCTCTTAAATGATTTACATATATTCATACTAATTATTTTTAGCATTTACATAGCACAAACATATTCCACAGCTGCAAAAGGACACTTAATGGTAAGGTGGTCTGACCAGAATTCAAACTGGGCTATCCATTTCTATGCCAGTAATGACAAAACTGCTCTAACTAGCCGATACGTGCATGCTTTCTTATATATCAGTGGTTCTTAACACGTAGATCAAGACCACACATAGGGTCCTCATGAATTCCTGGTTCTAAGATTGTCCTAAAGTTCCAAAAACCCATTTTCACTTATGCCAAGCTCATGTGGCCTCATTTATGAAGGTCAAGTTTAGAATAATTCCATTTAGAGCAGGGGTTCTCAACCCAGTCCTCAAGGACCCCCTAACAGTCCAGGATTTATTGATTACCTGGGTGTGTCTAAGGTGTTTAAAGGGACACTCCAGGCACCCAGACCACTTCTGCTCATTGGAGTGGTCTGGGTGCCAACTCCCACTACCCTTAACCCTGCAAGTGTAATTATTGCAGTTTTTCATAAACTGCAATATTTACATTGCAGGGTTAACTCCACCTCTAGTGGCTGTCTATTAGACAGCCACTAGAGGTCACTTCCTGGGTTCTAGCACAGGTTTCCTGTGCTAGAGCGTCGCTGGACGTCCTCACGCTGTGTGAGGACCTCCAGCGTCGCTCAAAACCCCATAGGAAAGCATTGAAATGATTTTTCAATGCTTTCCTATGGGGAGACGTAATGCGCATGCGCGGAATTTCCGCGCATGCGCATTAGGTCTCCTCGGCCGGTGAGCGAGATTAGTCTCGCCCACCGGCCGACGTAATCACTAGGAGGAGCGTCGCGGAGGCGGAGACAGCGGCGAGGGACATCGCCGCTGTCCCAGGTAAGTGACTGAAGGGGTTTTCACCCCTTCAGTAACCGGGGATTGGTGGGTGGGAGGGAGAGGGACCCTCCAGTGCCAGAAAAACGGATCGTTTTTCTGGCACTGGAGTTTCCCTTTAAAAAAAAGAAAAAAAAACAACTTAGAGTCTAAGGTGTTTTTTTCTTCCTAAACACCTTAGACACACCCAGGTAATCCCTAAATCCTGGACTGTTTGGGGGTCCTTGAGGACTGGGTTGAAAACCCCTGATTTAGAGGAAGTGTTTTTTCAATATTTATTTTAGGGTTTTCTGGTTGGGTTGACAAAAACGATGCCTAAGTAGGCCCGCTGATAACAAAGAGAGCAAACAGTCTTTAAGGGATTTTACAAACCAATGTTAACAGCCTGAACTGATACTTATGCTCACACCCATGAAACAAAAGACCCAGGAACAAGAATGTCGTAGAAAGAGTGGAAAATCTGACCATCATCTGGAATGACAAACAAAAAGGTTGGCTAGTGGAGAGGAACATAATAAGAAAATCATGCTACAAAATACTTTATGGCTGATAAGGTGACAATGTAAAATTTATTTGAATCAGAAGATAATAAAGCTAATTAAGTTGGCATGAGAGGAATTGGTAAGAAAAATGGCAACTAGGTTCAGGCATCTACGTGACACTAAAATGTAGAGGCTACACTAGGTACCTTCAATTAAATAATCCCAAGCATCAGGCTCCCTGCAGATTGTGGTTTTGGTTAAGCAGACATGCAAGTATCTCCTCAAGGGCTAAAAAAAAAAGTGTTTCTAAATAGGAAGCAATTCTAAGAGTTTTTGAAAGCTTGTGAAGAAAGTGGTTGATCGGAGGTGGGTTTTCGGCAATTTCAAATGTGATGGGCTTAGTGTTTACACAGGCAATTAATTAATCAATTAATTGATGTACGCTATTGTGGAAAGAAAATGCTTTGCATGGATAAAATAAGGGCAAGAAAATGATTTATATCAGATAGTGTATGTAAATTAACAATCTTTGGGCTACATGTAAATGGTCTGTGCGCCCATCATGTCAAATATTCTCAAAATAGAGCTATAATCAAAACACACCTAGTTTAATTTACCATAGGAATTACCCCAAGATCTTAATAGCATGACTAATGAAACTTAATAACTCCTGGATGATAGCACAGTGGGTGTTCTAATACATGGGTCTGTGCCAAGGCTATTTGGCTTCAGTGAGAACCATAAAGATGGAGTTCTGATTTAAGACAATGATAACATATTTTGGGACATACTCTGCCATAAAGGTTTCCAAGCGTTTTATTTTAATGCCAGGTTAATGTAAAAAAAATATTTTTCAAGTCTATTTAGTTAAAGTTACGCTCCGGGCACCAAGACTATTTTTATGCATTTAACAGGTTTTGGCCTCATCATTCTGCTGTATGTTTTGCGTGCTCAAATATTTATACTTTTTGACAGTACTGAATAACAAAACAACCGGCATTAGAATGATGTCGTCCATAGAAAGTAATTTGAGAATTGTTCTTTAGGTAGTTATTCATATTCTGTTAAATACAAACAATCTGCCCCTTGTTCATGAAGCCAGATTCAGTCAGTTGGAGGAGGGGGTGTATTGTTAGTAGGGTATATTGGTTACTTTGGGCATTTGCGCCAAAATTTGGAAAACCCTTTTCGAAAGTATTGTACATTTCTTTAGAGCTGGTCTCATGTGTTTACTATAAACTGTGCGGCCGAGACTAGCAAATATAATATAATATTATCCTATTTTATTAAATTATTATCTTATAAATATGTTGTTCCTTAGAAAATAAGTAATTGAAAACTTATTTCTTTAGGAAGGAATATCAGTTTAATGGCTAATAGCTTTTACCTCCCCACACCTTGCACCCCTGGCACCATAACGACTACATTGTGCTATAGTGGTTATGGTATCTAAAGGAACACTTCAGTGTTGACAGTAACATGTTCCTCAGCCTACTCAGCCCCTCTCCTTGTTTTATAAAGGGTTAAATAACCCTCTATTCACTTACCTAATTCCAGAACTGAGGTCCCCCCGTGCTAGGTTGTGATCCGTCTCCTCCGACATCATCCAATTGGGTGAATTAATGCGCATGCGCGTAGAGCACTGTACGCACATTGGCCTTCTCCATAGGGAAGCATTGGCTTGATGCTTTACTATGGTTTTTTTCTGATGCTGGACGTCCTCATGCAGAGCGTGAGGACATCCAGCGGCGTTTCACGGAGTCAAACTCCGTGAAACTCCATGAAGTGCCTCTAGTGGCTGTCTGGTAGAGAGCCACTGAAGGACTTCTTAACACTGCAATGTAAACATCAAAGTTTATCTAAAACTGCAATACTTTACATTGTAGGACTAAGGAGAACAGGGACACTGCACTCAGACCACTTCAATGAGATCAAGTGGTCTTTGTGCCTATTGTGTCCAATGAAGGTTTTCCTTTAACAAGGAGCAGAGTTGGAGACACCTATTTCCGAATAGTGGAAAATATAGCAGTGGGGGCTGCTACGGTATATTTTATTTATACATATGTTTGGTAAATAGAGATAACACATTTCAAACCAATCCAAATGAAGCAGCCAAGTGCAAGGTGGGAGATGCTATGTTCTAAGTAGAAAAGACCGTGGAAATAGCATATACCATAAACACTGCTGAGCCCTTAAAGAAAATGATAATCTAGCAAACACAGTCGTTTTGTGTTCGAGTCATTAGTGTATATTTTATTTTAGGTTTTCATTATCATCTTTAATATGTTTGTTTTTTTATGATGGACTTAAGCTTTTACTGCTAAGCTCTCCACATTCAATGTAAGTAACAAAGTATGTCTATAAGATAAGTCTGATTACATAAGCAAGATTTCTATGGTACTTTGTAAAGTTGATCCTGGGGCTGAGAGCGAATATTCCTCCACCCATTACATTGTCTGAAGATTCTTTCAAGCATACATAGGGAGATTTACTGTCTAGTGCTCAATTGATGCAAATTCCTGCTTATTGTCTGTTCTGGGTTCTTACACTCTGCTTCCAAGCAACGTATTTATCTTTATAAGGTTATATTAATATAATAGATATTAAACCACAGACGGCATTTTATTTTGCAATAGTGTAATAACTCGGTCTCTCGTACATTGCTACAAAACATGTCGTTCGGTGCAGGAGAGCAATGCTCTATAGACCTCTGATTCATGACGGTACCTGGTCTGTTACTCCTGACATTTAAAATGGACAAAGGGAAGTACGTTAACGTGTGAGCAGGATGTGGCCAGGTGCGGGACTGTTCTGAGAAATTTAAGGCGATTTACTTATAATAATTTTATTTAACTAAAATCTAATTTAGAACAAGGACAATGTATCTTATTTACACAGACTGATTTATATATATATATTTTTTTGTGAATATAATTTTTATTTATTCGTCATGCAGGCATCAAGGATCAGTGAGACTCGCAGGTCTCCACAATGTGTTATGGCAAATAATATCAGGTCGGGCTCGCAGGCCCACAGCGTGGACGGACTCGCAGGTCCCCATTCTCTGGTGTTATGTGCTTCACTTAATACAGGTTTTTGTACATGTTATAAACTGGGTGAACCATATGCATAGTAACCGTCCTTATTCCAGGTTAGATAGCATTTTACAAGGTGTCGGTGTTTGTGAAGTGAGCACCGTTATCTGTGTCATTTGTATATGTAAGAACCTTGGTGCGTTCGTTATGTCCCAGCTATCGTGTTCGAGTTCCGTCTGTGTGTCGGTGTTCCCACGCTATCTTTTCGGTGCATACATTGTATTAGAGGTTCATTCTGTGTGTGAGCCTGGATACATAGGCCTCTCTTCTGGCCTCTGTTGTCGGGCCTCTCATAGGGCCCTTTGTCTCGAGTCGTGTGTGTGTGTCTCGGATGGGGTTTCTGATTGTAGCATGGAGTATAGGAAGGACACTCCATGCGGGAGTGGGTCTGGGTGTGAGCTGACCACCTCTATTGTGGTCCGGCCTCTGGTGAGTGCCGATCCCTGTGGCAGGGAGTGGACAAAGTTGGTTAGTTGGGCGTACCAAAAGTGGTGCATAAAGGTCGGGGGCGTCTCTCCTAACATATCTGTTAGTGTTTTACATTTCCCTCCTTGGAGGATGTGGTGTAGGCGTGGGGATTTGTCTGGGAGGATGTTTTTGAGGGCTCTTGGGTCTAGTCCCGGGGGATAGTCCTTGTTGTGCGTCAGTGGCAGGAGGGGGGAGGGGTATGGTGACATGTTCCCCTTCCTCGCGGCCCTCCTCCACACTCTCAGGGTGTGTCTCATGTATATGGACATTTTGCCCCATTCGGCCGTGTCTAGGCCCCAGGGAAGTCCTGAGACCGGTCTGCCTGCCTCTGTCTCTTCCACCGTCTTCCATAGTTTGTGCACTCCGTCCTTAGACCATTCCATTATTCTCTGTAGGTGTGCGGCCACGTAGTACTGGTGAAAGTCTGGGAGGGCTAGTCCCCCTTTGTCTTTAGGTCGTGTCAGTGTGGAGAATTTCACTCTAGGCCTCCCCCCGTTCCATACGTATCTTGTCATTTATTTTCTGAGTGAGTTAAAGAATGGGCCTGGTATTACGATGGGAATGGCCTGGAGGAGGTATAATAGGCGTGGGAGAAAGTTCATTTTTATGACCTGTGCTCTCCCAAGCCACAAGATGTGCGGATAGGACCATTCCTTCAAATCTCTTTGGAACGTTTGTAGTATGTAGGCGAAATTGTCCCTAAACAGGTCTCCACTCTGCTTGGTCAGCCAAATTCCTAAGTATCTAATTTTATGTTCGGCCCATTGAAAGGGGAAACTGCGTCGTAGGGGGTCCGCGCGTGTGGTGGGGACGCTAACGTTAAGGATGTATGATTTACTGTAGTTAATTTTCAGGTTAGATATATCGCCAAATATCCACAGGTCTTTCTGGATGTTCGGGAGGGTGATTTCGGGGTTGGTCACCACAAAAAGAAGGTCGTCCGTGTACGCTGCAACTTTGTGGTGTACTTGGCCTGTCGTTAGGCCTATTATGTCTGGATTGTGTCGAATGTGTGTGAGAAATGGTTCCAGGGCGAGAGCGAACAGAAGCGGGGATAGGGGGCACCCCTGTCTTGTGCCGTTATGTATGGTAAAGGTTTAAGTTAACGCCCCATTGACCAGCACCTGGGCCGTCGGTTCTTGGTATAGCGCTTCTATCCAGTGTCGTGTGTGTGGTCCCAGCCCCATGTGGGCTAGCGTTTCAAAGAGGTAAACCCAGCACACTCTATCGAAGGCCTTCTCTGCATCCGTGGACAGCAAGAGAAGGCCTCCGTCTGTTTTCCTACCTCCATGCATGAGGGTGAGCGCCCTGATGGTGTTGTCGCGTGCCTCGCGCCCCGTCACAAATCCCAGCTGGTCAGGGTGGACCAGAGATGGGATATGTTTTGTAAGACGCATCGCCAGGATCTTGGCCAGTAGCTTAATGTCGCAGTTGATAAGCAAGATTGGCCTGTAGCTCCCACAGTGTTCCTGTCATGCCTTAACTATGGTATCCTCTTACTTCCTGGTTCCACGGAGCCTAGCCACACCCCTTTATGACACGGTCTCCTTATTTAATCCGACCGCACCAGCTGATCGACGCTGGATTATTGAACTACGTTCCGTACTCACGAACCGGCTACAACTTCGTTGTGAAAGCCTTCTGTTACCGGACCGGACTGGAAGACACTTCAAGTTCCCTTCACCTCTCCTCATCCACGACTAAAGCTGAACTCTCTTCACTTATGATAACCTCCTCTGAGGAGATCTCGGGAACCAGTGTTCTATGTGCCGGAAGCTAAGTAAAACCTCTGTGATAAGCATTACATCTCAAAGCCGTTATTTCCTGTCTCCAAAGTCCTTCTATAAAACAACCCAGTTACAGCTATCTTCAACTCATTCACTATACAAGTTAGCTGCATCTGTCTTGCTTCAGTTAAATGCTATGGAACAGCTATTGTAACTTCTTATCACCTAATTCGTTAATACTACTAAGAGACTCTTTCTGATTCAGTGTCTGCTAATTACTACCGTTTACTACTTAAAGCTACAGTCCCTGTAATTGTGGACTTCAGTTATCGTTTACTACTTAAAGCTACAGTGTCTGTAATTGTGGACTTCAGTTATCGTTTATTACTTAAAGCTACAGTGCCTGTAATTGTGGACTTCAGTTATCGTTTACTACTTAAAGCTACAGTGCCTCTAATTGTGGACTTCAGTTATCGTTTACTACTTAAAGCTACAGTGCCTGTAATTGTGGACTTCAGTTATCGTTTACTACTTAAAGCTACAGTGCCTGTAATTGTGGACTTCAGTTATCGTTTACTACTTAAAGCTACAGTGCCTGTAATTGTTGACTTCAGTTATCGTTTACTACTTAAAGCTACAGTGCCTGTAATTGTTGACTTCAGTTATCGTTTACTAATTAAAGCTACAGTACCTGTAAATTGGACTTAACGTCACAATATCTTCTACTTTTTATAATAAATATTCAAACTATAAGAAATCTGCAGTTGTGTTCCTTCATAACAAATGTTTAAACGTGACAGTTCCCTGCCTTTGCCGTCTTTGGGTATAATGGTGATGTGGGCTGTTAGGGCTTGTGTGTGGATGTGGTTCCCGTCTCGTATCGCGTTGAATGCTTCCACCATGGGTGGGTATAGGTCCTCAGCGTAGGTTTTATAGTATTTTGCCAGCAAGCGGTCCGGCCTTGGGCTTTTGCCTGGTTTAGTGAGTTTGACCGCCAGTGCTAGTTCCTCAATTGTGATGGGTTCGTCAATTAGTTCTGCGACTTCTGCGTCCAGGGTCGGTATCGGGTGCTTTGTCAGGTAGTCTCGAACCGAACGACGAAGGCGTGCCTTTGCCAGTTCGGTTTCTGGTTGTGGGAGTGTGTATAGCTCTGTGTAGTATGCGCGGATTGTTCTCATGATATCAGTCGGGAGACAGTGTAGGGTCCCCTGCTTATCTATAATCCTGTCGATGTATGTGTGTTGTCTCTGTTTCCTCAGCATCGTAGCAAGGAGCTTGCCACTCTTGTTCCCATGTAGGGTAAAGAAGGCCTTATGTCTGAGTGCCTCCCTGTGGTGTTTGGAATGTAGTAGGGTCGCTAGATCCCTCCTCAGTTGCAAGAGTCGGGTTTGGTGTATGTGGTCTGGGTCTCGCTTGTTTTGTTCGTCCGTTTTGTGTATGTCGTCCAGTAGGCCTGCTAGTCGGGCTTCGGTTTGTTTCTTTAGTATCGCCCCCGTTGGATATAATGACCCCTTATCACGCTTTTGTGTGCTTCCCAACGTATTGTCGGTGATGTCTGCTCTGCCGTGTTGGTGGTCAGGTATTCCCTAATTTTGTCGCCTATGAGGGTCGTGACCCCCGGATGGGAGAGTAGGTATTCGTTGAGTCTCCATTTGGGGATGTGGGGCGGAAGAGCGGTGATTTAAGTTTAAGAGATACAGGGGCGTGATCTGACCACGTGGCTATTCCGATCGTTACGTCGGTCACCAGTGGGAGGTCGTAGTGTGTGGTGTATATGTGGTCTATTCGGGAGTATGAATTGTGCGGGTGAGAAAAGAAGGTGAAATCTCTAACGTCTGGGTGATGGGCTCTCCAGCAATCGACCAGGCGTTGGTCACGGAGAAGGGATTTAATGCTCTGGAGTTGTTGGTTTGGGATATGGGAGGCGCCTGTTGATGTTTCCCATGATGGGTCTAATGCGACATTAAAGTCCCCCCCCAGTATGAGAGTCCCTTCTTTGAACTCCCGGAGTTTGTGAAGTGTCTGTTTGAGGAAGCGATAGTGTCGTGTGTTAGGGGCGTATATGGTTGCGAACGTGTACTGACGATCCGCTATTTTTCCCTTGAGGAATAGATATCTGCCCTCATCGTCTGATAAGCATCCCCCCTCCTGGAACGGCACCCTCTTATGGAAAAGTATTGCTGTCCCCCTAGCCTTTCCCCCTTGGTAGTCACTGTAGTATCCTTGTGTGTAGTGTTGGTTAGTTAATTTGGGTCTGGCCCCCTTCTTAAAGTGCGTTTCCTGTAACATGACTATGGAGGCCTTTTGTTTATGGAAGTCTCTTAGTGCTCCTGATCTCTTCTCTGGTTTGTTCAGTCCTTTTGCGTTGATCATGATAATATGCAGAGGGGCGGGGGTCAGCGTCATGTCGTCTGGTCAGTTCGCTATTGGTAGGTACTGTGTGGGTGTCTTTATCCAAAGTCTCTGCGGTATGCGTGTAGTCTCTTGGTATGTCCCGTTTGTCGTAGTCAATGTGAGGTCAGGGCGTCAGAGGTTAGGGTGGGGTAGGGGAAGGGGTAAGGTACCGTGGGAGTTGTGGAGGTTCCCTGTGAACTCCAGTGGTCACGTCAGGCGTAGGTGTAGACGTCGGGGAGCCTCAAACCACGGCACCACCAGTGGTGCACGTGCGCAGCTCACCTTCTGGGTGACGTCTCGCCTACTGGGTGTTGGTTGGGTGTCTTGGTGTCGGTGTCTTAGCAGTACGTCGGGTCCCGTGTCATCCCTGTGTGGCTCCCAGGTGATGCCCCAGTGGAGATGTGTTAGTCTTCCCCGCCTCGGGGTGTGTTGGCTCAGGAGCCGGTGTGTGTGTTTCGTCTTTGTGACAGTTGTATGTGCGGTAGTTGTAGTTCCCTTACAATGTCTCTTACATCGCCGTCGTTCTTCACTGTGAAGGAGCCAGTGCTTGTGGTGATTTGTATTCCGGTGGGGAAGCTATGTATTATGTAGTATGCGTGTGAGAGGGCGCATGGCACGGCGGTATGCCAGTGTCGCTTGAGATAAGTCCGGGTACAGTTGTATTTCTGCGCCGTTTCAGGATGTCTTCCTTCACTTGAAAGTGCATTAAGCAGCACACTACGTCCCTTGGAGGGGACTCCGGTGGGCCTCTGGGTCTGAGGGCCCTGTGTGCCCTAACGAATTCAATAGATTGTAAATTGCTGAGTAAGGATGCTCAGTCCGGCTGGGATGGGGGTAGGTCGGGTGTTGGTTGTACCTGTTCGTGGTGCCTGCCGCGTGGTGAGGTCGGGCGGGTCAGGCCCGAGGCTCCAGAGTCACTGTAAGGCCTGGGAAGCGTGGTCTGCCTGGGTCATGAGGTATTGACGCATGCCCGTCGCTTGAGACCCCCTCGGGGTGTTGGTGGTCGCTGCAGCCTGTTGTGGCTTGTTAGTTTTGCCCATGTTGTGCAGTATGGGGTTGGTGAGGCGGGTAATGGTGTTGAGCCTGCAGGGAGCTCCTGGTTCACGTCGCCATTCTGTCCGGCGTCCAAGCCACGCCCCCAATATTTGTTTTATTTAGATTTTTTAAATTGTAGTTAAATTGTAGTTTAAAGACATTACTGTTAATATTATTGCTGTATATATCTGTTTTAAGCTCAGACATACCAACAATATGAAGGCCCTAGAAAAGAGGGACATTGGGATAGTATAGAGGGACAGAGGGATTTGGGCTCAAAATATGGTCCCTCCTAAATAGAGACACTTGGGAGGTGTGCATGGTCTGTAAAATGCAAGAGGGAGTTCCTCAGAATATGACATCATATCTCTGTCTAAGACAGCGATTCCCAAAATGCCGTACTATTCATTTAGTAGCGAATTCCAATGCAATTTAACATTTTAGGTAAAAATAGTCGAACTGAAAGCCAATTTTTCCGGTTAAATTTGGAATTCCTGATAATTTACACTTTAGTGAATAAGTCTCGTTGTGAATTGAGAGGGGGAGATGCACAGTTATATTCTTCCTAACATATAATCCTCTTGCCTCCTGTTCGAAACTAAAGTTATTCAGGATCAGATATCAGCGAGATGTAACACACATTGCACCTCCTGTAGTAGTGGGCATCGTAAATCGTAACCCAAAGGGGAAAGCCTTTTCATCTATGTGGACATTAATCACAGATATATAGTGATTTTTATATATATATATCCATATAACACACACACATATATGAGGATAAAGGAGGAAGTATTGTGAAGTTATGTTTTTATGGAATTTGCATAGCGATACTTACATAGAGAGAACACGAGCACAATTATGAAAACATGATATATCAAAAATGTAATAAAGTAAAAAATTGCATTTTTTTTATCACAGGTCAAGTTTTTTTTTACCTTTTTGGCAGTATGACCCTTTTAAGGTGGTTCTTTCATCTGGGATATCGCTACTTTATTTACCTACAATTAACCCTGTGGGTGCCATCAAAGCTTTTTTGAGTTCTAAAATCCATCTAAACCCATTAGGATTATTAACAAAAAAAAGTCTTCTAAACTCTAATCCGTCCCTTGTAATAAATAACTTTTATTTAATTGTTTAATGCAGTAGAATGATGTTTGAGACATATATGTAACCGGTTTTCAAAGCAATCTTGTGGTGGTTTGGTTTGGATTTTACACCAATAAATTTTGTTTTCTGATTGTTTACGAAGATGAAAGATTATTAGTTTACTCATAGTGATAGATATTTTTTTTCAAGACTGATAAATTGTAAGCTAATCCTCTGCTCAGGGCAAAAAGCATTTCAAGAGAATAAACATATGTATCTACGAAACATCACTGCATTCTTCCTACTCTTAAATGATGCTTCAATGAACTATAGCGACAACAACGTAATCTGCAGATAGCTGTGTTCTGAATTCAGTTTGACTGCACGGTTGTTTGGAGAGTGATGGGAGAATGAGCACGAACTGGATCTAGTCCTAATAACAGATAGAAATCCCATCTCTGAGTTTCTTTTTCTAGAAATTGAATCGGCTGCTGTATGTATTTATTTATATATTAATAGCTATATTAACACACGGTCTATAAATCTATTATATATCGTATACTGTATACTGCTATAGAACCTGCTGGCAATCTATAAAATAATAAAAACAATACGTATTTCTCTATTTTAGGAGTTTATTTCCATTGACATGGGCAACATAAACAAGAAAAGTGCCAACACCCCAGGACTTAAAGAAATGTAAAAACTTAACATTTATTGAAGAATAAATAAAATTTATATATATGTAAACCCCACCCTTTGTTATTGTCCAGTGGTGTTTGCCTACATGTTCCTATGTTTATGTCTTTATTTATACCTCAATGATAAGTTTTACAATTAAATTCTGGAGTGTCATGATGTATTTTTGCGTATAGAACACCTGCCATGATGTATTTTAGCAGATCCTAGATTTTTATTGAGGATTTAAAATTGCCAAAGAAAATTATTTGACAAGGCAAGCGTGCTGCTTTTTAATTTTTTTTTATCCTACATAGACCTTAATATTCTACTCTAGCACATGCGCGAGAGTACAGCACTGACGTGACTTCTAGCAGCTGAAGTGCCAGGAATGTGAAGATGGTGGCAGCCACAAGGGACAGCTGGAGGTAAGTAAAACACACCATCCCAGCACCAAACCCCCACCAGATCTGTCTGTTTTGGGGGTCTTTGTGAAATATGCAAATACCCCCTGAATTTATAGATTTACTTTAAGTTCCACCGACGTTGGATCAAGAAATCAAGAGTGTTGCTTTTTATTGGATCTGAGTGGGGTTTTTTATTTGTTTTTTTTTTACCGGATTTTTGTTTCATATTTTAAAAAAACGAACGATCCTTTCTCGTAGTTATTAGAGGTTAATGGAAAGAAAAGAATAATCACTGGTCCAATTTTTTTATTGGGTGACAGGAGAAAGGTTTATTGCCGTCGTATTTGACAAGAGCTTGGGGGGGGGGTTAGGCAATGCGGCACATAAAACGGACACGGAGGTCCTGTGATCACCCTTATTTTTATCATCCAACATTCTACTGTAGTAGGTGATGGAAAAAAGGGGTAAAGGGTCTGCAAACTATGCATGCCATACTATACGTTTCACACCCATCTTGCAGAATAATGTGAAAGGTTGGATGATTCACCCCATTTATTTACTTTAAGGGAGGGCAGCTACATTGATCAATGATAGGTTGCTAAGAAGGTTGAGTGTTTTGAATTTTATATGGGTCATCCAGCATGCTTTGGAAGAAGAGGGGGAGATTGGTTTAGCAGTGTCCTAGTAGTTTAGCAGTGTCCCAGTAAAAAACCTTTTAAACACATCAACACTTTTTTTTTTACTAAAATTTCAATTTAATTTGATTTTTGATTGTGAAATTTGATTTGAAAGTATCTGTGATGTTTTGAAAAAAAGCATCGAAAATCACTTATAACGTTTGCTAATGTGTTTTTTCTTATATTAGATTTCTTTAAATTTTATATTAAAGATTTAGAGATTAAATTATCATCCAGTTCAGACCAGGCAAAGCCAGGTCAAGCATTAGAAGTAAAGTGGTAACATTTGTTCCTAGTTTATTACAAAATTTGTATTGCACTTCAAACTGCATTTTTTGACTTCAGAAACAGAGTAAAAAATGCTGAAATTGACGGACACGTCTCTTTTCATACTATGCAATGCTGTAAGTATTCTCTGTATATGTTCTCTATGCTTAATGCCAGGTGCAAAGGGAAGCATTTGTTAAAAAAAAAGATTGATAGGGAGCTAAGATGGACAGTTTCAGGATAACGAGGTGTTCTTGGCTGCCTAATGTAAATTCAGTGCATATTTTACGTATGTCATCAGTGTGCACTGCATGATGGTAACAGATGTAATAATCTTCTCCTTGCAGGCAGAGCACCTCCCACTCAGTGAGCGCTCCCTCCCTTTATCCCTCCACCTCCCCATCTCCTCTGCCTCCCTCACCAGTCTTGAGCAAGTGCATGCCCTCTGAGCAGGCAATAGGACCAATCACAGGCTTCTCATTGGACCGTGGAACGTCCCTGTGACGCGAGAATGGTGCGTGGAAGTCAGCACCATGAAGTTCACCTGGCACTGGATTCTAGGTGAGTAAAAACCGTCTTTTTTAACAGGTTATGATGCAACGTGTTAAAAAGGCCCTTTAAATATAGAAATAAGTAAACATAAAATTAAAAAATCCTGGGATGTGACAGCTGTCCTTTAACCACTTCACTACCTAAATGGGTATGAATACTTTTATTTTCATGTATTTTGTAGTCCCTAAAGCCTAATTTACCCTCATTGACACTCCAGGTAAGACTACCAGCCTGTAGAGGAATGAAAGAAGCCACCAGTCACTGATATAATGCCTGTGGGATTGGTGAAAAGGTCACCCCCTTCTTTGAAAAAGTACAGGAAGTTTCCATAGGTAACATCATTGAGCAGTGAATGGACTCTACAATTTCACCGTGAGCATTACATTAGCATTCCAAAGATTTATAGAGATTGCTATTGCAGTTTTAAAAAACTTTTATTAAAAAAACATATAATTTAATTGTAGTTACTGTATGTGAGTATTATTAATGAATGCAGACATTTATTTTAAATGTTTTCTTGTTTACTGACCTATTATGCTATACCTGTGCGTAAAATTGCAAGATAAAGGACACTATGTATTGTCTAATGCTTTTTACCCAAAAAATATTTTTTAAAAAGAATGAACGAATAAGTGTAAAACATATATTGTGTTAATTTACATGATTTAATATTTTATATTTTCAAGGCAATATACACAATATTTCTGTTTTATGATATGTGTATATGCTACCCTTGCTTCAAATACATGTTATACTGATTCTTTTTCAATCAAAAAGTGCTCTGTAGTGAACAGGGTCAATAAATATTAAGAATTGATGAGCTGGGGGCGGGGCCTGGCAGCCGACTGAGGCAGATGAGTGTCGCAGGGGCTCCTCGACAAAACCTGAAAATATACAGATTGAAGGGGGATTTCACCCGATTTTCAACGACAAAATCGCCCAATATACCTGCACTTACCGTGCCAGCAGCCTAATCAAGTCTTGGAGGAAAATACTAGGCATACAACGCAAGCTACCCTAGAGGCCTACAGTGTCCAGTGGAGGGGACGGCCGCTCCTTCACCTCACTATCCTAGAGTTTTGGGCCCTGTTTCCCCCCCCTTTTGGACCGGTGGGGGTTATCCCGGTCCCCACTGGCATGCCAATCTGACGAACCAGCACACTGCAAACCCTGTGGGATCGCACACCCGAGATAATATAGCCGTTGGAGAAGTCATCCAAGATGGCAGTCGCGCCTACCCCCCACTACTCCCAAGAGGGGGCAGAACGGGACTCTCAGAGATTCAGAGCTCGTGGCTCACTGAAGCGGTCAGTCGCACATCCCTGGGGACTGAGGATTATCTGGTCCCGCTCACACTGTGACACTACGTGCAGCACCTACCTTGCTCCCAGTGAATGCCTCCCAAGTCTGGGCATAGGGTAACTCTGGACTTGTTCAACTGTGCAGCCCTGCACTCTCTTGCTTCATTTATAGAATATGTTCCTTTTTTGTGGTAGCATGACTTATACTCTTTTACACATGGCCGGCCCCAGTGGCATACTCAGCCTGATTTAACTATAATTGTCAGCATGTAATAACTCACTCGTATAAGCGCCTGTTAATTTTCATGAACGACTAAATAATAACAAAAATGTGCATATCTCTCATATACCCCTGTGTAATACATGAATGTGAAACGCTGGAAAATGTGCATTGCCTAGCGAATACCCTACCTGATATCCATCTATGGTTTAAGCTTGTTAATATAATATAAAATGAGGTTGACAATTCTAGGAGATTTCTGTAATCTGTTACGATGACCCTAACCTGTACAACTCTTGCAAGTCCCCTTTTTTTTTTCTGTACCACCATAATCACATGCCTCAATAAAATAAAGAATTTTAAAAAAAAAAGAATTGATGAGCTATTGCACGTACAGTTATTTTCTTGAGTTTTATTTTGTCCTATAATAAAACAATAGAGGTAAAATCTTTTCCATCTAGTCATTTAATTTTTTTTTTAAATATATATGAGTCATTTCAATATTATTCTTACTTATAGTCAGAGAATAAAACAGAATTGCTTAACAGGTGGGTATGTACAACTTAAATGCCCTTTCTTTTGCTGTTGTGTGCTCCTTGTGCGGTTAAAAAGAACAGACATTGCTGAATAAAATATTTATTTGATTATCATTGCCATGAGAAATGTAATAAGTAAAAAGTATAAAAGTGTTTTTAAACTTTTGAACTCACACTACGACATTGACACAAGAATTCTTAAGATGTTAATTTTTGGAATCTCCATGGGTCCTGACCTGATTGCTTGGTCTACGGTTGTCAACACTGCCCCCCAAAAAATAAAGAAAAATAAAGGACACATCTACATTTCTTTCCCTAGTCAAGTCATCTAGGGGTCCCTACAAATTTTAAGTGATGCTTATATGATATAGATCATGAAATACGCTAATAGAAAAAGGTTGTGCTGTAATCCAGAACCACAAAAAGAACAGCAATGACGTTTTTGGTCGCATTTACAGACAGATGTTTCAAGACTATACTGAAAGTGGAAAATGATTGATAAATCTGTTGACTGAAAAGAATGCTAAGAAGGAGATACAGGCTGTGAGGTGTCTGCATTTTTGGGAATTTTTACATTTTGTTCACAATTTGTAATCTCTTCTTTTATTGTAGGTAAAACTTTCAAGAATTGGTTCTTCTTAATTATTGTCTCAGTCTCCAGGCGCACAGACAATGTTGCCTCAACTGGTGTACGGAAAAAAATATGTAATGTCTAGCAGGCATTAGCTGATCCCAAAAGCCAAAAGTTCAGTGGATGGCCCATCAGGATCTACTTCATATATCAGCCTTCCACCAGAACTGGCCAAGCCCCTGCTTCTGATTAATACATTAACAAGTAGAGTAGACAGAATAGACGCTACGTGAGAAGAAGAAAATAACAGAACTAGATTGCCCATATCCATGATCCATGATCAGGAATGGGTGGTCTGGCCAGACAAAGGGATATAATAACACAGAAATGTAAGCAACAACTTAAGTTGTTATGAAGAACTCGGAAAACAATGAATGTTGCCTGGTTCCAGGCTGGACCAAAACAAGATTAGCAGCGAATCGTATTTCATTTGAAACTGAATGCTTATGTTTAGTACCTTATAGACTGATGGTACTGGACAACATATGAACTTTTGAATACATTTTTTTTAAAGATAAAGTTAAAGGACCACTATAGTCACCCAGACTACTTCAGCTCAATGAAGTGGTCTGGGTGCCTGGTCCCCCAGGTTTTAACCCTTCAGAGAAACTGCTATGTTTACATTGTAGGGTTAATCCAGCCTCTAGTGGCTGTCTTCCTGACAGTTGCTAGAGGCGCTTCCCCGACGCTCAATGCGAAAATCGCATTGAGCACGCAGAACATCCATAGGAAAGCATTGAGAAACTTAGTAACCCTATAGTGCCAGGAAAACAAGTTTTTTTTCCTGACACTATAGTGATCCTTTAACAAATGAAGCGTAATCCAGAGGAAATATCCATGAATGAATAGCAAGCACTTATAGAGACATTAGGTGGGGAAAAATAAACCGGAGAGTCAGAAGGAAAAAAACAAACAAACAATAATTAATACTATAAAGTTCTATAACATAAATATTAATATCTAATAAAGGTCTAGTAATGTGCGATAATACTCCAAACGTAAGTCGATGCACTATCTTTGTGACCCGTCTACATGACACCACTTTATAGTACACACTCATGAGTAATCTGTGAGACATTCCCCAGAAATCTATAGATTAACAAACCCGATTAGTACCTTAGGACCACCCACACATTAACCTGGCACACAAGAATATTACGGAAATGCCCCCTCTATCCACTACGCCCCCACAACCCTACGTCAAAATTGGAGGTTAGACAAATATCAATTGTTCCTTTACACTTACTTACTAGATTTTTATGCGTTTATCCAAACATTTGGTAGAGTATGGCAGCTACCGTCGGTAAGGGACCTTCTGAGAGTTGTCACTATGTTTAGTGTGGCACTGCAATCTAACATACTTATTGTAGGATTACATGTTCGGGCACTGTGGAAGGAGAGATCCTGGAACAAATATCAGACAGGCCTGATTCCTGGAAGGTTCACCTAATCTTTCTCTATTCTGAAGAAAATAAAATGAGTGCAAATTTAATTGGTCGAGTACAGTAAATGAGCATCGGAGTGCTCCCCACTTAGAACAGAAGATGCCATGCATGGATATAATTACTTTTATTTCTAAGCAAGACAGTGTTCCTCTGTGTTACATTCAAAAGTCCAATCTCTGAGAGAATCTGATGTTTCTTTATGTGATTAAATTGAAAGGCCTTAAAAAAAAAATTGCCATTAAACTTACCTTATTCCAGTGTCAGCCCAGACTCCTCCCTCAGCCTGATCCACCTCTAGTGATCTCATCAAGAACTATGACTTTTTTTTTTTTTTTTTTTCAATTCTTTATTTTCATTTTTCATCGTACTACAATAGGCTTGTGCAGCCTCAACAAGTTTAACAGGTAGTAGAATATGTGACATTTCATCCATCAGTATATGTTTGATATTGTATGAGAGTATGTGATGATCGCGATAACATTTTATATCACAGTGGATGCACATTCTGGCATAATAGAACCTGCCCTGTTTAACAGCTTGCTTTAGTCACGGGGCGTGCCAACAGAGAGATACCAGCTGTCAGTACGTTATTTGCGTTTGGCCTACTGGGTACCGACCCGTATTATTTGCTTATCGGTGGATATGTATGCTCTGTGCTTGGTTCGTCCCCTCTTGTATGTAAGGCTGCCAGCCTGGTTCTCCCCCTGAGGTTACTGTTGTCCGTGCGCCCCCCGTGCCTGCGTTTGTGCCAGGTATATTGGTCAAAGCTCTACCCAGGTAGAGATTTAGTAAAAGTGGAGAGAAGAAAGAGTCACGAAAGAAGGGTGGAAGGGAGGGGGAGGAGGGGGTGGGGGGGGGGGGGGGCCGGGGGGTCCCTCCGGGTCACCCATGGGGCCCTGCCGTTACTCAATTGCTCAGGTTGGAGTTTTCCCAGGGTTCCCATATCTTGTAGAAGGATTTTAAGGTGCCCCGCACCCTGGCAGTCAGGTCGTCCATTAGGTGGACTTCTTTTATTCTCCTAATGACCCCTGTGAGGGGTGGTGTATCTGGCCGCAGCCAATCAGCTGCTACCGCCCTCCTGGCCGCCAGGGTGATTTTATGCAATAACTTTTGTTCTTGCCTAGTCCAGCCTTCCAGGGACCTACTTAGGAGGAACAGCCAAGGGTCCAGGCTGGGAGATCTGCCAAAGACCTGAGTCAACAGTGTCTGTATCTGCTTCCAGAATACGGTCATCTGCGGGCAGTCCCACCACATGTGGATATACGTCCCTCTCAGGCCGCACCCCCTCCAGCACACGTCTGTGGGAGTCTTGTGCATTTGGAATAGTTTAACGGGAGTGGTGTACCAGCGAAGCATTGTTTTTATGGACTGCTCCTGTAATGTGACGCACACCGACGAGGTGTGGTTAGCCTCCCAGATCTCTTGCCACTCCACGCCTTCCAGAGTGTCTCCCAAGTCCCGTTCCCACTGATCTGTGTAGGCTAGTTTACCCCAGTCCCTAGCTTCTGAACAGAGGTGGGCGTACACGAGCGTTATCATGCCCTTGGGCATTCTCTCTTGGAGACATATGCGTTCAAAGAACGTCAGCTGTTTCCGGGCCGCCGTCTTTATCTGTGTCCTATTTGCAAAATCTCTGATTTGTACGTATCTAAAGAAATCAGCCGGCGTGAGGTGGCCCCGCTGCCTTAGCGTGTCGAAGGCAATGACATCTGGTCCTTCAAACAGTTGGCAGATGCGTTGTAGCCCTATCCTTTCGAGGTTCCTGAAGTCTCTTGCTATCATACCCGGGGGAAAGGCTGTATTGCGTAAGTATGGCATGATTGGGGATGGGTCGGATGCCAACCGGTATTTAAGCTTAAAAGTGTCCCATATCTGTAGGGAGTTGAGTATAGTGGGGCACGTTGCTCTGATCTCAGGTCTTTGTTCTTTGGGTACCCACATCAATAGCTGTGGGAGGTCGGCCCCTGTCATGAGCGATTCTACATCTGCCCATTTGCGATCCCCCGGGGGAGAATGCCACATCGCCGCCTGTGTCAGTTGTGTAGCTATGTAGTAGAGATAGACGTGCGGGAGACCCAACCCTCCTCGCGGACGTGGCCTGTGCAGGATATACCTAGATATCCTGTGTCTTTTGTTCTGCCATATAAAGGCGCCAATCGCCCTCTGCAAGGGTTGTAAGGAGGCTTTTGTGACGCGAATGGGGAGTGCTTGAAACAGAAATAAAATTCTGGGTAGGATGTTCATCTTGACGGCATGTATCCGACCCATCCATGAGATGGGCCTTTCCACCCACGTCTCCATTTCCCTTACCAGCTGCTTTATTAGTGGAGTGTAGTTTTGGTCGTATAATTTATCCGGTTTAGCCGTCAGGCGAACTCCCAGATATTTAAGTGCCTGCCGCTCAATTTGTAAGTGGTGGGTATCCTGTATCAAGGAGACAGTATCCGCCGGAACCTCTATTGGGAGGGCTCCCGACTTCGCCATGTTGGCCCTATACCCCGAAATGGCCCCAAAGGTGTTCAACACCTCTTGTAGGGCCTCCATGACTTTTAGCCAATCAAATGTTTCTCACAGAGAAGCACTGAGGACACTTATGGGTTGCTGTGTTCCTCTAACAAGATAAAAATTGGAGCAAATGTCTGACAGCAAGATATTGTACATGTTGATGCTGGATTCCAAACAGATTCAGAGTTTCATCTATGGGCTTCCTATCTGAGAGTACAAATAGCAAAATGTTGAAAGTCCCTTTTCTCAAAAATCTCCTCCATTTTAATTTTTAAGGTTATATTAACATGAAGTGATTTGTGTGTTTAAATTGTCCCTTTAAATAAACTGAGAACTTTGAGACAATAATGTTTTTTTTTTTTGTGTGTGTAATATAATATGTTCCTTGTCCCGTACTCCTTAGCCACATAAGAACATCGAAGCATTTCAATAATAAAAAAAAAAAAATAACTGCATTGCACATATTTAACACTAGGGGTCAGTAAGTCTCTGTCCTTTCATCATAGGTACATGCATTGTTGCTCATTAATATTAGATAGGTCTATCATTCACTAAGCTAAAAGTTTCACTAGAATAGTCTAAATCCATGTATCATACATGTGCGTGTTTTTATATAAATAATTATTTATAAATGCTGCATTCACGAATACAGAACTAATCAATGCCTGGTGCTCAGGATTGCAAATGAAAAACTAATACAAAGAAAAGTACATCTACCTATCTATCTGTCTGTCTGTCTATCTGTCTGTCTGTCTGTCTGTCTGTCTGTCTGTCTGTCTGTCTGTCTGTCTGTCTGTCTGTCTATCCATCGTAATAATCAGTTTGGTTTTATAGAAGTATTAGATACAGAAGATGAAACTTCAAATAGGATAGAATAATGGTATTTGCAAATATTGGGTGTAGTATGATGAATATGGAGTTAATGAGACAGTATTGAATTAATTAATTAGTATAACTGCTTTCCTGCTTTTGAAATTTGAATGGTCTTCACGTTTTGACATTAGTAGACTTTAATGTGCAAAGATTCTTGGCCACGCTCCCAAGCACCTGTGGTGAAGAATGACTGATGACCTCCCTTATGCATGCCGCGTAGCCATGGGCGTAGGAACCCCAAAAAATCTGGGGGGGATAGCATTTTTACTCGCCGGGTATATTCTTATTCCGTAAACTAGGAGTTGTTTATCCCATTGTACAGCGCTACGGAATTTGCAGTCGCTATATAAATGATTAAATAATAACATTAAAGGGTCACTACAGGGAAGGGGTTTTACTTACCCGGATACAGTGCCGGGATCCTCCTGATGCCGCGCCCCCTATTTCGTCAAAATGCCGAAATAGGAGGGTGCAAGCAGGGAGCAATAAAACGCTTCTATTCAGAAGCGTCATTACTCTCTGGTGCGCATGCGCAGCTTTGCCGCACATGCGCAGATACTTCATAGGGCGGCATTCATGTCTCGACTAGGAAGCATCTCTAGTGGCTATCTGAGTGTCCACTAGAGGTATTCCTCAGCAGTAATGTAAATACTGCCTTTTTACGAACTGGCAGTGCTTACATTAAAAAGCCTGCAAAGACATGCTATAGACACCAGAACTACTACGTTTAGCTGTTGTGGTTCTGGTGACTATAGTGACCCTTGAATATAGAGAGTAAAAAAGAATCATCACAAATGTAAGAAATAAAATGTCTGTATCATTATTCTATTTATTTAAAAAAAATAAAAAAAGATGCACATTCCTAGCTTAATTTTTAGCATGACAAATGACACAAACATTTTGTACTTTGCAGATTACTTTTTATATTTTTTTTATACATAACCAGATTGTGTAATACTGCCCCTGACTTAGGGTGACCACATTTCCTAACTGCCATTCAGTGACACTGTCAGAAATGCATTCCATGCATTTTACTACCCGTCTCTACCCCTTCCATTTATATTAGAACCCCACCTACCCCTTCCATGAATATGACTTTCTGTGTGAGTGGCACAGTGTGTGTAAGGGGTTAGTGTGTTTTTGTGTGAGGGGTGCAGTGTGTGTGGGGGTGCAGTGTGTCTGTATGGTGGTACATTGTAAAGGGAGCTGTGTTTATTGGGGGCTGTGTGTACATGGGGTTAGTGTGTGTAAGGAGAAGCAGTGTGTCTATTGGGGACTATGTGTTACGCTGCTAAGTGTGTCCCTTTTAATTATTTTAATTGAAATATTTTCAATATTTGCCATATATATTATTATCGGGTGAACATCTACCTCAATAAACGGTATACATTATTGTAATCTCTTATTGCGTAATCTCCAATGGAAGCAACAAAATTGCAAGAGAATCTACAGGTATGCAGATGGAAATCGTATTACTATTAGCGTTGATGTATTGCCAATGAATATTGTTTTATATTTATACAATGAGGATACATAACAGAAGTTAGAAGACAGACATACATAAAGATACAAGAGATGGGGGGCGGGGCCTGACCGCCATGCAGAACAATCGCATGAAACAACAGCTCCCGTAATCAGGAGTACTTTAAGCAAGTAAAAGCTGACCTGGTACCCTCTTGAAGACCAGAGACTGCGGTCCGATACATGAGGGGGCACTGGATCTGAGGAGAGGCTTGCAATTCTTGTTTTAGTCCCTCAGAAAGACCCATGTCGTCCGCATAGGATGAGGCCTACTCAGGCGGTGAGTGGGGTGGACGGCCGCTGCCCCGCTATCCTGCCCGACTGTATCACACCAGACTCCCACAAGCTTGTGGATCTGGCCCCGTCTCCCCCCCTTGGGCCGGTGGGGGTCATCCCGGTCCATGCCCCAAGACCCCTGCAGCAGCAGTGACCCTGCAGCAACAAAACGTCACCATGCTATGGATGAGACCCGGAGCCACATGTAAAATGTCGGCAAGCTGGACTCTGAAAGCCCATACCCAGAGACATATAAACCCTCCCTTGTGGCTGGTCAAACTCCCCACAGAACCCTGTTGGAGGTCGACAACGAGATCGAGGAGGCTAAAGCAGCTGGGGCTCTGTGCTGTGCCCACTCGGTATTCGCCAAGTATTTGGACCCACAGACAGCACACAAGATGGAGACATCGGTACACCAACGAGGCTCGGAAGCAGCCCACACCGTTCCCCCTTAGAGAACTTACCTTCGGGCCGGCCCGGCACGGGGCGACACTTTAAAGGAAGATCCCAGCCTGCTACGCCTGCACAACAGGGCCATGACACCCGACGACAGCCTGACCACAAGGGGGCAACAGCTCACACGAACTCTCCATACTGCAAGCAGAATCCACAGGCAATGAAGCTTACAATTGAAAGGGGACACCTGCTACAGGTTTTCTAAAATAGCTGGGATATCTGCTACCACCACGTTGTATAATTTAATACCATTCTGAGGTTTAACCTTTAATCTGGGCCCTCTCTTACTGATGTCTGCTTTCTGTTATTAACACTTGCCTTACATTATTAACCTGTAATTAACCTGAGGGGCAGAGCTACTCAGCTTGCTGTATAGTCGAGGGGGTCTCTGGGGCAAAAAAATCTCCTGTAACCACTAGTCGTTTATCATAACTACTTTAAAGCATAATAATAATCTATGAACCTGCCTGAGGATTTCTCATCCTCTGCCTTTGGAATCATATAACTGGTCATACGTATGGGCAGACCCATTAGGCATGTATGCATGCTAACATAAAGAGTGCAGAATATGTGATGTAATGTAAAGCTCCTTGAGACTACTCGTGCTGTTTTCCATAAGACATGTCGGTATATAACAAGCATATCGTCCAGCATTTACTTTTATTTTCTATGATTTGTAACGCGCTACAAAGGCATATATTTAACCAACTAGCCTGCTTCATATAATATACTGATACCTTTTCTAGCTTCACATATAGTTAATCTAACCCTTAATGCCTATATGTCACACTACACCCAAGCTACACACCTATAAACTAGATCTGTTTTATGCATGTCTAGCTTAGCATGTTTTACCACAAAAACGATGTTTAAGAGCTTGATATCTTCATATAATATAAAAAATGTGCCGTCTAAACTGCCACACTGTGAAATGTTATGGAAATGCTTGTAGATGCTGTTGTGGCTCTACACGCTTGTTGACAATCTATGCACAAGAAAAATAAAGAATAAAAAAAAAAAGATACAAGAGATGAAGACGGACTCCTACTCAGACAAGCTAACAATACAGGAATACATGTAATCAAATTAACTAAGAACCTGCTAGCAAGGACCACTGACACCTAACCCAGCTTTGTCCTCTATATGTGACTAAATCGTAGATAGATATTTTTTACGCATTTTAATAAATTCATAATTCTCGCCATACATAAAGTTTTTTTTCCCAGTATATTTTTATAAAATGTGACGTCCATTTCATTATATTTCTCAGTGACTTATTATTCAAAGGGAACTGCGCTATCCATTTTTATAACCACCACTTTTATATTTAATTCCGAAATCAGCAGGAGTTAAGCTTCATTGAGCAATTCATGCCAAGCTTTAAACCCCAGCCTCAACTCCCGATGTCAGGTTGAAATCGTGTTTAGCTTCGGTTTCTTTAGTTTCTGTTAACAACATGTCACTTGGCAAGAATTTTCATAATTAATGAACTAGTACAATTTGTTTTCCCAACTTGACTTTGATTAATATGAATTTGAGTCTTTCCCCCAGGAATTTGTCCGTTTTGGTTAGTAAGCTCTTGTGGCTATATCTAGTCAGTGTACATAGACACCATCATAGCAAATCAGAATCCATAAAACAGGACTTATAGCTATTAAGAAGGTACAGAGTTTTGTTAGTATGTTAAAGAGATACTATCAGCATCAAAACAGCGTTAGCTGTTTAGGAGTTTAGGAGTTTAATCACTTTTGTTTCTTTCCATGATGCCATAGTTTAAACACTAGATGACTCTTTACAGGAAGTGTTTAGGAAGGCTATTTAAGTCACATGCAGGGGGGTGTGCCTAGGGCTGCATAAACAAAGTGATTTGATGTCTAAATGGCGGAGAATTGAACAGTGAGACTTCAGGGACATGATCTATACACCAAAACTGCTTCATTAAGCTAAATTTCTTTTGGTGACTATAGTTCACCCTTTAATGCTAACTGGCCCAACCACAGCTGATCTTAACCAAAGATAACGGTTACATGAGTCCAAGAGGCATAAGGAATGGTAACATCTAACTAGTGTGTTAGACCAGCAGTTAGTGCCCCAATCTACAAGAATACACAGGATTTTTTTTTCAACGCACAAAATACTGTGAAAATTACCAAATTCCGATCACATTGGCAATTCACAGATTTATTAAAGCCCAATGCGATCAGGATTTGGTCAGTCTGCCCGATTCCTTTACAATTTGTTCAGATGCATTCAGAAAACCACTGTCCACATCTGAACCAATTTATCGCACAGGCATCTGAGATTTATCAATGACCTCATGGTGGCCGCCAGGATGCATGTTCGCAAATCATAATTATCATTCACTTGTTTTTTTGCAAGTTAATTAATAATTAAAAAAAAACAAGGTACCCGCTGGTAGTGTTAGCAGTTAGTGGTTAAATAGTTAGAAACCCTCAGCAGAGGGAAGGTTAATGAAGGGGTGACTAGCCACTGTCAGTGCTTGCTAGCCAGGGGACATGGTCTCTTGTTAAATCCAAACTGTAGACACAGGATTGGGATATCTGCAGATTCCAGATATATAAAACACAGCCATGTAAATCACTGTGTTATTTATTGCATCACTTGCCTTCTCCCTAATGAAGCATTACAACAGATGTCAAATTCCAATTAATTACTTATTGGAAATAGATAGAGGGATGCTAGAGTACTATTTACCTGTCTGCTTTACTTAATTACTATTAAATGGATCACTTATTAACTTTAAATAAAAGATCATCATTACAGGATTGAACAGAATTGCTTCTGAACGTATAATTGATTTATTTAACTCAATCGCACCGGATTTTTTCATTTTTTTTGTGAAACGTATTCACTTAATCAGGATCTGTGAAAAAGTGACAAGGGCATTTACAAATATCTTGAAATATCTTCCAATTTAGATTTTTCTCTTGATATTTTGTCCAAAAATGTTCAGGTCTCTTAATTCTTTGCTTAGTTAATAAACCTCTAGTTTTCAGCCGGAACACATTCCACAGTATATAAAATAATGCAAATTATATATATATATATATAAATAAGAGACTTGTGCAATCGGTTTTAAATTAAGTGGAAATAGTCTGAATTCCATGACGTCGAAGCGTCATATCGACGTATCACGAACAATCGAACTGGACAATGGAAAAACATGTTCGCTTGTTTTGTGATTTGGAGTTCTATACGTGGTGCACCCCAAAAAAAAGATTGATGAAAAATAAGATGAAGGATGGGTATAATGGTTAGGGGGAGAGCCTGTAATTGTTGATTTTTTTCGCAAACAAGTGAGAAGTGACCAACAGAGTGAAAGAGGAGGAACAGTAAATATAACCTACATTTATTTATTATAAGTTTAATAAATATATCAGTTATAAAGATATCAATATATATATTTTTACTGCTTCTGCTTTTTCCCCTCTAATGGTTACTTCTCTAGTGATTGCTCTCTATCCATCAAATATTTTAATCTGTGAACCAAGTGGTGTGAAAATATATATTAGGTGTACATTTTGCAGTACACTGGCCCATTTTCACTCCCTTTTTGTACATCTGAAATTATGTTTCCCGAATCATTTGCACGGATGTAAATCGTCTGAGCTTAACCTCCTTATAGACAAATTTCATACCCAAACAATTTTTTTTTTATTACAAATTGACTTGGCCGACCTGAGTTCTTCCACTGTGTAATAAATAAGAATTCCTTCTCTTGGGCATTTAGCATAGTGAGACAATAATAGCATCATGACCATAGGCGTGCGCAGCCTGTTGCATTAGGGTGTGCACCCTAAAGCACAAACACACACGCCGCGTATATATGTATTTTTATATACACACACACACATATATATATATATATATATACACACATACACACACACAAATACAAGTATACGTAGGTGCAGTGTATGTGTGATTGTGAGCTGAGCTGTGCAGTGTGTGTGATTGTGAGCGGTGCAGTGTGTAAGGGGTGCAGTGTGTGTGATTGCGAGGGGTACAGTGTGGTGTAATTGTGAAGGGTGCAGTGTGTGTGATTGTAAGGGGTACAGTTTGTGTAATTGTGAGGGATTAAGTGTGTGTGTTGGGTACAGTGTGTATGATTGTGAGGGGTGCACTGTGTGGGCGACAGGGGTTAGGAGGGTGGAGGGGCAGCAACAGGGGTTGGGGGGGGTTAGAGGGACAGGAGGTGGGGGGGTGGAGGGGTGGAGGGGCAGTGACAGGAGGTAGCGGGGGTAGACGGTTAGTGACAGGGGTTAGGGGTGGTAGAGGGGTAGTGACGGGTTAGGGGGATAGAGGGGTAATGACAGGGGTTGGGGATAGAGGGGTAATGACAGGGGGTGGGGGAGTGGATGGGCAGTAACAGGGGTTAAGGGGGTTGGAGAGGCAGTGACATGGGATAGGGGGGTAAAGGGGCAGTGACAGGGGTTAGGGGGTAGAGTGGTGTGACAGGGGTTGGGGGGTAGAAGGGTAGTGACAGGGGTTAGGGGGGTAGTGACAGGGGTTAGGGAGGTAGAGGGGTAGTGACAGGGGTTAGAGGGGTAGTAAAAGGGGTTAGGGGTAGTGAAAGGGGTTAGAGGGGTAGTGACAGGGGTTGGGGGGGTAGTGATGGGGTTATGGGGGTAGTGACGGGGTTAGGGGGTAGTGACAGGGGTTAGGGGGTTAGAGGGGTAGTGACAGGGGTTAGGGGGTAGTGACAGGGGTTAGGGCGGTAGAGGGGTAGTGACAGGGGTTAGAGGGGTAGTGAAAGGGGTTAGGGGTAGTGACAGGGGTTGGGGGGGTAGTGACGGGGTTAGGGGGGTAGTGACGGGGGTTAGGGGGTAGAGGGGTAGTGACAGGGGTTAGGGGGTTAGAGGGGTAGTGACAGGGGTTAGGGGGTTAGAGGGGTAGTGACAGGGGTTAGGGGGGTAGTGACAGGGGTTAGGGAGGTAGAGGGGTAGTGACAGGGGTTAGGGGGGTAGTGAAAGGGGTTAGGGGTAGTGAAAGGGGTTAGAGGGGTAGTAACAGGGGTTAAGGGGGTAGTGACAGGGGTTAAGGGGTTAGAGGGTAGTGACAGAGGTTAGGGGGGTAGTGAAAGGGGTTAGGGGTAGTGAAAGGGGTTAGAGGGGTAGTGACAGGGGTTAAGGGGGTAGTGACAGGGGTTAGGAGGTTAGAGGGGTAGTGACAGGGGTTGGGGGGTAGTGACAGGGGTTAGGGACAGGGGTTGGGGGGTAGTGACAGGGGTTAGGGGGTTAGAGGGGTAGCGACAGGGGTTAGGGGGGTAGTGACAGGGGTTAGGGGGTTAGTGAAAGGGGTTAGGGGTAGTGAAAGGGGTTAGAGGGGTAGTGACAGGGGTTAAGGGGGTAGTGACAGGGGTTAAGGGGGTAGTGACAGGGGTTAAGGGGGTAGTGACAGGGGTTAGGGGGTTAGAGGGGTAGTGACAGGGGTTAGGGGGGTAGTGACAGGGGTTATGGAGGTAGAGGGGTAGTGACAGGGGTTAGGGGGGTAGTGAAAGGGGTTAGGGGTAGTGAAAGGGGTTAGAGGGGTAGTAACAGGGGTTAAGGGGGTAGTGACAGGGGTTAAGGGGTTAGAGGGGTAGTGACAGAGGTTAGGGGGGTAGTGAAAGGGGTTAGGGGTAGTGAAAGGGGTTAGAGGGGTAGTGACAGGGGTTAAGGGGTAGTGACAGGGGTTAGGGGGTTAGAGGGGTAGTGACAGGGGTTGGGGGGTAGTGACAGGGGTTAGGGACAGGGGTTGGGGGGTAGTGACAGGGGTTAGGGGGTTAGAGGGGTAGCGACAGGGGTTAGGGGGGTAGTGACAGGGGTTAGGGGGTTAGTGAAAGGGGTTAGGGGTAGTGAAAGGGGTTAGAGGGGTAGTGACAGGGGTTAAGGGGGTAGTGACAGGGGTTAAGGGGGTAGTGACAAGGGATAAGGGGGTAGTGACAGGGGTTAGGGGGTTAGAGGGGTAGTGACAGGGGTTGGGGGGTAGTGACAGGGGTTAGGGACAGGGGTTGGGGGGTAGTGACAGGGGTTAGGGACAGGGGTTAGAGGGGTAGTGACAGGGGTTAGAGGGGTAGGGACAGGGGTTAGGGGGGGTGGGGGCAGTGAGTGACAGGGGTTAGAGGGCTAGGGACAGGGGTTAGGGGGGGTATGGGTGCAGAGGCAGGGTGGGGGGGGCAGTGAGTGACAGGGGGCAGAGGGGTGTTTAAATACCTGCCCTGGTGGTCCAGTGGGCGCCCTCTCTCTTCAGTCTGCAGCTCCGCCGGGAGTGAGCTGCAGACCACATGGTGAGTCTCGCGATCTCCAGTCAGAGCGTTGCCGCGGCAACGCTCTGACAGGCTGGAGATCGCGAGATACTTCAGTCTGCAGCTCACTTCCGGCGGAGCTGCAGACTGAGGATCAGGGCAGACGGACAGGAGGGGCCTCTCACCCGGCGGCATTGTGTGCACGCCGCCGGCCCCCTCCTGTGTCGGGTCCTCGGTCATAGACCGAGGACCCGACATGTCAGTCTGCCCACAGGCAGTGCAGCACGGAGGTGTGATTAGGGTGTGCCCAGGCACACCCGGCACACCCCGTGCGCACGCCTATGATCATGACATCATCTTTTAAAGTCATATTTTGTGTGTTATTTAGATGCATATCCATTTTACAGCTATTTTTTTTTTGTGCCCTCGTGCTATGTTTTACCTTGATTTACAGAAAATCTTTTCCCAAAAGGGGACACGGGCACAGTAAAAATTATTTGCTAAATACTGAATTTCAGTGGATTAAAAACCAAAGATTGACAAGATTTGGGCCAAAAATGTTTCTTTGGAATATTAACAAATTAAGCTATAGTCTTGTGTTGTATAACCTAAATGTTGCAAATCAGTTTTCAGTTCACGTCATAGGGGTGTTATACAGGTTGGCTGGTGTTATGAATGAACGTGGTTAGTTACAAAGGTGTAACTTATATATAGAAACATAGAAACATAGAATGTGACGGCAGATAAGAACCATTCGGCCCATCTAGTCTGCCCAGTTTTCTAAATACTTTCATTAGTCTCTGGCCTTATCTTATAGCTAGGATAGCCTTATGCCTATCCCACGCATGCTTAAACTCCTTTACGGTGTTAACCTCTACCACTTCAGCTGGAAGGCTATTCCATGCATCCACTACCCTCTCAGTAAAGTAATACTTCCTGATATTATTTTTAAACCTTTGTCCCTCTAATTTAAGACTATGTCCACTTGTTGTGGTAGTTTTTCTTCTTTTAAATATAGTCTCCTCCTTTACTGTGTTGATTCCCTTTATGTATTTAAATGTTTCTATCATATCCCCCCTGTCTCGTCTTTCCTCCAAGCTATACATGTTAAGATCCTTTAACCTTTCCTGGTAAGTTTTATCCTGCAATCCATGAACCAGTTTAGTAGCCCTTCTTTGAACTCTCTCTAAGGTATCAATATCCTTCTGAAGATAGGGTCTCCAGTACTGTGTACAGTACTCCAAGTGGGGTCTCACCAGTGTTCTGTACAATGGCATGAGCACTTCCCTCTTTCTACTGCTAATACCTCTCCCTATACAACCAAGCATTCTGCTAGCATTTCCTGCTGCTCTATTACATTGTCTGCCTACCTTTAAGTCATCAGAAATAATCACCCCTAAATCCCTTTCCTCAGATGTTGAGGTTAGGACTCTATCAAATATTTTGTACTCTACCCTTGGGTTTTTACGTCCAAGATGCATTATCTTGCACTTATCCACATTAAATGTCAGTTGCCACAACTCTGACCATTTTTCTAGTTTACCTAAATCATTTGCCATTTGGCTTATCCCTCCTGGAACATCAACCCTGTTACATATCTTAGTATCATCCGCAAAAAGACACACCTTACCATCAAGACCTTCTGCAATATCACTAATAAAAATATTAAAGAGAATGGGTCCAAGTACAGATCCCTGAGGTACCCCACTGGTGACAAGCCCAAGCTTCGAATATACTCCATTGACTACAACCCTATGTTGCCTGTCACTCAGCCACTGCCTTACCCATTCAACAATATTGGAATCCAAACTCAAAGATTGTAGTTTATTGATAAGCCTTCTATGTGCAACAGTGTCAAAAGCCTTACTGAAATCTAGGTAAGCAATGTCTACTGCACCACCCTGATCTATAATTTTAGTTACCCAATCAAAAAAATCAATAAGATTAGTTTGGCATGATCTCCCTGAAGTAAACCCATGTTGTCTCTGGTCTTGAAATCCATGTGTTTTTAGATGTTCAACAATCCTATCCTTTAACATGGTTTCCATCACTTTACCCACTACTGAAGTAAGGCTTACTGGCCTATAGTTGCCCGACTCCTCCCTATTACCTTTCTTGTGAATGGGCACAACATTCGCTAACTTCCAATCTTCTGGGACTACTCCTGTTATCAATGATTGGTTAAATAAATCTGTTAATGGTTTTGCTAGTACACCACTAAGCTCTTTAAATAGCTTTGGGTGTATTCCATCAGGTCCCATTGACTTATTTGTCTTTACTTTTGACAGTTGAAATAGAACCTCTTCCTCTGTAAACTCATGTGTAATAAATGACTCATTTATCCTTTTTCTTAACTGAGGTCCCTTTCCTTCATTTTCATCTGTAAATACCGAACAAAAATATTCATTGAGGCAGTCAGCTAGACCTTTATCCTCATCTACATACCTTCCTTCTTTTGTTTTTAATCTAACTAATCCTTGTTTTACTTTTCTTTTCTCATTTATGTATCTAAAAAAAGTTTTGTCCCCCTTTTTTACTGACTGTGCTATTTTCTCTTCTGTGTGGGATTTGGAAGCTCTTATTACTTGCTTAGCCTCTTTCTGCCTAATCTTATAGGTCATTCTGTCTTCCTCACTCTGGGTTTTTTTATAATTACTAAATGCTAACTTTTTGTTTTTTTACTATTTTGGCCACATCTGCGGAGTACCACAGTGGTTTCTTGAATTTTTTGCTTTTACTGACAAGCCTAATGCAATTTTCTGTTGCCTTCAGTAGTGCAACTTTTAAATAATCCCATTTCTTTTGGACTCCATATAAATTGCTCCAGTCTGATAATGACTCCTTTACACATATTCTAATTTTAGAAAAGTCTGTTTTTCTAAAGTCTAAAACTTTTGTTTTTGTGTGGTGTGACTCAGTCACTGTTCTTATATTAAACCACACTGACTGATGATCACTGGATCCTAAACTTTCACCTACAGTAATATCTGATACCAAATCTCCATTTGTTAACACTAAATCTAGTATGGCCTCTTTACGAGTTGGCTCCTCAACGACTTGTTTTAGAGACAATCCCAGTAGGGAGTTTAGAATATGTGTGCTCCTGGCACAAGTAGCTATTTTTGTTTTCCAATTCACATCAGGAAGATTAAAGTCACCCATGATGATAACTTCCCCCTTCATTGTCATTTTAGCTATTTCTTCAACTAGTAGATTATCTAACTCTTCAATTTGTCCTGGGGGCCTATAAATCACACCTACACGAGTTACTGTGTGATTACCAAATTCTAATGTAACCCAAACGGACTCTATGTTCGCCTCACTTACCTTTATTAGGCTAGATTTTATGCTATACTTTACATACAGGGCCACCCCTCCCCCTTTCTTGCCTTCCCTGTCTTTTCTATATAAAGAGTACCCTGGTATTGCTATGTCCCAGTCATTTTTCTCATTATACCATGTCTCAGTAACAGCGACTAAATCTACACTATCAGTTGCCATTATTGCCACAAGTTCATGGATCTTATTCCCTAAACTGCGAGCATTTGTAGACATGACTCTAAGCTTATAATTTTTTAACACACTTGCTACAGGCACCTTCTGTCCTTGTTTTGGGGGACAATTGGATTGATGTTTTATCACCCTTTTGCCCCCCCCTCCTAGTTTAAAAACATCCTAGCAAAACCTCTGAACTGCTCACTGAGAACATTTGTTCCCTTTTGAGAAAGATGCAAACCATCTTTTTTGTACAGTTTATTTCCATTCCAAACAGAGCTACCATGAGCAATAAAGCCAAATCCTTGCTCCCGACACCATTCACCAAGCCACAAGTTAAAGTCCCTAATACGCATCCGCCTGTCGTTCTGAGTGTTATGCACAGGCAGAACTTCAGAGAATGACAGTGTGGAAGCAACCTGCCGTATATCGTTGGCAAAAACACTAAAAACTTCCTTAACCTCTGAAACCTCATTGCAAGCCAAGTCATTTGTCCCTAAATGGACAAGTACATCCAATTCCCCTTCCTGCTTTGCTTGCTTAACAATATTACAGATACGTCTCCTGTCTCTGTGAGCAGTAGCTCCGGGAAGACACCTCACAAGACCACCATTGTCCATCTCCACACCTCTTATGATGGAATCCCCCACCAACAACTGCTTTCTATTAGGCCTCACCATAGTCTTCAAGCCTCTCTGCACAACACCACTAGCCTCAGTGCCTCTCTGCACAACACCACTAGCCTCAGTGCCTCTCTGCACAACACCACTAGCCTCAGTGCCTCTCTGCACAACACCACTAGCCTCAGTGCCTCTCTGCACAACACCACTAGCCTCAGTGCCTCTCTGCACAACACCACTAGCCTCAGTGCCTCTCTGCACAACACCACTAGCCTCAGTGCCTCTCTGCACAACACCACTAGCCTCAGTGCCTCTCTGCACAACACCACTAGCCTCAGTGCCTCTCTGCACAACACCACTAGCCTCAGTGCCTCTCTGCACAACACCACTAGCCTCAGTGCCTCTCTGCACAACACCACTAGCCTCAGTGCCTCTCTGCACAACACCACTAGCCTCAGTGCCTCTCTGCACAACACCACTAGCCTCAGTGCCTATCTCCAGGACACCACTACACTCTGAAAGTGCAGAAAATGAATTATGTAGAACAACAGACTGTGCAATATGCCTTTTATCCACAACCCCAAGTCTACCAGATCCTACAGTAATCCATCTGCCATTCCTAGTATGTCTCTGTGGCAGTGGCTTTGCAGCAGTTCCAGCCTGAGTTTGTTTACCAGATAATTTACAAATCTCAGACTTCAAAAATACAATCTCCTGCCGCAAGATAGAGAACTGTCTACAGATTAAACAACAACCAAACCTCCAAAAAGTGGAACGTGAAACAAATGCAAAGCAACTATTACACTGAACTAAGTCTGCCATTCCAATGAGGCGAATAATTTAAATCAAACAAATTTTACCTTTTTTTTTAATTTATCCTCTTGAATACCTCAGATTACCTCCAGTTTCTCTCCAGAATATCTCCAACCACACACACACTTAGAAGCAACACTTAGATGAAGCAACCAAGCTCTATTAGCCAAGCTAATGACAACTACCCTTATATACTCCTAAAATCACCTCCCACTAGGAATGTTTAACACCTGGGTAGGCCTCTGCTTATTAGCAAACAATAGCTAATTTAAATAGCAATCAATAGCAAGTAGCTACCTAATCCAATCAAATGCCTTATAATTACCAACAGGAAATCAAACCTTGTGCAGCCAGTAACCTTTTCCTACACTTGAATCTTACCTGTAACAGTAAAAAAGAACTCTTAGCACAACTCTTAGACAGTTGAAGCTTCTGTAAAACTCTCCAGAATATCTCCAACCACACACACACTTAGAAGCAACACTTAGATGAAGCAACCAAGCTCTATTAGCCAAGCTAATGACAACTACCCTTATATACTCCTAAAATCACCTCCCACTAGGAATGTTTAACACCTGGGTAGGCCTCTGCTTATTAGCAAACAATAGCTAATTTAAATAGCAATCAATAGCAAGTAGCTACCTAATCCAATCAAATGCCTTATAATTACCAACAGGAAATCAAACCTTGTGCAGCCAGTAACCTTTTCCTACAGATGAATCTTACCTGTAACAGTAAAAAAGAACTCTTAGCACAACTCTTAGACAGTTGAAGCTTCTGTAAAACTCTCCAGATTATCTCCAACCACACACACACTTAGAAGCAACACTTAGATGAAGCAACCAAGCTCTATGGTTTGACTAGTGTCCCTTCAAACTTCCAGAACCTCTCAGTAATGCTGGCTATGCATCATTAAATCTATGTGCAGTGCCAAAATTCTTTGAAAGATACAATTATATTAAACAAATATGTAAGTGAATTTTTGTTAAAGTGATTTCCTGTATAATTTACACTCCAGTCCATATTGAATTATTTCATGACAGTCCTTTTTGAATTTTTACATATAGAAGGACAGTGATTTATACACAAACCTTGAGAGAGTTATTTAAAAGTTAGTGCACACATCGTGCTTGTGAACTTGGCTTCAAATGCATAGACCAAAAGACGATATTAACTGAGGATTAGTTCCTTCACTCAGCATTGTGCCATGGGTTGGCAGACAGCTATAAGATTCCTGGAGCAAGGACGCATGTTAGGAATTGTGGGATCATCCCATGTCTTCAGGAGCTGGTGTAGCCGCTTGTGACTGCTCCTGTCCTCCACATTTCCATGTTTCTGGAAATCTGATCCCAAGCCATAGTTGGCAAGACAGGTACACCTTAACAAATATACCGGAGTAGAAGGAGCATGATTACATACCTAAAGAACAAGGGTAATTATTTCTCAGGGCAGTAACAGTGTAATTCATTCTGTAAGGGCAAAGGTGTTTTTTGGTAAAATGCTCAAAACACATTTTCCATTCTGTAACTTTTTGTTTTAATGCATTGCTGGGCTCAGTAGAGGGTTATCATTTAAGTCAGATCCCCCTGCACTCATTTATTTTGTTTTCTTCTTCCCATTTTCGCAGTCACAAGTGATGTATCATTGATCTAGCACCAACACTTTGTGCATTTTGTGGTAATGTTGCAATATATGTTCCATTTAACTAAGTGATGTAATTTTCACAAAGAACACAAGGTTACAACTTATATATAGCATCCCTCACCATGACATATCTTCCATAACATACAAGTGGTGTATTTTTCATTCAACCGCTACAAAGGATATCTGTTTGTGTACCATGCCACATCATTACATTTACTTATCTCCGTTACAAGTGTAGATTTTGCTTAAGACGATCACCAGTTACGTACATTCCATTTACAACAACCTGTCAAGTAGTGTTCCCGATCAATCGCACTGATGAAAATTGTCTGAGCTTAACCTTAAACCTTAAATTCTACTCCAGTATATTTGTTAAGATGCACCTGTCATGCCAACTATGGCTTAGAAAAAAAAAACATAGAATGTGGCGGCAGATAAGAACCATCTAGTCTGCCCAATTTTCTAAATACTTTCATTAGTCCCTGGCTTTATCTTATAGTTAGGATAGCCTTATGCCTATCCCACGCATGCTTAAACTCCCTCACTGTGTTAACCTCTATCACTTCAGCTGGAAGGCTATTCCATACATCCACTACTCTCTCAGTAAAGTAATACTTCCTGATATTATTTTTAAACCTTTGCCCCTCTAATTTAAGACTATGTCCTCTTGTTGTGGTAGTTTTTCTTCTTTTAAATATGGTCTCCTCCTTTACTGTGTTGATTCCCTTTATGTATTTAAATGTTTCTATGTTTGGTATCAATTTGTACAGAGATCATGGAAATACGGAGGACAACATGTAGATTTTGTTTAAGATAATCACCAGTTGTGTACATTCCATTTACAACACCCTCTTAACTCATCCCCACCAGTGATTAGTTCCAGTGATATGGCTGTCTTTTGAGATGACTATACAGTCATCAGTAAAAGTGTTCCAAATTTATTTATGCACATCCAATAAATGTACTGACTCAGTTGATCACTGCTGACCTAAATCATTGAGTTACTTTTATGTATGTATTATGATAATGAGCAAGAAAGTATAAGAAATATATTTTGTAGAATAACTAGTTTTTACTTTAAAGATTCATAGAGCTTTTTGCTCGTTAAGAAGGTCACCCCTATAATATTCAAACATCCAACAAAAAAAAGTGATAACATGATTGTATTGTATCAGGTAATGTTCGGTAACATACCATGAATTAAAGAAGATATCTCACTCTTGATTGAATCAACAGCTGTATAAATTTATTGGGGACGGTTTCTTAAATTCAATTTTCATTTTTAGAAATATTTCAAATGTGATTTTTAGCCTTCTTTGCAAAGTAGTTAGTGCAGCTTATCAACATTTATTGGCTTCAAACCTCAGGACATTTTCTCACGCAAATTAAATTACGTATGTTATAATTGAATTTTTCTATGACATTTACAAAAAATAAGTCAATTTTCATTATTCCTCATACAAAGAAGAGACAAAAAATAAATTCCAATGACTTTGAGAAGCATGTTATTTAGTACTGCCTATCTTATATCATCATTGGAAGATTGCAAGAGCATGGCCCTGAATGCATCTATTACATGTGATATTGTGCATCATATTAAAACTGGTTTGTAAACCAAAATGTTTAGTAAGTTAAGAAGTTAAATGTGTCCATTTTCAGGAAATCGGCACACAACGAACGCCAGTTTGCAATATGTTGTGTTCAGTTTGTTTATTGTCATACCTGAAGTTAACCTGTGCAGCCATCTGTTGCAACAGGTGACTTTATACCGTGCTTGACATTAGAGAGTAGCTATCCCAAAGAATTTCTACCACGTCAGTTATTTCACTAGTCTTGAAACAAATGTATCAAGGAGTATCCGATAACACCAGGGAGAGGATCATGTCTAGTGGGTGCCCTTTCTCTGTCTTGTGTAGTTAGAATCTTTATGTCTCTGTATATATTTATGCAGGAATTAGATAAAAAACCCGGAAATTACCTGGGACCCTAGCGGTTGCTGAATTCCGTGTCCAGACTCCATTGATTGCTTTAAAGACACCAATGTACAATAAAGGCAACAGAACAATAGACACAGCAATGAGGGGTTTATTCCATATAAAGTATGGAGCCAGGTAGACAAAAAACCCAGTGTGGATAGAAAGTGGACTAGTCCACTCTTGCTGGAGCAAACTCTAATAACATAGTGTAGGCTTGTGGTACCTCTACGGTATGTTACTTCCCTGAATCAGAGAACAACAAACCTCTCATGTATTAGAGAATGAGAGAATAGTGTGGGTCTTTGAAATAGAATTGGTGACTCTGGGACAATCGGGAACATCAATACTGATCGATATATGTGTATACAAACATACCAACTCTCTCACAGACACAACCACTCTCTTTCAGTCACACTCATAGTTTGTTATCGAGTTTGTTGTGCTGGTGTGAGTTAGTACGATAGAAATAGAGAATAGAATATGCCATCACTTTGAGTGTTGTTATATGTATATCTCTGTATATCGCAGTCACATACACACATATTGCAGTGTGTAACATCACACAGTGCAACGCGGTCTGTGAAACTATGATCTCTAAGTTAAAATAATAGTCAGATCCAAATATAGATATCATTAGATGATGCATAACAATGAACTGTGTGTTAGCGAAAATTATGGCCATAGAGGAATTCTCGGAACATCATATGAGATATTATTTATTCTAGTACATGATTTACCATTATGCATATTTTACATGATTTTTAGTGTTTGGAAGGATTAAGGCTAGGATTAGGTTTGAAGTCCCTGTAATGTAAGGGCCGCACCGGTTTATATTTATTCGGCAAGCGCTTGTTGGGAGTTACAATCCGGGCAGCAACTACGCAACTTGTAACGCAATGCTTCACAATATGGGGGAAACCTAACAATAAGTGAGATAATCACATTGTTGTTACAGGAACAATAGGTTGATGAGGCCTGAAAGAGCTAACAATCTAGACTGTGAACTGGCTTATATGCAAAAAGTCTGTTATACACTACATATATAGAACATAAATGATCCTTTAGATTCTAGAGGATATTTATGTTATATACACATAGAGTATAACAGACTTTTTGCATAGCCAGTTCACTGGAACTCACCACTTGATTAATAAATATTGTGTGCACTGTGTGACTAATAGCAGATAAAGATTGAATGAACTGTTAAAATTCCTCTGTATGTAAAGTAAGTACGTTCTTATTAAACTAACAAAAGATAAACCTTGCAGGTGGGATAATATATGTGTGAACAGTGCAGGTGTTAACACTTCAGTGAAACAATGGTGGAAAATTTCACAACCAGAAAGTTATTATATATTTTTTTTAAAAATTAATGAAAAAAATGATACGCTTACTGCTGTTTTTTATTTTTATTTTTTTTAAACATGCTTTGTACTGCCTAAAAGGGAACAAAATGCATTTAATTTATGAACTATATATAAAAAACACGTATTCCTTTGCTGTTTGGGTTCAATCAATAAACCAATGTGGCTTTAGTGGGAAGGTAAACCAAGAATTTAAAAATAAGAAAATGGCATTTAAATCAGACAAATTAGAGACATCCTACATAAGTTATAAGGAAGCCAATAATAATGCATACAAAAGGAAATTACAGTGGCTAAACTAGAAAGTTATATCCAAAGAGAGCAAAACAAACCCCAAAATGTCTTAAGTACATAAATTCTAAAAAAAACAAAAAATGAAATTGGAATTAGAGATGGGTGTGTTAGTTAAAGGGACAAACGAGGCAGCAACTGCCGAGAGCACCTGCCTCACAAAGACTTCTCATTGAGCTGCATTGGGAAGTCTGTGATTGGACAGCCACAGAAAGTCTGGGCGGGGTTAGAAGAGGAGGGCTTGCAAAGGCAGCAAACAAGAGATCTGCAGTTTTTGAAAACTGTTTTTAGATATAACTCCAATGAAAAAATGTATAATTAAGTGCATGCACGGTTTCATTTGGGGTATATCTACTAAACAGTGATTTTAAATGACTTTTTTATGTATCTCAGTATATATTAAAGAGGAATCTATGGCAAGGGATAATCAAATAATTGCTGAAAAAAACAAACAAACAAAACTTGCAGAAAATTTGTGAATAGATGACTCAAGACAAGGTGCTGCAGCCACCTAAAAAGTTACTGTAAACATATCTCCAGGGCCTGAAGGATATTCACCCAGGAGTACTTAAGGATAAATAAGTAAACTTCTGTTTTTAATTTTTCAGGATTTTAAAAAATCAGTTTCTGCAAATATGCAAAATTGTTTTATACTTACCGTAATTTTCTTTTCCTGATTATTATTCATGGCAACATTTACCCATGGGTTAGCTCCTCCCCTCACAGCAGAAAGGACAGACATGAGGTCACAACAATAATAGACATTCTTCTGAGGCTTCAGTCACCACTCCACTGCTTCTGATTCTTCTAGTTCCTGGAGTCTGTGGGTATGTGTATTATACAAAGAGCAGCACTATACAGGGAGCACTGACTGTCTCAGGATATTATACACAGACATGTACTATACAGAGAGCAGCACTATACAGGGAGCCCTGACTGTCCCGGGATATTATACACAGACATGTACTATACAGAGAGCAGCACTATACAGGGAGCCCTGACTGTCCTGGGATATTATACACAGACCTGTACTATACAGAGAGCAGCACTATACAGGGAGCACTGACTGTCCCGGGATATTATACACAGACATGTACTATACAGAGAGCAGCACTATACAGGGAGCCCTGACTGTCCCGGGATATTATACACACAGACCTGTACTATACAGAGAGCAGCACTATACAGGGAGCACTGACTGTCCCGGGATATTATACACAGACCTGTACTATACAGAGAGCAGCACTATACAGGGAGCCCTGACTGTCCCAGGATATTATACACAGACCTGTACTATACAAAGAGCAGCACTATACAGGGAGCCCTGACTGTCCCGGGATATTATACACAGACCTGTACTATACAGAGAGCAGCACTATACAGGGAGCACTGACTGTCCCGGGATATTATACACAGACATGTACTATACAGAGAGCAGCACTATACAGGGAGCACTGACTGTCCCAGGATATTATACACAGACCTGTACTATACAGAGAGCAGCACTATACAGGGAGCACTGACTGTCCCAGGATATTATACACAGACCTGTATTATATAGAGAGCAGCACTATACAGGGAGCACGGACTGTCCCGGGATATTATACACAGACCTGTAGTATACAGAGAGCAGCACTATACAGGGAGCACGGACTGTCCCAGGATATTATACACAGACCTGTAGTATACAGAGAGCAGCACTATACAGGGAGCACTGACTGTCCTGGGATATTATACACAGACTTGTACTATACAAAGAGCAGCACTATACAGGGAGCCCTGACTGTCCCGGGATATTATACACAGACCTGTACTATACAGAGAGCAGCACTATACAGGGAGCACTGACTGTCCCGGGATATTATACACAGACCTGTATTATATAGAGAGCAGCACTATACAGGGAGCCCTGACTGTCCCGGGATATTATACACAGACCTGTACTATACAGAGAGCAGCACTATACAGGGAGCACTGACTGTCCCAGGATATTATACACAGACCTGTACTATACAGAGAGCAGCACTATACAGGGAGCACTGACTGTCCCAGGATATTATACACAGACCTGTATTATATAGAGAGCAGCACTATGCAGGGAGCACGGACTGTCCCGGGATATTATACACAGACCTGTAGTATACAGAGAGCAGCACTATACAGGGAGCACGGACTGTCCCGGGATATTATACACAGACCTGTAGTATACAGAGAGCAGCACTATACAGGGAGCACTGACTGTCCCGGGATATTATACACAGACCTGTACTATACAGAGAGCAGCACTATACAGGGAGCCCTGACTGTCCCGGGATATTATACACACAGACCTGTACTATACAGAGAGCAGCACTATACAGGGAGCACGGACTGTCCCAGGATATTATACACAGACCTGTAGTATACAGAGAGCAGCACTATACAGGGAGCACTGACTGTCCCGGGATATTATACACAGACCTGTACTATACAAAGAGCAGCACTATACAGGGAGCCCTGACTGTCCCGGGATATTATACACAGACCTGTACTATACAGAGAGCAGCACTATACAGGGAGCACTGACTGTCCCGGGATATTATACACAGACATGTACTATACAGAGAGCAGCACTATACAGGGAGCACTGACTGTCCCAGGATATTATACACAGACCTGTACTATACAGAGAGCAGCACTATACAGGGAGCACTGACTGTCCCAGGATATTATACACAGACCTGTATTATATAGAGAGCAGCACTATACAGGGAGCACGGACTGTCCCGGGATATTATACACAGACCTGTAGTATACAGAGAGCAGCACTATACAGGGAGCACGGACTGTCCCAGGATATTATACACAGACCTGTAGTATACAGAGAGCAGCACTATACAGGGAGCACTGACTGTCCCGGGATATTATACACAGACTTGTACTATACAAAGAGCAGCACTATACAGGGAGCCCTGACTGTCCCGGGATATTATACACAGACCTGTACTATACAGAGAGCAGCACTATACAGGGAGCACTGACTGTCCCGGGATATTATACACAGACCTGTATTATATAGAGAGCAGCACTATACAGGGAGCCCTGACTGTCCCGGGATATTATACACAGACCTGTACTATACAGAGAGCAGCACTATACAGGGAGCACTGACTGTCCCAGGATATTATACACAGACCTGTACTATACAGAGAGCAGCACTATACAGGGAGCACTGACTGTCCCAGGATATTATACACAGACCTGTATTATATAGAGAGCAGCACTATGCAGGGAGCACGGACTGTCCCGGGATATTATACACAGACCTGTAGTATACAGAGAGCAGCACTATACAGGGAGCACGGACTGTCCCGGGATATTATACACAGACCTGTAGTATACAGAGAGCAGCACTATACAGGGAGCACTGACTGTCCCGGGATATTATACACAGACCTGTACTATACAGAGAGCAGCACTATACAGGGAGCCCTGACTGTCCCGGGATATTATACACACAGACCTGTACTATACAGAGAGCAGCACTATACAGGGAGCACGGACTGTCCCAGGATATTATACACAGACCTGTAGTATACAGAGAGCAGCACTATACAGGGAGTCCTGACTGTCCCAGGATATTATACACAGACCTGTATTAAACAGAGAGCAGCACTATACAGGGAGCACTGACTGTCCCAGGATATTATACACAGACCTGTAGTATACAGAGAGCAGCACTATACAGGGAGCACGGACTGTCCCGGGATATTATACACAGACCTGTAGTATACAGAGAGCAGCACTATACAGGGAGCACTGACTGTCCCGGGATATTATACACAGACCTGTACTATACAGAGAGCAGCACTATACAGGGAGCCCTGACTGTCCCGGGATATTATACACACAGACCTGTACTATACAGAGAGCAGCACTATACAGGGAGCACGGACTGTCCCGGGATATTATACACATACCTGTACTATACAGAGAGCAGCACTATACAGGGAGCCCTGACTGTCCCGGGATATTATACACAGACCTGTAGTATACAGAGAGCAGCACTATACAGGGAGCACTGACTGTCCCGGGATATTATACACAGACCTGTACTATACAGAGAGCAGCACTATACAGGGAGCCCTGACTGTCCCGGGATATTATACACAGACCTGTACTATACAGAGAGCAGCACTATACAGGGAGCACTGACTGTCCCCGGATATTATACACAGACCTGTAGTATACAGAGAGCAGCACTATACAGGGAGCCCTGACTGTCCCGGGATATTATACACAGACCTGTACTATACAGAGAGCAGCACTATACAGGGAGAACTGACTGTCCCAGGATATTATACACACAGACCTGTATTATATAGAGAGCAGCACTATACAGGAGCACTGACTGTCCCGGGATATTATACACACAGACCTGTATTATATAGAGAGCAGCACTATACAGGGAGCCCTGACTGTCCCGGGATATTATACACAGACCTGTATTAAACAGAGAGCAGCACTATACAGGGATAGCTGACTGTCCCGGGATGTTATACAATGACCTGTATTATACAGAGTGCAGCACTATACAGGGAGCCCTGACTGTCCCAGGATATTAATCACAGACATGTATTATACAGAGAGAAGCACTGTAGTATTATACAGATAGCTGAGCATAGTACCCTATGTTTCAATCTCTAGACTACTAGTATCTGTTAACAACAGCTCCCAGCATGTAACAGGGCTGGGCAATGCAGTCTTAAGTGTGCGGCAGCTCACGCAGGTGATTCGGCGGTAAAGCGCACCAGCCCTATAAGTCAAATCGATATATATATATTATCTATATATATATATATAGTATACAGTAATCACACAAGCTCACTGATGCACAGGCTCAAAGACAGACAAGTTCACTGAAACACACAATTAGGCTCACTGACAGACAAAACTCTCTGACTCACACACAAGCTTACTACAGAAAAACTCACTTGTATAGACACACAAGGCTCACTACAGACAAGCTCACTGACACACACAAGCAGTGCCATCTTAATAGCGTTATGGGCCCCCCAGGCAAAGCAGTGCACTAGGGCCCTTCCTACACAACAAATACATTGATTATCAATCAAATTAAGCTTATATTTAATGGTACCTCCAACAAATGCAATACATACATTTAATACATGCACACACTCACACACACACACACACACACAGACTGCTGAATACAGTCACAGACTGCTGAACACATTCACACACAGACTGCTGAATCCACGCACACACCGACTGCTAAATATACACACACAGACTGCTGAGTACACTCACACAAACTGCGGAGTACACACACACACAGGCTGCGGAGTACACACACACACACACAGACTGCTAAATACACACACAGACTGCTGAGTACACACACACAAACAGACCGCAGAATACTCACACAGACCGGGGAGTTCACACACAGACTGCTGAATACACGCACACACCGATTGCTAAATAAACACACACAGACTGCTGAGTACACACACACACACACAGACTGCTGAGTATACACACACAGACCACTGAGTACACTCACAGAGACTGCTGAGTACACACACACATACACAGACTGCTGACTACACACACACAGACTGTTGAGTACACAGACAGACTGCGGAGTACTCGCACAGACAGACTGTGGAGTACTCACACCGACTGCTGAGTATACTCACACAGACTGCTGAGTACCCACACACAGACTGCTGAGTACCCTCACACAGACAGCTGAGTACACACACACAGACTGCTGACTACACACATGCAGACTGTGGAGTACACACACGCAGACTGTGGAGTACACATACACAGACTGCGAGATACACACACACAGACTGCTGAGTACACACAGACAGACTGATGAGTACAAACAGACAGACTGATGAATACACACACATATACAGAGTGCATACACACAGTACACAGAACACACACATAAATACACACAGAGACTGCTGAATGCGCACACACACAGAATGTTTAATACATACACAGACTGCTGAATGCACACAGGCTGCTGAATACACACACATAAAGACTGCTGAATACACACACATAGACTGCAGAATACACACACTGCTGAATACACACAGAGACTGCTGAACACACATGGCCTACTTTATACACATACCAACTGCTGAATTCATACAGACTGTTGAATACACACACACACACACACACACACACACTGCTGAATACACACTGACTGCAAAGAGGGGTGTAGGAGTGTTGTGTGTGTAGGGGTGTTGTGTGTGTGTAGGGGTGCAGTGTTTGTGTGAGGGGTGCAGTGTGTGAAGAGTGCTGTGTGTGACAGGTGCTGTGTGTATGTATGTGTGTGTGTGTGTGAGTGGTGCAGTTTGTGACGGTGCTGTGTGTGTGGGGGGGTGCAGTGTGTGTGTGGGGGTTGCAGTTTGTGACAGGTGCTGTGTGTGTGTTTGAGGGGTACTGTGTGTGGTGCTGAGTGTGTGTGACGGGTGCTTTGTGTCAGGGGTGCAGTGTGTGTGTAAGGGGGGCTTTGTGTGTGACGGGTGCTGTGTGGGCGTGAGGGGTGCAGTGTGTGTGCGTAAGGGGTGTCTGAGGGGTGCTAACCTTAGCCATCAAGGGCCGATGCCCGGCCTAACCAACTCGACCGCATGGTCGAATGATGCGTAAGAGACCGAGCAAAAATCCTTATCGATGTTGTCATTCACCAACGCCCCTTCTGGTAGGAGAGGTGGTGAATGAGTCGAAACTTCCCTTCAAATTAACCAGAGGGCCTGCCATCCATGAAAGGGCCTGCCATCCTGCCCAACTGCACCTCTTTCTCCTGAACAAAAGGATACTTAATAAGTCTGGGTGCACTTGATTTGAAAGAGGTAAAATATGGTTGAACAGACTTATAGCCCAAATTCTAGGTTTTATTTTGATTAGAACTTGTACAATTGCCTCTGTCCTTAAGGGGTTAACATCCTTTGATTTATGACGGATATCATGTTTGGTTTCCGACTCTATCTGTCAGTTATAACATTGCCATTTGTGTGAGGTCACAATAAATGGTCTTGGAGTCCTTGTACCCTTCGGCACTCCGCGCTTCCTGTAACTGAGATTCAGAAGCGGATTCCGTCTGGGGACCTGCCGATCGCCACTGGAGGAAGACTTTGGGGTTAAACCATTCGAGAACAGCTTAACAGTTAAACATCTCATGTGTCACAAGCCCCTTTAAAGTGCAATTGAACTTCCCAGCAGCACTGAATCCTGTGGTACAGTGTTAATGTGAGTTGTCCTTACCAAACCAACACACTGACTATTTATGTGGTACATGATAAAAGGGGAACATTCTGCTTTCCATTAACAGTTACTTATCATCCTCGGAGAATTAAAACCTCTGAAAATCCCAGAACTCTCTTGCAAAAGAAACCTCACTTTCTCAAGGAAAACCCATCATTTGAAGTCCCAGCTGTTTGAATAGAGGTCTTGTGGAATGTTTACTTGATATGTTTAATTACGAGATTGATCAGCTGTGTGTTTTGTCTTTGTGGTGAGTGAAAATAAAGTATTTTTAATTATCTGTTCATATTGGGGACAGGGGTGTAATTGATATGTGTTTATTTTAACTGTATGTTTTACGTTAAAAAAATATTAGGGGTCATTTGGTATGAACTGTTAAAATAATAATTAAAATGATTAAATATTCAAAATGGTGCAGTTATGAGCAGAGACAGATTTAGTTATCATTTAGAATACTGGGCAAATTCCTAATTATTAGCGGCACAAAAATATGATAGTTATGACTGCAGAGTTACCAGTATTCAGACAAAATAAACAGCTAAAAGCTCACAAAAATCTGTGATTTGTACATTTTTGCTTGAAACAAAAGGATTAATCTCTCCACAGCTCCATATTAGATATTTTATAGTGTAAACATTTTTTTTGGAGGAGGCATGTATTAATCACCAGCTTTAAATTAAAAAAAATAAATGTGAAAATGAAAAATGTATGAATACCTTTTGCAATAATGAATAGTACGATTCATTTTCCTTATTCGGGCGAAGTTGTTATGGTGTTGAATCCAGTGCTGCCTCTCTCTGCTCCTTCACTTTCGTTCCAATCCATGGCTTCAGTCAGGAATACCCAGGCCACTGATAGGCTGAGAGTGTCATCTGATGCTGATGTGAGGTATGAATGCTGGATGGGAGGTGGGACATATCAGTAGTTGGCATACCAAGGACATTGAATGTGTCACTGGTGACAAGATGGGGACAGGACTGAATGCACACCATAATCACAATGACCAGTAGACATGCTGGCCAGCTCTTGTCACGAGATCCCATGCACAGAGCATTGTTGAAGTACGTTACGTTAATTTCGTGTAGTGATTGTGCTGCACTTTTTCGAGGCTCTGGTGTCCTCAAAAGTAGGATCGGAGATCAAATATAAAAAGTGTGGATAAGCCAAATTATGACTGTCCTGCAGCCTCTGGGACTATTCACAGATCTATTAGTGATCATTTAACCTCCAAGGTAATTATTGAAAATTACACTCACAGGGTTAAGGGTAATGGGAGTTGGCACCCAGACCACTTCAATGAGCTGGAGTGGTCTGGGTGCCTACAATGTCCCCTTAAAGGAACACATACTTTATTTTTAATGTAGGATGAGCCAACATTCTATATAGTTCTAATTTATGAATATATTTATGCAACATACAACTCATTATCTGACTGGTTTAATTAGTACTAGTGCTAATTTTTTGTCAAATATATTTTATTAGAGAGTGTTTTTTCATATATTGTAATAAACAATGAACAATAGTAACAGACACAATAAATATATCTTGATAGGGCAGAGAGGGCTAACTTCGGCACAGATATTTGTGATCCATATTTCCCAGAATGCATGGCCAGTCTTGTCTAACCATTTTGTATCCATTTTTAAAATTAATTTTCCATATAAAAATCTCAGGCCCTGTATAATATGATGACTTGTTATCTCGCTAGTTTTGCCGTGTAAGAACCAGAAATAAAATTATCAAAATTATCAAAATGTATCAAACAAGTCAAATCAAGTAATGAATCCTGTCACAAAATGTAAATACAGAGCACCTCTGTAAGCTTGCTCGGATAATTGTGATTCATTCTCTGCTCTCTTCCCTGTGATTTACACGATTGTCTATGTGGATTATCATTTAATGGCACTTCTGCCTGTTCTCATAAATACAAATAAATCATTTAAGGATTAAGAAATGTTATTACTTGGCTTATAATGTGCCAGAAAAATCCCATTACAATAAAGAGTGTCCAGAGGAATTATTTTTTTTCCATTTGAAGCCAGCGTTTATCTCAGAAGCGGAAGCAAGCAGTTCATCCCGCTGTTATAAGGGCACAACTCCCACTACGCTCAGCTAGCCAAAGGACATGTTAGCATGCTCTATCTGCACTATGCCTGGTTGAATGCATAAAGGGAGGTGTCAGTGGCCAAGTGGGATTTTTTTGTATTCGATGATGCAAAATATAGAAGAATAATAATAGCTTAAAGGCAGTGTTAAATTATAATTCCTATGACATACCTAGCCTTAGCATAGTCATTTGCTGGCAAAGCCTAATGGGAGGTGTAGTTTAAAGACAGCTGGTGGGCTTCCTGTCAACATGGTGACCCATGACATGTTTCTGTCCCTTTAGAACATACATTTTATTAAATAACATCGAAGCCAGAGACATTAGTGGATTTTATCCAGTGATCTGCAAGTGGTTGACAGATTTCCATAAAACATTGCTTTTCAAACGACTGCCATACGTCTGTAGATCAGACTTTCAGAACACGTCCACTATTTCATGACTGCTGACCCATATCCCATCCCACCGTTGTCCCAAATAATACACTGGACACCTTTTAAGTGGATAAGGGCAACGGCACAGCTTTATTAAACAGTAAAAATCTTAATTCTTAATTCCTGCCAACTGTTGGGTGAGGACCCAACAGACAGTTCTACTTCCTTGTTCTCCAAGAGCCCAACACAGCCGTCGCTAGCCATCAGCCTTGCGCCGACTGTCGTCTCCCCAAGGTGACCTTGCGTCATACTCCTTTCCTTTTCGATTCTGCTGTCCAGGGAAAACCGCCAGCTGTGACAATGAGAAAAACACGAGAAACCACCAACACACCACAACACAAACCAGGGAGGGAGGGTGGGAAATTCAACCAGGGTGAATGACAATCTCCTTCTGACTGGTAAGTCTCCTCCCTTGCTCCCCCATTATAAGTCCTTCCATATTTGCAACATTGTTGCTCCCATTATTCCATCCCACTATCCTGGGTAGCAGTCATGCTCCCCCTTTCCTATTTGTCCAGGGGGACACTTGACTGCTGACCCATATCCCATCCCACCGTTGCCCCAAATAATACACTGGACACCTTTTAAGTGGATAAGGGCAACGGCCACAGCTTTATTAAACAGTGAAAATCTTAATTCTTCATTCCTGCCAGCTGTTGGGTGAGGACCCAACAGACAGTTCTCCTTCCTTGTTCTCCAAGAGCCCAACACAGCCGTCGCTAGCCATCAGCCTTGCGCCGACTGTCGTCTCCCCAAGGTGACCTTGCGTCATACTCCTTTCCTTTTCGATTCCGCTGTCCAGGGAAAACCGCCACCGCGAAGCCGTCCTGCCGCAGCCTGATCTGCGCCGACTTCGCGCCCCCCCCGCAGACAGCGCCAATTTAATGCCCGATTGCAGCCCCACATTAAATATCTCCAGCCCAATTGGGGTCAAGTGGACCCCATCCTGACGCATCACGTCTGAATTATTCCCTTCCAGCTCAAAGTGCCGTACCACTATTCCGCCCAAACTACGCACAAAGCGCGAAATAGCCACATTAATCTTTCGCCTACAGCGTTCCAGCGCTTTCCCATAGCCTCCCACCTTCCACACTGGGCGGGGCACTATCTCTGAACAGATAAGAGTCAAGTCATGAAAAAGTGCAAAAGAGCGCGCCAGATCATGACGCATGGCGTGAATGAGATCCACCGACCTCCGTCGGCCGACATCATTACCGCCCGCATGCACTATCAGCGTCACTGGGCCAGCGACACAGCGACTCAGCTGCTCACACTCCCTGTACACTTGATCCCAACGTAACCCCCTCAATCCCCGCCAACGTACCCTAACTTCCTGGAACGGGAACCCCAAATTACGGCCATGTGATCTTTCTTCTGCCCTCCTAGCCGCCCAGTACACATATGAATGCGCCAGGATCCACACATAACGAGGAACGTGGCCTACAAAACAAACAACAACAGTTAAACTTGCACTTATCCAGAGGCATACGATCACAGCAAATGAGGACGCACGTAAAGCTGGAACCGCCCCGACTCCCAGCACCCCAGGCGCATAAGTGCCTCCTTCCGGAAACCCAATTCACTCGCCTGCGTCGCCGCTCCAATTCTAAATGAATGCGTGGAATATAGCCTGGGGTCCCCCCCCAACCTGCAAATACAGCTCCGCAGTATGCTCGCAAATTGAAAACGGCTAATTGAAGACCCATTCAGATGGACCAGCAGCGAACAACAAGGTCCCCGGACAAAATATACCCCCAGTAAAACCGATACGTACCCTCACTCCCATACCCTCTTGGTCCGTCTTGGACTGCCAAATCAACAGTATCACGCACTCCGGTGTCACTGAGACGTCGGAAAGCCTCAACGCTGCCACTGAACTCGCCCTGGGGGCCACTAGCTCTCCGATCCGCAGCGCCCCAAAGAAACACAGTGAAAATGCCACCCGAAATAAAAGTACCTCGTACGTAGAGCTACAAACCTCCGGAAGAACTTCCAATAGCTGCATTAGCATGGCCCCCGAGATAGGTCGCCGTTTGTCGGGTACGCGGCGCTTTTACCACCCTTTTAAAATGCGGGAAATGCAGAAAGCCTTGGTGACATCCGACCATCTAAAAAACTAAATAGAAAGGAGAGAGCAGCCAACGATTGTTCGTCCTACCTGTGGAACACAACGACTCCAGTAAAGACAGCGTAATGGTCAATCTTCCGGAGTCTGATGCCACCTCCCCGTTCTTACCCATGGCCCACCAGCGATCCCATACTGCGGTGTAAGCCTTCCATGAAGACTCTGATAAGGACCCCCGGATCAATCGTCTCAGATGTCCGAAACCAGGTCCCACAAGTAGGGCGGGCATGGGGTTCCCGTCTGCGCCGCCTCCGGAGCCGCCTCCCGAAAATGGTCCCACTGAAACCAAGAAAGAGAGTCAGCAATGACATTCTCCACCCCCGGCACATGCCTGGCTACCAACCACAAATTACATTGAAGACTGAGTAGCACTAGACGCCTGAGCAATGCCAAGACTGGAGGGGACCCAGACGTGGAATGATTGATCACCTGGACAGCACTCATGTTGTCCGTGTGAACAATCACCTTCCTGTGCGCCAAGCCCGCGCCCCACAATTCGACCGCGACCACAATGGGGAACAGCTCTAGAAATGCCAGATTACCCATCAGCTTCGAGCACCGCCAGTTGGCAGGCCACTCCGCAGCGCACCACTGCCCCTGGAAATAGGCCCCATAACCTATGGACCCCAATGCGTCGGTAAACAGGTCCAGCTCCCCGTTAGACACCTCCGAATGCAACCAACAAGAATGACCATTATACGTACCCAAGAAGGCGCTCCACACCTGCAAGTCCGACCGCAGCCTACTTGTAATCCAGATAAAGTGAAATAGCTGCTTAACCTCTACCGTGGCCAGGGACAGGCGACGACAGAATGCGCGGCCCATGGACAGAACTCGACAAGCAAAGTTCAGGTGACCCAAAAGCGATTGCATCTGCTGCAACTGCACTTTTCTTGAGCCCTTAACTCGGTCGATAAGGCAGAGTAACTGACCCAGCTTCTCTTCAGGCAATCTCGATCCCCAAGTAAGCCAACCTAACCAACGGCCCAAACATCTTACTTACCGCCACCGGGACACCAAACTCTGACGTGATCTGCCGGAACGCCCTCAACAACAACACACAGTCGTCGGAAACCCCCGACCCGACAAACAAAAAATCGTCCAGGTAGTGGGTCAATGAGGACAAACCCGACACCTGGGACACCACCCATTCCAAGAATGTCGCAAACATCTCGAAATAGGAGCAGGAAATGGCACAACCCATGGGCAAACACATGTCATGAAAGAACAACCCATTAAATTGACAACCCAGGAGGGGGAAACAGTCCGGGTGGACCGTAAGCAAATGAAAGGCCGACTCGATGTCTGATTTTGCGAGCAACGCCCCTGACCCTGCGTCTCTCACCAGCTCCAGAGCCCTGTCAAATGAAGCATAACGCACCCTCGACACCTTTTTGTCAATATCATCATTCACCGACCCGCCGGATGGATAGGACAGGTGGTGAATGAGGCGAAAGGCCCCAGGCTCTTTTTTTGGGACTAAGCCCAGGGGCGACACTCGCAGGTTAGAAAACGGGGGCTCAGAAAACGGCCCCGCCATGCGGCCCAAGGATACTTCCTTGTCCAACTTCTGCTCAAGAATATTCTCCTTACCCGAAACCGACCGTAAATTGACCGTAAACGACGGCGCCTCAGAAAAAACAAACGGAATCCAAAAAAACAAATAAAAACCCGTCCAATAGAATACTCGCTTCCCGCCGCTTAGGATACCGGTCTAGCCACGGGCGCATCCTTTCGACGCTCACTGGCGTCCTCCTGTCTAGGAACGTCGTCCTTGGGGCGCACCCCTGTCTTACCCTTTTTGAAACAGTGCACGGCGGGATGTGCTCCGCCGCAGTGCGAACACTCATGCCGGAACCTGCATGAACTGTACCACTTACAGTGGCTCTCATTAAAGAGCCAACAGACTCCCCTACGCTGTCCTGCCGGCGCACTAGCCAGCGTGCCGGCCGTCCCTGGAAAGGAGGATGGCCGGCAGGGCGTCATCAACAGCCATAAGCTGCCATCCTGCACCCCAAAATCCATGCCCTCGCTGACCGCCATCTTCTGCCAAAATTGCTGGTCGTACCGCTACCAGCATTGCCCCCCATAAATCTTGTACGCCCCCCAAATGAGATCCAAATAACCGAACAAGGAGGGAGCCTTGTCCGGAAAACTACCCGTTAAGATACTCGCAAAAAACGGAAAACCTTGAAGCCAATTCCCAAAAGTGCTGGGAAGCTGATTACCTCTATCACCGTCACCCATGTCACCTCGCCCCGGTCTATCCACCGACTCCCTATCTGGAGGAACCAGAGCCAGGAAGTCGACATACTCACCCCGGACTATTTTTTCCCTGACGTCTGCTGCCACATGCAGATCCAGCGTGGACAGCTCACAGCCCGGCAACTGTGGACGCAGAATACCCATCACCCTGTCCCTGACAGGAAGCTGCGACGCAGCCCCCCGCATACCTAGCGGAGTAGAAGAGGGGACAGCACCAGGCAACCTCTTTAATACTGACCTCAATAACTTAACTAAATCCCCTTGTCTACCTAACTCCCCTTGTCTAACTAAATCCCCTTGTCTAAATAAATCCCCTTGTCCCTGGGAACCCTGTCCCCTATCATCCTCAGCCAGCGCCTCCCAAGCGCTAGCGCAATACTCACATGCTGATGCTGCAGGAGGCAGACCGGACCCACTGGGGAACAATGTATCCTCCTCTTCAGATTCAGATTGCAGGCTAAGTTGCTCTTCTTCCCGCTCCTGGGACTCGCAGGCGCGGGATGCGCACCTCTGCGGTCCTTTTCGGGCCGTCTCAGGGTGCTCCTGCACCGCAGATGATCTTCTGGCCCCAGCCTGGGCCGTCCGCGTGCATGCATGCCGCGGCGTTCCGTGAGTCCTGACGTCCGGCATTACACGCATGCAGGATTGCGTGCGTGATGACGTCTCACCTACCCGCGCCAGAAGAAAAGTGCGCGGGCTGCGCGACCTTCTGGCCGGGTTTCCGCCATCCCGATCGCCGCCATCTTGGGACCCGGACTCAGCAATCACCTGTCCGGCCCTCCTCCACCTCCGGCTGGCCACTCTTCGCGCTGGTAAGCGCCTGGCATCACCGCTCCCGTCCTCGGACCGCTGGGCACTCCTACCTCCGCTCCGCCGCACAGGACTCGGGGACAGACGCGACGGAGGCCTCGATCTCCTGGTCCTCCGCCCGCTCAGTGATGACTCAGCTCCCTCACGACGATCTAGCCGTCCTCCTGCAGCCTGCTGAACTTGAGACAGCACCTGGTCCAAGGATCCATGGGGCTGCCATCATTTTTACCAGTTCTTCAAGAGATGGGGTGGCCATATTGAAGCCTTGTCCTCAATCAGTAACAGATATATTGATTTTGTTGGTTTGTGCAGGCCCAGGTATTCCCCAACAGACAAGGAGAAAAGTACAGTCAGTGAAAAGAAATTCAACCAGGGTGAATGACAATCTCCTTCTTACTGGTAAGTCTCCTCCCCTGCTCCCCCATTATAAGTCCTTCCATATTTGCAACATTGTTGCTCCCATTATTCCATCCCACTATCCTGGGCAGCAGTCATGCTCCCCCTTCCCTATTTGTCCAGGGGGGACACTTTATTGTTTTAATTGTTATAAGTATGTAAATAATACCATCCTACCACACAGTGATTCGCAATATTACAGAGGAGATAGAAAGCAGCAGGTAATATAGACATAGCAAACAATGTTAGCAAAGGAAAGAGGAGATGTGGAGCCTTCTCAAACAAGCTTTTAATCAGGGACAAAGTGGGATTATAGAATGGAAGAAAAATAACGATTTGTTGGAGGGGAGTTCGACAGGTGCGACACCTATATATAGTTAAACTTGTGAAGAAACAAAACATTCAAAGGGAGCTGCAGAGTGGATAATGAGAGAGCGAACTTGTTATGACAGACAGATCGCTATAAAGAGAGAAATTACTCAGAAAGTGAATACAGTATTAGTTTTTTTTTTTTTTTGTCAATCTTATTTTTATTAAAGGCATATAGTATGGGATACAAAAGAGAAATCGGAGGAAACGTTTAAGCGATTTACAATATAGGGTTGATACAACAATACGCCAAGTTAGAGTACATTTCCAGATTTTCAGTGCCTCATTTTTTTTATATATATTGTAGTTAAACTCCAGTTTGAAAATACAAGCTAAGGATCAAAAGATCCGGATTGGTAACTCGCTAAGTCATGTTAGTCAGGCGTCTGGTGACACATGGGTGAGAAAAACATTGGTTTCACAATAGACGTTAACACAACAGTACATCACCCAAGAATGTTAATTTTTACGTTAAACATAAGCTAAGCCATTGCTTATAAGTATCCCATATGCTGTATTATGCTTTTCTAGGCTTTAATCGTGTGCGTCAGGGTTGGCTACAAGTGTGGATAGCAGTGATTAACAGGAAACAAGCATGGCCTAGTGATGGGGTTCATACATCAGAAATACAGTGTAGTACATGCTTAAATTGTTAACACCTTAGGTGATTGAAGGGTAGGAGACCATAGGTAGTGTGTAGAAACAAGAAAAAGAAATATATATCATGGTGTGCATCATTATTTATCGGCATATGTAGCTTAAACAGTATTAGTTTTATTTACAATTCAATAACATGGTAACATTATAAGCACTGTCATTCTGGGGGTTGAATCAGAACAGGAATCACCATACAGTGACCCTACCTGGCTGTGTATGACCAGGAGTTAGACAGAGAGCCCTAAAACCATGAGTTTGTTTGGCCCCATTAGCCATCTCTTTGTAAAATTTAAGGGGGGGGGGAGGGGGGAGGCGTAGGGGAGGAGGGGTAGGGACAAACAAAAAGGTTGCCTAGGGCCTGTGGGTCTTAATGTTTATTTGGGTTGAACGCACTACAACTTCCAAAGAATTATTACAGCTGTATAGCAACAGCAACTTCCAGTAGTCCAGAGGCCATAACCTTCTTAATTGTCTCCCTATGTCGTTACCCAAATGTGGCAGATGAAGGGTCCAGTAGTCCTGCTATTAGTCAAAGGGTGCTTTAAGGTCTTGAATACTCCATCATTCTGCGTCTACTGAGATGTAGAATAAAGTACTGGAGCGAGTAGACTCCAAACCTTAAAGGGACACTATAGTCACCCAGACCACTTCATCTCATTGAAGAGGTCTGAGTGCAGTGTCCCTATTACCCTTATTAATGCAATGTAAATCATTACTGTTTTATAGAAACTGCAATGTGTACCAGACTGCCACTAGAGGCGCTTCCTGCTTCCAAGTCAACTTTTGGTCGCTTAACTGATGCGGGATATCATAACGCTTTGCATGAGTACATCTAGTGTCGGTAAAATCCACATAAGAAAGTATTGATTAATTAAATGCTTTCCTATGGGGAGGTGCTTGCATTTCTTGCTTGCCGCGCATGCACATTAGGTCCGCCCTGTCGGATGACATCAGAGGAGACAGAGCGCCGACCCAGCGCCAAGGACTGAAGTCGGCTATATAGTAAATAGAGGTTTTTTTTTTAACCCTTTATGCACTGCGGGAGGTAGTGGGCACAATGGAGGCAGGAAGGCAGAGGACATTATAGTGTTAGGAATACAGATTTGTATTCCTGACGCTACAGAATCCCTTTAATATATGTGCTCAGATCTTTTCCTCCCCACTTCTTCCAGTGTGCTAGGGAGATAACCAGCCCATTGTAACATCAAAACTTCCTAATTCCAGAATGCCCAGGTGGTGTTCTGATCCAGTGACACGTGCAATAATACCCTCAATCGACTGGAGTTCCTGCAAATACAACTACCAGCACATGTAAAAATAAAGAACTTACCCAGAACCGGAGAAAAAAAAAGAAAAAAAAGACAATAACGAATTTTTTTCCTATCCTTAATTATTATTATTTTTTGACTGCTCAGATTTGTGTCATTGAGACTGTGTCTTTTAGAGGCATTAAATAGGCAAGAGAAACGCATTGTAGATCAACATTTATGTCCATCTACAATGTGTTTCATGGACACATAGGGTATTAGTACATTGTACAGCAGCGCTACAGAATCCGATGGCGCTATATACATAATAAAATAATAATAAAAAAAAAAGGCAAAATTGATAACAATATTAAGAAACAAAAACAATGAACGATTAAAACATACAAGGTATTCTGCCCTGATTGGCACAGCTTCCATGGAGGACAGTTATGTTCTGCAGACATGAAGATGCTCCAAACAGTGGGCATTGGACAAATACATTTCTTACCAGGCAGGCTTCAAGAGCAACCACAACACAAGCTGCAAGAGGAAAGGTCAGACCTGTGAAAAGCTATTTGTTTTCAATGAAACTTCATACTGCACTTAACCACCAGCCTATCCAGCACAGGAATCAATTACCACTTGTCAGGTCGAAACCTGACCCAGACACACAGGGAAAGGACGTGACCTCCAGCAAGGGAAAAAAAAAAGAACCATGAACCATCACAAACCCTGCTGGAAGGGTTAACAGAGCTGAAACATGCGACAGCAATGATCAATATTCATTGTCTTCTTTTTTTATTCTTCGTATTATAGACGGTCATCGAATTATTTAATTTCGTTAGGTCACATTACATGAATGTTATTCTTTTTAACAATTAAATATGATACTTGATACTCATTTAACCCTTTGAGTGCCAGGAAGGAGAAATGCATTGCCCCTATGCCTAGGAAAGCAGATATAGGATTAACCTTTACAGGGCCAAGAGATCCGGGGGAAGATGTACAACTCTGGCCCCGTAGGTAGATGGGCTACAGGTTTCATCATTCTTACAAAAAAAGGTTAAATTCCGGAATAATAATAATAATGATTAATAATAATTGCAAGCAGTCTGATTATCAATGTTGGTTTTACTTCTGTTTTGTTTTCCTGTTTTATTTAGTGTGTATCTGTCCAAAGCAATTGAAGGGACACTGTAGGCACCCAGACCATTTCAGCTCATTGAGGTGGTCTGGGTGCAGTGTCCCTATTGCCCTTAGTGCTGCAACGTTAAACATTGAGTTCCAGAGAAACGGCAATATTTACATTGCAGCACTAAGACTGCCTCCAGTGGCTGCCTACCAGAAAGCTAATAGAGCGCTTCCTGGTTTGAAACGTACCTTTGTTCCAGTATCTGGACATATCTCACGTCAGATTTCCCCCCATAGGAAAGCATTGATTCAAAGCTTTCTCATGGGGAGGTCTAATGCGTGCGCTACATTTGCAGTGGATGCACATTAGAGGCCGCTCGTCGTGGGATGGAGGAGGAGGAGCTTTTACCAAACGCAGAGGGACATCGGCACAGGGATCAGGTAAGTAAATAAATGGTTTTTAACTCTTTATTTACCTGGGAGCTGGGAAACGAGGGAGGCAGGGGGAGCGATAGTGCCAGGAATAGATATAGTATCTCTTTAAACAAGAACAAGTGATATCAGGTGTGCTAAGTCCAACTGGAGAGTTTTAATTTAGCTTATTCGTAGACCGTTCTCTTTAGTCTGACTTCCACTCTAATTCCTTAACCAAATTTATATGGGCTTCTCTAGACATTCTCAGATATACCAGGATGTAAAATAAATTACTCTATCAGGGTTATGTACTAAAGTGGGAATTCAAAGTCAATTAAAATTTAAAGCGGCACTGTCATGCCGAATCCCGTTTTTTTTTTTAACCCCCCTCCCGCCTCCACTACATCCAATCGACCCCCTAGTCACCCCCAAATGCCCCTAAGCCCCCCACATTACCTCTTTTTAATTCTTTATCTTCTGCCCCGATCTTTATTCAGGGCGCCGCCATCTTTGTGTGGGTAGGTGAAGTCCCTGTGGGACACGTCATCTACCCACACTACACAGACTGTGAGATTCCCGCACATGCCCAGTGAAACACCTGGACATGCGAACGGGAATTTCACCTATTCATTCATTCATCAGACAGACGAATGAATGAATAGAAAAAATCAGATGAACAAACTAACACTGTGTATCAGTGTTAGTTTGTTCGTTCAGTTTATTACAAGGAGGGAGCTACCGGCGTGCAGCTCCCTCCTTGTAATATGTAAAGACAGAAGCGGTGGGGAGCTGTGCTCCCCACCACTTCATAAGCCCCCCAGGTCCCCCCTCACTCTATGGGGGTCAATATGACCCCCATAATAGCACAAGGGAGATTAAAATCTCCCCAATACCCCTACTCGCTATACCGCGAGTAGGGGCATGTCCACTAAACAGTGAGCAGCCTGTGGCTGCTCACTGTAAAAAAAAAAAAATGGTAATAAGGGGGGGACCTACTGTCCCCCCCCCGGCCCCCACCCCTGCGCGGTGGGTGGGGGCCCTAATAAAACAATAAGGGGGGGGGACCTTCTGTCCTCCCCCCCGGCCCCCACCCCTGAGCGGTGGGTGGGGGCCCTAATAAAACAATAAGGGGGGGGACCTATTGTCCTCCCCCCCGGCCCCCACCCCTGCGCGGTGGGTGGGGGCCCTAATAAAACAATAAGGGGGGGGGGACCTACTGTCCTCCCCCCCTGGCCCCCACCCCTGAGCGGTGGGTGGGGGTCCTAATAAAACAAGAGGGGGGACCTACTGTCCTCCCCCCCTGGCCCCCACCCCTGCGCGGTGGGTGGGGGCCCTAATAAAACAATAAGGGGGGGGGACCTACTGTCTTCACCCCCTGGCCCCCACCCCTGAGCGGTGGGTGGGGGTCCTAATAAAACAAGGGGGGGGACCTACTGTCCTCCCCCCCTGGCCCCCACCCCTGCGCGGTGGGTGGGGGCCCTAATAAAACAATAAGGGGGGGGGACCTACTGTCCTCCCCCCCTGGCCCCCACCCCTGAGCGGTGGGTGGGGGCCCTAATAAAACAATAAGGGGGGGGGACCTACTGTCCTCCCCCCCTGGCCCCCACCCCTGCGCGGTGGGTGGGGGCCCTAATAAAACAATAAGGGGGGGGGCCTACTGTCCTCCCCCCCTGGCCCCCACCCTTGCGCGGTGGGTGGGGGCCCTAAATGACCCCCCCCCCATCAAGGTGACTAGGGGTCCCAAGCCCCTAGTCACCCCCCACCCAAAACATTCTATCCCCTACCTACCCCCCTCACCCTAAAAATAGTGAGGGGGGAATAAAATAACTAACCTGTAAAAAAAAAAAAAATAAACTTACCATTTGACGTCTTCTTTTTTCTAAATTCTTCTTACTTCAGCCCCCCAAAAGGCCAAATAAAAATCCATAAACCCGTCGCACTTTAAAAAAAAACAAAAAAAAAACGAGCGCAAACAAAAATTAATCCATCTTCACCCATGGAGGGCACGCCGCGTACTGAGCTCCGCAGGGCGGGTCAAGGCTTATAAAGCCTTGCCCCGCCCTGCAATTAGGCTTAGAAAACAATGATTGGTTGGTTTAAGCCAATCAGAGTGCTCTGTGTCATTTTACACAGCGTGGGAAAATTCAAAAGAACTTTCCCACGCTGTGTAAAATGACAGATCACTGTGATTGGATGGTTTTCAAACCATCCAATCACAGTGCTCTGTGTCATTTTACAAGCGTGGGAAAATTCCAAAGAACTTTCCCACTCTTGTAAAATGACACAGAGCAGTGTGATTGGATGGATTTCAAGCCATCCAATCACAGTGCTCTGTGTCATTTTACACAGCGTGGGACAATTGAACTTTCCCACGCTGTGTAAAATGACACAGAGCACTATGATTGGATGGTTTGAAATCCATCCAATCACAGTGCTCTGTGTCATTTTACAAGCGTGGGAAAGTTCTTTGGAATTTTCCCACGCTTGTAAAATGACACAGAGCACTGTGATTGGATGGTTTGAAACAGCGTGGGACAATTGAACTTTCCCACGCTGTGTAAAATGACACAGAGCACTATGATTGGATGGTTTGAAATCCATCCAATCACAGTGCTCTGTGTCATTTTACAAGCGTGGGAAAGTTCTTTGGAATTTTCCCACGCTTGTAAAATGACACAGAGCACTGTGATTGGATGGTTTGAAAACCATCCAATCACAGTGATCTGTCATTTTACACAGCGTGGGAAAGTTCTTTTGAATTTTCCCACGCTGTGTAAAATGACACAGAGCACTCTGATTGGCTTAAACCAACCAATCATTGTGTTCTAAGCCTAATTGCAGGGCGGGGCAAGGCTTTATAAGCCGTGACCCGCCCTGCGGAGCTCAGTACGCGGCGTGCCCTCCATGGGTGAAGATGGATTAATTTTTGTTTGCGCTCGGTTTTTTTTTTGTTTTTTTTTAAAGTGCGACGGGTTTATGGATTTTTATTTGGCCTTTTGGGGGGCTGAAGTAAGAAGAATTTAGAAAAAAGAAGACGTCAAATGGTAAGTTTATTTTTTTTTTTTTTACAGGTTAGTTATTTTATTCCCCCCTCACTATTTTTAGGGTGAGGGGGGTAGGTAGGGGATAGAATGTTTTGGGTGGGGGGTGACTAGGGGCTTGGGACCCCTAGTCACCTTGATGGGGGGGGGGGTTCACTTAGGGCCCCCACCCACCGCGCATGGGTGGGGGCCAGGGGGGAGGACAATAGGTCCCCCCCCTTATTGTTTTTATTAGGGCCCCCACCCACCGCTCAGGGGTGGGGGCTAGGGGGGAGGACAGTAGGTCCCCCCCCCTTATTGTTTTTATTAGGGCCCCCACCCACCGCTCAGGGGTTGAGGCCGGGGGGGAGGGCAGTAGGTCCCCCCCCCTTATTATTTTTATTAGGGCCCCCACCCACCGCTCAGGGGTGGGGGCCAGGGGGGGAGGACAGTAGGTCCCCCCCCCTTATTGTTTTATTAGGGCCCCCACCCACCGCGCAGGGGTGGGGGCCAGGGGGGGAGGACAGTAGGTCCCCCCCCTTGTTTTATTAGGACCCCCACCCACCGCTCAGGGGTGGGGGCCAGGGGGTGAAGACAGTAGGTCCCCCCCCCTTATTGTTTTATTAGGGCCCCCACCCACCGCGCAGGGGTGGGGGCCAGGGGGGGAGGACAGTAGGTCCCCCCTCTTGTTTTATTAGGACCCCCACCCACCGCGCAGGGGTGGGGGCCAGGGGGGGAAGGACAATAGGTCCCCCCCTTATTGTTTTATTAGGGCCCCCACCCACCGCTCAGGGGTGGGGGCCGGGGGGGGAGGACAGTAGGTCCCCCCCTTATTGTTTTATTAGGGCCCCCACCCACCGCGCATGGGTGGGGGCCAGGGGGGAGGACAATAGGTGTCCCCCCCTTATTGTTTTATTAGGGCCCCCACCCACCGCTCAGGGGTGGGGGCCGGGGGGGAGGACAGTAGGTCCCCCCCCTTATTGTTTTATTAGGGCCCCCACCCACCGCGCAGGGGTGGGGGCCGGGGGGGAGGACAGTAGGTCCCCCCCTTCTTGTTTTATTAGGGCCCCCACCCACCGCTCAGGGGTGGGGGCCGGGGGGGGAGGACAGTAGGTCCCCCCCCTTATTGTTTTATTAGGGCCCCCACCCACCGCGCAGGGGTGGGGGCCAGGAGGGAAGACAGTAGCCTCCCCCCCCCCCCCCCGCCCCCCCAATCTTTAACCCCCGCGCAGGGGAGGGGGGGTGTTATTAGTCTTTAACCCCCGCGCAGGGGAGGGGGGGTGTTTTTAGTTATTAGTTTTTTTTTTGTTTTTTGTTTTTTACAGTGAGCAGCCACAGGCTGCTCACTGCTTACTAGACATGCCCCTACTCGCGGTATAGCGAGTAGGGGCATATTATTTACTAATACTAAGTAATCTTTACTTAGTATTAGTAAAGTTGGCTGAAAGACCAATTCAGGTATTTCAGCCTTTTAGTAGATAGCTCCCTGATACCGTGGGAATTAGGGAGTTATCTACTAAGCGGCTGCAAGATGCAGCCGCGGCAATGAATAGGATCGGAGTTTCATTCATTAGAATGAAATTCCGATACAAACAAAGTACCGAATTGCATCCTAACACCAATGGAGAAACAGTGCTCATTCTGTTAGGATGCAATTCGGCAGTTTTGCCGGCGTTCTGTCTAAGTGACAGGACGTTCGGCAATACTGACAGGAAGCATTGTGGGAACAGGGAGGAAAGCTAGGGATCATGGGAAAATTGCTCTGACCAGCGGAAATGAAGCACACTTTGCTCCTCCGCTGGTCAGAGCTGGTCAAGCGGAGGAATCCCATAAGACAAAGAGTCCCTACTTTGTCTTATGGTTTTAAAGAAAACTAAAGAAGACAGGAAGAAAAGAAGAACAGATCCTGAGAGAGGGGGAGAAGAGGAAGAGATTGAGGAAAGGTAAGTTCGGCATGACAGTGCCGCTTTAAGGTCAGAGTGGGCAAACTGGAAGCATAGCTGACTTTTTCCATTTTGGCTATTTTGAACTTAAAGGAGCACAAACATACAAACATTTATTCCTGACACTATAGTGTTAATCAAGGGTGAAGTCCTGGGGAAAAAAGTGTGGGAACTCACCCAAGATCTACCCCCGCCCCCCCCCCCCCCCAAAAAAGAATTATACGCTCGCTCGTATGCATATATATTTCTCAGAAAGTACAGTGCAACATTTGCTGTAAAGTGCCAGTTTAAATGTGTCTTTGAATGTAAGCATGTTTTTGTATGGAGTATGGGTGAGTGAATGTACGGGTGTGTTTGCACGTATTGGCATTTTCTGTAGTGCAGTGTTTGAATATTGTGGTGTGTTTTTATGTAGTGTTGACAATTGGATGCAGGGTTTTATTTGTGTGTAGTGTAGGCGAAATGCTGAGATGTATGCACATACACACATTCTCACATATACACACACTGGCACACATACAGATACACAAACACATAGGCACACACATGCAGTTACATAAAAAAAAACGTCATACAGCGATACAGACAAAAACTGACACACACACAGATACAAACACACACACATACAGACACAGAGAGAGAGAGACACACAGGCACAGACACACAGAAAGATACAGACACACACATACAGATACACAGACACACCAATACAAATACAGACACACAAACAGATACACATACACACACTGACACATACATATACACATATACAAACACATATACCAACACACATACAGATACACAGACACACATGCATTAATGTCTGTTTGTGTGTGTTTGCATATATATATATATATATATATATAGTGCATGCAGTGTGTGTTTGTATAGTGAATGCAGTGTGTATTTGTATAGTGATTACAATGTGTTTGTGTAGTGGATGCAGTGTGTGTGCTTGTATAGTGGATGCAGTGTGTGTGTATTGTATACAGTGTGTGTTTGTGTATTGTATGCAGTGTGTTTTTGTGTATGGTATGCAGTGTGTGTGTGTGTGTGTATAGTCCATGTAGTGTGTGTATAGTGTATGCAGTGTGTGTGTATAGTGTATGCAGTGTGTGTATAGTGTATGCAGCTTGTGTATATTGTGTGTGTGTAATTTATGCAGATGTAGTGTGTGTGTTGTGTGGGATAAGTGCTGGGAAGGTGAGCAGTGTGAATTGTTTGGGTTCCTTCCCCTCCCTGACCCTTACCTGGGTCGCCCCCCCCCATTTTCTGACTCTTACCTGGGCACCCCCTGACTTTTACTTGCCTGTCTCCCCCCTTCCTGTATCTTACCTCGGTTCCACTTCCGGTATCTTACCTGGGTACCTGCCCATCTCCCCCTTCCTGTATCTTACCTGGGCTCCCCCCCTTTCTGACTCTTACCTTGGTTTGACCCCCTACCTGACTCTTACCTGGGTTCCCACCCCTTCCTGACTCTTACCTGGGCACCCCCCTTCCTGACTTTTACCTGCCTGTCTCCCCCCTTCCTGTATCTTACCTGGGTTCCCTTTCCTGTATCTAACCTGGGTACCTGCCCGTCTCCCCTTTCCTATATCTTACCTGGGTTCCCCTCATTCCTGACTCTTACCTGGGTTTCCCCCCCACCCTGACTCTTACCTGGGTTCCCCCCCACCCTGACTCTTACCTGGGTTCCCCCCCACCCTGACTCTTACCTGGGTTCCCCCTCTTCCTAACTCTTACCTGGGTTCCCCCTTCCTGACTCTTACCTGGATTCCCTGCCCCCCTTCCTGACTCTTACCTGGGTTTCCCCACCCTTCCTTACTCTTACCTGGGTATGAGTCTGCTATGGCAACCCGCGGCAACGCTCTCGCGGATTGCTAGAACATAGGACATGCTGCTGCTGGATGTGAAACGAGCGTGGAGACCCCTGTAAGCGGCCTGGTCCCTTTACATAAGACACAGGGGCGGCAAAATGCCTCCCCTGTGAAAGTGCGCCCTGGGCTCTCCCCTAGTGAAAGGCACCGGGAGGCGGACTGCCCCCTCCGCTCCCCCACCTTTAATACGCCACTGTCCTACAGGACTACTAACGTGAATGGCGTTCCTGCTGGGGAAAAAGTGCAGGAATGCCGTTCCCACATGTTCCTGCAGGACTCAAGCCCTGGTGTTACACTCCCTGCTTAGGTCCCCGACCGCCCTGTCAGAGCAGTGAAAAGATGTTTAAAATCACCATTTCTTAAACGCCTTGCTGGTTTCTCCATGGTTTGATCCTTCCTTGCTCCACCTCCAAGGTTGAGATCATCAAACTTGATGATCTCATCCAATCCAATGCATTCCTATAGGAAAGCATTGGGAGGCTATTGTGCAGAACACCAATGCTGAACACTGTGCAGAACTGACAGAGGAAGCACTTCTAGTGGCCATCCGAGTGACTGCCATTAGAGGTGTTACTAGGCATACGGTAAACACCAGAAACACTACATGAAGCTGTAGTTGCCTCTGGTGACTATAGTGTCCCTTTAAATTTGAATTGTGCTGCTGGTGTTCTAAGTAATTTTCCTTACGAATTCAAGTTTAATATTTATTTTTTTATAATATGACATTCTGCCAGGAAGACATTCCATTAGTGGTTAGACCATGGTTCATTTAGATCTCTTGTAACAGGTTTAGCTACAATCTCTTTTGCAGAAATTCAAATAATTTATTTTCCACCTTAGACTATTATTATCAAATTAAGAATCATGTATCGAAATTTCTGTGACAATATAGCCCTCTATCACTTAGGGCTTTTAATAAAGTTTGTTTGGATAACTATCAGAATACATAGAACAATTTTAACATTATGTAACAATTGGATTCTTTAACTTGCGCTTCCAACAATTCTATATAAATGAGTTGAGGTTTGAATATGTCAATTGCCAAAGCAGAATGAGGGAAACATGCATAAAGGTACGTATTACAGTTAAACAAAATGCTTTAGTAGTTTATTGCAGATATTTTAACAATATTCATCTTCATGATATTTTTCCGTTAACCTCTTTCCCAGGGCGAAAAAGCAGCAAGGAGATTTTCTGTCCACGTGATGGTCTTGCCTCTTGATATCTCCACTGTAGGCAAGAGTTTGTAAAAATATCTTAGAGTTTCTTTTTGTTAGGAGGACAAGACCTGCCCACACATTAACATTTCTTCCTTCTTTTTTTAATTTTCTCTACCCTTTCTTTTTCTATTTGACTTCTCATTTTGAAAATAATTGAGGGATGTGTATGAATTTAGTATAATGGTAAAAGTGATACAAACAAAACAAATCAACTTATTTAATTTAAATGCAAGAAAAAAAAAGTTGTTTGTGTGATATTAGGGCGCTTTATGTGTAAATGATAGCGAGCATATATATATATATATATATATATATATATATATATATATATATATATATATATTAGCAGCTATAGCACTCTTTGGGTTCTCCTCTTTACTTAGAAAAACAGTAGTGAAAAAAGAAACACTCTGTGTGAAAACCAGGTTTAGGTGATAATACCCTTAACACACACACAGCAGATTATAGTGCAGCGCTAAACAGGCTTACCCATAAAGCATGGGACGTTTCTCATATGTAACCGAAAAGACAAAATGCTAAGAAATACATAATGGTTCAATATCGTTAGTAGAAACTTGTATAAACAGTGAAAAGTAAGGAAATAAATGCTCACAAGTTGAGAGCCTTTTCAACGCTATGGCTCTGAACGTATTCGCTTGCTGTGCCATTAAGGTAGCAACAGTCACCTTCTTGTTAATCCCCTTTACAAGCTCTGGTGTGGTATATACATAAAGGAGACACAAAAATGCAACAAGGATAGCGCAGATGGTTGAGTTTGTGTCCGCAACTTAATAGTTGAGAATGAAAGTTGCTCACCTGGTTTTGGAGCCCATAAATGACTGGCTCCAAGTTTGTACAGTTCAGTGCTATAAGGGGAAGTTCCTCCTCTGTTCGTCAAATCAGTTGCTCGTTCGGCAAGGGGAGTGTGGCCGTTCAGCTGTTTCGGATGTTCATTCGTTTGTCTGTACGAACGCCAGAAATGGTGATTCCAATTAAGTTCTTACACTGTGGGATTGTTATTCGTCTATACGAACGGCGGAGGTGACGTCACTCGGCTTTCGTGCATCCCTCCGTTCGTATTGAGGAGAGACTCCAAATCTCATCATCCAATGCGCTCGTATAGCGCCATGTGTCCATATAGATAAAAAACACAAATTTGGTTGAGTCCATATCATAAGGGACACATATACAGACAATCAACAGGAAAAATATATATTAAAACAAAATCTACCCAACTCTGGGAGAATGTCCAAAATTAATGTCTTCAGGACATTTATTATCAAAAACATCATTCTAACTCAGGGAGGAAATTGGGGAGAAAACAAAATATATTAGTTTCTTATACTTTTTTTTTTTATATAAAAAGGAACACATTTTTTTCTCATTTTAATTATACTGGCCCATAACATACCGGTTTTATAGCAAAAGATTTTTTGGAGTAAAAATGTTTTCACCTTTGGTGGTGAATATTGTGGAGGATGAGATGTTTCTTTTTTGTTAAAAATGATCAACAAGTTTGTAAAATGTATTAAAAAAAATATAATAAATGTTTGAGAAAATCTTGACAAAAAAGGAGGTTTATAAAATGTCATAAAAAGTGGCAGAATTCAAAATCCACATTAAGTCCATGAGGGGTAATGGTATCCAAATAAAAAATCCAATTCATCTCGGCTCTACCCAAATGTTTTACTATATCTCCTCCTCTCCAATTTGTGCATACCTTCTGAATCCCCAAAAATTCCAATGGCTGTGAGTTATTATTATGATGTGTTTTATAGTGCAAAGACTCATTGTGCTTCTCATAACCCTTTTTGATGTTTCGTGTGTGTTCCTCAAGTCTTGTGTGGAGAGGACGTTTAGTTCTGCCCAAATACATAACATTGCAGGGGCATCTAAGGGCATAAACCACATTTTTAGTGTGACATGTGATCAATTCCCTAATTTTGTATTTTTTATTATGTACATGAGGATCTTGAAAGTCAGTTATGTGCCTCTTTATGTTATGAGTGTTCCTGCACGCCAAACATAGCCCACAACCAAAAAAGCCAGTTTTTTTTAAAAAAGCTGGTTTTGGTACTTTTTTAATATGATTGCGGACCAGATTTTTTTTAAATTGGGTGCTCCTCTATATACTATTTAAAGGTTTTTCCGGTAGGATTGTGTTTAGAAGATTGTCGCTTCTTAGGATTGGCCAGAATTTGTTGAAAATCTTTTTGATCTTACGACTACATTTATTGTAGTTACATACAAACGGAATCATTTTAGATCTTTCTCCCGAAACTTTCGGTTTGTTCTCCAGTAGCGACTTTCGATTTAATTTCTTTACTTTTAATTTTTTGGTTGTATCCCTTTTCTATGAAATTCTCCTTTATTATATTTGTTTGAGTTTCGTATAGTTCCTTATATGTGCAGTTCCTACTCATTCTGAGGCACTGGGATCTAGGTACATTTTTCAGCCACGGATCGTGGTGGCAGCTAGTTAGTTGTATAAAATTGTTAACATCAACTGTTTTGAAGTGGGTTTTTTGTTTTATACAAACTGGGACTCCCAGTATGCCATGAAGAGAACACTTTTCACTGTTTATACAAGTTTCTAATAACGATATTTTTTTTTTGATAATCTGTTTTTCTAATAACGATATTATACCATTATGTATTTCTTAGAAATGTGTATTTTCGGTTACATATGAGAAACGTCCCATGCTGTATCGGTAAGCCTGTTTAGCGCTGCACTATACTCTGTTGTGTTATTTAATTTAAAGGCAGTTTTTTTTGTCAAGTGAGGAATGACTAACAAAGGGAAAAAAGGAGAAAGCAGTAGAAACAATCTATATTTATATATTTATATAGCTGTTTTTTTTAAAACTTTCCTTTTTTCTCTTTTGGTTACATTTTCTCACTTGATTAGGGTGGAAATGTTGCTATCAGGGTACTTCATATATTTTTTTCCCATGGAGGATATTTGGCCATACCGAAATGGCACATGAATGAGTGTCAGACATTCCAAACAAAATTTCAATTTCGTGAAAACATTTTTGGCCAAACACAACTTTTCCTGTGACGGTATAATCCTGGGACCCGTCAATCATTCCCTTTTTCCCATGAAATAAAATAGCCCAGTAATCCACAGAGTAATAAATCGCTGGTATCGCCGAATAATCCACACATGAGCCAAAGCTTAATGCTGGAACAAGACTGATTTACTGGGAACAAGGGTGCTCAATTTATGCAACACATAACTCCTCCTCTGGGCCAGGCTAGATCATTGAGTTTGATCAGCTTATCAAACACAATTATCTACTGGCCAGAAAAATTCAAATTTTTCAAATTTTTTAAAAATATACTTTATACATAACATATTAATATAAAAAGCCAGGTATGTGTTTAATGGGTGTTTTATCCCTTTCCTTGGTGCAAAGGGTGGCAAAAAATTATTTTAGTGCATAGAGACACTATAGCGTTAGCAATACACTTTTGGTAATTTTATCTTCCAGATCTGCATGGCCTCCAGACTTTCCAGAGACTGTATGGCTTGCGGAGGAGCCCACAATACTATATCAAACTTTGACGTGTCCTCAACTCTACTGGAAGGCCCTACTAATAATCCCACCGCTTCTTCTTTCCAAGTGAATTTTTATCTACTTGTCTATTGCCTATTTATTACCTTGAGACTATAATGGAGCTTTATGAACCTTACCTCCCATTATTTCTTGTACCTTCATGGTTACACTGTACTAAGTTACTTATTTCCACTTGGATGTCTCTGAGATGGCACTCATTCAACTGTTTTTTCCCTCATTTTGTTAGTACATATCATTCATACATTAGACAGCTTGCAATCTAAAATTTGTCATCTTTTCATATATATAATAAGCTCATTTCATTTATCTTTATTAGAATTTCACGTAGTCTATAAAGGAATTGTTCCCATACTATAAATTCTCCATTTGAAGTGTTCTTTCACATTTTTGGAGCACAGAATGTTCCGAAAGTTAAAATGCTTATAGATTTTCCTGAGTTTTCATCTACTGGGAAATAATTGCCATAAATAAGCTGACACTAACATATTTCCTTAAATCTGTGCACAGGAAATAACTGTTCTATTGCAATAAGTCATTACTTTCAAGTAGATGATGCAAATACTGTCTGGAATTAATAGCATTATATGGAAAGCTAAATCAAATTGTCTTTAGTGTTAAAAAAAGAAAAGGTTGTTTTATGTTATGTAATCATTAGGAAGGCTGCTTAGTCCTTACTTTGAGCTTGTGGAATGTGAGGATGTAGATCTAAAGAACGTGTAGCATCAATGTAACAATAATAAGGAAATATTACACTTTATAAAGATAAAAAACAACTAATAAGATAACACATGCTACAATCAAAATATTGTTCTAGAACAGGGATAGGCAACCTTCGGCACTCTAGAATTCGTAGACTACATCACCCATAAAGCTCTTACATATTGCTGGCAAAGCATCAAGGGACATGTAGTCCACAACATCTGGAGTACCAACCCCTGTTTTAGAAGATATTGCTAAAAAAAAAAAAAAAAAAAAAGAGAAAGTCGAGAAAGTGTTGCTATTGGGCAAAACATTAAATGAGTGTTGTTAATTGGTTTTAAACAACCATTGCTTGTTAAATCATTTTAGAGCAGTTTAACACTAACTAAGGGATCCAGTGCCTACAGTGTCCCTTTAAGTTTATCTTACAATTTAGAAAGAAATTGATAACAGCACTCCTTTAAAAGCAAACAATTAAAAAAAAAACTGGCAGCGGTAATTTAAAAAAGCTAGTTAAAACTTCAAAAAAGCAAGCAAGCAAATTTATCAACATTTGGAGTAAATGGAGTCAATTTAGCTTTCAATAAATGTCAGAATTCCAATAATATGCATGTCATTTGGACAAGGGCATTGTGGTTTCAAGGGTTAACACATAAACAGTAAAGGCCGTGTGTATTAAATGTAAAGGGATAGATCACGTTACTAAATTCGCTCAGAAATTTCAAGTTGTGGTTGGGTTTGAGGAAGTAACTGCATCTTCTGAACCAACAGATAAACGTCAGCTAATCGTATGGTTTGTAAATATCCTAACGCCAAATAAACATTGGAATATTTATCATAACAGTGAAATCCCTGAAGGCTTTAATAAAAACCGTACTGCTTTATAATCTGATTTCAATTGACACATTTGACAAAGCGGAATGTGGAGAGCTAAATCTATAGTTCTATTACATGTTTTGCGTTGGATGATCCCAATAAAAAACTGTTAAGTACAGTGAGGGATTTAAAAGTCAAGGCACTAATGGTTGAATGTAATTTGAATGTGCAGCTCTTCTAAACACAGATGTAATTGTATTTAGCTTGCTGCCTTTCTAACTCAATATAAATAACATTACTCGGTTTACAACCAACTCCTTCCTATCATCTCGCCAACCCTTTGAGACATACAGTTCTGGGTAAAAGCACTTTCTTCACAATTGGGTGTAATAGCCTGCTCAATTATGTGTTTTGCCATTATTTCTATGGCGATAAAACATGATGAAGATTCTGTTCTGAAGCTTTACATAAAGAATATTATTTTATATCCCGACACAACTGCGCATTCCTGTTCATTTCAAATTCTGAATAACTCAAGTAAAACGTAAAAAAGTTGAATAAAATAATATTGTAGCAGAATTTGCGAGCAAACTATTTCTAATGAACATCCTTGGTAGTATCTAGAGATTATTTACTGATGTGGGAATTGAGGAGAATTGACAATGGAATTGTAAATTTTAGGCTGAAATAACCGAGCTTGTAAACCGATCTGTAACACAAATTGTCCAGTTGGGTTAATTTCATCATTTGGCATTTCTTGCCCACTGATGGAGTAAAATCAATAATTCTTCCTCTAATAACTACCTTAAAAAAGGAAAAGGGCATGAGTCGCCAATGGAATAGCTGCTGGTTTCAATGGTGAGTGCCTCAATTTTAGCATTTTAGATCACTTTTTAGAAAAGAACACTTTAATAAATCTTCCCTGTTATCTTAAATCCTATAGAGAACTTTGCAGAATAAAGATACCAGTCAGTTAGTTTACATTTAATGGGGGACTCTAACCTTCTTCATAATGTTAATATTTTAAATTATTTTTTTGCCATTATCTATATAATTATCCTTGACAAGCTTTACAGAAGGAAACATTTCATCTTATTGCATACACATGCCTTCATGATATCACAGGTGTATCTTGTGCATGTATGTGACATCACCCACCCCCATACTCCGTGCAACTCCACTGATTGGCTGAATATTAACCAGCCAATGCAGTGTTGATCTTGAGTCTGAAGAAGTTGGAACTTTGCAGACTTGTCATTTTCCGATTCATATATTTTAGCATACCTTGATATGATACATTGAAATGTTTAAGATAAAAAATCCACTGTACAATCAACCCATTTCCATCTATATGACGTATTGTATCCTGTTTATCACAGTATATCATCTTCATTACATTAAAGACTTTACACACTGAATTAACTGACAGCATTTTACAAATGAATCATCTTTAATGAAATGTAGTTAACACGTGCAAACAAGATATTGACAGAAGAGATGGCTGGAAATAAGTTAAAATATGGCACAGTTTCCCTCTTGGAGAATTGCGATCTCTGGGGAGGTTTCTGGAACTCTATGGGGATGTCTTAAAGATATGATCCTGGTGTTTTAATGATAAGTGCATCGTATAGATCAGCTTTTTAAATTGCTAATGTAGTAGGAGGCTCAGCAAATAGTACAACTTTCACATCTTTATGCTTTGTATATGGATGTTTAGTTTTATGCTGAATTTACTACACTCATCTATAGAAAATTGGCATTAAGTACTGAGAATAGACACACACACACACACACATCTATATAAAAAACTGAAGTTGGTGTAGCTCCTGGATAAATATTCCCTGGACTGCCAAGAAAGGGAAGCATGACTGCTGCCCAAGAAAGGGGGTGGATAAAAAGGGGGAAACAATGTTGCAGATTGAGGTATAGATATAAGAGAGTTTGGGGTGGGGGTGGGGGGCACTTACCACTTCAAAGGAAGGAGTATAACGTTAGGAGCTCTTTCCCTCCCTCCCTCCCTTTAATATTGCAATGGCCGTTGCTTGTGGTTGGTGGTAGTTGTGTTGTTTTTCTTTGTCTTGTTGTTTCTGTGTTTGTTTTTTCACAGCGGGATACCTGGCCAGCGCATGTGAAGGCAGGTGCCAATTCGGATTGGGGAGTCGCAGCCTGCTTGTGCTAAAGGGGGAAGGCAGGCTGCTTCGGACTCTGGGAACTGAACGTGATATCTGTCTAGTGGAATAATCACCCCATCAGCTGACAGGTGGAAGTTAATGCTGGTTCAAAAGTTCAATAAAGCTGTGGCCGTTGCCTTTACCCACTATACAGGTGTTTAAGTATTTATTGGGCAGCAGGAAGGTTTACATGGGACAGCAGTCATGTCCTTAAACGTTTTTATGAAACAACAAGAACAGAAAATACAGGAACTGATAGTTTAGTATGTCTTTTGTGATCATAAGAAATTAAAATAGTAAGATGTACACTTACACCTTTTAGAGCAGTGATTCAGCTCCGACCTAAGCGCCTTGTCGATATGATCCCTGTCTAAGGATATAGTGTAGCTCTTGTTTTGTAGGTCCTTATTTCTTTTAGTGTATAGTAGATATTTTTATAGGTTTAGAAGGAGAATGGAATTAAATAATATAGTGTAGTATTTTAAGCATAAAATTCCAAAAGTAAGTAAGTATATAGATTTTACACTCAGATATTCTGGAGCCTAGCAGTGGTTCCTAGGGTATAGCGTGGAGTGCTATGATTTCCACTCTAGGATATGTAGGTGGTGCAGGTCCTCTTGAAAAAGAGCAAAATGTGGTTTTCTCGATACTAGGTGCGTACGTGGTATTTATACCAACGTAGGATATGAAGATCAGGAGTCAAGCAGCAGAAAGGTCCAGGATAAAAAAAGTAATTTATTGATATTAAAACAGTAAAGCTGTAATAATAAAATATAATAAAAAAATACAAAAACAATAGCTGCCAAAGTGCGAGAAGGGACGAGATATTAAATGGCGCAACTCCTAAAACATTGAAAATAAATTCGTGGAGTGGGAGCCCAGACATATAATAAAAGTCTCAGCTCCTCCAAAATGTGAGTGGTGGTTGAAACAGGCTTTCCTCTAGATTTACCCTGTATTTTGTTCCATCTAACCAGGACACCACATAATGCTACCACAAACTTCATGAAGTGTTTGTGCCATGAATAGTGATTTGGCCTTACTAGACCAACAAACCTTTATATACATTTGTTGTGTCTCCCACAAACCTGTTTTCAATATCTAAAATGGTTATGAAATGTTTTTTATTCAAAAATTGCTTTCTGAAATGTGGAATTGAATACTTGAGTTTTTAAGCAAAGCACTGTATGAATTAAAAATGTTAAACTAGTAATAGTCATCAAAACGTTGTTTATTTGATGATTATTCTCCAGCTGTGCCAATTGGGATTCAAATTTATAACACAGCTTTCAATTGTCAGTAATTTAATGCCACTTCAAGCATTGATAAATAGGAAACTTTTGATAGATGCCAGAAAGAGAATGATAGCTATCAAGCTACACATTAAGAATAAGACATTTTGGAGAAGGAGGAATAGTAGTCTCACGGCGACTTCGTGGTTTAGGCAAGGCTTCTTAGTTCCAGTGAAGACATCATAATGCATTTGATCACCTTCTAATTACTTGCTTTAAAATTTCATCCCCCGTCTAAGTGGGTGGACTCATTTTGGTAACACCAATGGTCCAGGTTTCTTTGCTTAAACTCCCATCAAAGTCTGCTCACTCCATGTCCCGACTACATACCTCTCGGAGTTGGGTGGTATGCACATGATATAAAGTTTTTCCAAATACTTTGATCAATAATGATATTGCAATAAAAAATGTCCAAGAACCTCCGGGATTAAGTAAAATGCAAACTGCTCTCTTCAAACATCTGGTTATGGCAGCCACTCAACTGATTCCCAAGCATTGGAAACAGACGCAAGCACCAGCCACTAGAGAGTGGATAACGAGAGTAGAGGGCATCAGACATATGGGAAAAATAACTTACGCTAAAACCAAGAACTACCAGTATTTTACTAAAATTTGGGAACCTTGGACAAACTTCATACACAACAATAGAGAGTCCTAACAGGCAGAACCTGGCAAATTCTACACCCCTAGAGGACATAAATTAGGAACAACACAAAAGACTCCACAAACCATACCCCCCACAACGATGCTGTTAACACTTTCAATGTTCCTTAACTAAATGTACAGTTGTATAGTTAAAGTAAAACTTTACGAGCTATGTTTAATCCTATATTGATTTGTAACAAATTGTACTAACGCATTTATGTATTCAATGATCATTTTTTACCCTTAAATGTTGACATTATGTAAAACTTTCATGAAACTTCAAAAATAAAAAACTTGAAATATTAAAAAAAAAAGAAAAGCTCAATTTATTACATTATCTTAAATATTTGGGGGAATGTGTAATGTGTACATTAGTAATTTTTCAACCTATCTACCTCTGTATTCTTGAGATCTCTTAGAAATAATGAAATACATGAAATGATATCTAGATACACAAAATGAGACGAATAGGTTCAGAAGAAGAGTACAGCAGCTTAATGGACCAAAAGCATTACCCAGAAAGTATCAAAGAGGATGATGAATAAATGGAGAATAGAACTTCAAAATCGTTATTATTATTGGTGGAAAACTTTAGTGGGATTTAATTTTGTATGGTACCGCTAGCAGTGGACACTGTTTTAAGCAATTTATTTTTTTCAAAAACCTTAGCATGGCTTGCGATCCAAAAAGGACCAGTGCCAAAAACTAGCCATGGACTGCACAGTTTGGACCTTGAGAGTCTGGTCAGCATGGCTCCGGTTCTCGTGAGGAAGTTGAAGTCTTTCTAGGAACGTATAGCTAGGTGCCAAAATAAGTAAATAAATGTGTGTGTATGTCAGTGTGTGTGTGTATGTATAGGTCTGTGTTTGTGTCAGTGCGTGTATCTGTGTGCGTGCATATGTAGGCATGTGTGTTTATTTTTATTTAATTATTACTGTTATTTATAAAGCGCCAACAGATTCCACAGCGCTGTACAATTAGTGGAGAACGTACGATATACACAGACAAATACAAGAGGTAAAGAGGGCTCTCTTTACCTCTTGTATTTGTCTGTGTATATCGCACGTACTGCCCGTAAGCTAACATCTACCCATTGAAGCTCTTTTACACAAAGTGCTTAGCTAGATGGCCTGTGAGCTTACAATCTAAAGGTATATCGGTGTGTGTCAGTGTCTGTATATATAGAATATAACACAGTAAGAAAATATTGAGTGCTTCTTTGTAAAGGCAATATGGTGTGAAGATTTCTATACAAGTAGTTCCATAATCATCCATTGAACTGTTTCAAAACATGACAAAAAAAAAACAGATATCCTCTTTTTTTTTTGCCAATTGCGTGTCTTGCACAAGATAGGTTAATACATAATGTATTAGCAGGAAATACGTTAAATATGCACAGTCTGCACACTTTGCATCGTCTTATAGATACACCGCTGTCGATAGCATTTCATTGCCTTGATGCTAATAAATGCCCTAAAAAGGCAATATACTGCCCAAAGCTTAAACAACCCCATTAGCAGGAAAGGTGCTAATTGATCCTAATGACCGGGCAGCTTATGTTGAGGTTTATAATGGAGCATTACCTGAATATTTGAACTTTTCTACTAGTGTTTCCTGAGACCTTAATACCTTTGCAGGAAGTGACATCAATTTTGTATGGCGAGAAAAAAAAAATAGGGTTTTAATTGTATCTGTTATTTAGTACATTATCTTGTCAGATAGCCGCACTGTGAAAGAACTATTTTTTTTTTTTAAAGGAAATTAGGGAGGGCAAAACAATTGCTTGGCTACTACCGTCAGACACTAATGGGTGTCACGTCAATAAGGTGGTAATTAGATAGCGTGAATACCGTGTTTTAATGCTAGCTTCTGCACTCCATTTACGTGATCCATCACTATCGCACTAGAAGTAGAATGGATTCCTTACTCTCCTTAAATATTTAATCAGCTATTTTTTTTTTTCCTTTCATGGAACATTTATCTACTTCTGCTTTATTTTGATTTCTTTATCCGTTCGCCCTTGTGAATACTTTAGGTGAAGGTGAAAATGACTTCATATTGATATCAGAATAAAAAAGGTTTTGGAGGAAAACCCGTTGGGAGGTTCTATCATTATTAGCCACAGTGGTTTTTTATTGCTGTATATTTTCTTTTATATATTTATAAAATGCAGACAAATTGGGATGTTATACCTTTTTGGTGTTTTCTTTTCTTTTTTTTTTTTTTAATCAAGGCATCTTTCGATAATAATTCATTGAGGCTTTATGTCATTTTCAACCATGTCCTGGGATGTAGAAATATTTATTGCCTAAATCAATTACACATGTTATTGCTGGCAAAGGCTTCCCTACAGGGGTTAGAACCTGCTGCTCTAATGTTTGACTTGCTTGCTGATTGAACCGTTAAATTATAGCTTAATAAACGCAAGCAGCAAACAGTGACAATGTATTCACTTAAAGGACAACGGTCATGTCAAAATGATTTTTTTTAAATTTAATAATCATTTTGTCAAGTTTTGACAGGAAATTCATTTTTATTAAAATGAAGTATATAAGGAGAAAAATTAGAAAAAACGTATCCCTACCTTTAGTATATGACAGGTACCATCAGCCATATACATAGACCTTGGGTCAAACAGTGTTTTAAAACCAACAGTTAGTCTCTATGGTCTTCCCTGCTTCACTCCCAGCACAGCAGCTTAAAGGAACATTATAGCATCATGAATACAAACATGTATTCCTAACACTTTAGAATTAAACTAACTGATTAGGTCCCCAGCCCCTCTCAGATTGCATTGAAAAGGTTATTTTACTCATCGTTTCTCTCCCTCTCTGCGCCAGTCTCCTCTGGCTTGCCTTGCCTCCATGGCTGAGATCATCAATCTTGATCATCTCAGCCAATCCAATGCTTTCCAACAGGAAAGCATTGGGAGGCTACTGTGCATGCGCGGCAAAACGCTGAGCTGTGTCAATCTGCATCTCCTCATAGAGATGCATTGAAACAATGCATCTCTATGGGGAAGTTCAATGCCTCCATTTATATATCCCGTTAATAAGTATAGCTCTCATGGTGCAGGACCGGGGGACATACCAGTCAAATAATGCTGAGTTAATCTAAAATGAACGGTCGCACAGGTACCTACTTCCAGTTACAACTGATTTATCTATTTTGCATTTGTTGCCTAGCACCTATTTACAGGATGCTCAGCAGAGACTAATGATAAAACTGTCACCAATGAGTGCATTTTAATCAACGCTTCAAGCACTAGACAGTCTATTCTCTATTCAAGACAGTCTATTCTCTATTCAAGACAGTCTATTCTCTTTCCACAAAAGTAATGATGGTCCAGGCACTCTAGTTCAATCCAGTGAGCAGATTTATTGGAGAAACCTAGAAACAACGTTTCAGCCCACAACAGGACCTTTGTCAAAGGTTGACAAAGGCCCTGTTGTGGGCCGAAACATTGTTTCTACTTTGCTCCAATAAATCTTCCCACTGGATTGAACTAGAGTGCCTGGACCATCATTGCTTTTCTGCAAATCGCATTGTGAGGACTGGCCAACCTCAGGCCCGGTTGCACCCTGGGATCCAGGAGAGGTATCCATATTGGTAATTATATTCTCTTTGCACATCATGTAACAATGAAGTCCCTTTCCTTTACGTCTTGCACACAGTTGCTTATAGTTAGTGATTTTCAAAAATATCTTCAGGTATAAGCCGACCCCATGAGTGGGAGACTCCAAAGGAGGGGGCTTTTGCTCATCCTGCCCACCTTCACTACCGGACTCCTTTACCTTTTACTGCCACACACAGACTATTAGCTTACGAAACAGGTGCATTAATTTTGTCTAGATGTCCCTGCAATTACTCAAACATGATGAATAGAATTTATTTTTAATACTAAAGAGCAGGTGTTTGTAAGGGAGGATATATAGCAAGAGTGTATTAATGGACTAATTCGCTTGGGAGGCCTCCAGCAATAGCCCAGTACAAAACCAATCCTTGCAGACAGGGGATTGCCAGACTGTCTCATGTACAGGGACCCCTCGAAGGCCATAGAAGTGGCACAGAAATTGGATGGATCATTAATGATACATCCGGCAATAGCCAGATCTCACCACCAGATCTGGGCTTCCAGTAGCTGATGTACAATGCATTTTTTGTTGTCCATCTGAGGATTCCTGATTAAGTTGTAATATCTGTGGTTCCTTAAAAAACACTCCGTAACCACTAAAGAGAGCACTAGTCATGATATTGCTCGTAGTGCCCTTACACCCCTCTCATTTAAGGAATCAAACCAGTTTAGAACAGTCTGACTCATTACCTGTGGTCTTAAATGACTTAGTGTGGAGAGCCGGAAGTTGCTTATCTGAACTAGAGCCGGAGGTGCAGAGCAATCGACTGACACTCTCAGCATTTGAGACAGCTCTAAATTCTAGGGCTTAGCTCAAAATCTCTGCTATGGAGCTTCCTGTTATCCATAAGAAGTAGTGGTGGTGGGAAGTGGTGCCCAGCCGACCCTCAGGTAAGTAGTCAAAATGGTTCTATAATAGCTTGGAAGGAGGGCACTAAGGTTCTCCTAGCATGGTAACCACCAGAGCAAACTTGATCACTTCAGTGCTGGACAGGTCATTTCAGAGGTAACAACGTCCTAACAAAGAAAATTCCATGAAAAAGTTACAGATCTACAGACGTTGGAAAAGATATATAGCACAGTAAAGATTGTGACACATTGAACTCACACCGTGAAACATGTTAAATTAAGTCTATGGAAAACACACTTAATATGAACAAGGAACAAGTGCGGAAATGTATCTCTAATAAATTATCCAATTTGTGCTTTCTGGAATTACATTATGATTAGGATGTACTGGGAATCCACTTTAGAAGATTACAGTTTCATTGAATTCCATACATCATATCCTGATAAAGTTGTGTTAAAAACGTCTGAGATTTTCCAAAAGAAAGGCAAGAAAATGCACCAGCCAGCAATAATTGAATTAAATAAGTTTCATGATAACTCATTTACATGCTTGCTTTCTTAATGCACGGCTCCGCTGAGAGAACTGGAGCTGTTTGTCAAAATCTTACAACAACAAAATCAGATTAAATAATGTAAGAAAAATTTACATTGAAAGTAAATCAAATCTAAACGGTATTGTGTAACCCATGAAGAGAGCAGAGGATTGAGCATTACATAACGTACCGTATCTGCAATATACAAGAGATACCTGTTATAGAAACCTCAGGCCATTTGTCTAAATCACTTCAGGATTTGAAGAGCTTTTAGCTGGGGAAATGAATACTCTATTGCAACAGAGTGCTCGAAGTTCTTGGCAGTTCACATTCATGTGTAGTAGAGCATTCTAATTTGTGTTTCTCCTATTTCTGATCTAACCTGTCATTATATTAATGTGAATATGCTCAAGTCTCTTATTACCGGTTCTTGTGTGGCAAACTCCAATGTTTATGTAAACAGAGGAGATAAAATACAGAGGTTTGGCCAGGCAGTCTAATAGGAATTTGATGTATTGGTGTGTCCGAGATATAGTCCTTACCTTTGGAATTTCTATTTTATTGATAAGGCATGCTCCCTGTCCTCTGGCTTTATGGTTTTACGAGAATAGTAGTAGAGCTGGTTACTGCATATGAACCAGTGAATAAGGGTAGTTAAGAAATTATCCATCATGTCACTGAAGGGATGATATTACATGTTGAAGGACCACTTACCCGATATCTAACATACCCCCATGAGGCCTACAAACAATTTCTGCACCATCTTGTTTTTTTTTTTTTTTTTTGACAATCTCTTTTTTATTGAAGGATTTCATCATACATACTTAAGTTTATAGACAGAAAGTAAAATCAAGATGAAACAAAAGTATTGAACAATCAATCAACAACAATGGTTATATTCAAACACTCAGAAAATGGAAGGAACACTACTATAAAGTGGATAAGTCGGCTCATGTATGTGCAGCATAATGTCAGGAGTTGCCACGTCGGTTATTGTCACCGGTTGGCGCCATGGAGAGCTGCCCATGTCGGCCCGAGATGTCCAGAACCCTGGTTTTATACAGGCAAAAAAAGAGAAAGAGTGCCCTCCTGTGTATCCAGGAGAGCTATACTGTCAATCCCCACTTTAAACTATCAAGTTAGTATTTGCTCAGATCACTGTCAAGCCATCCTCAACCTCAGCCTATTGGTGGCACATTCCAATGACCCAATGACTGACTGTTTAATTGACTTCAAATGCTTAAAGTGAGGTGTTCCATAAATCAGCGAGTCGCTCTCTCTGCAATTAGCAGACACCATCCTGTTACAATCTGGAATGAAGATCAATGAGAAGACCATTGACATAAAACAGAGTTAAAAGGGAACTGTTAATTTCCAGAATTTTTAATATTATGTTTACTTATCCCTATATTTAACAAATATTTATTTCTGAGGTGTGAGTAATAAACTCACACCTACAAATCCCCGCTACTTTATCCTGTAACTGGGTGACTCCATCTTAGTTGTCAATCATTGTTATGAAATGTGTCCCATTGTTATGAAAAGGTTTTCCTCTTCATTTGCAATGTTTGCTTTGTCTTGTCTGTATGGTTGTGATGTAATCTGCGAAATCTTTAATATAAGTTATAAAGACAATGGACCACGCAAGTTATAGGTGATTTTCAGGTGTTTTATTCCAAATAATTTCATACAAAAACCCATAGCATACCAAAAATGTAGATATAATTAATATGACAAAAGTTAAACAGCTATCAGAAATAAATTCCATAAAAGTAAAGTTATAAGATTATGTATGAATGCACTAATAATAGATATAAATAAAGGAAATCCAACATAAATAAAGGAAATCCAACGTACACATGTACCCAATAGTGTTATATCAAGTATACTGACCCAAGACATATTCTTTAGAATTGGCAGTTTCATGTTATTATGTGTGTGTGTGTGTGTGGGGGGGGGGTGGTTTGCAAAGCATGGGGCCTATAGCATATAATGGTGGTGTACTCCGTAGGAGCCATGATGAGCATCTTGATTAATACCCCTGGAGTCAAGCTGTGGGGACTGCAGGGAGGAAAAATATTTAAACCAGGTCTTCATCATGTAGTAAGCAGTTGCGGCAGATAACTCTGAAGTGGGTCAGGTGTACGCTCTAGGGGTACCAAACTGGGTTTATACATCTTAACTAAAAGGAGCAGAATAGAATGCAGTAGAAAACAATATGTGTTGTCCATAGTCTCCACTTAGGTGGTGACCGCTACGTAGGGGTCTGGTGTTGAGTCTTGGGGGATGAACAGGACAATTATTGCCTGATCCCAGGTGTGGGTTGGAGAGGTTGGGTTGTGTGACTCCTCCTGGGTGAGTCCTGTGGTAGGCTCAGAGTCCGCAATAGGGCTGCTGCATCTTGGATGTCTTGGATTGGGTGTGAGCACATCCCATGTTGTACGATGAGTGTTCGGGAGGGCCGCCAGCGGTAGCTAATGTTGTGTCATTGAAACAGGGAGGCGAGTGGTCGGAGTTACCTGCGCCAAGATAGAGTTCCACTGGATAGGTCGTCGAGGAATGTCAGCTCCATGCTCTCGTAATGGATAAGTGTATTACCCCGTAGGGCTGTGAGGGCTGCTGCTTTTTCTTTCCTTTGCAGAAGGTGACTATTATGTCCCTTGTGGCCGTGGCTGGCACCCTGGCAGGTTTGCCAGGGTGCCCTCTAACCCTCTAACCCTCTAACCTTTAGATTGTTTCTCCGCCTGGAGTCCTCTTGAGCTGCGAAGCGGCGTTCATGCAGCTGGTTCTGCTGTTGCAGGTCGTGCATGGCCTGTTGGAGCGTGGCAATGTTCTGATTGTTAGCTTGGGAGGATCCCTCCAGCGTGCTAATCAGCCTGTTAGGCCTTGTAAGTCACCTCAGAGCATTGTTACATCCGTGAGGATGTTCTTTTGCAGGTCTGCCAGTAATGTTTTTAAGACCGCAGTGGTTACCGGCGCGTAGTCTGCTCCTGCCTTGTTGTGTCTTGCCATCTGCGCTGGGGTTGAAGTAGGTAAGCATTCTTCGTCGGCGTCCCCAGAGAACTCATCGGAGAAGTCTGAGCAGCCGCCATGGAGAGCCGCCATGTTGGGCCCGCTAGCCCTGTGTGCTTGCCTCCACATGTCGCCGATCGTCAGCCCAAAGGTAGGCTTGTCCGGTACCGTTTTCTTATTTTTGCATCCCATGTGGCTTGGGGTGTCCCCACTGTCGTTTGGGGTGTAAGGGTACAATTTAGTCGTTGATTTCACAGTGTGAAGCTCAGAGCTACTGGCTCATGTGACCGCTCGCTTTTTTGATCAGGCTCCGCCTCCTTATTCCATATAAATTTAACCTGATCACACTGCATAAGCACAAGCAGTGCCAAGCACAAGACTGCCAATAGTCTTGCAAACAACTTCAAGTCAATATTCAGTAAAGATATTGGCCTAACATTTTGGCAAGTATTACCCTGTATAATCTGCATGCATTTAATCAGGGAGTTCCCCTTTAGCAGTATATAACTCAAAAAAAGTTCTGTCATATACAGCGTTTAGGTTTCCTTAAATGTTTTATAATAAATAACTGACAAACCATCTTACCCAGGGCCGGCGCCACCTGTAAGGCGACCTAGGCAGCCACCTAGGGTGCACCTTAGCAGGGGGCACCGGATCCCTGTGTCCGGAGTCCCCGCTGCGGCTCCTCATGCTGCGCCGCCTGAGCGCTTTAGCAAGCCCCAGGTGGCGCAGCACTGCTGTGTGGAGGGCGGCCGGGTTTGAGTGACCGGCAGGAGGGAGGTGCAGAGTGCTCCCTCCTGCCGGTCTCTTAATGTAGCGTGGCTGGGCGGCGCGGAACGCGGGACAGGAACCTCTGTTTCCTGTACCCGGCCGCTGGCGGAATGACAGAAAGTGCTCACTGAGGCAGATAGGAGGGTAAGGACCATTAGGGGGCGGGGGTAAGGACCATGAAGGGAGGGGGGGTGTAAGGACCATGAAGGGGGGGTAAGGACCATGAAGGGAGGGGGGTGTAAGGACCAGGGAGGGGGGTGTAAGGACCATGAAGGGAGGGAGGTGTAAGGACCATGAAGGGAGGGGGGTGTAAGGACCATGAAGGGAGGGAGGTGTAAGGACCATGAAGGGAGTGGGATGTAAGGACCATGAAGGGAGGGGGGTGTAAGGACCATGAAGGGAGGGGGGGTAAGGACCATGAAGGGAGGGGGGTGTAAGGACCATAAAGGGAGGGAGGTGTAAGGACCATGAAGGGAGTGGGATGTAAGGACCATGAAGGGAGGGGGGTAAGGACCATGAAGGGAGGGGGGTAAGGACCAGGGAGAGGGGTGTAAGGACCATGAAGGGAGGGGGGTGTAAGGACCATGAAGGGAGGGGGGTGTAAGGACCATGAAGGGAGGGGGGTAAGGACCATTAGGGGAGGGGGGTAAGGACCACTAGGGGAGAGTGGAGGGGGGGAGTAAGGACCACTAGTGAAGGGGGAGTAAGTACCACTAGTGGAGGGGAGGGGGGGGATTAAGGACCACTAAGGGGTTTGGGAGAGGGAGGACCGCTAAGGGGGTGAAGGACCACCAAAGGAGGGTAAGGAAGGAGGACCACTAAGGAGAGGGGAGGAGGGTAAGGACCACTAAGGGGGGGGAAGAGGGTATTGACCACTGGGGGGGGGGGATTACCACTAAGGGGTTTGGGAGGGGGGACCACTAAGGGGGAGAGGGGGGAGTGAGAAGACCACCAAGGGGGACTGCAGAGGGACAGGCGGACAAGGGAGAGCACTAAGGGACAGAAGGGGAGAACACAGAGGGACAGGAGGGAAGGGGAAATCAATAACTGACAGGAGGGGAGAGCACTATGATTTATTTTTTTAAATAAAGAGCTGCTCCCCTCTCAGTCCCTATCCTACCTCACAAACCCTCTCTTTTACACTACACACATACATAATGCACCCCCCCCCCACACACACACACAGAAACATACAATGCATGCCAACTCACACACAGACACACCCGAAACACACAATGCATCCCTTACGTTCACACAAACACTCATTCTCTTACAGACAGAAACAAAATGCCTCTCTTACACAATCATTGCACCCCTTACAGACACACACTGCAGTCAATTACATACACAGAAACACACCTTGCACCCCTTACACACACACAGAAACATACAATGCATTCCTTACACGCAAACACACACTGCATCCCCTATAAACACACTACATCCCTTACACAAATTGGTATCCCTATACACTACATTCCATAAGAACACACACACATTGCATCCAGTCTACAAGAACACATAAAACATCCCCTACACACATACACTCCACTTCCTGTGAGAGAACTCATGGGTGGGCCATGTAGGTATTTATGGGTGGGCATTGTAGGCATACTCACGGTCAAGACTGGGGGCCCAGACCTTGAGCTGTGTAATGGGCCCTGTTCGTTAATTGTTGTCTCCAGAGAGCCTCTTCTACACCAGACCTGTGGAGCCAGACTGAGCCCATCATCAGCCTCTTGTCCTCATCTGGTGGTAAGTAGGCAATCCAATATATTATTAGTGGCACTAAACTCTAATTTAGCTCACATTAAATGGATACTATAGTCACCAGAAGCACTACAGCATAATGTAGGCTGCCTGTAGGCTTTTTAATGTTAGCAGTCTTTTCAGATAAAAGCCACTTTGTGAAGACTGACGTTGGCCCATAAGGCAGAGCATATGGGCGGGGCATTGTGATGTCACATGGTGGGCAGGACATATGGGGGGGGGGGGGCAGCAATTTTTTTTTTTTTAGGGTGGCAAAAATCCTTGCACCGGCCCTGATCTGACCCCTGTGACCTATGATTAGGCAAGGCTGTAATAGCGAGCTACTTTTATGAAACATTATATCCAAGCAACAAATCATTCTAAAAACATATTTACTGATATGATATGAACCAGGGCTTACAATTTCACGTCCTTTGCTACACGCTAGGCCTTAAAAGTAACTTGTTACTGTGCGCCTGGAGGGTCCACAGTACACTTAATAGGGGATGGATTTCTACTTGGCAGGATTAAATTTGCACTCGCCAAATTTGTACTGAGCCCTGAAGAATATACCACTTTAAAATCAGTCTTAGAATTTCAATAAAATATTGTATCCAATGAAACATACCTTCAGCTTCAGACCATCAGGAAAGCACCCTGGCTAACACTTTACGTGTATAAACATTACAGAGCAATTAAAAATTACTGGTGGTAAGGCTTATGCCATGGTGGATTCCATGTTTTTTAGATAGATAAATGATAATAAGTAAGTTAGTAGAATAATTAAAGTTTTTTATTCTGTATCAGGCAAAGGCAGCGTCTATAAAGAGACTGTTCACAAGCCTCGGTTTATAAGGGCTGCACGTGTTGTGCATCTACCTCATGTGCATTTACAAGACAGCCCTATCAAGGTCGTATAGATAGATAGACATCCCATAGAAGAACTTACTAGATCATGCTTCATATGAAGAAATATTAATTTATTACATCAATGACAGAAAGGTTACACTTTATCAAGCTCTCTGTGTTGCGGTCACCGGCCCGCCGAGCCTCACGGTCGTGCCCGACCGGCACGACCGCTCCGACTACACGAGCTTACCTGCTCGTCGGCGAGCCGGGAACCGCGCACGTAGTTCTTCCGGGCATCACGCCCGAATCCAATATGGCGCCGACCACGTGGTCGCGTCTATGGATAGCCCCGCCCCCGAGAATTATACTAACGTGTGCGTGACGTCACGACGTCAACGCACACGCACGTTCTGGGGTCAGAGGTCGCCCTCTGACCAATCATAGCTTAGAGAGGGGTATTTAAACCCCTAATTCACCCTAGTACTTTGCCATGTCGTGGTTTCAGTTTCCTGGTTTCCTGAAAGTGCTATTCTCGTGTTTCTGATTTCCTGGTATCCTGATCCTTGGCGTTTCCCTGATTATTCTGATCTCTGGTTTCCCTGACTTGGCTTGTTTTATCGGTATTGAGTATTTTCTGGCTTCCTTGACCTCGGCTTTCCCTTTGACCATTCTCTGTCTCTAGCGTATTAGTCCGGCCATTCTAAGGTCCGGTTTACGCTCTATCCTGTTATTTTCCTTTTCTTACTTATGTATATGTTTACATAGTTTCTGCGTGCTGGACCACATTACTAGTCGTGACACTCTGTATAAACCTACACATTGGCCTTACCCACATGGTTAGTAAAGGCTTTACCAAACTTTTTGGGCATGCTGATTTTCCTTTATCTGGTACAGTTTTGGGGTTGATGGATCACTTACCTTGTGCCCCTGTCTGATCTGATTATGGCAGTTTAGCAACTGTTGGACCTAAAGGTGTTTGTCTTGAATTTGTGTGATTGTGTGATTTGTAAAAAAAAAAAAAAAAAAAAAGAACAAAACAGATTTTTCTGAATACAATGTGGGCTTTTTTTCAAAATCAGAATGTGCAGGTGGCCCAGTTGCAAAGAATCTATGGAATCGGTTGAGATACAACCTGTAGAATTAATACGTAACTAGAAATCGGTGGAATAATTGCTTAGAGCAGTACTTTGGTAAATAATGCAAGAAGACTGAAAAATGTTATACAGAAAATAATGTACTCTTACATTTCTGAGATTAAACCTCTTAATCTAGAGATTAAAATATAACCTAACCAATTAATACACTACTAGAATTATGGTACTGCTTTCGATTAAAACAAGTGAAAATTGAACAATAAGATGATGGGAATTGTAGTCCACTGGTTGACTAGAGTGCTTCTAATCTGCCATACTTAATCAAAAAACACTTCTACTCCCCTCCTTTGATGAACATCTCGGAGAGTGAGATCCATTTTTCAAGCTGATACAATTTAGCCGAAACTGCTCGATGCATTTTAAATGGTTTGTGGGAGATAAAATACATTTTCATGAGTACTTTAAGAGAACACTGGCATCAATTCAGGTTTTTATAAAACTTAACTTTAAATATTCATTCTACATTATTTATATTGAAAGGTATGATTGGTGTTTTTATCCTTGCAATATTTAAATTCATATTTCAAACAATAACAGCTTTCCATTTTCTTGGGCTAGACCCATTTACTTTAAAGGTAATGTTTAAGACAGTAACTTAGATCTCTTAGCAATACAATGCACCCTTTTTTTATCATCTGCCAGCATTGTAATGCCCTCAATAATTTATATTTGATTTTTAATAGAGTTATCTACCATGAATAATTATGTGGGCTCGTCGTTGCATTCCATTCTCTGTTATGTGGTTTGTTGTGAAGACTGTGGTTTTTCTGTCTAACTGCTTGGAGTTATTACCTTCTATCTAAATAGTGCTGAGATATCAGATACTTGCTCTGAGTGCAATATAGATCAGAACACTGTACCAATGCATTTCATATCACCCTTTACTTTTCTAAAGTAATTATACAAATCGAACTTTACTGGATCGTAATATGGAGCCGTGGCATAAATAAAACAGATGGTTTTAAATGGTTTAAAGAAGAATTTCAAGACTAACGGAGCACTTGATGACTCCATTCTTTATAGGAATGTGTAGCATTCTTTTTTTTTTTTTTTTTTCAGTAACGCTACGTGTACAACACATTTGATTGTGGTTTTACTGTGGTTTTGAGAAGTCCATACGTTTACAATGAAAAAGGCAACCAATAGCTTTTTAACCTAATTCTTTAAGTAACAAAATCCTTTAACACTCTTTTTTTCCCCCACACTACATGATCGTGTTTTATTGTTGCAATAATGTTCCCACTTTAATTTGTGGTATCACACAAAAAGATCTATAGAGCGAGGTGGTTTGATAAACAGGAGACCACTTATGAAAGGTTCTACAATAGAAGATGTTGTTACTACACAATGTACTCGTTAGCCAGTAATGAAACATTTGAACACATTTTGACTATGTATGGACGAATCAAAACGTTTTTTGTCATTAGGTGATTTATTTTGTAAGCTGTTATATTTTAAAATGAAAAAGAAAGGGGTAAATTACAATCCAACGTCAGCATGAACTACATTTTGTCTTTTTTTGTCTCATTTTTCTTCCTTTTAGAATGATCACAATAAAAAAACGTAACAGCCTTTTTTCCTGCTGGTAAAGCTGTTGAAATTAGAAATCTTTAAAACTATGGTATAGGGGTCTTTTTCATCAAACTGATAATGGTAAACGTGTTGTTGAAAAGTATCGTAATGGTGAGATTGAGATCATGTCTATACTGGTAATTGCTCATCGGCAGTCATTTACTCTTCAATAGTTATCAAAGAATAAATTGTAATGTATTCCAAAATATTAAGATAGCAAACATAACTAAAACATCATTAAAATCAATTATTTTGCAAAGTCTACCCTAAAACACTGTTTGAAGAGTTACACTTTGTACAGCGTTCAGAATCCTGAATGGCATCATCTCTATGACCACATAAGTCAGCCAGGATACCTGCAAAAAGGTGAACAGACAAAAGTTAAATCAATGGTGCAATATACTCTACATAGGATGGAAATGAATCATGGCTTTACTGAAAATGTATACACAAGGGGATGTATAGAGTATGGATTTAGGTAATACTTAACTCTGAATCTGTAGGACCTCCAATGGTCAATCCAATCAAAACAAAGATGGACGTATGAGACACGTGGAGTCTAGCCATAACATTCTGACTGAACAGTGGCTTAACGAGTAGCATTAAGAAGGTTTTAACCAATTATTCAATAAAGCAATGCTTGTCAGGAACCGACCAACTAATTTCAAATTTAAGCCAGAAATATTTGGTTTGTAAAACTGTAGTAGTTTGTCCTAAAATTTGCAATTCCTAGGTGAGTTTCTGATAATTCATGGTGTTATATCTTCAGGAGTGTTGCGATACTTTAGGCTACTAAAGAGGACTTAAAATCAGCACTCACTGTCAATTCTAACCGTTGGTGTGTAGAAATTCACCCTGGTGAGGGTTCTTTAACCCGTTAAGGACCAAACGTCTGGAATAAAAGGGAATCATGACATGTCACACATGTCATGTGTCGTTAAGGGGTTAAACACTCCAGGTTTGCGGTGGTGGTAACTGAAGTCTGGCTAGTAACAAAAAAACTTGAAATATTAATATATATATCATTTATGATTTATTATTAGAGTTTCCTTTTTGGCTCCATGGAAGGACAAGTTGAGGCAAGCACAAACTTCATTCAAAACCTGTCTGTTGCATCAAACTGGCCGCTGTTTCTGTACTGTAATATTTATTATATCACAACATGGCCCTTAAGGAACTGTAAACAATGGATCCATACATCACATGCTCCCAACACAACAGAAGGCTGCATTCATCCTTTGTTGAGAATATATTTATCAAGGTGTATTTGATGAGAAATGAATCTTATATATTTAATTGTCATTCTCGTCTGTTGATATTGGCTTTTAACTTTGGACATGCAGCTTTGAACTCATGAGTTACAAAAAGCTTGTACTTACATTTTTTCATCACAATGAACTACTGAGAACTACTCACTGAGAACTACTAAGGTGAATTCAAAGTCAGTTTGAAATGTTAGGTCAAAATAGCTAAACAGAGTACATAACTAACATGTAGAATTTTTCTAATTTAGTTGTTTTGTTCTGAAATGTGAAATTCTCTTTAAATTGACTTTCAATTCCTGGTGGTTCACACTATACAGAATAATACCGTTTGTTTTTTTAATAGAAACCTACAATTTGGATCCGATGCTACGAAGATTGAGCAACACACAGGACTTATTCTAGAACAGAATTTGTGCCGAATTGACAAAGGGTTGCACATCCTTTGTCAAAATAGGCAAATTTGGAGAAAAAAAAATGGCCAAATTGAAAAAATACTTGGCTATTTTACCAGCTCAGCAATTTGAGTTAAAAATTTGGAATTCTCTTGTCAAAGCCTCACATTTCCCAGTTTAGTGAGTAAATCAGACGTTACTTACCATTCTAACACTTGAACTTTTAAATATGCCAGCCTTGATTGCCCAGGAATCTGATAGCTTCTATACTTGGAGAGCTGCGTTCACAGAGAGATCAGCATTACAGACTAATTCAAATCAGCTCCCGGAGACAGCCAAAACTATTCAATAACATGGCAGCATGGCTGTGTCTGGAGCTGCCATTGCAAATTAAACCTGACAGCTCAAAACTGTTCACATAGATTTCATGTTTCTTTTGTACGTTTTACATCTCTCTTTGATTGGAAATGTCTCAACGCTCAATGGAACATGACATTCTACTCTAGAGTAGTCTGATCGCTTTTACAAATCATGACAACAGGAAGACAATGAGGGTTTATTCAGAATATATCACTTGCATTGGCCATTATCTTAGTGGTATTGGAAGAATGTGCTAAATCAGGATATGTTAAAATACAAAGTAGCAAACACAGAATGCGTGTCCCATGCGTGTCGAGGTGACAGCAAGCACAATACATGAAAATGACTTTCTTCGGTCAGTTTGAGGATTAGAAATAGAGTAGTAGCAATAGGAATAGGATCACACTATAAGGTCAGAGTTACGGATTTGTATTTCTAATGTTATGGTCTTCCTTTTAGGGAACAGCGCACACACAGAAAAAATAGAGTTTTACATTTTACAAGGCTACTTAAAGGGACACTGTAGGCACCTAGACCACTTCAGCTCATTGAAGTGGTCTGGGTGCCAACTCCCTTCACCCTTAACCCTAGAGTGGTAATTATTGCAGTTTTTTTTTTACAACTTTTGGTCGTCTAAACGATGCTGGAGGTCGCTATGCATGAGGACCTCCAGCGTCACTGGAATCCCCATAGGAAAGCATGCGGATTAGGTCTCCCCCACCAAGGAGCGTAGGCGGTGCTGAGCCAGCACCAAGGGACATCAGCGCTGGACCCAGGTAAGTGACTGAAGGTGTTATTAATTAGCGCCGTGGAAGGGGGCCTTTAAAAAGGGGGAAGCTATAGTGCCAGAAAGACGAGTTTGTTTTCCTGCCACTATAGTTTTCCTTTAAAATCACCTATCGCAGCAAACAAATATGGGGATTCAGTTCCACCATATGGCCATACAGTGGCTAATCCCACCACTATGTCACAGTACCTGGATATTGGTGGGTCCTATACTAATTTTAACATGTTGACTGCAATAATTACTGCTTAAACTACTTCCAAAGGGGAACCTGGAGTGGAGGGGCAGGATGCTCGTTTCAAATGGATTCTGGTTTGGATTCCAAATATACACAGCAAACAAGGCGTATTAGGGGGCATACCCGGAAGATGCCTTACTAAGCAATGTGGCTCATGTAAAGACCGAAATGCCCCCCAGCTGCCATTTCTACCTGTTGTACAGCAGAAAGATGTAGGATAGGATAGATATCTGACTCAGTGTCAAGCTGTCACAAGGGAGAAAACAATACGTTAATAGCCCTGGCATTAATGAAAGGGCAAGCATGCCTGAACCACATCCATGAATGCTGCCAATCTTTTATCGTTATTCATGTAGAATGTTCAGTAAATAAATACAATATAAAAAATGATAGGCAAGCAAATCAGTGATCCACCACCCAACTCCTCATAAAGCTAGATGGGAACTTTTTATTCAAATCCCAATTTCTCATGTGTTCTTTTGAATCCAAATTTGAGCACCTTACTCAACCTGACACTCATCCAGATTTGAGCTACTTAGTTAGCTCATTTCTCATAAACTCAGATTTAAGCTCCCTACTCAAGCCATAACTCCGTATCCATCCACGTTTAAGCTCCTTCATGAACCCCCAACTCCTCATAAATCCACCATTGAGCTTATTTCCCTACTCTCCAAACCCAAGATATAGTGTGACCAATTCCCCATATTTCTTTCTTTCAGATACGTGATTTTACCCTGCTTCAAAGGTATAGAACTGTACATTTCTGTGTCTGTTCCCTTAATGTGCATTTTAGATACTTAGAGCAGCACTACTATTAAAAAAATTAATTTCTGGGCACGTCACCCAATTTCTTCTTTTAATGCTAACAAAATACATTGTGGTGAGTGAAATATATAAAGAGCTGAATTTTAAGCCATTTTACTTACTTGACCTTAATATATGGCATATATTACCTTGCGCCAGGGACTAATTTAAATATACATTACTCTCACTGAGTGTGATTAATTCCTACTTCTGCATGTATAAACAATCTAATTCTGTCCAAGCGTGTTTTACAAACACAGTTGCGCACGCTGCCTACATATATATGTATGTGTGTACCTGTAACAGTCAGATCATGTTTAAGAATACTGCGATGCACAACCTACACCCATGCAAGAGATTGTTGCTCTTGGGAGTCAGAATAGACCAGAAGGAGCCTTGCCAGGGGACTGAGTAGGGATAGACAGTCAGTTGTCAGGCAGAACGTGTGTGTGTGTGGGGAGGGGGACTCAGTTTTAGGTAATATTCAGGTGGGAGTCAGGGGCCATTTTAGTTTCAAATTACCTGTAAAGTTTTGTCCCTCCATACCTCTCTTTAGGTGTGGTTTTGGTTACTGTCACAGTCATGGGCAGGAGCTTGCCAGGTATTTAGGTTATTAAGGTCTGGTTTATCATTGTGGCAATTATTGGTGGGAGGTTCCTGGTTAGGCGTGGAACTGGGATCATCAGATAAGGGGCAGGCATCTGGGTATGCACTCTGCAAATTGGTCTTAGGAGGGGCACCCTCATACCTTGGCAGGCTGGGTGTTTTGGTTAACTCAGGTTTTTGAGGATTAATATGTTTTGGATCATTGTCCATGTAAACGCACCTATTTCAGTTAAAGGAACACTATAGGCACTAGAACAACTACAGCTTATTGTATTTGTTCTGGTGAGTACAATCATTCCATTGAGGCTTTTTGCTGTAAACACTGTCTTTTCAGAGAAAATGCAGTGTTTACATTACAGCCTAGTGATAACTCCACTGGCCACTCTGATGACTGCTAGAGGTGCTTCCTGGGGTAGTGTTGCACAGTGAGCATCACTGCCATTCAGTGTCTCCACCCTCTGCATGCAGACACTCAACTTTCCTCATAGAGATGCATTGATTCAATTCATCTCTATGAGGAGAGGCTGATTGGCCAGGGCTGTGTTTGGCTTGTGCTGGCTCTGCTCCTGATCAGCCTCCTTGACAGTCTCAGCCAATCCAATGGGGAGCATTATGATTGGCTCAGACCACCACTTTTGATAATGTCAGCAGACAGAGGCAGTTCACAGGCAAACTAGGGCAGAGGTGGCAGCTGCAGACTTGACTACAAGTATGCTTTTACTATATTTACGGAGGCAAGAGAGGTCAGGGGGGCTAGATGGTGGTTTTAACACTATAGGGTCAGGAATATATATTTGTGTTCTTGACCCTATAGTGCTCCTCTAAAGGTTTTGTGGGACAATTAATTTTAAATAAATTGGCTGTAGCATTTTCAGAACCACCCATGCTAGGTGTTGCATTTTATTTGTATGTGAAGCTTAGCCCGGTCATTGAAGAAACCAATGTCATAGTAAGAGTGGAACTTTTTCCAGCTATTTCAGTGATGCACTAACAGTAAATACCTCACTTCAAATCCTACACTACCCTACTACTCCCACCCTGAGCCTAACCATAGCACTTACAGCAATCCTAACATACTAACCTTGCCTAAAATGTCATTTAATATAAAAGATATATATTGGCAAAGTGTGTAAGAGAAACATTACAAAACCACTTCAGTTATGTGGTTTATTATGATGTTGCAAGAGCCCCTGGATGAAAATTATTTTCTATTATACAATAATAATAATCACACACACACACACACACACACACACACTTGACACAATAAAGAGGAAGAAAATTAAAAATAGAAAATTCACATTGTAAAGTCTTTAATAAATAATGTGAGTATAATTAGGATAGATTATAAGACCTTGGAATCAGAATTTGACACAAAGAGACAATTATTTGATACCAGAAATACTTAAATGTTTAGTAGTTGATTTATAAAGGGTGATTCAGTGAGTACTGGGCTGTCATCAGAAATTAAAGGGCCCCTTACATAACAACTCTGCGGGGCCCCCCTTTCAAAGAAATGCACATATATAACCTCACAAAAAGGGAGGCGGAGCTAACCGCGAGCGCTAATGGACGCTTGCTGAGAGAGCTCTGAAACAGAGACAGGGCAATCCACAGCCATCAGGCACTTCCCACGACATGGGACACCCCAAACGCCACTCCACTGCCCCTAACACATCGGGTAGACAGCCCGTGACAAAATCGGGCGCAATGGCTAAATTCCTCACGGATCAGACCCGCCGGCAAAACGAGGCCCCAGGATCCAAAATGGCGCCGGACGACCCGGCGGATCATTCCTCAGCCCCATCCAGCCCAGCGGCATCAGACATTATGTCACTCACCTCAGAGGCTGACAGGGACAGAGACCTGAAAGAGATACTGAGAAACCTCCCTTCCAAGCAAGATTTGACAGCTATGCTGCAGAAACTGGAGGTGACCTTTTAGAAAAAGATGGATGACATCTCTACAGAAGTCAGACAGGTTAACTCCCTAGAAAACGACCATGACTGCACATGCACACAATTACAAGCATTACAAAGCACTGTAACAGCTCACAACTCACAAATGGCAGCTATGTACAGGACAATAGATGATCTTGACAACAGGGGTCGCCGTAATAATCTAAGAATTAAAGGCATACCTGAATCAGAGGGGGAAAACTTACACACCATCCTACAAGATCTATTTAATCTGATCCTACAAAGAGATGTAACAATGCCTATCCTGTTAGACAGAGCGCACAGAGCACTCAAGCCAAGAAATCTTAGAGCTGACACTCCTAGGGATGTGATCTGCAGACTTCATTACTACAACATCAAAGAGGACATCCTCAGACATCTCCGCCAAACATCCCAACCTCTCCTGTACCATAAACAACCTGTGCAGATTTACCCGGATTTATCCTGGATGACCCTCCAGGCACGGCGAACACTGAAACCGCTCACTGACCTTCTAAGATCCAGAAACATATGCTATAGATGGGGATTCCCTCTCGCCATTACAGCGACATACAATGGTGTCACGGCAACCCTCTCTTCAGCCGAAGACATCCAGTCCTTAACCTCTGCCTTAAACCTCCCGGAAGTGTACATCCCGGACTGGTATGGGCCAGTCCAACCACCAACACAATATCGCAATGGGCTAGGAGAGAGAGGGCAAGCCCCGGCGAAAAGGCGCCATAACGACCAAGTACCGCACCAAGAAGGACAAAGGCCTCGAGCCGGTCCCCACACACAGTAGAAACCCTCTAGACACTCCACCGGTCATCACCCATCTACATCACGCTAACAATATAGAATGTAAGCTCGATTGAGCAGGGTCCTCTTCAAAATATTGTTCCTGTAAGTTTATTTGTAATTGTCCTATTTATAGTTAAATCCCCTCTCATAATATTGTAAACCGCTACGGAATCTGTTGGTGCTATATAAATGGCAATAATAATAATAATAATAATAATAATAATAATAACAATGAATGACCTACACACGTAGGAGAAGGAGACTCCTTATGCCACAACACACCCAGGCTGTATCTCGCCTTCGCCCGGACCGGATTGCAGAACCCTGCAGGGACTATGCACTGACCCAGACCCACACCAAAACCGAAAAGAGATGTACCCTTGCCTTATCGGTACCATGCAACCAAGGACAGCGCACCCAATTGCCCTACCACCTCAAGCCAAATGGCCAAGACAGACTGTTTCTTCCAAGCGGCATCACAGAAATCGACTCCCCCAAGCCTAAAGACTCATGCGGACTCTGCAGCTTTATGACCTGGGAAGACCCTAGTCACGTATGGTAATATAAATGCCTGTTGAGAACAGATACATTATGTCAATTTTTTCCATTATAGATTCATATTGTGTTCATACAGTGCAGCCTTTGCCCTTGCCAAACAGTCCTATTTTTCCTCTCTCATTAGTTCATGTTCCCGCAACCCCAGGCGTCTCTTTGACACCTTTAATTCTCTTCTTCGCCCTGCTGTGGCCACCCCCAAAACTAACCTTACTTCTGATAACTTTGCATGTTACTTCACTGACAAGATTGAACAGCTAAGGAAAGAATTCTCCCCTCCTTGCCTTTCTGTTTCTCAATCACACATAGATCATGCCTTTCCTACCCTTCAGACATTCTCCCCAGCTACTGACCAAGAGGTGGCTGCTCTTCTTTGCTCCTCTCGCCCCACCACTTGCCCGCTCGATCCTGTCCCATCTCACCTTATCAGATCTCTCTCCACTTGTCTCGTGCCTTCTCTAACACACATCTTCAACTGCTCGCTCTCTTCTGGCATCGTCCCTGCTGACCTTAAACATGCCACTGTAGTACCTATACTAAAAAAACCATCCCTCGACCCATCCACCCTCTCTAACTACCGGCCCATATCCCTGCTCCCTTTTTCCTCAAAGCTTCTGGAAAGACTTGTCTTTACCCGTGTGTCTCATTTCCTCAATTCCAACTCTCTCCTTGACCCCCTTCAATCTGGCTTCCGCCCTCTCCACTCTACAGAGACTGCCCTTATCAAAGTCACTAACGACCTAATCGCAGCTAAATCCAAAGGCCACTACTCCATACTAATTCTTCTTGACCTCTCAGCGGCCTTTGACACCGTTGATCATGCTCTCCTTCTTCAAACTCTTCAATCGCTTGGTCTCTGTGACTCTGTCCTCTCGTGGTTTTCCTCTTATCTCTCCCAACGCTCATTCAGTGTCTCCTTTTCTAATGATACCTCCTCCCCTCGCCCTGTCTCAGTTGGAGTCCCCCAAGGCTCCGTCCTTGGTCCCCTTCTATTTTCTCTTTATACTGCCTCTCTTGGCAAACTTATTACCTCTTTTGGATTCCACTACCACCTGTACGCTGATGACACCGAGCTATATCTCTCCTCCCCGGACCACTCCCCTGCCGTCCTGCAACGTGTCACTGCTTGCCTTTCTTCCATCTCTGACTGGATGTCCTCCCGCATACTGAAACTCAATCTCTCAAAAACTGAGCTCCTTGTCTTTCCTCCTCCTAATACTGATCCTCCTCTTTCGCTCTCCCTTCAAGTTTGTGGTACCAACATCAGTCCATCCTTGCAAGCCCGCTGTCTTGGCGTCATACTTGACTCTGGTCTCACCTTTGAGCCTCACATCCAGCATGTTGCCAAATCCTGTAGATTCCATCTTAAAAACATAGCCCGCATCTGCCCCTTTCTTGCACCAGATACTACCAAGGAGCTTGTCCATGCTCTAGTAATTTCCCGCATGGATTACTGTAACCCTCTCCTGATTGGTCTTCCCAAAAGCCGTACTGCACCCCTACAGTCTGTAATGAACGCTGCTGCTAGACTGATTTTCCTCTCTAGTCGTTTCTCTCACACCTCACCCCTCTGCCAGTCCTTACATTGGCTTCCTGTATGCTATAGGAGTCAATTCAAGGTACTAACTCACACCTATAAAGCACTGAACAACTCTAGCCCCTCTTATATCTCCTCACAGATCCATAGGTATGTCCCTTCTCGGTCTCTCCGCTCTGCCCGTGACCACCTCCTGTCCGTTGTCCGCACTCGTACGGCCAACTCGCGCTTGCAGGACTTCTCGCGGGCGGCTCCCTTCCTATGGAATAGCCTGCCTACCGCCATCAATAATATATCTGGCACCTTAACACCTCCTCCGCTCCTCTCTCTCTCCCACCCTCCCATCTTAGTCTGACATACTGTTTCATCTCTTCTTTTCTCTCCATCGACTCAGACCCCCCAGGTCCTCCTGCCTCATGTCCCCACTCCCCTCACTTGTTTATTTCTATTATGCCTGTGTGACTTTTTGGCTCTGAAAATATGAGTATATATCTATGTATCGCACTGTATATCACACTGACACGCTCAAAATAACATAATTGGGCTGGTAATCCTAAAGTTTACCACACCAAACACAGGAACGGAATGCATGGTGGGATGGTGGGCATCGGGTCTGGTGGGGATGGAAATTGAGATGCGCTGACCTTTCACAGACCAATAGCCTATCTATTAAAGTAAACACCCAACTCCGGACCGAGTGCTGCCACTGCCACTCTCCACTCCTACCTTACCTGTCCGGTGGACACTAATTGTCCCATAACATCTTACTACCTCCAAGCCTGATTCACCACTAAAATCAAATAAAAAAATAAGGTTAGCCTGTCTCTATAGGAAGACGTTTGTAGAAACACTTTACCACCCCCCCCCCCCCATCCAACTGTCGGTGTTTCTCTAACCGCGAGTGGAGCGCTAACCACAGCCTACGAGGTGCCGTTCCAACTTCCCCTGAACCTAAGTGTCACTAGGGGAAAGCCACCGGCAAATGAGGCTGTGTTACTCCACACCCAGAACCATCTCAATTTCCAGCTCTACAGACAGAAGAGCTGAATTGTATATAGTTTATTTGTTTACTTAGTTTATTTGTTTACTGGTTACCGGTATTAACCAGAGATACTGGTAGCTGGCGATACGCTTGATACCCTCAACACACGCATGACCCCAGAGACACCATGGCCAACATCACTGTTGTTTCCCTCAATGTCAGGGGCCTTAACTCCCCGACGAAACGTACGTTGACCCTCCGAGAACTGCATACCTTGAAGGCAGATGTGGCGTTTCTTCAAGAGACCCATTTCAAAGCAGATGCGGCCAGTATTATTCGTGACCGCCACTTCCCCACAGGCTTCTATGGAAGCTTCAAAGGAGCTAAGACAAGAGGAGTTGCCATCTTACTAAGAGCACATCTACCATACACACACATAAGCCACTATGCAGATCCAAGTGGCAAACTCCTCATAGTGAAAGGTAAGATAGGTAGCACCTTGGTAACATTTGCCAACATGTATCTATCAAACACTAAACAGAGCACGCACCTAATGAAGTACATCTCCAAAATAGAAAACCAAATGGAAGGCATCCTCATAATGGGAGGGGATTTAAACATGTCCCTAGATTCGGACCTAGACACTACGTCCACATCCACGTCATACAACGCACCCACCAGACTGAAGATGACTCAACTACTAGATAAAGCCTTTCTATTTGACAGCTGGAGAATCACACACCCGCACACTAAAGACTTCTCTTACTATTCCACAGTTAAACATACCTATTCCAGACTAGATATGCTCTTTCTTCAGCATAGACACCTACACCTCATCCAATCCTGCAATTATGGCCCAATCACCTGGTCGGACCATGCCCCTTTGACACTAATTCTACAAATCCCTACACTATCGCCCAACCTTTTTCAATGGAAACTAAATGATACTCTTCTCAATGACCCAGTTGTCACGAAGGTGCTCACTGACACGTTACAACACTACTTTGTAGAAAACATTCCCTCCTCCACCTCCCCACCTATCATCTGGGAAGCCCACAAAGCAGTTCTTCGCGGACACATTATAGCCTTAGCCTCCAAACTTAAAAAACAAAGAGACGCACAGATAGCATACTTATTTACTGACATTCGACAACTAGAACACAACCACAAACAAAACGTTTCCCTTGACGTCTACAAGCAGTTAGTGGACAAACGCACAACACTACAAACACTTCTTAACTCCAAGGTCAAGCGTATGCTTCTACGTACTAAACATGCATACTATACACAAGGCGGGAAATGTGGCAAGTTGCTAGCAAGGGCCCTCCAGAAAAACAAACAACGAACATACATCACCACAATTAAACAGAAGGACGGTAAGCGCACACATCTCCTACCCAACATACTCATGGAATTTCATGCTTTCTACTCAGACCTCTACAACCTCAGACAAACACCACCTTCCACCGAAGAGGTGACCAGCTTCCTATCCACTCGAATCACCCAGACTATCCCCCCGATCAGACAATCATTCGACAGACCCATATCACCGGAGGAATTTACCTCAGTGGTCAAACGACTCCCTCTCGGTAAGAGCCCTGGACCGGACGGCTTCACAGCCAAATATTATAAAACGTTCTCGAATACCCTAAAATCGCCCTTCGTGGATGCATTTAACGCGCTCACGACAGATCACACACTCCCAAATGAATCCTTAGAGGCCCACATAACCCTTATACATAAACCAGGAAAGGATCCCGAGGACTGTGGGAGTTACCGCCCTATCTCCCTCATCAACTGAGATCTCAAGATCTGCACCAAGATCCTAGCCGAACGTCTAAAACCACTACTTAGAGGGCTAATCCACCCAGATCAATCTGGATTCGTGCCGGGGCATGAAGCAAAAAATAATACGACAAAACTGCTCAGCCTCATCCACACCGCCAAGATAGATCAGTCCCAAAGCCTTATACTCACCATAGATGCCAAGAAGGCGTTCGATAAGGTAGACAGGGAATCAGAGATTGCCCAGGCATTACGGGCCTTAAAGTAGCACATAACGAGTATAAGGTCACAGCTTTCGCTGACGACCTCTTATTCACAATTTCAAACCCGGAGACCTCACTGACTCACCTACTACAATAGATAGATATATATCACCAGGTTTCTTACTATAAAATCAATGTAGGTAAAAGTGAAATTCTCCCCCTTAACCTATCTCGAGGCACTATATCCACACTCCGCAAAACGTACCCCTTCCAGTGGCCCCCAGAATCGGTTAAATACCTAGGAGTCCATTTGGCCACACGCCTAGACCGTACTTTTGATATCAACTTCCCCCCCCCCTCCTGGCCACGATAGCAGCTGACCTCGAAGCTTGGAACAAACCACAATTTGGATGGCTCAGCAGGGTCCATATTCTGAAAATGAATGTACTTCCCAAACTCCTCTATCTCCTGCAAACCCTCCCCATTAAAATCCCTTCGTCCTTCTTCGCACAAGCCAAAATGATATTCAATACATTCATATGGGCTGGAAAATCTCCCAGACTCCAATATGACTGTCTAACTAAGAGTAAACAAAAGGGAGGTCTTGGACTCCCCGACCTAGTGGCCTACCATAAAGCCATTAGCCTCACGAGAATATACGATTGCGCGCATCCCCGTAACAACACCCAATGGGTACAGATCGAAGCCAACTTCTTTAAGACCCCACTCCATAACGTTCCTTGGCTAGGACGGGGGACGGATCTAATGACACGCAATGCTGCATTTCACCCGACGATAACACACACCCTACAGACCTGGCATAAACTCAGGAAAGAAAAACACATAGCACCTCACCCATCACCACTATATCCAATAACGGAGAACCCATCCTTTCTCCTTGGCTCAAACCCAACAGCCTTCCAGAGCTTTCCTAAACAGACCCACACACTCTCCTTAGGCGACGTTCTCAACGACAAGGGAATAGCCCCCCTAGAGGACCTAATTCCGAACACTGAACCTTCGGGTATGACCAGACTTAGACACTCACAGATTAAACACTTCATACAATCAAACCAAACACTCCTCCAAGGCCATAGAAACCTCACAGTATTTGAAACACAATGTTCACACCACACACTACGTAGGGGACTAATCTCATTGTTCTATAAAACGATACGCCAACAACATGAGGAGACCCTACCAAACTTCACAACACAGTGGGACAGGGAGTTGAACACACAGACTCAAACAAAAGATTGGCAGAAAATGTTCTAAAACATCTTCCACACATCTAGGAGCAATAGCACCCACGAAGGCAATTACAAAAGGATAGCTAGGTGGTACTATACCCCCACCCGCATCAATAGATTCTTCCCTAACTCGCCCAACATTTGCTGGAGGTGCAAACAAGTAGCAGGAACCACAAGCCACATTTGGTGGCTATGCCCTGTGATCCAAGATTACTGGGGAAAGATTGCCAACCTTATAGGTACTATAACGGGCATCAATCTCCCCAAGAAACCCGAAACCATGCTGTTCCTACTCTATCACCAACCTATAGCCAAACACCAACGTATACTCCTCAACCACCTCCTAACAGCAGCGAATGCTCTCATTCCTACAATGTGGAAACAATCCACAGCCCCAACCATTAGAGCCTGGATAGCCAGAGTAGACTCCATTAGAACGATGAAAGAACTATCCTACTCTTTTACTCTTAAATATGACGAATATCACGCTACCTGGTCTCCTTGGCTCCAATTCCTCCAGGGGAACCATGGATAGTAGCCGTCTTCCGACTCCGAAATCCAGTGCGGTAACCCTCCCAAATATGCACAGCACCAACCTTCCACCATGTTGGACCTAATAACCTGATATTCTTTCAAAACTTATGTATGTAATTAATTTTTGTATGTGAAAATCTATCGTACCAAATACTGCTTGCATTCTCACATTAATGTCATACCACTGATGCAATATTTTACTTTCTCCAAAATGCGTAAAAATAAAAATAAAAAAACTCACAAAAAGATGCACAATTCCAGCCATATGCTCACATGGATATATTATAACAAATACACATTCACAGCCACACATATGCATTCACCCCAAAAAACAAAAACAAACACAGACATGCAATAGGAGATACAAACACACAATAACAAAAACATTATATTTTTGCCCACAGGTATACACTCCTAGACACAGACACATACATGCACACACATAGACACACACACACACACACACACACACAGAGATACACTCAAATATACACACATACACAGATACACTCAAATATATACACACACATACACAGATACACTCAAATATATACACACACATATAAACACATACACAGATACACTCAAATCTATACACACACATACACAGATACACTCAAATATATACACACACATAGAAACACATACACAGATACACTCAAATATATACACACACATACACAGATACACTCAAATATATACACACACATAGAAACACATACACAGATACACTCAAATATATACACACACATACACAGATACACTCAAATATATACACACACACAAAGACACATATACACAGATACACTCAAAAATCTACACACACATAGACACACATACACAAATACACTCAAATATATACACACATAGACACACATACACATATACACTCAAAATATAGACACACATACACAAATACACTCAAATATATACACACACATAGACACACATACACAGATACACTCAAATATATACACACACATAGACACACATACACAGATACACTCAAAAACCTACACACACATAGACACACATACACAAATACACTCAAATATATACGCACACATACACAGATACACTCAAATATATACACACACATAGACACGCATACACATATACACTCAAAATATACACACACATACACAAATACACTCAAATATATACACACACATAGACACACATACACAGATACACTCAAAAAAATATGCACACATAGACACACATACACACACACACATAATGGATACAAATTCATATTTGTAGCCACCCTCCTGTTGTATACCTGTGTGCAGGAGAGTGACTTCCCTGGGGTCAATTGGGGAGCTTGCAAGACATATTGTGAGTTTAGTGAAAAATGCAAATCATAGCAATGTATTCATAAACTCTTACACGCAAAAACACAATTCATTGTTTCTAATAATCCATATTATGCACAGGAAGCACTAAGCTGCTTCACATTGAATTGTTCCAGAAATGTTTATTTATTTCTTTAATGCAAGCGATGGCCTATATGTGCTTTGCAACAGCTGATTTAAATATGGTCTGAACAATTCTTCTGTACTGTCACGCTTCATTATGATTTGTCTCCAAAGCCAAGTCATTACTCAAAGGTTTGTTCCTTCTTTTGTAAAGAAGCATATATTGGATATCTACAATTCAATTTTTTTTTCCTACTAATATGGTGATCTGTTCTCCAGATCTAATTACTACTGGGGTGAAAGGTTACTGGGCAGTAGTACATGGCAATGCTCTATTGGAAATGTTTAAGTACTTGCGTGCTCGCTGTCCTATCAGATCAATCCTTCTGCTAATAACAACTAATACTTTCATATATGATTAGGGATCAGATCCGTCTTTTCATGAGCCGAGACTCCTTGGAATCATATGTATTGATCTTTTGAATAGAAGCACGAAAAAAAATGAAATTACTGGGGCGTCCTTTGTAAAAACTAAGATGAATGAAAACTTCGAAATGTAAAGGAAAGTTTTTTTTTGTAATTGAAAACAATTTTAATTAATAGAAAGGGTCATTTTCGGCATATAGTTTGTCTTTTCATAATATGTTTATACCATATTGATAAGATATGTCACTATTTTGTCAGTCAATTGTTTGTCTGTGTGTGTGTGTGTGTGTGTCTGTCTGTCTGTCTGTGCGTGTGTGTGTGTGTGTATATATATATAATCACAAACATATTTTTTTGTTGTACATGGGATTAGATACAAACTTGTATAGCCACGACAGCTCAAATAAACATTATGGTAGCAAACATCATGCAACGGTGATATGTCATGTAGATTAATTGCACATTTTTATATAAGTGAGAAGGCTAGTCAGTCATGTCCAACTTCGAGGAAAGAGTAGGGCATAGTATGCTCGAGTTTAGTGTTTTTAACTAGACATGCGTAAATTCGGTGTATTAACGTGTGTAACTAGTCAGACATAGAGAGGTGAAGAAGCATAAATGTAAGTTGGAATGCTAAGCAGCTGTTACAAACTGATATTCCACTGGCTACACCTCATATATATACAAGGAAGAAAACAATATAAACAGGAAAAAAACACTCTGCGCTATAAACACACGGTAGTAATTATGCCTCTGGGAATGAGGTGTAAGGCAATGAGCCCTGCACTAATATGAATCTGAAAACAGCAGGTTTATAGAACAACAAAGATAGGGAGAGTTAACCAGCTTGGCATTAATTGGACAAACATAGTAAGAGTAAGCCTATGAGATCATGTGAAACATATGGGAGCTGCAGCTGCATAAGGGAAGGTCCTGTAGTAAGGTCTTTGTCAGAGTCCTGGGTGGTATGCCAGCGTCAGCCTATTCCCAGGCATGGAAAGCTGAAGTCTCTTGTGCTAGTGAGTGGGAGGTTTGGCACTCCAGACGTGTGGTATTGGGCAACCCATCTGTAGCAATGGATGTTGCCAACGGGAGATCGCCCGTTTCTCTCCTCCTTGGGGGCTGCCAGCGTGTCGGCCGTAAGACAGTTTCTGGCCCCAGGCTTTACAGAGAGGCTTCAAATTTGCCCCAGAGAACTCCCTCACAATCTGGGGCAGGGGAGCAATTGGTTAGATAGCTTTTGAGGGTGATATCCCTCCAGAGAAGGCCAGTTTTCAAGCCCGTAGCCTGGCCAACAGGGAGAGTGCTTTGCACTTCTGCTCTCCCTGGTGGCCAGGCCCCGCCCCCATCTCAAACATTTTTTTTATGTTTATCACATTTTTTATGTGTATCTCTATTTCCCGCTCTCTAATATATTTTTAAAAATATTAAAACATAAGATGTATTAGTCCAGTGATGAAATAACAGAAACTCTGATTTTTTTTCCACTGGCTTTCAAGATCTGGTGGGAGATTCTTTGAGGGTGCCCTGATAAATGGCGTGTACATCTACCTCAATGCAAATACCCCAATTTTATTGTCCGTCTAATCCAGGGGTAGGCAACCTACGGCACTAGTGCCATGCACGGCACTCGAGGTGCCTTTGCACGGCACTCAAGGCTGCTAGAGCCAAACAGGCTCTGGCCTATCAGGAGTCTCAGTAAAACTTCAGATATCTGCTAATCCGAGAAGGTGGTGAAGGACAATCCTCAATTTATGCATTGCAGGACGTAGAGGTAGTGATCTCAGAGCACTTGTGAATAGGAATCCACACTGTAGCAGAGCAGCCTGCAGCTGCTGTTGCAGCTCCTGTCCTTGACCTGTACCTGGCCTGCCTGGCCCCCACTGGAACCCAGGGAAGCCACACACACTGCTAGATATACACAGAAATGCAGAATAACCCTCCCCTCATACAAATAATACGGACAGCCCACACACAAACATACACACAATCCGCACAAACGAAACACCACTAACAATCCACATACATGCACACAACCTCACATGCAATACCCCAAAAAGCCCCCACACACTACCAAACACACACTGTGACATATCCATCCACACACACACACACACAATTGCACAAGCGGCCCCCATACACAGCCCACATTCATATGTATCATATACAATACCATAAACTACTCATGAACATAAACAATATAATAGCTCATATACGCAGGGCCAACTTTAACGCAGGGCAAACTGGGCAGCTGCACTGTGAGCCCTGCTGGCCTCAACTATTTCTAACCCTCTGGCCGGTAATCTGCACACTAAGGAGGCCCACCGGGTGGCCCATGCACAAAGGACCACCTGGTGGGCTTCTGTCAGCAGGGGCCCGCTGCACGCTGAGGCGCTTTAACAGCGCAAGCGGGCCCCTTGCTTTTCGGCAGCAGGCTGGGAGGAAGTGACGTCCGCGCATCACTTCCTCCCACAAAGAGAGGAGCGCGCGGGAAAGAAGAGTAGGCAGATTGGAGGGGGGCTGGCCGAGAGCGCTAGACCCCAACTCCCAATACCTTCAACCACCAGCAGGAAAGGTAGGAAACTGGAGGGTGGGTTTTAAAGTGTATGTCTGTGTCAATATGTCTGTCATTGTGTGTGTGTGTTAGTGTGTCTGTATGTATGTGTGTCATATCTGTGTGTGTCAGTATGTGTGTCAGTATGTGTGTCAGTATGTCTGTGTGTGTCAGCATGTCTGTGTGTCAGCATGTGTCAGTATGTCTTTGTGTGTGTCTGTGTGTCAGTATGTCTTTGTGTGTGTCTGTGTGTCAGTATGTCTTTGTGTGTGTCAGTATGTTTGTGTGTATCTGTGTGTGTGTGTGTGTGCGCGCATTTCAGTGTGTATATATCTCTGTGTGTGTATATGTGCATACATCTCAGCATTCACACACTAACACTACACACAAATACACCTCTGCATTCAAACCTCAACACTACGTACAAACACATGTCTGTGTTACACACCAAAATTATATGTAAATACACCCCTGCATTCAAAAACACTACACAAATACATGCTTGCAATCACGCCAACACCACGTACAAACAAATTCCATACAAAAACCTGTTTACATTCAAACAAACAAAAACTGCTTAGTGCTAAATACAGACCTGCAAACATGTGTAAATGGTAGAGCCCCAGCTATCAATGCATTTCTGGAGTTGCACGACAGATGGGGATCTACATTTTAATCACCCGTGCAACAGGGAGACCCCCAAAAATTCTTGCACCTCTCTACTTTAGGTGCGTTGAGGTACAGGGTCCAGGGGGCCCTAAGCAAATGCTTTGCCCAGGGTCCAGTCACTATTAAAGAAGGCCCTGCATATACGCACAAATACAGCAATACAAAGCAATTACAGTAAAAATAACACAAGCAGAATCTGGCAGCATACACACCTTGATTAAAAAAAAAAAAAAAAATAGGACCGGCACGCTACGGGACATCACAATCCTATATCGGCACAATGCTGCTAAAAGGTTGCCTACCCCTGGTCTAATCCGTTCCTATTCCATTTTAACCTAATGTCTGCTCTTATGAGATTAACACACTCCATCTGTCCTCTGAGTTTATCTAACGTGTAAGATTTTAAAGTATGTATAAGCCAGAGGCATCTCTACTGAGCACTCTTAGGGTTTTTAAGGTGACCCAACATGATATACTGTATTTTAAATTGAAATAAAAGTCACACACAGATCTAGATATTTACTGTGCATTTACTGCTAAACTGCAAAAACGATTAGGTTTTCTAAGTAACTTTCCATTCAGGTGACTTTGTGTAAGGATTTTTAATGCAGATGTTCTTCTCTAAGACATGTTTACATTGCCTCAAAAGCATGTACAAGTCAAAAAGATAAATGGATCTCCCAAATGGATCCCAGATATGTGGATCGGTTTCAGTTCTACCCACAAAGAGCGCAAAAATATACAGACGAGGAGCAATAAAATACACAGAAAACAAATAAAAGTGCCCCTTTCTTAAGGCTATTAGAGCATTTCTAAATACTGCAAAATAAATTTACTATTAGCAATTCTGAAAGCTAATGAAAAACAAAACAGTTTATAGCACTTAGCTAAAGCTTAAAACAGTTATAGAACGAGAGAAATCTGATTTATAGAGATATTATTCCCGATCTGTTAGACTACGTTGCTCATAAAACAGTGTCGGGCTAATCAGATAAAATAGATCCTACTTATTGATTCAATCATTTATAATATAAAGTGATAACTGTTAATGTAAGAAATGCAGAATGGACGGGAGTAGAAAGTGAACATTTTAGTTTACAGTGTGCAGCTAAGGAAAAAGCATGTGTTAGAAATTAATAAAATATAAAATACTAACAGTGCACTATTATATCAGCTGTTTAGAGAAGTGGTAACACACAGCACCCTTACACACAGCACCCCTCACACACACAGAGCACCCCTCACACACACAGCACCCCCTCACACACACAGCACCCCTCACACACACACACTCTGCACCCCTCACACACACAGCACCCCTCACACACATACTCTGCACCCTTCACACACACACACACAGAATCACTCACACACACAGTACCGCTCACAAACACAGCACCCCTCACACACACAGCACCCCCTTCACACACACAGCACCCCCCCACACACACAGCACCCCCTTCACACACACACAGCACCCCCCACACACAGCACCCCTCACACACAAACAGCAGCCCCCACACACACACCTCTACCTCCCACACTGCACTCATCACGCACACAGCACCACCCCACACACACACATATCACCCCCCCCACACATAGCACCCCTAACAAACACTCTGCACCCCTCACACTCTGCACCCTCCACACAGCACCCCTCACACACACACACACACAAACAAGAAATTAAAGTGTAGGAACACTGGAAACAGAGACGGGTCTGTTAGCTAATGAAGACCAGGAAAAGGCAGACATTTTAAATAACTATTTTTCTTCAGTAGATATAAATGAGGATCCTACGGCAAGAGATATGCAAATGATTGCTGCAGAAAAACTTGCAGATAACTTGTGATTGGATGACTCGAGACAAGGTGCTACAGCAGTTAAAGAAAATTAATGTAAATAAAGTTCTGGGGCCTGATGGTATTCACCCACGAGTACTTAAGAAGCTAAATGGGGAAATAGGTGAACCTTTGTATTTAATTTTTCAAGATAATTTTGTTTCAGGTATTGTACCGGAGGATTGGAGGAAGGCACATGTCGTTCCTATATTTTAAAAGGGTTCAAAATCCTTGCCTGGAAATTATAGACCTGTGAGCTTAACTTCTGTGACTGGGAAAATATTTGAAGGGCTATTAAGGGATAATATTCAGGAATTCATTGGGAGGAATGTTGTTATTAGCAATTATCAACATGGTTTTATGAAACATAGGTCATGTCAAACTAACCTAATTGTATTCCACGAAGAAGTAAGTAGATGTATAGATCAGGGTGTTGCAGTGGATGTGATCTACTTGGATTTTGCCATTGCATTTGATACGGTTCCTCACAATAGGTTAGTCTTCAAACTAAAAGAAATTGGTCTAGATGAATATTCTTGTTCTTGGGTAGAACATTGGCTTAAGGATAAAGTACAACGAGTTGTCATTAATGGTAAATTTTCAGGATGGACAAAAGTGGTAAGTGGTGTCCCTCAGGGTTCTGTTTTGGGACCACTTCTATTTAACATATTTATAAATGATCTTGAAATAGGCATTGAAAGCCATGTTTCAGTGTTTGCAGATGACACAAAACTTTGTAAAGTAATAAAATGTGAGCAGGATATTGCTTTGCTGCAGAAGGATTTGGATAGATTGGGGGACTGGGCACTAAAATGGCAGATGAAATTTAACGTAGAGAAATGCAAAGTTATGCACTTCGGGGTCAAGAATGCACAAGCAACTTACACCCTAAATGGTAGTGAACTAGGGATAACCACACAGGAGAAGGATTTGGGAATTGTTATAGACAACAAATTAGGCAGCAATATGCAATGTCAATCTGCAGTTACTAAGGCCAGTAAGGTTTTGTCATGTATAAATAGGGGCATAAATTCTCGGGATGAAAATATAATTTTGCCTCTTTATAAATCACTGGTAAGACCACACCTTGAATATGCTGTGCAATTTTGGGCGCCTGTTCTAAAGAAAGATATCATGGCACTAGAAAAAGTGCCGAGACGAGCTACAATATTGATTAAAGGAATGGAGCATTTTATTTACGAAGAAAGGTTAAAAAATTTAAATCTCTTTAGTTTGGAAAAACAGCGTCTCAGAGGGAATATTCAGCCGTCTGTCTGTGTGTATACTCAGCAGTCTGTGTGTGTGTTCAGCAGTCTGTCTGTCCATGTATTCAGCAGTCTTTTTGTGCATTCAGCAGTCTGTGTGTGTACTCTGCAGTCTGTGTGTGTGTACTCTGCAGTCAGTGTGTGTGTGTGTATTCAGCAGTCAGTGTGTGTGTGTATTCAGCAATCTGTGTGTGTGTATTCAGCAGTGGGTTTGTGTGTACTCTTCAGTCGGCGTGTGTGTGTATTCAGCAGTCAGTGTGTGTGTGTATTCAGCAATCTGTGTGTGTGTATTCAGCAATCTGTGTGTGTGTATTCAGCAATCTGTGTGTGTGTATTCAGAAGTCTGTTTGTCTAAATTTACTATTTTATTCCTGCGAGTTGTTGTGTAGATAGGGGCCCCAGTGCACTACTTTGCCCGGGGGCCTAAAATGCTGTTAAGATGGCACTGGCTGCAAAATATGGAAGCGATATATAAATGCTAACAATAAATATAAACTAATAAAAGAGAGATTAGGGACTCTCTGACTGATCGGTATTGACTAAGCTCAGAATTATTATCCAACAGCCACAGTTCAGGAAGAAATAATAGAACTGGGAGAATTCTCCAATTTTCTAGTGTCACGATTATTGTTTTCCAAATACATTATTTTTTGTTATTTTTTTTAACATTCAGGATTAAATTACAGTTAGAATTTGAGGTTTAGTATAAAACACCAGCAGTGTACTGGCACAAAATAATGTGAGCAACAGGAAAAACTAGGAATACTGAATACAATTCTTAAATATCACAGATATATATATATATATAATGGAAATAATGTGATCTGGTGACATAACACACCTTTGTAGCTGGTTTTAAAATACAATTAGGTCAAACTTATTTTTTAAAGGAATGCTATAGTGCAAGGAATACAACCCTGTATTCCTAGCACTATAGCTCCTTTGAGCCCCCCTCCCTTGTGCCTCCCCCTCCCCCTGTGCAGTGTATGGGTTAATAAACCTTACTGTACTTGCCAGATTCCCGCTCCGCCCCTACGACATCACCCGACAGAAGGGTTGCTAATGCGCATGCTTGGTGAGCACCGCAAGTGCATTAGGCCCTTCCCAATAGGAAAGCATTGCTGGGTTTAGGGAATTGACTGACGTAGGATGTCCTCATGCAGAGAGTGAGGATGGCCAGCGTCAGTTAGGCGAGCAAAAGTCGCCAAGCCACCAGGAAGTGCCTCTACTTGCTGTCTGATTGACAGTGAATAGAGGCAGTCTTAACCCTGCAAGGTAATTATTGCAGTTTCTCAGAAACTGCAATAATTGCGATTGCAGGGTTAAGGGGACATGGTCATGGCACCCAGACCTCTTCACTGAGCTGAGGTGGTCTAGGTGCCTGTAGTGTCCCTTTAATGCATAATTTCATTAGAGGATGGGCTAATGGTAGGACTTGGGCGACACTATAGCAGGGGTAATTCTGCCATTGGTCGTCTGTCACCCGCATGTCATGCATGCTGATGACAGACGACCAGTGTGAACAGAATTAACATTATCCGGTCTGAAACTCTTACTCTGGGCTGTCTCATTAATCTGCTAGAGGTAGAGTTAAACATCTGGCAGCGCTGGGCTGTATCTCATACTGAAGGCTGCATACACAGACTCCAAGCACAACGACAACTTAAAATCAATGAAGTGGTTATGGTGCATGGAGCAACACTTTAACCCCTTAATCCCTTAAGGACCAAACTTCTGGAATAAAAGGGAATCATGACATGTCACACATGTCATGTGTCCTTAAGGGGTTAAGGACACATGACGTGTGACATGTCATGATTCCCTTTTTTTCCAGAAGTTTGGTCCTTAAGGGGTTAAAGAGTCCATTTCATAATTAAATGGCTGACTCAGTTACTTACTGTAGGGCTATATAGACCTGCCAAATCTAAAAAAAAAATCAATTTTGGCATAGGAGATGCAGAAACAAATTGTCAAGACATCATAATAGTATTTAGTTCTCAAGGGGTTAATTTTTGTTTATTCTTCTGAGAAACGATTCATGTATTTTAGGATCATCAACACACTTGTTTTATACTTTTCGAAGAGGAGCCATTAAAACTATTTTTACTCTTTTTTTTTTCTCTTAAAAAAAAAACGACAACATTTTTTTTTAAAATACCCACCATTCTATTTTTGTAACAGAGTTTCTAAACCAGAGTAAGTGATTTTCAGCAGCTTAAGAGTTTGGCAGACATTCCGTCTTAAATATATTTTTGTTAATGTATTTATTTCCTAGTGCGCTCTTAAAATAACTTTTATAAACTGGTAACTTCCACTCGCGCCGGTTTCATAATTAATCATGTTCACAACATCGTACATTTAGGTTACATATTAGTCTATAAGTCTAATCATCCACTTTTCCTGAGGAAATTGGTCAAATCCTGGCTGTTTGAAGTATTTGGATGAATCACATGATTTATTTGAACAGAAATCTCTTTTTTTTTTTCGTTTCTAGCGATTTTTTATTATTTTTTTAAACGCGTGTGAAGACAGCTTCATAGGAAACAATAATAGTTTAATCTGTTAAAAAATGCCCTTCCTGGATTGTGAGCCCTTTTTTTAGGTCATTGAAGCAAGCCAAAGGAAATTAACCATAGTTTATGCCAAGAACACGTTGTAACAAGAATCTATTAGCTGAAGGCCCACATCATCTATTAAAACAGATCATAAGAGACTACTTGTCTATCTCTGTTTCCCTCATAAATGCTATTTCCGGCTATTTCCTTTTCATGCCAATCTCAGAAGATGTCCTGCGAGATATTTATTGGCAAAATGTCTGCTCTGGCAGAGGCTTGCTATAAACACTGAAATAAAAAATAAATACCTTCTTCTAGATTGGTGTTGCTGGCAAATGGGTGAAAATCATGTTAATTTGAGTGAATAAATTTACCTAAATTAAGTTTAAAAAAACAATAATGTCTTAAAGGGACACTCCATGCACCAACACAATTTGTATGTAATTTTGGCTTAAATAAATATTTGTATTTTTGCATGCCCAATAATATATAGCCGTTCAAAAAAAGTTTTGTTACTTTCTGCACCCGTCTATTCTATGTCACCACCCCTATTCTAAAATACTTATTTTTTACTGGTTATTGTACTTTCATAAATTACCTTACATCTCCCACACTTTCTGTCTCTACCTCCTTGTCTTGCCAAGACCGTTGCTCGTGTCATCAGGAAAAATAGGTATGCTTAATATCAGGGATAGACAACCTTGGGAACTCCAGATGTCTCAGACTGTATCTCCCGTGGTGCTTTGCCAGCAATGTGGCGGTTAGAGCATCATGGGGGATGTAGTCCACATCTGGAGTTCCAAATGTTGTCTACCTATGCTTCTGATAAACTGAACTACAAGTACCAGAAATCTCTTCTCGAGCAGAATAGAGGTGGTGCACAGAGGGTTTTGAAATTTGCTCCTCAGCTTTTCCCCAATACATATTATTATTATTAGGCAGTGTGCCAGATTTTTAGCTGTGATTTTTTTGCATTTGTTGGCTAGTGATTGTCACATTTCTAAACAACCAGTGTCACTTCTGCACTTGAACTTTGCAATGTAGGGTTAAACATTTCCAGCAGTTCAGACTCCATGGACCAGAATGATCAGTTCCTGATTTTTCAAAAACATTGCGAAAAATGAAGTTTTAAAGTGAGAATGAATTTTTTCTTTCATAATTTTGAATTGGTAGATTTTGCACATCTTATAGACATTATCTGTACCAGAGGCTCACATTTTGTTTTTATATTTTTCACTTTTTGCAGGGACAGACTCCATTTTGTAAGATATCTTACTACTGACTTATAGGCATTTTAAATGGTAAATGGGGGCAGGAGGTTACCCATCATCACATACAGTGCTATATTCACCAAATGCCAATAGTAGGCATATAATTATCTAGCTACATTGCATCCAATATATACTATTATCACTTTGTAAAGCAACCTGTAAAAGAACTCTTTAAGAGAAGTGTAAAACACATAAAATACAAATAAAAGGAGCAAATAGTAAAATGCCGTTCGTTCCAAGATAAGTGGACATTGTCTTGATTTACAGTATAAATGCTAACTGTATCTTCATCCCGTTATGGCATCACTAGTTGCAGTAATGAAGTCCTCGTCGTATCTCGTTGAATGGATGGCCTGGATGGAAATGATAATAACATGTGTTAATAGAGAGGATGACCTTAAATTAGATTTGGTGGTGCTTCTGAAACATTCCATATATGGCATCATCCCAACATTAAGTCAAAACCACTTTGTTGTATTAAATGAGCCTTTAGCTGTCCTCAGTATAACCTTTTTTTAAACCCAAGGATGTGTCATAAGAAGTAAAATGCTTTCTAAGGATAACATTATAAGGTACAAGTTAAGTTTCTCATATGACTTAGTGAGTGATAGGAATAGATAGATCACCTTTAAAGTCTCCAAAAATAGTATTTGTGAGAAACTCCCCTTTCCAAGTGACTTTGCCACGAGTTCCTGCCTACCCTCAACATAGAGTCTCATCTCATGTGTGGGGAGAACCGCTGTATCTGCTCTGGGGATTGCTAAATCACTATACTCCTCTGGGTTATAATTACCTGCTCTTGTAAGAGCAGCCTGTTACACTCTCTGGAGTAGAAGAGGTCTGCCCACTGGAAGCTGGATCCTGGTCTTGGGTCCAGGGTGATTGAAGGACAGCCAAGCTGTAATGCTGTAAGTGGTGACAACGGTGCTGATGGTGTCTGGTGAAGTGCTTGGAAGTACTCGGAGGTACTAGGAAGCAGTGACTGGCGGGGGAACCCAGTCAGGGTGCCAAGCGGTCCGTCACAGTATTGATATGAAAAATGCTTGAGCCTCTGTTTCAAATGAATATTTATAAGTTTCTAAATGTCTATGAAGGATTGTTTTACTCACAAAATAATTTGGTTTTTTTTTTTTTTGTCGTCTATGAATAATTGTTTTAATGGTACTGTGTTAGCATGTTACCAAATGAAAATAAAATAAGAAAAACATTGTATATATGATACCTAATTAGCTCATGGAAGAAAAGTATTGTGCAAGGTTTTACTAAGGTTCCTTCATCAGGGTGGTTGGTTTGATGCTCAGATTCCTCTTTGAATCAACAACCTGTTTACATACCTAGCAATTACATCCTTGAATATTCTGTTTCTGCAGAAAAGCATACAATCCTTTTAAAGAAAAATAGAATCTGATAAAACAATATATTACTATATAACACAAATGATACACTATGGCCCCATGCTAGACTCTGCATCAAGTTTCCTGGGTAATTCTCAATGTGCTTACATCTCAAAATATGCCACAGACTTGATGTCTTTCATCCTATTTCTGTGATTAAGTACCACCTATACCCCAGATCATACTGAGAAACTTGAAGATGTACCCTGTGATGTCAGTTTGTGGTCTGGATGTAACCCATGGAAGGTCAGTATATTGCCAGTTTGTGATTTCTCTGTAACTGACTTATTTTAAAACTGTCTTCACATGGAAAGAGTGTCAGCTTGTGTCTGGATTTATTTCCATATCTGGTCGGTTCTTGGTTTACCACAAAGGAAAGGCTTTCAGATCCATCATGTTCCACTTCCATTGTTTGGTAAAATAAACCACTCATATGATCCTGTGGCAGAATGTATCAGTAGATGGCCTGATACATGGTCAGATAAACAGACAGGTGAATAGACAGGTGAATAGACAAGCTGATTTGCTTCCAATTACCCCAGTACTTTTAAGTGTCACAGTTCATTGCCATTCACATTACCTTATTCTTCATATTTTTGCTTAACATCTGCTTAAAGAAAGGATAATGATATACTGATATACTCATAATGTATATATAACATCCAGCTATGATCCAGTATATTACAGAGAATTCTTTGTATTGTCTCCACTACGTAACGTAGTACATACCTGTTTCGTGCTGTTGGCTTGGTGTATTTTGCCATTAATTGCACTTAGTAACAAGGATCCCCTTGGTTATTTTAAAAATCACAAGGTTGAATCCTTGTTACTGAAGGCAAAAAAGCAGAACGCAAAAAATGATGAATGTGATTCATGCCGAATTGTTCCCGAACGAATATAAAATCAAAGCTCATAAGTAAGTAATTTTTTCCCGCTACTTTTAAGTTGAACATATGGTTCTTGTGTGTTAAGGATATGTATAATTCAAACTTTTATACTTAGCAATAAAACATGTGCATAATCCCAATTTACAAATGCAATACGAATAACTAAACATTGTTATAATTTATAGATTATAAATATATTCTTAGCTTTATTTTCTCATCAAGCGACACAGACATTATTACACTATTCAAGGCAAAAAGATAAAAACAAACACTTACTATAAAGACATGCACAGCATTCACACACATACACAGACAGGTACCACCACATTACTATAAACTACTACACAAAGCAAAAAATATTCAAACATGCACCATGCTCATATAAAACACAAATATGCTAACTAAAAAATATGCACCACCACGCTCGCATTGCCACGCATTGCCACGCATTGCCACGCAAATGAACATCATCATGCAAACACACATCAACACACAAATATCCACTGGCATGCACTGATAGACCACCATATAGATATATACTGCCATACAAACCCACTGAACCATGCATATGAACAGTGCTAATAAAGGGGGATAACATGCAAACATGCTCCATTCTATTATGCAAACATGCAACTCATACCATACTCATTATAGAACCATGTCATAGGTCCTGGCATGTATGTTTATAGTCATGCACTGACACATTGTTTCATAAAAAAAACACAATTGTATATATTTTCATAGATTATGAAGACCACCACCCTAATTCACACGAGTTGACATATGAGCTAACATATAATATACCCTCAGAAAATGTGCATTTTCTACTCAGTTATATGGACACAAGGAAACCAACTTCAAACAAGAACAATTTAAGCCATCTTGAACCAATCTGAGCACCATTTTGATCCTGAATGGCTTAGTGTGCCCACTTTCACCTAATCAGGATATCAATCTAACATTTAACTAGATTGAACCTTTAAATCATAGCATGAATACTATTATTGCTACATGGAACCAGAATGTTGGCTTATTCATATAAATAAAATTTGGATAAACTTCCCTTATATACATGTTAGTGGTACAAATCCATTATTGGTCAGTATAATGTGTGTAAAGAGCTAAAGGTATGTGTAGGAGTGAGAAAAAATAGATATTTGAAGAGGTGTAAGTTCTTTCAATAGAGCATGAGAATTATGTTTTCAAATATTTTAGATGTTTCATATGACAGAGAATGACATTTTCGAAATTAACGTATCTACCTAGTATGTGCTGCGATCCATATGATGATGGGAAGTAGTGAATGGGGGTAGTCCATAAACTGAGACAAATTCCGACAAACAGAATTGATTTTGCTAAGCATTGTAAGTACATTTTCAAGTTTACCAGGTGAGATAATAAATAACTTATTCATCTAGATCCTAAATTGTGTTTTTTTATCGGAAGTGCCGTTTTTCAATTCAGATTGTCTGGCGTTGTGCCTTTCCTGGTAAAAACTACAAATTTACCCCGTGGATCATGCCTTTTCATGCTCTGTCAACAACTGCCCCTTTCCACATTCTTTGTTATTATTCTTTTTGCTTAGTCTCCTTTGTTGATTTAATTAAAACATTGTTTTGTTATAATTTTTTACCTTAGTGTAGCCAATGTAATCAATTACAGTTATTCACTAAAATGAGAAATGTAAGTGAATTCAAATTTAAGGCCACAGTAGCTGAAATTAAAGCACAGCCGGATTAGAAACATTTTGCTGGTTTAGCCATATTTGAAATTAGAGTATTTTTATTGTTTGGTTTTGAATGCTTACTTTAGTGAGTATTAAGTAACCCTGCTAATGTAATCACGTTGTTATGTAAATGTATATAAGAAAAAGCAAGTTTTCTTGTCACATTAAACTGAATTGCAACGTTTAGGCCACAATAGCTGGGTTAGAGAATTCACCTAGTCAGATATATTCTCATTTTGGCTTATACTGGTCCAAAATTTCAAATCCACATTGGATTGCAGTAAATGTATACTCTAGAGCAGGCACAGGCAACCTTCGCACTCCAGATGTTTTGGACTCCACCTCCCACGATGCTTTGCCAGCAATTATGGGTGTCAGAGCCTTATGGGGGATGTAGTCCACAACATCTGGAGTGCCGAAGGTTGCCTACCCCTGCTCTAGAGAATAACCGTCACGAGAATGTCCTATTGCTCACAACACATTACTCTTTACTCACAACAAAACCAATATAAAAGGACTAATATGTGTGTATATATAAATCCAGTACAAAAGGAACAAAACAAATGAACAAAGCTATACTCTTTCATGTAATAAAACTTCCGTTTCAAGTGTGATTAAAATTTGACATTTTGAAGAAAACCAGTTTTATATTAAACTGACAATCCCTCCATGAAAGCATATAATATGTGCATTGCAAACTTAACTCCAAAATGGGGCTTTTAATTCCCCAAAAAGTGTCTATTCAGTGTCTAATTTCCAGTGGATTAATTAAATTAATTTATTTCCTGTAACAAAAAATTGCCCACTATCCCTTACGCTAGCGAGACCACCGTTTTACCTTGACGATACTCGATGGGTTGTGTTCTTTGAGGCACGTAATGCACATTCTATGTGGACTAATAATCTTGTGAGCATTTTGTGAATTTCCTTATCAAGTAAACCTTAACTTTGCCTCTAAAGCTGTTTTATCTGAAATACTGACCAATAATTCAAGCATTTGCTGCAGTAAAGAAAAAAAAAAAATCTTGGGAAAAACTTGATTTCACCTCAGCTGTTAACAAGTTGTGACCTTTGCTCACATGTGTTTGGGGGAAATTAGCTTATAGCACCAATTAACATCAATTATTAACTTCCAGATTAATAATTTATTAAATGGCCAAATGCATCAGCCACTGAAAGATAACGTTGCAAGCTGAAAATGTACAAAACAAGGCAAAACTAATTGTACAGTTAGTTTTAATGGTTATACTTGGAATTTGTTGGTTGATTTCTGTGGATCTAAATGCTTTCTGTTTCCTTTTTAAAACCGCAGGCGCTGTGAAAATTGAAATGGTTAAATGGAATAAGTGGTATAATTTATGAAAGGATTTGGTTTGTTATTCCGAAGAGCAGGGCTCAAATGGAAATACACAGGATGAGTGAGATTTTAACACCTTCATTTGTGCATTTTTTTTACCAACGGTGCAAAAATGTTGCCTTGCACAGCAGGATTTAGGAGTGGTCAACCAGAATGATCTGATAACATCTTGGGGGAATCACAAAACCTAACAAACATAATGTAGAATAGTTTCTTCACCATAGAGGAATGTGTGTACTAACATTATATAGAAATTAAGACTCATCTTGGTATGTTTGCAATATCCATGGAGATGTACTGCTAGGATCTCTATGTTATTAATAGAGTATGTGGCATGATGTCATACGCATGTTTATGTCACGTCTAAACATTTGTTATGAAGGAACACAACTGCAGATTTCTTATAGTTTGAATATTTATTATCAAAAGTAAAAGGTATTGACTTTAAGTCCAATTTACAGGTACTGTAGCTTTAAGTAGTAAACGATAACTGAAGTCCACAATTACAGGCACTGTAGCTTTAAGTAGTAAACGATAACTGAAGTCCACAATTACAGGCACTGTAGCTTTAAGTAGTAAACGATAACTGAAGTCCACAATTACAGGCACTGTAGCTTTAAGTAGTAAACGATAACTGAAGTCCACAATTACAGGCACTGTAGCTTTAAGTAGTAAACGATAACTGAAGTCCACAATTACAGGCACTGTAGCTTTAAGTAGTAAACGATAACTGAAGTCCACAATTACAGGCACTGTAGCTTTAAGTAGTAAATGGTAGTAATTAGCAGACACTGAATCAGAAAGAGTCTCTTAGTAGTATTAATGAATTAGGTGATAAGAAGTTACAATAGCTGTTCCATAGACTTTAACTGAAGCGATACAGATGCAGCTAACTGAGATAAAGTATGAGTTGAAGTTAGTTGTAACGGTTTTGTTTTATCGAAGGACTTTGAAGACAGGAAATAACAGCTTTGAAATGCAACGCTTATCACAGAGGTTTTACTTAGCTTCCGGCACATAGAACACTGGTTCCCGAGATCTCCTCAGAGGCGGTTATCCTGGAAGGAGAGAGTTCAGCTTTAGTCGTGGAAGAGGAGAGGTGAAGGGAACTTGAAGTCTTCTAGTCCGGTCCGGTAACAGAGGGCTTTCACAACGATGTTGTAGCCGGTTCGTGAGTACGGAACGTAGTTCAATAATCCAGCGTCGATCAGCTGGTGCGGTCGGATTAAATAGGGAGACCGTGTCATAAAGGGGTGTGGCTAAGCTCCGTGGAACCAGGAAGTAAGAGGATACCATAGTTAAGACATGACAGTTTATTACATAGCAGCAATCAGTGAGCCAGGTACAATTCATCTGTTACATAATTCCGCTCTTATCTGGAGATCAAACTAGCAACTGTGAATTTCTAGTAAGTTTTACTTGCTTACTTTACTTCCTAATTGCTAATGTTTTAACTTAGGAAGTAATAAATATTTGGAGGAATAACCTTGAATATAAAATAGAAATTTCAAGCATCTTGGCTTGCTCTCCACCAATCTTTCGCATTGCAGTTGGGTGACTTCATGCCACTCCTGGCACAAACAATTCAAGCAGCTTGGCTTTGTTTGACTGCTTGTGAACATCTACCTTCCTCTAGATCACATTTCAGATGTTTTCAATGGGGTTCAGGTCTGGATATTGGGCTGGCCATGACAGGGTCTTGATCTGGTGGCCCTCAAAACACTTTTTGATTGACCTGGCTGTGTGTCATGGAGCATTGTATTACAGGAAAAAAACAATCCTCAGAGCAGAAGGAAGCAAGTTTTCTTCCAAGATTACCTTGTACATGGCGTGAAATATGCATCTTTTACAAAGATGAATCAGCTTGATGAAGCACCCCCCAGGCTATCACCAAATTTTACAGTGGGTGCTAGACACAGTGGATTGTAGGCCTCTCTGTCTAACCTTTTGATGACCATGTGTTGAACGCATCAAAGTAGATTACCTTATTCCAGTGCTCTATGGTCCAACCTTTATAGTCTTTTGCAAATCTCAGCCTGGCTTGTCTCATTGATGAAGTCCTTTTTTTCTAGCTGTGCATGACTTCAGCCCTACCCCTAGCAGCCTGTTTTGAACCGTCCTCTTCGTGCACTGCATCCCAGCTGCCATTCCATTTGTAAGTCACTTGATGACCAACTATGGTTGTTGAGTGACACTGAAATAAGTTGACTGTCAACCCAGTCAGTGGATAGTCATTTTTGCCCTGTGCTGGTCTGTAGCTTTGTTGTCCCAATGTCTGGTGCTTAACCTTGTTCTTATAAACTGCTGTCTGTTAAATTTTAGACATGGAATTAACTCCTCGTCATTAGATGTATGCATATAGATGACGATTAAACAAGCCAAATATGTGGAGCAGGCCTGGTAAAACTAACTTTAGCATACAGGACACGACATAAAGGTGAGAAAATTACATTATGCCCAGAATCCACAAAGTATGGCTAATACGGGTTGCAGTTACAGTTGCAGTAATGGAGAGAAAACTTTTTGATATGATCCTCAAGAAGGCTACATTTTGCTTAGGGCAGTGGGTCAGCTGTTGGAGCTCTGAGATCTATGTAGTTCTGAGGATGGATAACTTTTAACTCAGGCTTGTTTTGCTTAGGCAAAATGAATTGGTATAGCTAAAATTAAGTGTGTAATCTCTGCCTTAGCCATACCTACAGTAGGGGCTGGTATGGGGTGGCAAAAGACCCTCATTCAGTGTTACCAGTGCCAAGGGACTCCAGACACAAAATCCAATCCAATAAGATGAAATGGTTATAGTGCCTACAGTGTCCCTTTAACCCCTTAAGGACACATGACATGTGTGACATGTCATGATCCCATTTTATTCCAGAAGTTTGGTCCTTAAGGGGTTAAGTTATACATGTAGGATGAATGTAAGGATTGTATCAGAGAGAAAGTACAAGCTTCCTAACAAACCATGTTCTTTGTATATGTTGTCCCGGTCTTATTATTATCACAGAAAACATGTAGTGAACATAGCAGTTCCACTACCTTTAACAGGCTTTCTCAGTTTTATATGACAGCCTGAGATTGAGAGGAGAGTAGCTCCATTAATGAAATCCCATGAATGAAGCCATTATATTATATTATTATAAAATTCTCACCATGACTTATATTGTCTTATACAATGGTTTCATTAATTTCTGATTAATTACTGCCAGAAGCTGATCTACAGATAGGATGTCGCTAGTTCTCATACTGAGAAGAATGGGAGGGCCAGTATTGGTTGGGGGATTTCAGACAATTCCTGATCTGGAAACACCTAAAGAATTGTTACATTAAAATGAATTGAAATCAGGTTCATCCTTTAGTTAGCCTTAAAAAATATCATTAAAAGAATTCTTTATGCAAGGAATATCTTACTAGCAGACTCTCAGTTATGGATAGATTTGCACATTTGGTTTGAAACGATTTGTAATTTGTTGGAATTTTTTGTAATCAGCACACTGTCTGAATTATGTATCGCCACTTGTATTCAAGTCTGCAGTTGCTGGCTCTGCACCTGTTTGCCTTTGACCTGCCTGCTGCCTGCTGACATCATCAGAAGTGGTGGTCTGAACTAATCACAATGCACCCCTATAGGATTGGCTGATACTGTAAAGGAGGCAGATCAGGGGCAGAGCCTGCACAAGTCAAGCACAGCCCTGGCCAATCAGCATCTCCTCATAGTAATAGTAATACTCCATATTAATTCTCCTTGACCTCTCTGCTGCCTTTGACACAGTTGATCATGCTCTCCTCCTTCAAACTCTTCAATCACTCGGTCTCTGTGACTCTGTCCTATCTTGGTTTTCCTCCTATCTCTCCCAACACTCATTTAGTGTCTCCTTTTCCAAGGATACCTCCTCCCCTCGCCCTGTCTTGGTTGGAGTTCCCCAAGGCTCTGTCCTTGGTCCCCTTCTATTTTCTATTTATACTGCCTCTCTTGGAAAACTTATTGCCTCTTTTGGATTCAACTACCACCTGTCCCCTGCCGTCCTGCAGCATGTCACTGCTTGCCTCTCTTCCATCTCTGACTGGATGTCGTCACGCTTTCTCAAACTTAACCTCTCTAAAACTGAACTCCTTGTCTTTCCTCCTCCTAATACTGATCCTCCTCTCTCACTCTCCCTTCAAGTCAGTGATATCCACATAGTCCATCCCTACAAGCGCGCTGTCTTGGCGTCATACTTGACTCTGGTCTCACCTTTGAGTCTCACATCCAGTTTCTTGCCAAGTCCTGTAGGTTCCAACTCAAAAACATAGCCCGCATCCGCCCCTTTCTTACGCAAGATGCTACCAAGGAGCTTGTCCATGCTCTAGTAATTTCCCGAATGGATTACTTTAACCCTCTCCTGATTGGTCTCCCCAAAAGCCGTATTGCCCCGCTACAGTCTGTAATGAATGCTGCAGCTAGACTGATTTTCCTCTCTAGTCGGTCCTATCACACCTCGCCCCTCTGCCAGTCCTTACATTGGCTCCCTGTATCCTATAGGAGTCAATTCAAAGTGCTAACCCATACATTTAAAGCACTGAACAATTCCAGCCCCTCTTATATCTCTTCACTGATCCAGAGGTATGCCCCTCCTCGTACCCTCCGCTCTGCCCGCGACCACCTCCTGACCGCTGCTCGCACCCGTACGGCCAACTCGCGCTTGCAGGACCTCTCACGGGCGGCTCCTCTCCTATAGAATAACTTGCCTACTGCCATCAGACTCTCCCCTAGTCTTCAATCATTTAAGAAGGGCCTTAAAACCCATCTCTTCAGGAAAGCGTATGGCCTCCCAGAGTAATCTCTCCCTTACATACCTGTCTCTTGCTCTCTCCTATGGGACAGTGCTTTGCTCTCTCCTCCAGCTCTGCTTCACTCCTACTTGATATTTCCTATCCTAATGTCTCTAATACCCCACCTCCTATAGACTGTAAGCTCATTTGAGCAGGGTCCTCTTCAACCTATTGTTCCTGTAAGTTTTCTTGTAATTGTCCTATTTATTGTTACATCCCCCCTCTCAAAATATTGTAAAGCGCTACGGAATCTGTTGGCGCTATATAAATGGCAATAATAATAATAATAATAATAATAATAATAATAATAATAAAAATAGAGATTAATTGAATCAATGCATCTCCATGAGGACAGTTCAGTGTCTCCATGCAGAGGGTGGAGACACTGAATGGCAGTGCTGCTTACTCTGCAGCACTGCCCAAGGAAGCAGTTTTAGCAGCCATCTGAGGAGTGGCCACTGGAGTTATCACTAGGCTGTAATGTAAACACTGCATTTTCTCTGAAAAGACAGTGTTTACAGCAAAAAGCCTGAAGGTAATGATTCTACTCACCCGAACAAATTCAATAAGCTGTAGTTGTTCTGGTGACTATAGTGTCCCTTTAATAGGTAGGAGACAGCCACTAAATCTTGATTTTATTCACAGGTTAAATGAGAAGTGACCAATAGTGAGAACAAAGAAGGAGCAGTAAAAAATGAGTTTTTTTTTAAATATAGTATATATTTAATAAATATATAAAATATAAAACCAAAAATATAGATTTATTTTTTACCGCTCCTCTTTTTCTCTCTATTAGTTACTTTTACCCCGCTTGATGTAAGAACCAAATGGTGGGAAATATTATGTACAGTATATACTTTGTAGTACTCTGATTGGCCAATTTTCATCCAGATCGTTTTTATCAAAACTATTGCATGGACAAAATTCTTCCCAACCGAAATGCCACATGGACGAACCTGGAATCGACCAAACCAATTTTTTTTTATTCAGTCAATCCGAAATTAGCTGCTGTTCACAAGTCTATATTCAGAAGTCTATTAAGTTATGGACCTAAAGAATGTCTGGATAAATATAATATATTTTCGAAAAGGAAATAACATACATAAAGAATGAAGTCTGTTCTTTTTTAGAAAGGAAATCGCATACTAGAATTGCCAAGTGGCAAAGATCTTTTCTGACATAAAAAAATGTGTTTATATTATATATAGAGAATTCAGAACAAGTTCTTCTGAATCACAAAGACATAAGGAAAGCTAAGTCTACTTATTTATTGACGATACATAAAATAGCAATCTTTAAAGAAATCCTTCATCTGAGTGAGCAATGCATATAAAAAAAAAAAAAAATCATCACGTGTTTATTGATTTTCCTTACAATATTCTCTCCCTAAAAACAAAATCCTAAAATAGTTTTAAAAGCTATTTTTCTGATGATTTGAACCAATGGTGTAATTTTTGTTCTAAATAACTTACATATACATTTTGGCATTTTGTAACGTATTTTATTGTGAGATAATTTTTGTTAATCTTTAATTGATTTGCCATCTGCATACAATAAAACAACAAAACCCAAGCTTAAGAGGACTATAAAACAGCCACAGGATTCTTCAGTTTATAGGCTTGTTCCTCCAAAACACAATATTGCATTTAACTGGTTAAATGAGAACATGATTTTTGCTGACTATGCACACGTTAACTTCCAGCTTTATTTAATAAAACATTGTTTAGCAAAATGCGCAATTTTACTTCAGTTCATATATGTAATATTAGAAGTTGAAAATATGCTTGATTTTATTTATTTTTTTCACAGGGGTAATCTAAAATGAGAGTTTTCTTTTTTTCATTTCTTTTACTATGTCGTTAAACGTCACATCTAATAAAATCATTGAAGTTAAATCATCAACTGAAAATAATGCTTCAAATCTCCAATGTTTCAGTCATGCTATGGAAAACAAAATAAATGTAAAGTAAAAAATCACCAATTTCTTTAACCCCTTAAAGACCAAACTTCTGGAATAAAAGGGAATCATGACATGTCACATATGTCATGTGTCCTTAAGGGGTTAATGCTGTCAAACTCCAGCCCTTTCAGCATAACTTTGGTCAAAAATAAAAATGCAATAGTGTACGTGTCTGTTTGTTCCTCTGCCTGGTATTTTACGTGTGTCCTTTTCTGTGAGGGTGATATAAGGTGTACTAGTATTTTTGAAAATAATTTACCAATAAAAAACTTAAATGTCATCATACATTCTTTATTTTACTTCCTAAAAAGATAATTTTCTGCTTATTAAAGGAACACTATAGTCACCTAAATTACTTTAGCTAAATAAAGCAGTTTTAGTGTATAGATCATTCCCCTGTAATTTCACTACTCAATTCACTGTCATTTAGGAGTTAAATCACTTTGTTTCTGTTTATGCAGCCCTAGCCACACCTCCCCTGGCTATGATTGACAGAGCCTGCATGAAAAAAAAACTGGTTTCACTTTCAAACAGATGTAATTTACCTTAAATAATTGTATCTCAATCTCTAAATTGAACTTTAAAGGACCACTCTAGGCACCCAGACCACTTCAGCTTAATGAAGTGGTCTGGGTGCCTGGTCCCTCTAGGATTAACCCTTTTTTTTTTATAAGCATAGCAGTTTCAGAGAAACTGGGTTAATCCAGCCTCCAGAGCGTCTAGTGGCTGTCTCATTGACGAGTATGTTTTCCTGGCACTATAGTGGTCATTTAATCACATACAGGAGGCTCTTGCAGGGTCTAGCAAGCTATTAACATGACATGTGCACAGTCGCCTTGTCGGCATATGCACAAAACCCCCCACCAATACCCATTACAATAAAAGACACTGACACCAGGGTTTTGGCAAAAGTATATCACAGCTTTTATTTATTATTAACAGAAATTATAAAGGTCATTGTCAACATCAGGCCCATGTTGGCCTGCACAATTACCACAGTAGTTTACAATTTAACCCCTTGACAATGACCCACCCCCACGTAACATAATACCCAAACATTGTAACATTTTAACTTAACATTGAAACATGACCATTGCCACCAAAGGGCACCATCCATTGCAACCAAAGGGCACCACAAGTGTAGGGGCATACCGAGACACCCCTACACACCCTGGTTCGGAGCGACCTACGAGCTCGAACCTACCAAACCAGTCCAAAGGCCTACTAGACAGCCACTAGAGGTCTCTTCCTCCTTCATAGCACAGGAAACCTGTGCTAGAGCGTCGCTGGACGTCCTCACGCTGTGTGAGGACCTCCAGCGTCGCTCATTTCCCCATAGGAAAGCATTGAAATTATTTTTCAATGCTTTCCTATGGGGAGCGCTAATGAGCATGCGCGGCATTGCCGCGCATGCGCATTGGGTCTCCTCGGCCGGTGGGCGGGATCAGTCTCGCCCACCGGCCGACACAATACAGAGGAGGAGCGTCGCGGAGGAGGAGACAGCGTCGAGGGACATCGCCGCTGCCTCAGGTAAGTGACTGAAGGGGTTTTCACCCCTTCAGTAACTGGGGATTGGTGGGTGGGAGGGAGAGGGACCCTCCAGTGCCAGGAAAACGGATCGTTTTCCTGGCACTGGAGTTTCCCTTTAAGCTAAAGTTGTTCAGGTGACTATAGTGTCCCTTTAATTTTTTTATAGGGGAAAAAAAAACATTGCTTGGATTCTTTTCTTGACATATGAAGCTTTGGATACTCTGTGTTTACTTTCGCCCAAGAGTCAACACAGGTCCATTGGTGTGCTGGGCATGTTCATAGAAGAGCAGAAGATGGGATTTCCACCAGCTGACATCTTAGATACATTAAGATGGCAGTGCCGTGAAAGAAAACCTGGCGGGACTGACACAATGCTAAAAAAGGTAAGTTGCCCCAGTCCTGGGGTGAACAAAGCCTTGAGCGGTAGTTGGGGGGAGCTAGAGAGGAAGGGATCCCTCGGCTGGAGACTTTGAAGTAATTTTGTGATTGCGCCACCTCTAACAGCAATCTCTGGTCTGGCGCAAAAAAGTTAACAAAAACTTACTCCCTAAACAGGCAATAGGAAAAATATATGTAAGGAATTACTCTGGGTGGGGAGAGGGGGGGAGGTGAAGAGCAGGGGCATTGCCCGTGCAAAGCCTTCTGCTGGGATTCCATTATAAATCATGGGACATTATAAAACTTTGTCTACTTTAGTCTTAACTCTCTTGTTCATTAGGATTTTAAAGGATCTTGTCAGACTCTTTGGCTATCATTATTATTGTCTTGGCAGTGAATTTTCGGTTCACTTCCATAAAATTCACTGCGACCCTGGGTAGCGCAAACTGCAGCAGAAAAAAATGCACACACTTTTTTTTTTTTTTGATCCATCCTTTAATAATGTGAGCTCTGAATATTTAATTTCAGTTTGATCCTCATTTACAAGAGCAATTTTGTGGTATTGCTGACAAACTTAGCAGTTCAGTCAAACAGGAAAAAAAAGACAGGAACAACATTAAATTAATCATCTGGTCTCTTGGATGAAAAGGCACCTAATTTCACATTTCTCACCACTGAAAATCAATTATTATTATTATGTATATTGATGTTATATCTGTCACCATTTTCCCTATTTCCCTTGTGTCCAAATAATTTGCATAACATGCTCAGAATTACCTTAGTGGAGATTTTATTATAATGTTCAAATTTATCATTTCTGGTAGGTGTGTAGTAACACTTTAAGAGCCAGAAAACAGTAACTATATTTTAAATAAACACATCTACATCCTTAGTAACAAAAAGCAATAAAGGCCCATGCAATGCAACAGGAAATGTTGGAGAGTTATAAATATGAATTACCTTAGTAATTAAAGAGGTAGTAGTGATATATATATATTTGTGTGTTTTTTTATGAATGCCCGTCATAAAACAAGAGAAAGAGAATGTAATAAAAAGTCAAGTTCTTTCAACATGTAGCGCCCTTGGTGTAGTAGCGCAGTAGCATTCTCCATTCTTCTTTAAAGGAGAATTGTCACTTAACAGGATCTTTAATGTTATGTTTAATTGTCCCCTTTATTAGGTATATATGTGTTTGCAAGATCTGAAAAATAAAAATAAAAACATTTAGAAATTTACACATCTATCCTGGAACTGGGTACCGCCATCTTGGCTGCTGGTCAAACAGCATTAAATGTTGCCCCTTTCTGCCATTGAACAATAGTCCATTGAACATAGTCAACAGAAGAGGAGGAACCGAGATAATGTTTCTCTCTTTTTTTCATTGTGTGCCGTGGCTATGCCTAGACCGAACTGGATTGTGATGTAATTTGCCAATTCTTTAATATTCCTTTTAAAAGAGAATGGAGCATCACATAAAAAGGTTAACACAAGTTGAAGGTGATTCCAGAGTTTTAAACAGTGGTGTAATTTTTAGAGAGGCTCTGCTTTAATGTAACACTCCAAGCACCATAAACACCACAGTGCTCTGTAGTGGTTATGGTGCCAAGAGTACAGAGAGGTGTGCAAGTTGCTTTTATTCGATATAAATAAAGAGTCCTGCTAACACCGAGCATGCAACATGCGGATATAACAGACAGAGTCTACTACAGTACCATAGTGTGACGTCATTTTTCCTGCAACTATCCAGAATGACAAAGCATTCATATAGATCTACACATGTCTAAAAAGACTGTTAAACATGACGTAATTGCACCAATGACAACCATGTGTGTTCTGAATGTCATCCTTCAGTGATGTCATACATACTCATCATAATCTGGGAGCCTGGTCAACCCCAAATACTGCAGTCCATGGAAAAATGTCCAAGCAGACCAAGCCAGGCCTGGGGAAGGTCCAGACCGTGAGGTTGTTGACCAATGACCCAAGCAGAAACCCATACAGTGCCAGTCTCTGCACAATTCCTTCCCCGCAGTGGTGCAATTCCCCCTAAATTTATAGTACATACATTTTGTTTAGGCGATAGTACCCACAATATAAGCAAAAATATGTATCACACAATATCTAAAACCAGGAAGTGGAACCATAAATCATTAGGCGTATTTTACTCTCCTTATCTGCCTTAAAATCAACCCAATTGTAAATCATGTTTACGTATTTTAGAACTTGATATAGATATTGTTACACTGACGTCGTATGTGTTCTGAGTGAGTTGACACTTCCCTTAGTTACACACTATAAGCCTGGGCGTATCTGGTATCAATTTCTTAAGAAAATGGTATGCATTATTTGATCAACTAAGCATGTCAATGCTTGGTTGTTTTAAAAGATTAAGATGTGAAGAAACAATTTAATTTCTTTTTGATGGTATTTTAATGAAAATATACAAGTTTTACAACCTTGTTCATTATGCAACCTGTTGTGTAAGGCAGATTTTCTTATCGTGGCACCTGTAGCCCCCAACATTTTTCTGGACTTAAACACACTTAAATGTTATAAGTATGACCAAGACACACCTACTGTTGTGCTTTAATTGGTGGCCCAGCAATTTAATATTCCTGTAATCTGTTAAGTTTATTAATATGAAAATATATTAATATTAATTTTTTTCAAAAAGTCATGTATGAGGTAAACTGCAACACAACTTTAAGAATGTCTAAACATGTCTAGTTAGGAGCTTTCTCAATAAAAAAAATAAAAAATAAAAAAATAAAAATAAATAAAACATAAAATTCCTTATACTTTTAAATGTAATTAAAACAATAAGCACTGGAGGGCATTACATTTAACATCTGCCCAGGGCACCTGATGTACTTGTCCTGTTTAGAAGGCCACCAATACTTGGTCTGCACAGAGAAACCAACAAATACCTCTCAAACGTAGACTCACAGATTCTCAAACACTCTTACAAACATTCTCACAAATACAAAAACTCACAGACACTCCTACAACAAACACAAAAAAAGCTCAATATTATTTCACTTCTGAATTCCTTTTCAAATCGGAATAATTCTTGACTAAAGAATGGAGGCAAAGCTATGTAAATGTTTTTGAGCAATGTTACATTTACAATTGATATATATCGTCGTTCTCTTTCCAAATGCATTTGGCATCAATGTTTTTAATTTATCAAAGTAAACCCAGAATTGGCTATAAATAATAAAAAAAAAGAAATGTATTGTTGAAGAGAAAATATAAATATGAGCTTAGTAGGTAATAACACTTAAAGGGACACTCCACTGCCCACATGGGCCAAACAAAAGAAAAGAAAATCACTGTTTAGTATTTTTCATGCATGTATTCTTTGGTGGTATATTCTAAAAGAGCATCCAAAGCTTCAGATCGCATGGGTGCACTCCATTGCGTGTGCTTGTGGCTGCATGTCTGGTCTGAGGCCTAGAGGAGCTGGTCTGATGTCCATGTGGGAAGAGGCAGGCACACTAAAGTAGAGCGCAACTGCCACTTCCGTTAGCTCAGGGGAGCTAATAGAAGGAGGCTGCAAACTTGCCTGACTGTTTAAATGACAGCCAGAGGGGTGTTTCCCAGTTAATTTATAAAAGTGACGATTTCTTATAGAAGCACTTTTATAAACTGGAGTCAAACTAGGATACTCCTCAACCATTAGGCACTTTAGCAAGCTCACTAGCAACACTTTTGTGGTGTTTAGTGATCATTTATAGAGCCACTCCAGGCACCAATACAGCTTGTATTTAATGCATTTTGGCCTTATTAATATGTTGCATTGTTTGCATGCTCAAATCTTTAAAAAAATTTTTTTTATATATAATGTTTTATTTTTGCAGTGCAGAAATAGCATATGTGCAAAACAGGCACGTAATAGACTTAGAACATAATGTTGGCACACTGATCGCCGAAAACTGTGCCAACACTAATGGAAATCTGTCACAGCGAAATCCCATTTACTTGTACAAATATTTTAGGAATATATTGAGGAGGTTGAAACTTTTTCATAAGTAGTCCCAGCTGACAAGTGGTATTGGGGGAGCGGGTTTAGAAACTCAAAAGAGATAAGGGGGTGGGGGGCAGGGGTTAAAGCAGCTGCAACGCATTGAAATTTCAACTCTGTCAGAAAATATCACGGGGCACTACTTTGTCTTCGGTAAAGCCAGAGGTTGACAAAACTTGAAAAAAAGCCAGAGCTAACACCATCGCAATTGTCAATTCTCCGAGCTGCAACTTGCGATAATGGATAGAATCAGGCTTCATCTCAAGAAGCGCAAAACTTAGTCTATGGAAGCTCTCTTAGCTCTCCATAGACTTCATGGTTGGACTCTTGCAGTGATGAAGCTCTTGCAAGATGTAGCATGGGGATCTGAATACATAAGATGCAGGGACAGCTTCAGATAAATATATCTACCCTCCATTGTACCGTCACAGTGCCACTTCTTAAATGGGGATACCCAGTGGTGTATCCTGGTTTTGTGCTGCCCTATGTATGAAAAACCTCAAGCACCCCCCACCCCCCTTCCACATATCTCTTCCTGACAGACACACTTCCTCAGTGATGCATGCACTGACATACACTCACTTACAGATACACAGTCATTGTCACACACACTATTTAACCAACACACACTTTCACTGAAACATACACATTCTCAGACATACACACTTATTCATTCACAGTTATACTCACTCACAGTTACACACACACTCACTTTCACCTACAGACACACATATACACTGACGGACACGCATTCAACAACAGACACATACACACTCACTGACAAGACACACATGTACACTCACTGACAGAAATGCATACACACTCACTGACAGACGCACACTCACTCAGTGTCAGACACACACACATATACTAACTGACAGAAACACATTGACAAACACACATGCACACTCACTGACAGACATATACGCACTAAGTGTCAGACACACACATTCACTGACAGACACACATACACTAGCTGACAGACATACACATTCACTGACAGACACACACTCTTAGTGACAGACACGCATATACACACTGATAGACATGGATACACACGCTGACAAATGCATACATACACTGACAGACATGCATACGCACACTGACAAACACGCATATACACAATGACAGACACACACTCTCAGTGATAGATACACACACACTGACAGACACACATACACATTCACTGACAAGCACATATACACACTCACTGACAAACACATATACACTCTCAGTGACAGACACACACACACTCTTTGACAGACACACACACTCTTGCTAACACTCACTAATAGACACACACACTCTCTCTAACAGACACACACTCTCATTAACAGACACAATCACTAACACTCACTAACAAACACACATTATACTAACAGACACATACTATCTCACTAACAGACACACACTCTCACTAACAGACACACACACACACACACACTCTGACTAACAGACACACACACTAACACTCACTAACAGACTCACAATGAAAAAAAAAAAGTTTACATTTCAATCCAACCAGCCTCCCTACCTTTGGGAGTGCTGAAGTGGATTCTTCCCTGTGGTCCAGTGGGGCTGACTCGGCAGGCACAGGTAGGCTGGCTCGGCAGGCATATGCACGGGCATGGGCGGGCAAGCTCACAATGGAGGCGGGCGGTGAGGGAGCTGTAATCCTCCCGGGATACCACCTTACTGGGAGTTGGCAATATAAGCAAAGAAACTAGAATAGGACAGAGCTGCTTTAAGATACACACCATTGGGTAAGGAGGAATAGAAAAGAGACACAAGGTAGGTCTGGAGAGACACAAAATAGGGTGATGGGAGTGCAGAGTGATGCAAATTACCATTTTGAGAGGGGTGCCAACACACACACACACATACAAATAAAACCCCACATCAGTCCTAATAGAACTTCAAAGTCAATTTGTTTAAAACTATTCTGGCAGCATATTGGGGAAAGGTATGTATTTAACTTGCAAAGAAGGAAGAATGCTGATGCTGGAATAAATGGCATACTGTTAATGTGGCTACTGTGAGCAGTAATTTATGTATTAAAATTCAAGACAATATTTGTTATGGAACGCACAAAGTGCCAACTACCTATCTGACTATTTTCATGTAAGCTTGGGATCCTGGATTTGAAACAAAACATAATTTAAAAATGTTTTCCAACACAAGCTAGCATTTTACATTTAGAACATTATGAAACACATGCATGTGTGTGTGTGTGTATATCTTTGCTTGTGTAGCTCCATCAGAAATTTAAGGGAAAATCAATTTAAACCATGTGTTCTATTCAGGGCCGCACCCCTTTCTCAAAAAAACAACAACAACCCAACAACATATTGTCAGGATCGGGACAGGGATCCAGCACGCAGAGTACAAAGCGTAGTAGGTACGTATACCGGACCTTAGAATGGCCGGACTTAACGTAAGGAGTAAGTAGAGAATGGTCAGAGACAAGCCGAGGTCGAGGGAACGAGAAGACAGGTAAGCGAGAGACAAGCCGGGTCAAAGGATAACAGAGATAAGCAGAGTAATACAAACAAGCCGGGTCAGAACCAAAGAGACAATAGACATACAAGAGCACTGAGTGACTAGACTGGCTAGAACCACGACAGGGCAATGAGCAAATGCGGGAAGCACTATTAAATACCCCGGTTCTAAGAGGTAATCACACCCCCGACGAGTCCTGGTTCGTGTTCAGGGTTTGAGTGACAGGTCGAGCAGGCTTGGCGTCATGACGTCGGCCACTGAGCGTCACGTCATAAAAGGGCGTGGATCCCTCGCGGCCGGCGTGTAACCGACCGGAGGAACCGCGAGGAACGGAGGAAACAGCCCTTCTGAACGGGAAAACGTCTAAGTCTCTCCTCTTATCAGAGGTAGAGACTACAGGTACCCTGACAGTACCCACCCTCTCAGAAACGCCCACCGGGCGGAAGCAACCGGGACGAGATGGAAAGCGGGAGTGAAAAGCCCTGCGGAGGCGAGGAGCATGTACATCCTCCTGAGGTACCCAAGTCCTCTCCTCAGGACCATATCCCTTCCAGTCGACAAGATACTGTAACTTCCCTCGAGAAATTCGAGAAGCGATGATGGAGTTGATCTCGTATTCCTCCTGACCCTCAACCTGAACAGAGCGAGGGGAGGAAACAGTGGAGGAAAATCTGTTGCAAATTAACGGTTTCAGCAAGGAAACATGAAAATAATTAGGGATGTGTAAGGCAGATGGAAGTACTAGGCGATACGCAACCGGGTTAATACGAGTCAGAACCCTGTAAGGGCCAATGTAACGAGGAGCGAATTTCATAGAAGGAACCTTTAAACAAATGTTTTTTGTACTCAACCATACCCTATCACCAGGAACAAAAACAGGAGCCGCCCTTCTGCGTTTATCAGCGTGTTTCTTGAACAACATGGAATTTGTAGGAGAATTTGTCGAGTCTGATCCCACAACTTCCTCAGATTGGCAACATGAACATCAACCGACGGTACCCCTTGGGAAGGAGAGACCGAAGGAAGAATGGAAGGATGAAAGCCATAATTCATGAAAAAGGGGCTAGAACGAGTGGAATCACAAACAAGATTATTGTGTGCGAACTCTGCCCAAGGAATCAAACCGACCCAATCGTCCTGATGTTCGGAAACAAAACAACGCAAATATTGTTCAATTTTTTGATTGGTACGTTCAGCAGCTCCGTTAGACTGAGGGTGATAAGCAGAAGAAAAATTCAATTTGATGCCTAATTGAGAACAGAAGGATCTCCAGAAACGTGAAACAAATTGGGAACCTCTATCAGAAATAATTTCGGAAGGTATCCCATGTAAACGAAAAAATTTCTTTAGCAAATATTTCCGCCAATTCAGGAGAAGTCGGAAGTTTAGGTAAAGGCACAAAATGAGCCATCGTAGTAAACCTATCGACTACAGTGAGAATAACAGTCTGTTTTTTAGAAATAGGCAAATCAACAATAAAGTCCATGGCCAAACAGGACCATGGTCTCTCTGGAATGCCCAAGGGTTGTAATAGACCACATGGAAGAGTATGAGGTTGCTTGGTCTTAGTACAGATCTCACACACTGCAATGAAATCCTCAATATCATTTCGTAAAGAAGGCCACCAGAAATCTTTAGAGATTAAGGAATATGTCTTGCGAATGCCAGGATCCCCCGCCACCTTACTCTCGTGAAAACACTGTAAGAGCTCCCGTTGGAGTTCAGGAGGAACGAAGTGTCTTGCCACAGGAGTCTGCCTAGGTGCCAGATGTTGAAACTTCATGATTTGGTCAAGCAGTGGAGAATGAATTTTAAGACTTGTGTTGGCAATAATATTGCACTTGGGGACTATAGAGGATAAAACTGGCTCAGATACAGTAGAAGGTTCATATTGGCGAGACAAAGCATCAGCTTTAGAATTCTTAGAACCAGGTCTATAAGTGAGTACGCAATTGAAATGGGTGAGAAATAAAGACCAACGAGCTTGCCTGGAGGACAATCGCTTGGCCTCCCCAATATAGGACAAGTTCTTGTGGTCCGTCAAAATAGTAACAGGATGTAAGGTCCCTTCCAATAAATGTCTCCACTCCTTTAAAGCCATGATAACTGCTAGTAGTTCCCTGTCACCAATGTCATATCTGCTCTCCGGGCCAGATAGCTTTTTGGAAAAAAAACCACATGGATGTAATGGTTTATCCACACCTAACCTTTGGGACAGGATAGCGCCTACACCCGTCTCTGAGGCGTCTACTTCGAGTAGGAAAGGCAGAGTAGTATCAGGGTGAACTAAAATTGGTGCGGAAGCAAAAAGTTCTTTGAGAGTTTTGAAAGCAAGAAGTGCTTCAGTAGACCAATTCTTAGTGTCAGCCCCCTGTCTGGTCATATTGGTGACAGGAGCAATAATAGACGAGTAACCCTTAATGAAGCGCCTATAATAATTGGAGAATCCAATAAACCTCTGAATGGCCTTGAGACCCTTAGGTAAGGGCCAGTCTAAAATGGACTGGAGTTTATCTGGATCCATCTTAAACCCTTCCCCAGAAATCACATAACCAAGAAAGTTAGTCTGAGACTGATCAAAACTACATTTCTCCAGTTTGCAGTACAAGCCATGTTGAAGAAGTTTGCGCAAAACCCTTCTGACTTGTCTGTGGTGAGTCTCAATGTCCCTAGAATGTATAAGTATATCATCCAGGTATACAATAACACAGTCATGTTGAAATTCCCTAAGAACTTCATTGATCAAGTCCTGAAATACTGCCGGCGCATTGCAGAGACCAAAAGGCATTACGGTATACTCGTAGTGCCCATATCGAGTGTTGAACGCCGTCATCCACTCGTGACCCTGCTGAATCCTCACCAAGTTATATGCCCCTCTGAGATCTAACTTGGTGAAAATCTTGGAACCCTTTAAACGATCAAAGAGCTCGGTAATCAAAGGAATCGGGTAGGCATTTCTAACGGTTATTTTGTTCAAACCTCGGTAGTCAATGCAAGGTCTCAGCGTACCATCCTTCTTTTTAACAAAAAAAAACCCAGCCCCGGCAGGGGAGGAGGATCTCCTAATGAATCCTTTGTCTAGATTTTCACGAATATACTCCTCTAGGACTAAGTTCTCTTTAGTAGACAAAGGGTATACATTGCCCCTGGGAGGCATAGTACCAGGGAGTAGATTAATCTTACAATCAAAGGTCCTGTGTGGAGGTAAAGTATCGGCCTTCTTTTTGTCAAATACCGCCTTTAAGTCCAGGTACAGTGGCGGTATTTGTACTTCTGTAGAGTCGGTAGACTGAGTAGGTGTATTAACTATGCAAAGCGGTGAGACTTTCTGTAAACACTTCTCCTGACAATTCTGACCCCATGAGATTATCTCCCCTAATTCCCAATCAATAATAGGGTTATGTCTCTTTAACCAAGAATACCCCAGGACTATGGGAACAGAAAGAGATGAAATGAGTAACAGAGATATGTCTTCCTCGTGCAAAATACCAACAGTTAAGTTAACGGGTATGGTTTCACGAAAAATCACAGGCTCAACTAAAGGTCTACCATCTATGGCCTCAACGGCCAAGGGCGTCTCCCTTAACTGAGATGGGATAGTGTGTTTAGTGACAAAAACTTGGTCGATAAAGCTCTCAGCAGCTCCGGAATCTATCAATGCCACAGTCTCTACTACTCCCCTCTCCCAAGTTAAGGAAACGGGTAGCAGAAGCCTATGATCTTTATAATTATGAGTAGAGGACAAAATAGAAACACCCAAGGCCTGTCCTCTAGAGAAACTTAGGTGCGAGCGTTTCCCGATCGATTAGGACAATTTAGGCGTAAGTGACCTCTGACTCCACAGTACATACACAGCCCCTCCCTTCTCCTGTACTGTCTCTCCTCTTCTGAGAGATGAGTATTGCCTATCTGCATAGGTTCTGGAAAAGGTAAGGTTTTGGTCTCAGGACTTAGAAATGAGGGAGCTAGTTTGAAGGAAGGTCTACAGGTTCTATCTCGAGTGTTCTGCCTCTCTCTTAAGCGTTCATCAATGCGAGAGATAAAAGAAATTAAATCCTCCAAATTCTCAGGAAGCTCTCTGGTAGCAACCTCATCAAGAATTACATCTGATAATCCGTTTAAAAATACGTCTATATAAGCCTGTTCATTCCACTTAACTTCTGCCTCCAAGGACCTGAACTCTAGTGCATAATCCACAAGTGTTCGGCGCAACAGTAATCTGGCTGCATTGACCTTTCTACCAGGAGGGTCAAAAGTTCTTCTAAAAGCAGCTACAAAGGCATTATAATTATATACTAACGGGTTATCGTTCTCCCACAAGGGATTGGCCCATTTCAGAGCCTTCTCAACGAGTAAGGTGATAATAAATCCGACCTTCGCCCTATCTGTAGGATAGGAACGGGGTTGTAATTCGAAGTGGATACTGATTTGGTTTAAAAAACCTCGACACTTCTCAGGAGAACCACCATAACGTACAGGTGGGGTAATACGGGAGAAGGCACCTACAGTGGCTACCTCTAAACCTGAACTTACAGGAGAGATAGAATTATTACGCATCTCTTCTGGTGGATTAAATAACGCCTGTAGCGCTAAGGCCATCTGATCCATTCTATGTTCCATGGCGTCAAACCTAGGATCGGAAGGACCAAGCTGACTACTTGTACCTGCAGGATCCATTGGCCCTGTCGTAATGTCAGGATCGGGACAGGGATCCAGCACGCAGAGTACAAAGCGTAGTAGGTACGTATACCGGACCTTAGAATGGCCGGACTTAACGTAAGGAGTAAGTAGAGAATGGTCAGAGACAAGCCGAGGTCGAGGGAACGAGAAGACAGGTAAGCGAGAGACAAGCCGGGTCAAAGGATAACAGAGATAAGCAGAGTAATACAAACAAGCCGGGTCAGAACCAAAGAGACAATAGACATACAAGAGCACTGAGTGACTAGACTGGCTAGAACTACGACAGGGCAATGAGCAAATGCGGGAAGCACTATTAAATACCCCGGTTCTAAGAGGTAATCACACCCCCGACGAGTCCTGGTTCGTGTTCAGGGTTTGAGTGACAGGTCGAGCAGGCTTGGCGTCATGACGTCGGCCACTGAGCGTCACGTCATAAAAGGGCGTGGATCCCTCGCGGCCGGCGTGTAACCGACCGGAAGAACCGCGAGGAACGGAGGAAACAGCCCTTCTGAACGGGAAAACGTCTAAGTCTCTCCTCTTATCAGAGGTAGAGACTACAGGTACCCTGACACATATATGCTTCTGCAATGGTAGTGTTTATATGTGGATGTGCTGGGGATGAAGTGTGTGTCTGTGTGTGTGCTATGGATTTAGTGTGTCTGTTTGTGTGCTGGGGATTAAGTGTCTGTCTGTGTGTGTGTTGGGGATGTAGTGTGTCTGTGTGTGTGCTGGGGATGTAGTATATGTTTTTGTGTGCTGGGGATGTAGTGTGTGTCTGTGTGTATGCTGGGGATGTAGCTTGTGTCTGTGTGTGTGCTGGGGATGTAGTGTGTGTGTGTGCTGGGGATGTAGTATATGTCTTTGTGTGCTGGGGATGTAGCGTGTGTCTGTGTGTATGCTGGGGATGTAGCTTGTGTCTGTGTGTGCACTGCAGCCAATACACTTACATATACACTGTGTCTTTGTATATGCATGTTTGTCAGTGTTTGTATCTGTGTGTCTGTATCTGTATGTGTGTCAGTGATTGTATCTGTTTGTCTATGTATCTGCATGTGTGGCAGTGTTTGTGTGTCTGTATATCTGCATGTGTATGAGTGTGTATGTGCAACTGTATGTGTGTCATGTAAAGACACAATGATATGCCTGCAGATACACACTACACACACAGATACACATTACACACATACAGTATACACAAACTACACACTACACATACACACACACACACTACACATACACAGATACACACTACACACACAAACACACACACACACTATACACACTACACATACACAGGGACACACATACAAACACACATTACAAATATTACACACATACAAACACACATATACCCACACTACATACAGATACACACACTACACAGATACACACACTACACACACACACACTACACACAGATACACACACATTACACTACCCATACACAGATACACACACACATTACACTCATACAAACAGATGCACACACTACACATACATAGATACACACATACATACACACACTGCACACATATAAAAAAACATTTACCTACACTGCATACAGATACATACACTACACAGATACACATACAGATACACACACACTACACACAGATACACACTACACACTACACATACACAGATACACACACATTACACTCATACAAACAGATAGACACACTACACATACACAGATACACACATACAAACACACACACAGACACACACATATACACACACTACACACATACAAACACACAGATACCCACACTACATACAGATACACACACTACACAGACACACATACAAACACACATATACACACACACACACACACAAACACACAGATACTCTGAATACATACATATACACATACACACATTACACAAATACAAACAGATACACACACACACATAAAAAAAAAATAAGCCACCCAGCAGTTTCCCAAGGGTTGGGAAATCCTGTTTTAGATTATGACAGGGGTGGCAAAATGCCGCCCCTGTCAGAGTGCCACTTGGAACTGTGGCTCCAGCGCGGTCTATTACATAAAGTCTCTGCAGTAAAGAAGGTACAGATATCACTTCTCTACTTTTGGGGTTCCCTTGTCTTTAGCTCTAACTGGGCATTGCCTCTACTTGGGTACCAGTCTGGTTACATCCAGTTCTATTATGTTTAGTTCCATTTTCAGTTTTATAATTCAGTACAAAAACAGAGCTCTAGACTTGGTTGGTGTACAACTTTCACCAAACCCACGTAGCCCTAGTTAAACCTCCACTGGCTGTGACTCACAGCCTGTGTTAAAAAAAAGTTTCATTTTCAGCACAGGATGTTAATGTTAGAAGTGTCCTGCTCTGTTAATTGAACTTAATCACACACAGGAAGCTCCTACAGAATCTAGTAGGATATTAACAGAGTAGGAGATAATAGATTCTAAATTAAACAGACTGTGCAATCAAGGAAGTTTAAACATTAGCTCTCTCTTTACAGGAAATGTGTTTTGAGACTGTGTAGGTCACATGCATGGAGGTGTGGCTAGGGCTGCATGAATGTGTAACAGCAGCCTGGCAAGTCACAGTTATCTTGGGCTTGTTAATGACTTATTCTGACCCAAGATCACATAAAATGGGAACACTAAGGAAGGTGTCAGAGTAAACTTAACTATAGGGGAAAAATAAATACGTTTATTATCCCTGGAAGATCTTTGCAAATGGCTACAATGCAATATGAGACAACACAAATTACGTCATAACAAATATCGTAGACACTGGTGGCAAAATAGTAATAGGAAACAGAGTCTGTGTCTTTTAGGCATCTACTGTTCTTCATACTGAATGAGGTAGCAGGGATATAGCTCTCAACAGTACCACTTTCAGCAGAACAATCCTGATTTTGGGGTCTTGTCCCACCATGTTATTTTAGTTCCCTGATGTCCCACATCCAAAGACACCATGGAACCTTTCCCTGCAACAGGCACTAGGATCATGCAGAGAGGAGAGCTTCAGCAATGATCCCTGTATGGTTCTGTAAGTGGGAGTTGGGTCGGGAGGCTGTCTGTGCACCTGGCCTGCTTGACATCAGTCTAACATTTCCCTTCAGTGTGCTAGCATGCCCATTATGTGTGTCACTTTTCCAATGTTGGGATGACATGTTAAACCTCTCAAATCCATGCATGACTTACGTGATGAGGAATAGCTTGACTAAGATCTGTGAGTTTTGTGTGCACTAAAATCTCATTCATTTTTACTTGTCCTACGTGCCAAAAAGTAGTAGCATCTGATTCTAAAATAAAATCCTTGGAAAATTATGAATATTGAAAAATTAAGTACCTTTCTATAAATCCAACATAGATGTATTTTTTAAAACCTCGGAACTCATGGATTTCAAATATTGTTTATCCTGAGCAGGGCCGGATTAAGAGCACACTGGGCCTGGTGCTGACAATTATGATGGGCCTAATTACGGAATCTTATCGACCAAAAACACTAAAACAGTCATACCTCCCAAGCGTCATGTATCTGATGGAGATGGTGCTGGAGGGAAACTCATAGGATGCAGCACATACTCTATGCTAATCTCTCTCTAATTTATGCTTTCATCTTTCAAGTAAATCCATAACCCCTAACAGTCGTGTCCAGTGAAGCAGGAAGTCAATGGGTGGGGTAAAAGGGTGGGCCACTGGTGCTACCAGACCTGCCAAAAGGGGAGAACTTGACCAGGCCTGCTAAAAGGGGAGAACACGTGACCAGACCTGCCAAACGGGGAGAACATGCCCAAAAAGGGGGCATGTCTGTCCAAAGAATTTGAAGGACAGCCTGGCATGAATGCATGTCAGGCTGCCCGCCAATCCTGCAGGCTGTCCAACTAAGGGCATACTATGCAGGTAGCACCCTGAGCTTGACATAAATGCGTCTAATGATGCGCTCACTCCATGCTTTCTAAGGACTGTCCCCTAGCACTCGCTGGTCCACTTGTCTCCTTACCTTCTTACTAGCAGGCAGAAGTTCCTGGTATATAGTCTAAGAAAGAGAAAATATGTATGTAGTAAGTGTAAAAGAAAGGGGACATGCCACAGTGTTAGAGAGACCAACGTCTGCATTACCTAAACTAATTTTATTGGCAGCCAGTCCACACAAGTTTTGTTCCCATACATCCCTCTTAAGCTTCCAAACTTAAAGGGACACTATAGTCACCAGAAAAACTACAGCTTATTGTATTTGTTCTGGTAAGTAGAATCATTCCATTCCGGCCTTTGCAGTAAACACTGACTTTTCAGAGAAAATAACTCCACTGGCTACTCCTTAGATGGCTGCTAGAGGTGCTTCCTGGGGCAGTACTGCCTAGTGTGCAGCACTGCCATTCAGTGTCTTCACCCTCTGCATGCAAACACTGAACTTTCCTCATAGAGATGCATTGGTTCAATTTATCTTTATGAGGAGATGCTGATTGGTTAGGGCTATGTTGCACTTGTGCTGGCTCTGCCCCTGATCTGCCTAGTTGACAGTCTCAGCCAATCCTATGGGGAAATATTGTAATTTGCTCAGACCACCACTTCTGATGATGTCAGCAGACAGTCAGTTCAGAGGCAGAGCCAGCAGCTGCAGACTTGAATACAAGCTATATTTACTATACTTAGGGAGGCAAGAAGGGGCCAGGGTGGTGGTTTTAACATAATAGGGTCAGAAATACATGATTGTGTTCCTGACCCAATACTGCTCCTTTAAGCAAGAGTATGTGAAGAGTAGTTAGGGTTGCTACCTTTCTCGGAAAAAAATACCAGCCTTAATCATTTGTATAATCACAAAGAGTGACATCAGAGAAAATTCTGTAAAATCACCAACAAACTACTCACAGTTGGATTCTGCTGTATAGATGGATTGCTCACAGTGTCTCAGTCTCGCAAGTCACCCAGTGTCTCAGTGTCCCTATGTATCACAGTGTCAGTGTCCCCATGTTGCCCAGTCCCCTAGTCTCCCAGTGTCTCAGTGTCCCCATTTCTCCCAGTGTTCCATTGTCTCAGTGTGTCCCCATGTCACTAGGATACTGGGGACACAGTGAGACATGGGGACACTGAGAGGCCCGGGGACACTGAGAGACATGGGGACACTGAGAGACATGGGGACACTAGGAGACATGTGGACACTGGGAGACATGGGGACACTGGGAGAAATAGGGAAACTGAAGCATTTGGGGACACTAAGACACTAGGGACACAGAGACATGGGAACACAGACACTGGGAGACTAGGGGACACTGGGAGACTAGGGGACACTGGGAGACTAGGGGACACTGGGGACACTGGCTGGGAGACAGACACTTGGGGACACTGGGAGACATGGGAACAGTTGTGGACATAGACATGGGGACACTGGGCATATAGGGACACTGGGAGACATGGGGACACTAGGCACACTGTGACACTAGGAACACAGACACTGACACATTTGGGGACACTAAGACACTAGGGACACAGAGACTGGGAGACTAGGGGACACTGGGAGACTAGGGGACACAGAGACTGGGAGACTAGGGGACACGGGGAGACTAGGGGACACTGGCTGGGAGACTAGGGGACACTGGGAGACTAGGGGACACTGGCTGGGAGACAGACACTTGGGGACACTGGGAGACATGGGGTCAGTTGTGGACATAGACATGGGGACACTGGGACATATAGGGACACTGGGACACATGGGGACACTAGGCACACTGAGAGACATGGGACACAGACACTGGGAGACTTGGGGACACTGAGCACTAGCGACACTGGATGGGGGACATGGGGATACTGGGAGAAATTGGGACATAGTGTCTCCGTGTCCCAATGTCTCGGTGTCTCCCAATGTCCCTATGTCTCACAGCGTCCCCATGTGTCTCAGCATCCCCATGTGTCCCAGTGTCCCCTAGTGTCTCAGTGTCCCCATGTTTTCCAGTGTCCCCAAGTGTCAGTGTTTCCAGGTCTCCTAGTGTCTGTGTCCCCATCTGTCCTAGTGTCTCAGTGTCCCCTAGTGTCTGTTTCCCCTAGTGTCTGTGTCCCCTGGTGCCTCAGTGTCCCTATATGTCCCCTAGTGTCTCAGTGTCCCCTAGTGTCTCAGGGTCCACATGTGTCCCCTAGTGTCTCAGTGTCCCCATGTGTCCCTTCTGCCTTTCCAATCATCCCTCACTTCCCTGAGCTGTAGTCTGTCTCTGCAGGCTGGGAGCTGCTGTCTAGACTCTCTGTGCTGTGTCGCTGCTCCCCCACGGATCACTGAGTAGAGATAGGCAGGGAGGGATATGCTGTAACTTCCTATCTCTGCCTCTCTCCACACACAGTGAACCCTACTGGCCGGTGCTGGTATTGCAGAGTAATCTCCATTTATCACCAGTCAGGTGGCAAGCCTAAGAGTAGTGTGTAAAAAAATAAAAAATAAAATATCTATATATATATATTTTTTTTTTTTAAATGGGCCTATTCCATGGGCCTGGGCCTGGAGCTGCAGCTCCATCAGCCCCTATGTTAATTCGGCCCTGATCCTGAGCGCAAATGAGAAAGCTAAAAAAAATTGTGATTTCACTTTTGAATATGGAGAAAAACACAGTTTGAATATGAGGCCAAACCTATAATGCCCCCTCTTGCTTAGTTCCTTTGATGCCTGGAGCGTGCGTGGACTGTATCCTTGCTATGCATATTCCTGGAAAACAATGCAAAAAAGTATGATCCGTATCCTCACACATATACCCAAGTCAGTACAGATGCACATACCTCCAAATTCATCGAATTTCAACACTTTCATTTATAGCTAACTTATAGGAAACTGGCAGAACTGAAACAATTTTAAAAATGGTGTTCTCTCTTTCCTCCACTGATTTCTACCACTGATAGTAAGGACCTCCAGAAATCCTCCATTTTGTTTTGTCTGATCTACCTCTCTCGTCCTGTTTCAATGGTATATCTACACGCCTCACTCCCAAACCCTGAACAAAATATAATGTAGACCAATCAATACTTTTATAGACACATCCTGTTTTTCTCCTTTTCATTATATTCTGGTATAAAAAAAAAAATCGTTTTTAGCTATATTTGAGTAAATTTGTTCACATATTAAAATTCATAATGTAAAGGCCCTGGGGAGTTAGCGCAGCTAAGCGGACAAGGGCACATGTAGGAGTGTGGGGATAGATGCATGGGATTGGTTAGGAAGAGTCTGTGGGTGTGATTATGTTCTGTGTAAGACAGTGTGGGGGAGGTCTTACCTCAGTGCCACTTGGGATTCGGGCCAGCAAACAGCTTCCCTCCCGCCCACCCTATACTATATTTTGTCGCAGCTAGCCGGGGGTATGTCCTTGCCAATTGAGTTTGAGGTTACGTTTAAGTAGATGGAATGAGATGAACAAGTTTTTTAAGGTCTCAAACCTCCCCTGCTCTAAAGGTTTAACTTTAGGTTGCCTGAGGTCTCGTGCCCATCGAGCGTGGATAAGGTCGGCTGATGGCAGGCATTGGAAGGATTTTTTATGACGAGGGGGGAGGTGAGAGGGAGTGGTGATTAGGAACCACTCCATGTTTTTATTAGCAAGGACGGTTGGGTCACTGTATAACACTATGGGTGTAGTTATTTATGTATATATGTTAATTTATGCTTATTTATGTCTAATGTTTTGGTTACAGAAAAGAAGAGATTTAATAAATAAAGTTATGGATGTGTTATGCAGTAATTTAGTTGTGATAATAAATGCTGTGGCCTGTTTCATCCATACTAAGTGGTCTGTCGTTATTGGGGGGTTTAATGGGGTTAGATTTTGTTCTAGGCTGCATCGCGATTCCCCACTACGTACATACATGTCATAATCAACCATGCAACACAATCAAGTAAAGACTTGGATTAAAAGAAGCCTTAAATAAAAATAATAGTTTTTATTATTGTTTTGCTCTAAGGTCTCATAAGTATTTTAATAGCGGGAAGTAAATTTGCCGATTCCAGCAATTTAGTGCATATATTACATTTTTTACATCAAATTTGTTGGATCATGCATTTTATACAAACACATGTTTTCTGCAGCAAGAGTCTAATAAGAATTCTATAAAAACTGCAGAATGTTTTAATACATTTGCCCCATGAATACTCGGAACTCTTTTTTATTGAATTTTAATCCATCATTTCAAAGGAATCCATTCACCACGGGGAGGAACATTTAAACATGACCATACTTAGTCAATACATCTTAAATTCCTAATTTATTGCTTGATAAACATGTCAGGCTCCTTGTCACTGTGAGTATATTGCTGCTGATTCAGAATATTTTATCATTAATGAAAAACAAATGGACGAGTATAGAACAAAGCAACGTTACATTTATAGTAAGGGACTTTAAAAGATTTTTTTTTTTTGATTCAGTCTTGGATCCATTTTTGGATTCTGAAATGTGAACATATGATGACACAGACAAAAAATATGTGCAACCCAGAAAGAAAAAAACAGCTTGATACGGACTTTTAGCATGTATTTTTAAACCATAAAAAGTTTGCTAACTCAACTGATTTATTTTAACTTTCATAAAAAGAAACAGAAACAGTGATTTTAATTTGTTTTCAAAGTTCAACGGCTAGCTGCCCCAGTTTATTGTGGTTATGGTTATTATAGTTAAGTAATGTTGGTATTTGGAGACGATGGCAAAAAAAAGGAACACTCCAAAAAACACTACATACATATAACGTATATACTCGAGTATAAGCCGACCCGAATATAAGTCAAGGCCCCTAATTTTACCCCAAAAACTGGGAAAACTTATTGACTCGAGTATAAGGCTAGGGTGGGAAATGCAGCAGCTACTGGTAAATTTCTAAATAAAATTGAATATTTATTTACAGTGTGTGTATATAATGAATGCAGAGTGTGTGTGTGTTTGTGTAGTGTGTGTATATCATGGATGCAGTGTGTGTATATAATGAATGCAGTGTGTGTGTTTGAATGCAGTGTGTGTGTATGAATGCAGTGTGTGTATATGAATGCAGAGTGTGTTTGTGTATGTGATACAGAGTGTGTTTGTGTATGTGATGCAGAGTGTGTAACCTTGGTGGGGGGTGGGCATTTTTTTTATTTTTTATTATTATTTTAATATTACATTACATTTTTTTATTTTATTTTATTTTAAGATTATTAAAATGTTTATTTTATTTTATTATTATTAACATTTTTATTTTATTTTTTTAGCCCCCCCCACCCTGCTTGTTAGCTGGCCAGGGAGGGGGGCTATATTATTCCCTGGTGGTCCAGTGGTGTGTACTGTGCAGGAGGGGGGCTGGCAGCGAGCTGTGGCTTACCTTTCCTGCAGCTCCTGTCAGCTCCCTTCTCCTCCGTGCCGGTCAGCTCCCTTCTCCTCCACTGTAAGTCTTGCGGTTGGAGTGACGCGCAGAGCGTTGCCACGTTAACCCGTGGCAACGCCATGACGCCGCGGCTCTCGCGAGACTTACAGTGGAGCTGACAAGGGAGCTGACTGGCACGGAGGAGAAGGGAGCTGACAGGAGCTGCAGGAAAGGTAAGTTACAGCTTGCTGCCAGCCCCAACAGGACCGCCGGGCTTGTAATGAGCCCGGCGGTCCTGGTCTGTATTAGGGCAATGTAAGTTGCCATAATACAGACACTGATATGAGTATAAGACGAGTGGGGGTTTTTCAGCACAAAAAATGTGCCGAAAAACTTGTCTTATACTCGAGTATATACGGTATATATATAAATATATCAATTCTGCATGTAGACGACTGCACTCATGGTCTTTCAATAATAAAATAACTTTTATTCCAAAATGATTAAAATCACGATCAACGTTTCAGTCCCAAATAGGGACTTTCTTCAGGATCATAATTATATACATAACAGACAATGTGAGTATATATAGGAAAGATAAATGAGGTTTCCGTTCACATGTGCAAGATAGCTCCACCCCTAATTGTGACGTTGTGACGCTATGACGCTGCTGTCATTGCTATTGCGATGCGGCTTGTTAGGTGTCACTATGGGAACGTGTAAAAAAAACAGTGAGCGCCCAGTGCCGGGTTAAACCATTGCAAGAGGTAGGTAAGTGAAAGTATAAGTTACTAAGTGCAAATACAGTGCAGTATCTGGGAAATCCTAGACGTTCAGAAAGATTATATCAGTGCTGTGTTTCAAATTAGAGTGCAAGCATGCAAATTAGGTTTTTACTGTTAGTTAAAGTGATTGTGAGGACAAATTAAAAATTCCAAATAAAAAATGCAAAGTGGGAATGTCACAGGGAATGTGAGAATGGTATTAAAGTGCAGTGTTTCTGTCTGTTTAAACCAACAGTAATAACCAGGGTCGCCATCAGGGGGTGACAACCATAACGGTTGTCACGGGCCCCGCGGTCTTGGGGGGCCTGGACTGCTTTGGCAGTCCAGGGCCCCACAATTACTCTCTGCACCTATATATAGCGATGATCGCTATATATAGGTGCAGCCGCGGGCCCCCGGGTCCCTATACTTGCAGAGGGGGCCCAGCGGACTGCAGCTGTACTCTACAGCATTTCCCTCGCTCTAACTCCCACGAGACATGCGGCAGTTAGAGCATTGCCATGGGTTACCATGCCAACGCTCCACACGGCGCGCACACCACGTCTCGCAGGAGTTAGAGAGAGGGAAGCTCTGTAAAGTACAGCTGCAGTCCGCTGGGCCCCCTCTGCAAGTATAGGGAGCCGGGGGGGCCCCACAATGTCACCAGACCACCAGGGATGGAATCTCCCCCCTCCCTGAACCAGGTAAGAAACAGGGAGGGGGGAATAACAGATTACATTTACATTATTACATTACATGCATACACTAGTAAACACACACACACACTGCATTCATTACACTAACACACACACTGCATTCACTACACTAACACACACTGCATTCATTACACTGACACACACTGCATTCACTACACTAACACACACACTGCATTCATTACACTAACACATACTGCATTCATTACACTAACACACACACTGCATTCACTACACTAACACACACTCTGCATTCACTACACTAACACACACTGCATTCATTACACTGACACCCACTCTGCATTCATTACACTGACACACACACACTGCATTCACTACACTAACACACACTCTGCATTCGCTACGCTAACACATACTCTGCATTCATTACACTGACACACACACTGCATTCACTACACTAACACACACTCTGCATTCACTACACTAACACATACTCTGCATTCATTACACTAACACATACTCTGCATTCATTACACTAACACACACTCTGCATTCACTACACTGACACACACTCTGCATCCACTACACTGACACACACTCTGCATCCACTACTCTGACACACACTCTGCATCCACTACTCTGACACACACTCTGCATCCACTACTCTGACACACACTCTGCATTCACTACACTAACCCACACTCTGCATTCACTACACTAACCCACACTCTGCATTCACTACACTAACACACACTCTGCATTCACTACACTGGCACACACTCTGCATTCACTACACTAACACACACACTGTATTCATTACACTAACACACACACTGCATTCACTACACTAACACACACACTGTATTCATTACACTAACACACACACTGCATTCATTACACTGACACACACTCTGCATTCACTACACTGACACACACTCTGCATTCACTATTCTGACACACACTCTGCATTCACTGCACTAACACACACTCTGCATTCATTACATTAACACACAGTCTGCATTCATTACACTAACACACACACTGTATTCATTACACTAACACACACACTGCATTCATTACACTGACACACACTCTGCATTCACTATTCTGACACACACTCTGCATTCACTGCACTAACACACACACACTGCATTCCTTACATTAACACACAGTCTGCATTCATTACACTAACACACACACTGTATTCATTACACTAACACACACACTGCATTCATTACACTGACACACACTCTGCATTCACTATTCTGACACACACTCTGCATTCACTGCACTAACACACACTCTGCATTCATTACATTAACACACACTCTGCATTCATTACATTAACACACAGTCTGCATTCATTACACTGACACACTCTGCATTCATTGCACTGACACACTCTGCATTCATTGCACTGACACACACACTGCATTCATTACACTGACACACACTGCATTCATTACACTGACACACACACTGCATTCATTACACTAACACACACACACACTGCATTCAGTGCGGCCGGGCGGGCGGGGGGGCCCAGACCTTGTGCTTTGTCAGGGGCCCCAAAATTTCTGGTGGCGGCCCTGGTAATAACTACAATATCACACAGCATTAAAAAGCATCAGTAGTAGACTATAGGTGTAAATAGATAAAAACATGGGCATCACTTATTGCTTAATGTGCATTATGACCCGTTTGAGCTACAATGAAACTCTATACACAGATACACATTTATATACAAAGCAGTTATCTATCACACAGGTTATATCACTTAATGACCCAAAAATTGCATCAATATCTACATAATAAAGTCTGCACTGATACTGGCTATTATATGTGTTAAAACCAATGCAAGTATATAATATGCTACTGTGCTACAAAAACGAGTGAAAGGATAGAGTCTCATTCAGTCCTCTCGGCGCTACTGTATTCAATTCATGGATCCAGTATGCTTCTTTATTTAAGAGCATCTTTCCACGATCACCCTTGTCTTTAGCTCTAACCTGGCAGTGCCTCTACTTGGGTACCAGTCTGGTTACATCCAGTTCTCTTAAGTTTAGTTCCATTTTCAGTTTTATAATGCAGTACAACAACAGAGCTCTAGACTTGGTTGATGAAAAACCCATCAACCAACAGTGATAGGCACGATCACTCAGAGCCGAGGAAGAGGGGCAGAAGCCAAGAACCCGCAGAGGGCACAAGGGGAAGAACTACAATACAGGGAGGCAGTCCCCATATTTAACAAATCTCATAGACCCCTTAATTCAAAAGAGACAGATCTATTAAGCCGGGGGCTAACATTTGTACCAACAACGAAACCCAATCAATTTAAACGGAATATATGAACTTTTTTGTTTTGGTAGGAACATGAGACTGATGGAATTTTTCAATAACCCAAGTGGAAGTTCCAGTTAAAATCTACATTTGATTCAAATTCCAATAATGCTTCAATTATGACATTTCTTTCTATGACGAATAATGAAGCCCAAACAGTGATGTCACAAGGGAAGAACACATGACATAATGTCACAAAACAACAACGTCAAATTATCAAGGAATTAGCAGATGATCCGTCAATCATTATACGGTCAACAGACAAGGGTGGCGATATCGTGATTATGGATTACATATATTATGCCAAAGAATTGAAAGTACAACTATCAGATCAGAGTACTTACTGTGGCGAAACCAACCTCGCCACTGGGCCCTGGAGAAGCCTGTTTGCTAGCCTCCTACCTACTGACTATGGCCCCTGGGTTATTTGGGGCACATTGTACTGTATATTGCTGCTACTGGCCCTTTTAACAGCATCTATGGACATATTGGGACTTTTGGGACTACTGTCCCTTTAAGACTGTGATACATATTCTAGTGTACTGCCTGTAATATTATATGTGTATTAAGTTTAACCTGGGATATGTATGCAGCATTCATCTGATTGTTCGGTAGAATCACTCCATTTATTATATTGAGTGAAACTACCGAACAACCAGACCACCCAGGAATAAGTGTGCCTCCAATTACAGTTTGCAACAATGTTGCAAACGGGTAATTGGCAATCCGTGTAATGTATTCTTTGTCCTCTGGGTGGCCGCCATTCGGGAAACAAACACGTGGCGGCGGCCATCTTAAACTACCGAACAGCGGTGTTTTGCCGTCGAGTGTCTGGAACTAAAATCGGACACTTGACTAGGCAAACACCGCTGAGACCTCCATACTTCCAGAAATTCGTATGGAAACTACCGAATGACCCGCCGTTCGGTAGAAAGAACCCCACAAACAAGGGAATTCATTCAAACCCTCTCCAGGCTCTATAACACAGGCAATTCGTCTGTTTTCATTCCCTTGTTTGTGACCGACCGCAGGGCCAAAATGCATGGAACTGTTTTCGGATACTTTACCCATGCGGTCGGTCAAATCTTTGGAACCCCATATCTCCCGAACCATTCATCCGAATTACTTGAATTTTGGATATGTTGTCCCCCTGAATAAGGGCTATCCAGCGATGCTGGATTTAAAGGTGTACCCCCGGGTTTTGGGGTACATCCAGAACTTGGCTGAAAAAGTGTACCGGATAATTGAGTTTAATATTATCTGAGGGGAGGGGATGTGTGGGCTGAACCATGTATGTGATTGGTTATTTTATGCCTCCCCCTGGGTGTGGCCTGTATGTGGATTATTGTAATAAAAGCCAGGCTGGATGAGACAGTCCAGAGTTCCTGTTTTACCCTCAAAGTGATGTGTCGTCTCATTATTGGGGGAAGGATTTATTGTATGCTGTTCCAGTTGACTGCTAGGAGTACAAGCCTATTCGTATGGTTCCTATTCAATGGTCTACAGCATTCATATGCTTGGGAGAATTTAAAAGGTTTCTCGGTGATTGTGGTGTCTGCCAGAGTGCTTGGAGTCCTCAGGAAGCACTAGGAGCATCCATTAACGGAGGTACCCGGTCGGGGTGCCAGGCGATCCGTTACACTTACCAACTGTTGGAAAGAGACCCCACCAGAGACATTCAAAATAAATTTGAGGAAACATTGTCTATTGGGTTGAGAGTGGGTTACATAGATCTTAAGCTACATCAATATTTATCTAAGAAATACCCACATACTCCAATCATCTACACAATACCAAAGATACACAAAGATTCCAATAAACCACCCAGACGTCCCATTGTGTCGGCTATTGATGGCATATTGGAGCCAATTGCAAGTGCTCGATTACCTGTTTCAGGGGTCTGTTGGCGAATTATAAACCTGTATTAAAGACACTCAGTTCTTGATCAGCAAGATCACCAAATTGGAATACAGCGAGCCCAAACCAATTCTCATCATGCTGGATGTACACAGTCTATATACGTTAATCCCACACGTTACAGGTGTTGAAGCCATGCGCCAGGTCCTAACACGTTCTACCTCATACAAGGAAACTCCGATAGAATTTTTTTAGAACTTCTCACTTTGACTTTACAGAACAATTATTTTCGATTTGGAGATCATTGATACCTCCAGGTAGCAGGTACATCAATGGGGGTGGCCATTGGAGAAACCTCCATTTGTTTAAAAATACATAGGGATGTGGAAAGAGCACAGGTAACTTTTTTGTTTTTGTTTTTTACTATATGTATTTTGGCTGATGTGTACTATAGTCATTGCTGCTGCCCCGGAGTAATGGGAGTTTGAACGCAGGACTAGTTTCTTTGTATTTGTATTCACTTTTGTATCACACAGCTAGGTTGCAATGCTGCTGCCCATCCCATGTGTTCCCTATTAAGGGTTAATAAGCATGTAGGGATGTAAATAAAAAATACCCCTTTCTGTCTCATTATTTTTGCCAGAAGCTCAAGGAAGCAAGGCGAATGGTTAGCGTTAGGACCCACCTAAGAGGTCTGCCTTGATGTGGCAGGTGGGCTTACCCTCTCATGGCCATTGGAGATAACTAAAACCCTCCATTTGTTTAAAAATACATTGGGATGTGGAAAGAGGGCAGGTAACTTTATATATATATATATATGTCTTGTATATATATCCTTTATGCCATTTGAGAAAGCCTTATTGGTGAAACATGTAATGGTTATTTTATATTGTTTATTTTAAGATCAATTAAATGTTTTTGGTTACTTACTGTGCTAATTCTCTTTTTATTGTATTTTTATGCACTTTTACTATTTTTACTTTCCTGGCTTTTTACTGTTGTTTCTGCATTTAAAGAAATCCCAGGTGGGGATCATACCACCAACGCTTTATTAATAGAGCAGTGTTTCTGCTCTACACTTGTACGTATTATTTTAGTTACTCTTACTTACTCTTATGCAATTGAGAGCACTATTGTTGCCTCTTTTTATCCCTATTTGGAGCCTTGGATGACCAGACGATGTTGACAGAAGCACTCCCTTCACATTTCCCAATGGCGAGGAATTTATCACTGTACGCCCTTCACACCAGAGCTGGCCGTAGCTCTTTTAAATCCTTGGATGACCAGATGGTGTTGACTGAAGCACTCCCTTCACATATCCCAATAGCAAGGATTGTATCTCTGTACGCCCTTCACACCAGAGCTGGCCATAGCTCTTTTAAATGTGAGTTCTTTACCTTCTACTATTATTTTACCCTCTGGATTTTATATGTATTGCACTTCTGGCTGCCTCTGTCTCCTTGTTTTTCATATTTGAGAATACTCTGAGACACTAGGACGCATCCACTTCTACTAAAAAGTTTACTCAGCAATATCCCATCAAGCACCATCACTCTACTGAGACTCTTTTGGACTATTTTACGCTATTTTATTTATTTATTATTTGTTACTAATGCGCAACCCTACCCCATTTCTTCGTATTTTCCCATTTGTTGAAGAATTTAAGGAATCTCCTTCGTTTGGGTTGCTGCCTACCCTCATATTGTTTGTTAACCAGCACTGATTTCCTTTTGTATTCTTTGTATATATATATATATATATATATATATATGTGTGTGTGTATGTAGTGTATATATATATATATATATATATATATATATATATATATAGTGTTGTTTTAGAATGTTCCATTTTTTTGCCCTTCTAGCCATGGAGAAAGTTAAAAAAAATTAAGATTTTACTTTTGAATATGGAGAAAAAACACAGTTTGCATATGAGGCCAAACCTATCATGTCACCTCTTACTAAGTTTCTTTGATGCCTGGAGCGTGCTTGGACTGTAGCCTTGCTATGCATATTCCTGGAAAACAATACAAAAAACGTACGATTTGTATCCTCAATAGTGATGTTGTGAACATAAAATTTTCCGTTCGCAAACGGCGAACGCGAACTTGCGTAAATGTTCGTGAACGGGCGAACCGGGCGAACCGCCATAGACTTCAATAGGCAGGCGAATTTTAAAACCCACAGGGACTCTTTCTGGCCACAATAGTGATGGAAAAGTTGTTTCAAGGGGACTAACACCTGGACGGTGGCATGCCGGAGGGGGATCCATGGCAAAACTCCCATGGAAAATTACATAGTTGATGCAGAGTCTGGTTTTAATCCATAAAGGGCATAAATCACCTAACATTCCTAAATTGTTTGGAATAACGTGCTTTAAAACATCAGGTATGATGTTGTATCGATCAGGTAGTGTAAGGGTTACGCCCGCTTCACAGTGACAGACCAAACTCCCTGTTTAACGCACCGCAAACAACCGCAAACAGTCCATTTGCACAACCGCAAACTCCCCATTTGCACAAGGTTGGATACCAAGCTAGCCATGTCCCATTCCTTGTCCTCACTGATGTCATTGAAGGTCTCTTCCTCCACCCAGCCACGTACAACACCAAGGGTCCCCGAAAGGTGACAACAAGCCCCCTGTATTTTTTTTTTAAAATGTACACTACTGTTACACCAGATATGAGTTGCACTGGTGTGACACTGTGCCCTGCCCTGCCCTGAAACGCACACGTGTGAAGGAAACTGACTGCTATTATTTCACAGTCAAATTTCTAGTTTTTTTTTTTTAATGTACACTACTGTTACACCAGATATGAGTTGCACTGGTGTGACACTGTGCCTTGGCAGGCCCTGAAACGCACACGTGTGAAGGCTATTATATTACAGTCAAAAGAGTTTTTTTTTTTTTTTAAATGCAAGCTATTGTGACACCAGATATGAGTGGTGGCACTGGGCAAGGGGGCACAGTATACGCTGTGAGCCTGACACACAGGCAGGCAACTGCAATTAGATTACACAGGAAAAAAAAAAAGCAGACTGATGTTCTAACCCTAAAAAGGGCTTTTTGGGGTGCTGTCCTTACAGCAGAGATCAGATGAGTCCTTCAGGACTGTAGTGGACACTGAATACACTAGCCTAGCTATTGATTTCCCTATTAAATCAGCAGCAGCTACACTGTCCCTCCTCTCACTAAGAATGCAGCTTCCGGGGGCGGGGACTAGCTGTCATGGAGGAAAGACGCACTTCGTGTGAGCTCCCTCAATATCTCACTTTAAGCAGCTATCAACAAGCGAATTTCACCCCAGAAGGGGATGACCCAGCAATGTTGCTTCTGCCTGACCGACCCGACATGCTTAATAGCGGTCAGCAACTCGACAGAGTCTTACTTACCTCCGCGTGGCAAGTGTGGCCTGGTGCTCAACGGGCGGGAGAGGCGGCCGATCTCCCGATCCTGGGATGCCCAGGAGCAGCTACTTCCTGGCAGGAGCTCCGTTACCCCACCCTCGGACCGGTAGGGGTTATCCCGGTCCACCCCTGAGAGGCTGTCTGGAGCTAATGGACGCACAGAGCACAGCCGCCCAGGCTGACATACTCATCTGCGACTCTCCCAATATGGCGGCAGCAGCGTGTCCTCCTGGTACCAGCAAAGCATGGCAGGATATTGAGTCTAAGCTGGACAGATTATTTAATCAATTTTGGAAGCAAATAACAAGCAGGAGCCCCAACAAGCTCCACCACAGCCCCAACAAGCTCCACCACAGCTAAGCGAAGCAGTCCCCATTAAAATCCACCAACGCAAAAGGCGTCAAAGACGGGACCGGAGGCACAAACAGAAATGCAGAGCCTGCCCCACGTCAAGCACTCGCCTCCACCTTAAGCCACCACAATCCCGCACCGGACGTGAAGCACCACCGGGACAGATCCGACCACCCGACAAAACAAGCTTCCACCACCTCAAGCCGCGAACCCGGCACTCAGCCAGAGACTTGCCTTTGTTGTTCCAGGTATCAGGGACTCCCAGGGTCTTCACCTGGCGCCCAGAAGGGATCAGATGAGCACAAGCAGTAAACAGCAGCCTGCCAAGCATGTCCCACTATAGCCGATCCTCCACACCATGCCTTTGATCACATGAACTGCTCTCTGCACATTAACTAATCGTAATGTAGCAAGCGTTTAAACATGTCATTATTTCACCTCCTAAAGAGTTTATTGTCATAGTTCCTTACATGCCTTTACCTTAACCGTTCATGTATTATGTTATTCACTAGTCTCATCTCATGGGGCGACTCACACTTGATTTATAACTAGTGGTGGAGCTGCTGATATAAATACACAGTTGATACCGTGCAAGCTACACCCTAAACATGACAGCCATCTTTCACAACAATGTACTGCTATATACTCATACCCTCGGTGCAACTAGCCATGATATACGCACGTTCAGCCTAGCATGCTCAAATATAACACACTTCTGTCTAAAAAAAAAGAATGCAGCTTCCGAATGAATCTAAAATGGATGCTGTCCAGGAGGTGGGAGGGTCTGGGAGGGAGGGTCTGCTGACTGTGAGGTACAGGGTCAAAGTTTACTCAATGATGATGAATAGGGGGCGGACCGAACATCGCATATGTTTGCCGTCCGTGGCGAACGCGAACAAGCTATGTTCGCCAGGAACTATTCGCCGGCGAACTATTTGGGACATCTCTAGTCAGGATAGATGCCTCTGGAATGGGAGGTACGGGTTGAGATGGTACGCATACCAGTGTCTCAGGGGCCAAATAAGCATTTCTGGACAAAAGTGTCTGATGCGCCTGGTCAATCTGGTCCATACAGTGATCCTGTTCTTAAAATCTAAAAAACCTCATAGGAGGCCATTTGCTGTCCTAAACCTGCAGGGCCCATAGTCCTATCATAATGTCATGATGTAATACCCCAACACGCAGAGTTTAGGATAGCAAGGGACAAGACTAGGATATAACTTATTACCTGGACTTAGAATGGCCAGACTAAACGTCAGACAGAGATAAAGCGTAATCAGAAACGAGACGAGGTCATGGTAACAGAGAGACTACGAAAACGAGAACAAGCCAGAGTCAGGTAGATGGTAATCAGTCACAAGGGCAAACAAGACAGGAAAGAGTTAAAGATAAATTCAGAGTCAAGAACAAAGCCATGGTCAATACCAAAATAAACAAAATAGATCAAGTAACGCACTAAAGGGTACTGACACAGAAACCATGATAGGACAAAGTGGATAGGGCTAGGGAAGTTTAAATATCCTTTAACATTTGATTGGCCCACGTCATGCCTACGCCCCCAAAACGTTCGTGTTCGATATTCTGAGCCCTCTCTGATTTACTGTACACGGCTATTCGATATTCCCACAAATTTTATATAGCAGTTTATGTTTGTTTGAGACCACCTTAAAAATATTGGTTATCGCTAAAAATCATGATCACTATATACTATCTCTACAAACCTCTAAAACGAACCAAACTACTCATCCATCCGCTATAGCACTTTATCCCACCTAGAACTAGTGCCCAGTTAAAATACTTGACTCTTACTTACCCACACTCAGTCATGCCACACACATTTCACCACTAGTCTCACTGAATCCCTCTGACTATGGCTAAATTCATCTTCTACATCAGAACACTACTCCTAAGATTGGGTTGTATCCGTGTCTCGGGTCTTTCATTTAGAATAGGGGCAGCTTCGGTCTCCTTCAACACTGACACTCCAGTGCATATTATTAAAAGATTGGGCAGATGGAAATCCTCAGTCTACAACCGATATATTCCTCATCCCGAGAAAGAAATGAGGAAAGCTTTTAAAAGTTTGGCTTTATAAATTTGATGCAATAAGTGTGTTTTTCTTTAATACCTTTTCACCCTCTTTACATGAACCCGATTTACATATATTACTAATATGTTTCTGAACATATATATTATATTATTCACTCACTCACTCACTCTCTGGGCCGGCCTAGACATCATGCTGCCTAGGTCCAACGATAAATGACTATGGGGGATAATGTATAATAAACACAGGTTACTGGCTATGGGGGGGGGGGATGTATAATAAACACAGGTTACTGGCTATGGGAGGGATAATGTATAATAAACACAGGTTACTGGCTATGGGAGGATAATGTATAATAAACACAGGTTACTGGCTATGGGAGGGATAATGTATAATAAACACATGTTACTGGCTATGGGGAGGATAATGTATAATAAACACAGGTTGTGGGGGGATAATGTATAATAAACACAGGTTACTGGTTGTGGGGGGATAATGTATAACAAAACACAGGTTACTGGCCATGGGGGAGATAATGTATAATAAGCACAGGTTACTGGCTATGGGGGGATAGTGTATAATAAACACAGGTTAGTGGCTATGGGAGGATAATGTATAATAAACACAGGTTAGTGGCTATGGGAGGATAATGTATAATAAACACAGGTTACTGGCTATGGGAAGATAATGTATAATAAACACAGGTTACTGGCTATGGGAGGGATAATGTATAATAAACACAGGTTACTGGCTATGGGATGATAATGTATAATAAACACAGGTTACTGGCTATGGGAGGGATAATGTATAATAAACACATGTTACTGGCTATGGGGAGGATAATGTATAATAAACACAGGTTGTGGGGGGATAATGTATAATAAACACAGGTTACTGGTTGTGGGGGGATAATGTATAACAAAACACAGGTTACTGGCCATGGGGGAGATAATGTATAATAAGCACAGGTTACTGGCTATGGGGGGATAGTGTATAATAAACACAGGTTAGTGGCTATGGGAGGATAATGTATAATAAACACAGGTTACTGGCTATGGGAGGATAATGTATAATAAACACAGGTTACTGGCTATGGGAGGGATAATGTATAATAAACACAGGTTACTGGCTATGGGAGGATAATGTATAATAAACACAGGTTACTGGCTATGGGAGGGATAATGTATAATAAACACATGTTACTGGCTATGGGGAGGATAATGTATAATAAACACAGGTTGTGGGGGGATAATGTATAATAAACACAGGTTACTGGTTGTGGGGGGATAATGTATAACAAAACACAGGTTACTGGCCATGGGGGAGATAATGTATAATAAGCACAGGTTACTGGCTATGGGGGGATAGTGTATAATAAACACAGGTTAGTGGCTATGGGAGGATAATGTATAATAAACACAGGTTACTGGCTATGGGAGGATAATGTATAATAAACACAGGTTACTGGCTATGGGAAGATAATGTATAATAAACACAGGTTACTGGCTATGGGAGGGATAATGTATAATAAACACAGGTTACTGGCTATGGGAGGATAATGTATAATAAACACAGGTTACTGGCTATGGGAGGGATAATGTATAATAAACACATGTTACTGGCTATGGGGAGGATAATGTATAATAAACACAGGTTGTGGGGGGATAATGTATAATAAACACAGGTTACTGGTTGTGGGGGGATAATGTATAACAAAACACAGGTTACTGGCCATGGGGGAGATAATGTATAATAAGCACAGGTTACTGGCTATGGGGGGATAGTGTATAATAAACACAGGTTAGTGGCTATGGGAGGATAATGTATAATAAACACAGGTTACTGGCTATGGGAGGATAATGTATAATAAACACAGGTTACTGGCTATGGGAAGATAATGTATAATAAACACAGGTTACTGGGTATGGGGAGGATAATGTATAATAAACACAGGTTACTGGCTATGCCTACGCCCCCAAAACGTTCGTGTTCGATATTCTGAGCCCTCTCTGATTTACTGTACACGGCTATTCGATATTCCCACAAATTTTATATAGCAGTTTATGTTTGTTTGAGACCACCTTAAAAATATTGGTTATCGCTAAAAATCATGATCACTATATACTATCTCTACAAACCTCTAAAACGAACCAAACTACTCATCCATCCGCTATAGCACTTTATCCCACCTAGAACTAGTGCCCAGTTAAAATACTTGACTCTTACTTACCCACACTCAGTCATGCCACACACATTTCACCACTAGTCTCACTGAATCCCTCTGACTATGGCTAAATTCATCTTCTACATCAGAACACTACTCCTAAGATTGGGTTGTATCCGTGTCTCGGGTCTTTCATTTAGAATAGGGGCAGCTTCGGTCTCCTTCAACACTGACACTCCAGTGCATATTATTAAAAGATTGGGCAGATGGAAATCCTCAGTCTACAACCGATATATTCCTCATCCCGAGAAAGAAATGAGGAAAGCTTTTAAAAGTTTGGCTTTATAAATTTGATGCAATAAGTGTGTTTTTCTTTAATACCTTTTCACCCTCTTTACATGAACCCGATTTACATATATTACTAATATGTTTCTGAACATATATATTATATTATTCACTCACTCACTCACTCTCTGGGCCGGCCTAGACATCATGCTGCCTAGGTCCAACGATAAATGACTATGGGGGATAATGTATAATAAACACAGGTTACTGGCTATGGGGGGGGGGGGATGTATAATAAACACAGGTTACTGGCTATGGGAGGGATAATGTATAATAAACACAGGTTACTGGCTATGGGAGGATAATGTATAATAAACACAGGTTACTGGCTATGGGAGGGATAATGTATAATAAACACATGTTACTGGCTATGGGGAGGATAATGTATAATAAACACAGGTTGTGGGGGGATAATGTATAATAAACACAGGTTACTGGTTGTGGGGGGATAATGTATAACAAAACACAGGTTACTGGCCATGGGGGAGATAATGTATAATAAGCACAGGTTACTGGCTATGGGGGGATAGTGTATAATAAACACAGGTTAGTGGCTATGGGAGGATAATGTATAATAAACACAGGTTAGTGGCTATGGGAGGATAATGTATAATAAACACAGGTTACTGGCTATGGGAAGATAATGTATAATAAACACAGGTTACTGGCTATGGGAGGGATAATGTATAATAAACACAGGTTACTGGCTATGGGATGATAATGTATAATAAACACAGGTTACTGGCTATGGGAGGGATAATGTATAATAAACACATGTTACTGGCTATGGGGAGGATAATGTATAATAAACACAGGTTGTGGGGGGATAATGTATAATAAACACAGGTTACTGGTTGTGGGGGGATAATGTATAACAAAACACAGGTTACTGGCCATGGGGGAGATAATGTATAATAAGCACAGGTTACTGGCTATGGGGGGATAGTGTATAATAAACACAGGTTAGTGGCTATGGGAGGATAATGTATAATAAACACAGGTTACTGGCTATGGGAGGATAATGTATAATAAACACAGGTTACTGGCTATGGGAGGGATAATGTATAATAAACACAGGTTACTGGCTATGGGAGGATAATGTATAATAAACACAGGTTACTGGCTATGGGAGGGATAATGTATAATAAACACATGTTACTGGCTATGGGGAGGATAATGTATAATAAACACAGGTTGTGGGGGGATAATGTATAATAAACACAGGTTACTGGTTGTGGGGGGATAATGTATAACAAAACACAGGTTACTGGCCATGGGGGAGATAATGTATAATAAGCACAGGTTACTGGCTATGGGGGGATAGTGTATAATAAACACAGGTTAGTGGCTATGGGAGGATAATGTATAATAAACACAGGTTACTGGCTATGGGAGGATAATGTATAATAAACACAGGTTACTGGCTATGGGAAGATAATGTATAATAAACACAGGTTACTGGCTATGGGAGGGATAATGTATAATAAACACAGGTTACTGGCTATGGGAGGATAATGTATAATAAACACAGGTTACTGGCTATGGGAGGGATAATGTATAATAAACACATGTTACTGGCTATGGGGAGGATAATGTATAATAAACACAGGTTGTGGGGGGATAATGTATAATAAACACAGGTTACTGGTTGTGGGGGGATAATGTATAACAAAACACAGGTTACTGGCCATGGGGGAGATAATGTATAATAAGCACAGGTTACTGGCTATGGGGGGATAGTGTATAATAAACACAGGTTAGTGGCTATGGGAGGATAATGTATAATAAACACAGGTTACTGGCTATGGGAGGATAATGTATAATAAACACAGGTTACTGGCTATGGGAAGATAATGTATAATAAACACAGGTTACTGGGTATGGGGAGGATAATGTATAATAAACACAGGTTACTGGCTATGGGAGGATAATGTATAATAAACACAAACACAAAAAAAATACAAAAAAAAAAAGAATGCAGCTTCAGAATTAATCTGCTGATTGGCTGGAATGTGTCTGCTGACTGTGAGGTACAGGGTCAAAGTTTATTCAATGATGACGAATATGGGGCGGACCGAACATCGCATATGTTCGCCATCCGTGGCGAACATGAACAAGCTATGTTCGCCAGGAACTATTCGCCTGCGAACCGTTCGGGACATCACTAATCCTCAAGCATATACCCATGCACATACCTCCAAACTCCATTGTTCGGAGAATAGAGATGCTTGTGGTGAAGGTTAAGGGACGAGCCACCAAAGGGGGTAAAGTTAACTGGAAAGGACGTGGGTCAACTCAAATTACTGGCAGGTCAGCCAGCCCAGCCCACTGAGAGCAGATAAATATATAAATATACATAGAACTTTTTACAAATATAAGTGCCAGAATTACATTACATATTTATATCAGTTCTAACATCTATAACCCTTATTGTAACTTCTGATATTGTTGCAGGATTTAATAATTCATGATCTGATTTCTGTGCTTATTTCCTTCAACAATTTTTTTTACTATGTCTTACATAATTCCCATATCCAAGGCACTTTACGTAGATTAATAATAATGCTATTGATTTAGCCTGCCACTGGAGAGGAAGGAAATAAATCCCGGCAGTTCCAGGATGTCAACAGGTAGGACAACAATGTATCACCAGTCCTTAGAGTGGGCGAGTTTTATGTGATGCCCAGAATCGGTGGAATGATATTGAGTGAAGTCTAGAGACACAGGCCAAGCTCAAGGAAATATAGAAGTCACAGAACCGATAATGCCAAGTTGGGTCAAGGATGCTAGAGAATAATCAAGAACAAGCCAGGTCAAATACCAGGGAATCAAAGTAAGAACAGAAGAGTACAGTAATGGGATCATGAGGTATCCACCACAGGGCAATGGACTAAGTGTCAGCAGGGCTTATGTAAGAACGTTTGTTTGTTTATATTTTGGTTGCCCAAAATGTATATGTAGACGTTGGCACACAAATAACATATGAGATGGAGCACAGTGGGAATGATGCGTGACCTGTGAAGTATAAAGGGGCGCCATGTACAAGCAGCAAGCGGAAATATTGACGCAGATATTATACACCTAATTAGACACATTGCATGCTGCCACAGGGTATCTCTACAATTTTCCCCCTTTGTTCAGTTGTTCTCGTTTTTGTTCTGTTTTTTTTTAATCTATGACTTGGCATGACCCTATGGAATGGCTTGAGAGATTACTACTTACCCAAAGGGCTGACACTTATCCCCCCAGACCTGCTAGTCCGCAACTGTCGATATGAGTAGTGTCACATTTCCTGAGTAATCAGAGGCACCTGCAAGACTTGCTCACATGGGCCGAGCCGAAAAAGCATTTAGGGGGGAACGGTTTTGTGGCAGACCAAACTCAACGGTCCCCATTGAAACCCAAAATTTGCAAGTATGCTAAGGAGGCAGATAGTGGTGTAATGGCATGATAGAGGGGGCTTTCGTTGCTCAGTTGTTCTGTGCTGGTTTAGACACTTGGCTGTGTACTTGTTCCTGACGTCTTGGTATTTGATCTCTGACCTGGCTTAATATTTCTGAACCCGGTTGCATGGGTTTTTTACCTTTTGGACCATTTGAGTTCACTATCTGATTTGCTCTTTGGATGTATTTACCATGGACTTTGTTTTTGCTAATTTTCCATCTAATTGCACATCAAAGAATTTTCCATCTAATTCACTTGACAAATATCATGTGTTAGCAATATTTATGTCAGTCTTATGTGTTAAATAAAGATTACAATTTTAAATTAAAGTTAATGTGGGCATTAGTTGAAACATTCCCACTAATAAATACTGTGATATATATGGATTTGAGTTTATTTCTGATTATTTCTTTCACTGTCATTGTCTTATGATAAAGAAAGCATGGTAATACATTTATAGTACAATTTTCTAAATGAGCTTCTCTTAGCAATCCTATCAGTTTTTTCCAAGTCTCTTGGCATGGTGAACTTTATAATACAAATAGAATTTCTGTGGTATTAAGTATACAGCCAAACATAACAGCACAGTATATCTTCATTAACAAGAAACATTTCTATTGATTTTATTTTGCAATGTTTCATATTACACATAAGAAATATGTACGGTCACCAAAATGAATTATTGCAACTCAATTTGCAATGAATGGATGAGGTTATTATATTAACTCTATGATGGCTCACTCTTTGGGTGTCAAAACAGTTTTTAAATGGGATAACATGAAAAGTTAATCAGAGTAGGTTAACCCCGCTGGCTAGGAAGGTCATATTCCTCTCTGGCTCTGAACGTTCTGCTAGAGTTTCAGAGTATACAAAAACATTTAAATGTAGAAAATAAGCATCTCTTAAGGGTGAAGGACTGTACAATACTGTCAAATTCTAAACTTATGCCAATTTTATGTTAATATATTTTAAAATATAATTAATTCATGCAAAATGGACATATTTTCCATGACATGTAAAATACTTTAATTACTTTAATCTGCCCATCCTTAATTTCAGGGTTTAAATTATTAACAAATGGCTTATCCCAAAAGTATTCTATCCAGGGCTGTTCAGCTCTGCTACTTCCATATCCACTTGAGTCCAAGGCTTGATGCATAAAGCCTCAAACTGGGTGCCAATGGCAAACACTCCTTGACTTTTCATGCTGCTCTGAGATTAGGAGATTCTATGTTGAATTTCTACTAGTCTCATGCAGTGTTTGGTACTCAGAAAAAAACTGTGTGGGGCATCCATGGGAAAAGTGTGAAAAAAAAACCTCAATTTTTACAGGTATCGATCTGCACAGAAAAATAGAACTAACTTGTTCACAACTAAAGTATACTCAATTTTGCATGCTTTGTGCTTATTGCTATAAATTCTAATAGCTCAATTTTACTAGAGCCCATCCACTGTTTAAATTTGGTCTTGCAACAGAGGAAAACCCCTCTTTCTCTACTTGTGTAACATATTTATTACCCTCTACCCCACTGTGAATGGAAGGTAACAAATATGGATAATTGCTTTGGCACGGAGAGGGTTAATCTTACAGAACAGCTCCTTTTAAATGGTGGAGTCTCAATGACCTCAGCTTGTAGGATTTTTTAACGAAAATATCAAAAATCAGTTTTTTGGGTTTTTTTAATTAACTTGCAATCTTCAGAATTCACAGATAAAATGATCTATCATAAGTAGTGAGTTGTGTGGGGAGGCTTTGGAGACCAAGGCATCAGAAAGCTTGGCAAGACAGCTCTTTTATAAGAACTAGTAATGATTGTTAGACTCAATCTCTACCTTGATCCTTAGGGCAGCCACTTGTAGATATATATGGAACATTAAACCACAATGTATTACATAAACATTTTTCTCAAATGCTAGAATAAAATAAAACAAATCACAAATCAAGAGTGCTATAATAATTACATAAAACATATAGTATGTGTTTGCTTTTTTTTTTTCAAAAGGAGAGAGGTTTTGTAACTAATGGGAAAAAGGACATAATTCTATATGTAGTGTAAATGTATTTGTATTAGGTATGTTCTATGTCCGGAATGATCTTATTTTAATATTCTACCAATTCAGTTTAATCTAAGAATATCTGATCTAATCTAAACTGATTGAGTCTTCTTCAGGGGTAAAATTAGGTTGTATAAGCAGCTAGATATTACTAGGACTATTTGTTCCCAGGTTAATCGTTTTGATTTTTATAATGTCATTTTATGTCATGCTTATTAAAGCCTTTAAGTCTTTTGAATTTATTAAAAATAAGAAATACAGAAATACAATTTTTTAGTATATCAACTTCTAACAAATAAAAAGCTGAATTTCATAGTGTTTCATAGTTAAAGATAGGCTGGGGGGGTTTGATCATTCCATCCAGTTAAAATGTTGTCCCAAGCAGGACACAGTTTTGTTTTTTTTTGTTGCAGGATGTGGTAAATGGCTATAAAATATACATCTGATAAACTTACCGAAACAATCTAAATTAATTGATTCTGCTCGCTACTGTGTTAGCTGGTTAATCTTATCACCCCAACGATATGTCATTCTGATGATAGGAATGTCATTACACAAATTGAGATGTAGTCGCTGCAGTGAATGTGTGGCTGCTGTCTTTTAATGAAGGCTATAGTACAAAATGACAAAGTTGTTCGTGTTCTGTATTTTGTTACTGCCAAACTGTTCAACCGCAGTCAGTCTGCCGTCGCCTCGCAGCCACAAAGTTTCAGGTAACTGTGGAAACCTAGTTTTGAGCTTTTGCAATCTACACAATAGTTTCCGTGTACCAGATTAAATTTGTATCTCATAATTCAATAATTTTTTTTGCCAAATGATCTGTAAAAATAGAGTTGTCTGGTTTAATGTAGACCATAATTAATTGGGCATGAAAATAGATAACGATGTGGAATGGTAAGTGCAAACAGAAGGAGCTGTCCCACGTGAAATGCCGAACAGGGCAATTTATTGATCTTTTGTTTAGTTCATATTGACATTTGTTTAGTCCATATTGACATTTGCTATTGGATGCCTAAGCTTTAAGGGACACTGTAGGCACTATAACCATTTCATCTAATTGAAGTGGTTATAGTGCTTGGAGTCCCCTGGCACTATCTATCATTTTCAAGCAGGTTAACACAGAAGAAGGGTACGTGGCTGCCCATAGACCGACCCCAATAGAGGTATGGCTAAGACAGACATCACACACTTCCTTCTAGCCATAACAGTTTATCCCAGCAATGGGCACTTTGATAGGCTGAAAATGGTCAGCTGACACACTCAGCCATTCACCTCTCCCCATTGCTGCTTAGTGTAATTCTTCCTCATTAACCCGATAAACACAGGGGCTGTGGGCAGCTGGGGACTCTCATTTAGCATTAAACCATTAAACAAAGTTTAATGCTGAATGGAATAAAGGCACTAAGGTACTCTGAACATTACACCCACTTCAGTGAGATGAAGAGTGCCTAGAGTGTCCCATCTAAATTAAATCCATATGTTCTTTTTGTAATTTAAGAAATATCCATTGCATTTCAATAACAAGGCCTATGAGAGGCTGAAATAATGTTTAGGCTTGGCGTGTCTCTTTTATAATATTTTTTTTAATCTTAATTTAAGATCAGACCGTAGAGAAGACAAGCAACAGTACACAACTGGTTAACATAAGGATCAAAACAGTATAGGTCTCCCCGCTCTCTGTCTTTTCTCATTTAAAAAACTAGGACCACCTCTCTTTTTTTAATGAAGGAGGAAGTGAAAATTAAGAGGATAGCAGAAAGAACAAAAAAAGGAAGAAGAAATTAGTGAAAGCATGGGAGTCGTTGTGGATATGGGATTTGACAGACAACGTCTCCCAGTATAGAGAGTCATTGGTGGCTTTGGAACATTTCCAAGGGAGGCCATATTTTCTTGAAAGAAGTTGACGTGTCTCTTCTACAGACAAGATTTGAATGGCCATTTAAATCTCATTTACCTAGAAAGTAGCCCTCAGGCTTCTAGTAGATGAAAATTAGAAAAAGTTGAGAAAATGATATTAAAAGATTTTCCTTGTTAGTGCTATGTTCCATAGCCAGCGCGCATTGGTGAGTTCCCAAGGAATTCCTACATTTAATGGGCCTACCCCAGCATGCAAAGATGGACAACCAACGCACCAGTTGCCCCTAAAGTTATATTCCTCCAAATCCAAATCAAACGTTCACATGGCATAGAAAAGTTAAATCAATCTGCTTGATTGATAAATCTAGCTAAAACCACAATTTCCTGATGCAATAAAAAGGTGCCAAAGTCAAGCCTGAATGAGGCCCTGGGGAAATGGCACAGCTAAGCGGACAAGGGCACATGTATGAGTGCCCGCTGGTTAGACTCTCCCCGGATGCTGCACCTCGGGCCCGGTTGAGGAGTAGGAGCCCGGGCCTGAGGCATCGCCAGGCCCGTCTGTCTGAGGCTACAGACATGCGGCCTTCTACTACCGCGCATGGCGCGCGGCCTACTTCCGCCACACGGGACTTGCCGCCTTCCCCTTCTGCAGCCTGCGGCCTCTGGCTTTTATGGTTGAAAGGGGAGGTGAGATTACATGGTGCATAGGCTTATGGTCAGTATATTGGCAAGGACGGTTGGTTTATACTGTATGACACTATGTGTTAGGCTATTTGCTAAGTTATGGTTATTTATGTATGATGTATGGTTTATATAAAGGAAAGATAACGATTAAAATTAATTATGGATGTGTTATGCAGTATTTTATAATTTTATCATATTTAACCCCTTCAGGACGGAGTCAATAGTGCACGTTCTGATCAAAACAAAACGTAAACAAAAACTGGAATTTGTGCTATGTGTCTGTTCACCCGTAGTTCCCCTCTTTCAAATTATATGCATCCACACTTATTATAGATCATTTTGTTCAGGAGAAACAGGGCTTTAATCTATCATTAACTATTCATATATGGAACATCATTTATTATGAATAAAAGTAAAAAAAATGTGAGAAAATAAGATTTTTTTTTAAATTTGCATTTCCGTCTGACATTTTAACTGTGAATGTCATAATACTGTTAGGTTTCACTGCAAAAAAAATGCACATATTTGTAATCAGCGATGTCTCACGAGTACAACAGTACCCCCCATTAACAGGTTTTATGTTGTTTTGGAAAGTTACAGGGTCAAATATAGAACATTACATTTTCAAATTGAAATTTGCCAGATTGGTAATGTTACCTTTGAGACGGTGTGGTAGCCCAGGAATGAGAATTACCCCCATAATGGCATACCATTTGAAAAAGTAGACAAGCCAAGGTATTGAAAGTGGGGTATGTTTAGTATTTTTTAGTAGCCACTTAGTCACAAACACTGGCCAAAGTTAGCGTTCATATTTGTTTTTGTGTGAAAAAAGCAAAAAACGAATATTTGGCCAGTGTTTGTGACTAAGTGGCTACTAAGAAAGACTGGACATACCCCACTTGCAATACCTCGGGTTGTCTACTTTTGCAAATGGTATGCCATCATGGGGGTAATTCTCATTCCTGGGCTGCCATACGCTCTCAAAGGCAACATAACCAATCTGGCAAATTTCAATGTGAAAAAAATGAAATGCAAGCCTTATATGTGACTCTCTAACGTTCCAAAACACCATAAAACCTGTACATGGGGGGTACTGTTATTCTCGGGAGACTTCACTAAACACAAATATTAGTGTTTTAAAACAGTAAAACATATTACAACAATAATATAGACCATAAAAGTGCAGTTCGCTTGTAAAAAATGCAAAAAACGTCACTTTTACTTAAAATATCATCGTTGTAATACAATTTACCAGTTTGAAACATGAATATTTGAGTTCAGCAAAGTCTCCCGAGTAAAACAGTACCCCCTATGTACAGGTTTTATGATGTCTTGGAGAGTTACAGGGTCAAATATAGTGCTTGCGAATTAAATTCTCTGCACTTTCTCCCTGTGTTGTCATGCATGTCAATCAAATTTTAATTAATCAAATCACATAATTACGTTAAAAGATTATTTAAATATACATGTAGAATTTTAATATATATGCATTTATAGGTATTTAAATTCTACGTGTATACTAATGTAATCTTTTATGTAATTATATGTATTTATCTATATATATATATTTGCGGTTATTTGTATTTTATATATATATAGATATATATAGAATGTCATTCTAAGTGTATTTTGTTACCGATATATATATATTAATAACAAAATACAGTTAGAATGAAATTACATATGCATATATAATTTATATTAAATCTTGTTTCAATATTTTATTTATTTATTTTATTATTTAATTTATTTATTATTTTAATTATACGTATTTATATATAATATATATATGTACATCTATTATATATATAATATATATACATATTATATATATGTAACGTCATTCTAAGTGTATTTTAATATTAATATATATACTTATATTAATATTAAAATACACTTTGTATGACGTTACATATATATAATATGTATATATATTATATATATAATATATATACATATTATATATATATAAAAATATATTTAATTTATTTTTACACTTGTCTTTTATTTATTTTTTATACTTCCCACCAGCAGGGGGACTGTCTGATATTTCAAACAGTCCCCCTGCTGGCAGATCCACAGCCAGCTATAGGGGGCCATGTGATCGCTCTTTGAGAGCGATCACATGGCCCCCGGGGGCCTCATTTGCCGTGGGAGGGCTGCCTGGGCTGTGAGGCAGTCCTCCCGAAGCGGATCGCGGCGGAGGTAAGTATAACTTACCTCCTGGGGCTGCAAGCCGTTACGGCGTGCTATGCCGTCATAACGGCTTTAAAGCCCACTTAACCCGTGACGGCATAGCACGCCGTAACGGCGTTAAGGGGTTAAATGCTGTGGCCTGTTTCATCCATACTATGTTGCCTGTCTTTATTTGGGGGGTAAGTGGGATAGTTCTCTGCTCTTATGCGGCATCACGATTCCCCACTATGTACATACATGTTTCATGTTGCAAACAACAATTTTTCAGCAGTTGTTTGCTATAGTGGTACATTTATTTTAGTTTTTAGCTTTGGGAAATGAATGATGGTTGTGACGGACTGCCTGACACCATGACCGCGTACCTCTGTCAATCGCTGCTTTCTGGTACTTGCGAGCACCATAAGCACTGCACTGGAACACCATAAACACCGTAAAGCCCACAAACCACCGCAGCTTGGTTGGGGTCGCGCTGTCCTCCACCCACCCTGGATCCAAGACCAGGATCCAACTTCCAGTGGGTAGACTTCTCCTTGTCCAGAGAGCGAAGCAGGCTGCTCTTATAAGAGTATAGTGACTATAGCAATCCCCAGAGTGTAAATATAGCTCTCCAATCCCCCAAACATGAGCCTAGACTTCATAAAGGGTAAAACGAATCTCAGTTTAACGGTAGCCACAACTGGCCTTTTATAACTGGACCTGAAAGTAAACCACAGTAGAAATAAATACACAATAACATTGACAGGACACTCCCACACAAAATCAGATAATCCCTCCTCTGTGCCTGGGAGATAATTGGATCAGGAACTGTACTAATCTAATCCAATTATCTCCAAGCACAGAAATAACATACATTTTTACAAACCCCCCAAAACTTTAAACACCCCCCCCCCCCACAAACGGTACATCCCCTCATAGCCCTGAGCTGGGTGACCAACATATCCAAAAATCACCCAGATCAGTTTAGGGGTTCAGGAATTTCCTGGAAGTCTTATTTTTAAACCGACCGTGCACATGGTCCTATGCCCAAAACAGTTCCAGGGAATCAGTGCTAACAGTCGGTCTCTCTGTCTGGAGAACAAAAGTACATAACTTACATGAACAGAGCCTTTTAAAGTGCATTGAACATTGCAGGGTGCATAGTCCTGAGGCAAGAGGCTGGCCAGCAGGCCCCTCCAAGCAGGGCCGGTGCAAGGATTTTTGCCGCCCTAGGCAAAAGTAAAGTTTTCCGCCCCCCATGTGACATCACAATGCCCCACCCATATTATCTGCCATGTTCACTAACGCCACCGCGTTTACATTAAAAAGGCCTGCAGGGACAGGCTATAGACACCAGAACCACTACATTAAGCTGCAGTGGTTCTGGGGACTATAGTGTTTCTTTAATGTGAGGTAAATTAGAGATTAGTGCCACGAATAATATGCTAGATTGCCTACTTACAACTAGATGAGGATGATGATGGGCTCTAGCTGCAGTCTGGCTCCACTGGTCTGGTGTAGAACAGGTTTTCTGGAGGCTGTTTGTAACTGTGGTCACAAAAATCAATGTTCTGGGAGAATGGGAAGCAGCTCCATTTTTTGGGGGGCCTTTACACAGCTCAAGGTCTGGGTCCCAGGGTCCACCTTCATGTTCCACCAATGTGTTTGTTCACAGGGGGTGGAGTGTGTAGGGGATGTCCTGATATGTGTGTAAGGAATGCATTGTGTGAATATGAGTTTGTATGTGTAAGGGCTCCAAGGTGTGTTTCTGTGTATCTACGGGATGCAGTGTGTGCGTCTGTAATGGGTGCATTGAGTGTGTGTAAGGGGTGCATTGAGTGTGATTTTGTGTGTGTGTGTGTGATGTCAATCTCTCCCCCCCTCCCTTGTCACTCTCTTCTCCCCCCTCTCCCTACCTTGTCACTCTCTTCTCCCCCCTTGTCACTCTCTTCTCCCCCCTCCCTTGTCACTCTATTTTCCCCCTTGTCACTCTCTTCTCCCCTCCCCCTCCCCCTCCCCTCCCCCTCCCCACTCTCATTCCCCCTCCCCCCGTCAATTCCCCTCCCTGTCAATTTATTTCTTTCTCTCACCCCTCCCTGTCAATTTCTTTCTCCCCCTGTCAATTTCTTTCTCCCCCTGTCAATTTATTTCTTCCCCCCTCCCTGACAATTTCTTTCTCCCCCTGTCAATTTCTCCCCCCTGTCAATTTCTTTCTCCCCTGTCAATTTCTTCCCCCCTGTCAATTTCTCCCCCCTGTCAATTTCTCCCCCCTGTCAATTTCTCCCCCCTGTCAATTTCTCCCCCTGTCAATTTCTTTCTCCCCCCTTCCCCCTGTCAATTTCTCCCCCCTGTCAATTTCTTTCTCCCCCCTTCCCCCTGTCAATATCTTTCTCCCCCCTTCCGCCTGTCAATGTATTTATCCCCCCCTTCCCCCTGTCAATTTCTTTCTCCCCCCTTCCCCCTGTCAATTTCTTTCTCCCCCCTTCCCCCTGTCAATTTCTTTCTCCCCCCTCCCCTACCTCTGTTGTAGCGTGGCCGAGCCCTGTATGGTCCTCGGGTACAGGGAGCTTTTGTTTCCTGTACCCGGCCGGACTCAGTGTGCACTTCCTGTCAGTTCGGCCGGGTACAGGAGACAGATGCTCCCTGTACCCGCGGACCATACAGGGCTCGGCCACGCTACAGTGAGGGAGTGACAGGAGGGAGCGCTGAGCGCTTCCCTCCTGTCAGCCCCTCTCCTCATGCTGCGCCCAGGCGGTGGGCCCTCATGGACGCACCAGCCCGGGCAAAGCTGCAGCTGCCTGAGGCTCTCTACAGAGCGCTTGGGCGGGTGCAGCATGAGGGGGGCCGGCGCTCCTGGTGGCGCCCTTTCCCAAGGGGCGCCCTAGGCGGCTGCCTAGTCCGCCTAACAGGTATCGCCGGCCCTGCCTCCAAGAACACGTGACTAGGTTCAGTTCGTCACAATGGTACTGCCTTATCTGACTTAAAGTCGCTCTGTCCCTTGCCTCTCACCCCCCAAAATGAGTATTTCATAAAACCAGAATATCTATGAAATACTCACAGTTACTGTGTTGGAATTGCACTGAAATTCTATCCCAGTAAAATTATATACTGAGACAAGATTACTACAAGGGATTACTTTGTTTCAGCATTTTCCTACACTTGACAAGCTTGATAAAAGGAGGAGTTACCTTATGTCAAACTTTTTATTTCTTCCAGTTATCACCACAGATGGTTGTAGGAAAAAAAGCTCTATCTAAGGAGGATCCCGCTGTCTCGCAGGATTCTGCATAGACCTCAGTGCTGTACTTGGGAACATGTGCAAGAGTCCTCTCTGACTCAGGCTCCTTGCAGTTGAAGCACCAGAAGCAGAAGAGGATGTGGAGGACCAAGATGGCAGCACCCACGAGGGACAGGTTCAGGTAAGTAAATCTCACCTTACCCTGCACCACCCTGGTCATCGGACACCCTGCAGTAATGTCACCATCGGGGGTTTTTGCAAATTATGGTATAACCCCAGAAAGTGACAGAACCGAGTTTAATGCTTTAGAGGAATTTTCATTTTTTATTGTGCCTTAACCATTATATTGAGCTTTTTCTGGTTTAAATTATTTTCACTTAAATGTGTATCTTGCGGTTATTATATAGTTGTGTACTTACATTATACACCTGCAACACAGTTTGTTTACTAACAAATGTGCATCTCGTCCCAATACCAGATAACAACGAAATATCACTAACTTTACAAGGAGTGTATTTTCCCAAAAATCGTAGTTGTGGGAAACAAGTATTTTCAAAACATATTTATTATATATTTTTTGTACTAGAGAGGAGGCCATTATCATGAAGTGTTCTCTAGAGCTATGTTTCGATCTTGATAATATGGAATATTTGGCAAAGAGGTAAAAAAGTTTATTGTCACCGTTCAGCTCATGAGATATGCTTGTTTTTAGACAAATGTATCCTCTATTGAATGCACAAAGGTCACCTGTGTTGTATATTTATATTTAAAATTACTACACAGATGACAAGCACAATAAACAGATTTTAAAGTCTACAACATTATTTTGGTTTAATTTTTTTATTTATGACCACACGGCTTCTGCTCTGAGCCGACCAGTTTCCTCATGGATATGCTGGTAGAACAAATTATTTGTTACATGTGTGAGAATTCCGCATTTCCACCAATAACTGATCTTGACTTTTTTCTTGTACCTTTATTTAACATTGCAACTATTGCTTGTAGCCTAAGAAGATGACTGACGTCAAGTTTCACTCAAATTACACTGAGTAATGATGGATGACAAATGTAAAATCTTGCAAGCCATAAACACATCAATATTCCAGTTGTCTAAGCCTTTTAATAACACTATTTAGGAAAAAACTGTCTAATTATTGCATAGAGTTTTTTTTTATTTTATTTTAATAAAAGCGTAATAAATGTTATGTTTTTAATAATATATTATTTATTCTAATAAACAACTGGGAAGTATTACCTCTCCTGTCTTAATTCTGTCCTCGCTTGAATGTGCAAGTTCTCAAAGTCAAAAAAGCATCCTAGGCTGTCAGAAGCACATATTTGCTACAATGCAAGATGTTCCTTGAAATGAAACACAATTAAATAAATACGATATACATTGATTTGCTGTCACAGAAAATGAATAAATGCAGATGTGAAAACCTATTGATGCAGAGGCAGCAATAAATAAATAAATGGAGAGTTAGCTTCAACCTTTAAAAGTCTTGTAAATTTAACAGCTGAGAAATGTAACTTTGTCAATAAGTTACACATACATGGGTTTAGAAAAAAAATTCTCCTTAAAGGGACACTTGAATAGTGATGTACCGAACTGTTCGCTGGCGAATAGTTCCTGGTGAACATAGCGTGTTCGCGTTCGCCACGGCGGGCGAACACATGTGCGGTTCGATCCGCCCCCTATTCGTCATCATTGAGTAAACTTTGACCCTGTGCCTCATGGTCAGCAGACACATTCCAGAAAATTAGCAGCAGACCCTCCCTTCCAGACCCTCCCACCTCCTGTACAGCATCCATTTTAGATTCATTCTGAAGCTGCATTCTTAGATAGAGGATGGAAAGTGTAGCTGCTGCTCATTTGATAGCTAGGCTAGGGTATTCAGTGTCCACTACAGTCCTGAAGGACTCATCTGATCTCTGCTGTAAGGACAGCACCCCAAAAAGCCCTTTTTAGGGCTAGAACATCAGTCTGCTTTTTTTTCTTCTTTTTTTTTTTTTCTGTGTAATGTAATTGCAGTTGCCTGCCAGCTTCTGTGTCGGGCTCACAGTGGATACTGTGCCCACTTGCCCAGTGCCACCACTCATATCTGGTGTCACAATAGCTTAAGCTTGCATTTAAAAACAAAACATTTTTTTTCACTGTAATAGATTGATTAGCAGTTAGTTGTAATTTTTTTTGCCATGTTACTGGATGCTCATGCGCAATGCCTGTAGGCTCATGCGTCCTTTTGAGGTGGTGACAAACCTAGTCAGTCGAACCGAAGGCACCATCAGCGACATCATACCATTTGTTTTCTTCCTGGAGCGTGCCCTGCGAAGAGTGTTGGATCAGGCCGTAGATCAGCGTTAAGAGGAAGAGTTGTGGTCACCATCACCACCAGAAACAGCCTTATCAGCATCGCTTGCTGGACCTGCGGCAACGCTGGAAGAGGATTGTGAGGAAGAGGAGTCAGAGGATGAATGTGGCTTTGAGGAGGAGGAGGAAGACCAACCACAACAGGCATCCCAGGGTGCTCGTTGTCACCTATCTGGTACCCGTGGTGTTGTACGTGGCTGGGGGGAAGAACATACCTTCATTGAGATCACTGAGGAGGAGGAACGGGAAATGAGTAGCTCGGCATCCAACCTTGTGCAAATGGGGTCTTTCATGCTGTCGTGCCTGTTGAGGGACCCTCGTATAAAAAGGCTGAAGGAGAACGACCTGTACTGGGTGTCCATGCTACTAGACCCCCGGTATAAGCAGAAAGTGGCGGAAATGTTACCAAATTACAACAAGTCGGAAAGGATGCAGCATTTGCAAAATAAATTAAAAAGTATGCTTTACACAGCGGATAAGGGTGATGTCACAGCACAACGGGAATCTAACAGGGGAAGAGGTGAAAGTCATCCTCCTCCTCCCACAACCACGCCGGCAAGGACAGGACACTTTAAAGACGTGTTGTTGATGGAGGACATGCGGAGCTTTTTAAGTCCTACGCATCGCCACAGCCCTTCGGGATCCACCCTCAGAGAACGACTCGACCGACAGGTAGCAGACTACCTCGCCTTAACTGCAGATATCGACACTCTGAGGAGCGATGAACCCCTTGACTACTGGGTGTGCAGGCTTGACCTGTGGCCTGAGCTATCCCAATTTGCGATAGAACTTCTGGCCTGCCCCGCTTCAAGTGTCCTGTCAGAAAGGACCTTCAGTGCAGCAGGAGGTATTGTCACTGAGAAGAGAAGTCGCCTAGGTCAAAAAAAGTCTAGATTACCTCACCTTTATTAAGATGAATGAGGGATGGATCCCGAAGGGACTGACAGTGGGCGAAACATTTGACTAAAAAAGGCCTGATGAGATGAGCTGCCTTGGGCTAAAAATGGTCCACACGCTGCTGTATTTTAGCTCTCAATGCCGGTTGACTTGGTGACTTATCCGCCACCAACTAGGGTTCAAGCCGCAATGTTTTAGGGCACTTTCTGCCTGGGAAACAAACATCAATTTTTATGGCCACTGCTACAGCAGCGGCTGCAACAATACCTAATTTTTCAGGCATGTGTACATGCCTAATTTTTCGGCCCTTTGGTTCTGCACTGTGGCTTCAAAAACCAAAGCAAAAAAAAAAAAAGGCACATAACAGGGATTAAACTGATAGGAATAGTACTACTTAATACACCACTCCTATCTGGTGGCTCGTTATTCTCTTTTTCACTTCACTAGGGACACTTTACTGCACTATGGGCACTTAGACCCACTCTTTGTCTTGCACACTGTTATTCCTAGCCAGCATCTGTGATGGGAAATCAGGCAGTCATCTAAACGTTTAGATTGAGCTTTAGCTTAGAACACCCTTGAAGGTGTTTAAGAGATTAGGGCTAGTTTAGAGGATTCTTCTTAGACCTCTCTGAGTCTTTATAGCCCTTCTACCTATCCAGTATTTCTGGAAACTAGCTAAGAGAAAGGGTGGCTGTGTGTCTGTGATACATTTAACTTTATATCACCTTATTGACACTTTATCACTCCGGTCTCCATACTCTCTGCCTATACCCATCTATTTAGAGGGAATTTCCTTGCCCCTGCCAATATTATATAATAGGTAATAGTATTACCATTATTACACAATTAGGTCTCTGAGGACAGGTGTCAATCCATATCTGCCAAGTGACCCTATGTAGGGGGAACAGTCTCTATTCTGCTCTGTGTCAGTGTGTATCCTGGTCTCTGAGGACAGGTGTCAATCCATATCTGCCAAGTGACCCTATGTAGGGGGAACAGTCTCTTTTCTGCTCTGTGTCAGTGTGTATCATGGTCTCTGAGGACAGGTGTCAATCCATATCTGCCAAGTGAACCTATGTAGGGGGAACAGTCTCTATTATGTTCTGTGTCAGTGTGTATCATGGTCTCTGAGGACAGGTGTCAATCCATATCTGCCAAGTGACCCTATGTAGGGGGAACAGTCCCTATTCTGCTCTGTGTCAGTGTGTATCAGGGATCCTTAGGATAGGTGTCAATCCATACCTGCCAAGTGACCCTATTTAGGGTGAACAGTCCCTATTCTGCTCCGTGTCAGTGTGTATCAGGGGCTCTGAGGACAGGTGTCAATCCATATCTGCCAAGTGACCCTATGTAGGGGGAACAGTCTCTATTCTGCTCTGTGTCAGTGTGTATCATGATCTCTGAGGACAGGTGTCAATCCATATCTGCCAAGTGACCCTATGTAGGGAGAACAGTCCCTATTCTGCTCTGTGTCAGTGTGTGTCAGGGGCTCTGAGGACAGGTGTCAATCCATATCTGCCAAGTGACCCTATGTAGGGGGAACAGTCTCTATTCTGCTCTGTGTCAGTGTGTATCATGGGGCTCTGAGGACAGGTGTCAATCCATATCTGCCAAGTGACTCTATGTAGGGGGAACAGTCTCTATTCTGCTCTGTGTCAGTGTGTATCATGATCTCTGAGGACAGGTGTCAATCCATATCTGCCAAGTGACCCTATGTAGGGGGAACAGTCCCTATTCTGCTCTGTGTCAGTGTGTATCAGGGGCTCTGAGGACAGGTGTCAATCCATATCTGCCAAGTGACCCTATGTAGGGGGAACAGTCTCTATTCTGCTCTGTGTCAGTGTGTATCATGGTCTCTGAGGACAGGTGTCAATCCATATCTGCCAAGTGACCCTATGTAGGGGGAACAGTCTCTATTCTGCTCTGTGTCAGTGTGTATCATGGTCTCTGAGGACAGGTGTCAATCCATATCTGCCAAGTGACCCTATGTAGGGGGAACAGTCTCTATTCTGCTCTGTGTCAGTGTGTATCATGATCTCTGAGGACAGGTGTCAATCCATATCTGCCAAGTGACCCTATGTAGGAGGAACAGTCTCTATTCTGCTCTGTGTCAGTGTGTATCATGGTCTCTGAGGACAGGTGTCAATCCATATCTGCCAAGTGACCCTATGTAGGGGGAACAGACTCTATTCTGCTCTGTGTCAGTGTGTATCATGGTCTCTGAGGACAGGTGTCAATCCATATCTGCCAAGTGACCCTATTAAGGGGGAACGGTCTCTATTCTGCTCTGTGTCAGTGTGTATCATGGTCTCTGAGCACAGGTGTCAATCCATATCTGCCAAGTGACCCTATGTAGGGGGAACAGTCTCTTTTCTGCTCTGTGTCAGTGTGTATCATGGTCTCTGAGGACAGGTGTCAATCCATATCTGCCAAGTGACCCTATGTAGGGGGAACAGTCTCTATTCTGCTCTGTGTCAGTGTGTATCATGGTCTCTGAGGACAGGTGTCAATCCATATCTGCCAAGTGACCCTATGTAGGGGGAACAGTCCCTATTCTGCTCTGTGTCAGTGTGTATCAGGGATCCTTAGGATAGGTGTCAATCCATACCTGCCAAGTGACCCTATGTAGGGTGAACAGTCCCTATTCTGCTCTGTGTCAGTGTGTATCAGGGTCTCTGAGGACAGGTGTCAATCCATATGTCAAGGTGTCAATATGTCATATGTCAGGTGTCAATCCATATCCATTGTGATTTAGGAATGTTAGGTGATTTCTGCCCTTTATGGATTAAAACCAGACTCTGCATCAACTGTGTAATTTTCCATGGGAGTTTTGCCATGGATCCCCCTCCGGCATGCCACAGTCCAGGTGTTAGTCCCCTTGAAACAACTTTTCCATCACTTTTGTGGCCAGAAAGAGTCCCTGTGAGTTTTAAAATTTGCCTGCCCATTGAAGTCTATGGTGGTTCGCCCGGTTTGCGAACGTTTGCGGCAGTTCGCGTTCGCCGTTCGCGAACCGAAAATTTTGTGTTTGCGACATCACTACACTTGAATAACCAAAACCACTGCACTTCTTGTGTTGGCTGTGGTGCTAGGATGTAGTCTTTGAAAGTTTTATTTAAAAATCCTGTGATTTCCTGTTGTGTACTGAATACCTGCATATCTCGTAAATGAAGGAAACTAAATAGACCCAAATGCGCACAACTGGGGTACGCTAACAGAAGAAACAGAGATAGACGTGGCTGGACTTAACATACACAATAAGAAAAAAAATGGGAAAAAGTGTGGTCAGTATACAATCCAAGGTCAGGATAACAGATATGATGGATATACGGGTAATCTGGGGTACTAGACAGGTCAGAATCACAGATTACAGTCAGGGATGCAAAGGTACTCAAAATCCAGTAATCTAACCATTGTCAAACCAGAACACACACAGAGGGGAAAAAGGAACGCACTAATTGGGAACTACAAGAGAAACCATGATAGGGCCCTGAAACAGGTTTAAATAGGATTAGGTAGGTTTTGATTGGTTCACGTCACCCCTGCAACCCCCAAAATGCCTGGGTGAGGCAACCAGTTGTGAACCTGAAGTGATGTTGCTAAGGACATTTAAGGATGTGCCCCTAGAGCAGGAAGCATTCTTACTGCTCTATGGAAGTGGGCCGTGTGTTGGATCTGTAAGATTGACTCGAGCTGCCCAAGTGGAGTTCTGGACCGGCACACCGATCAATACAATGGGACCATAAACATGAAAACATTTCTCTTGAAATTTAGTACCAATCACTCCATAGAGAGCCAATATGCTGTAGGGTGCCACAACTTCTAATGTATCAGATGAGATCTTTTGGTTCTACTCAGCCATCTTGCCACGATTCCCAACCTTCCTGGGGGAAGAAAACCATGTTCGTACATTGAGATTGGAAGGTCTCGTTGTCCTAAATATGGCGACATAAAGTTACAGCAACTATACTCAGCAATAAATAAATCATTTGCAATACCATACCATATATAACATATATTACTATATATATTACTGTATATATTACCATATCCTAGGTTGGGTAGATGTCATGGTAGAAGCTCAGTTGTGTCATTTATTAACAATGTTACCGTACAAATTCCCTACATTCCTTGCCCCTTACATACTGGGTAAATACATAGTAATACACTACGTGCAGGGCACACACACCTTATGCCATACATTTTAGTAATCTGTGCTCTCTTATCATCATTCAATGTATTGATAATTAGTTTCAAACACAATTTAAAACTGGTAAACCATTAATACGTCTTTTTTTTACACAAATTGTGTACAACAAGTCAATGAAAGGTCTTATCCAGGTGTATAAAGGTAATTTAGTTTAATATTGGTTCTGGCCTAATGCATTACAATGTATAGAATGTTGTGAAAGGTTAATCACTAATGGGTTTATGTGAGGCATTGATTTTGGTGAGATCGTGGTTATGATTTTGATACTCAAAACAGACCAAATCATGTTATCTATCTCCCACAAACAACACAAATAACAGGTCATCAATAAAACCACAAGAGGAAGCCACACGAGAAACCTCAAATGCTAGCAGCTGATCAAAAAATGGTTTCATTAAAAATGCAAAATAGCAAATAAATAATAAAAAATCAAACAATTATGTACATTAAGCTAGGAATAAAAAGCTGGAATTAAAATATATGGTCTTGAATTCTTCATGCAAGAGAGGTTATTTATTTAGTTTGATTCACTAGTTTTCCATATGCAGAAGATGCAGACAAAATTAAAAAATATATATATATAAAAGATATTCCAGAAGTTCTAGTGCTCTTTGGACAATGTCAAGAGAGAAAAGAATGTGTTTTCTTCTAAACCAGCACAATTTAGTTTTACATAGTTTTAGGTTGAAAAAAAGTCCATCAAGTCTATCAAGTGTAGCCTTGAAGCTTAGAGAATCCGATTTCTCCATGGATCAACAATTTGTTTACATACATATTAATTATATCCTTGAATATTCTGTTTATGCAAAACAGCACCCAAGCCTTGTTTTACATTTTCTATAGAATCTAATAAGACAGAGAATTCCACAAATCTTTGTTGTTCTTACTGTAAAGAACCCTTTACTCTGCCGTAAGTGAAAACACCTTTCTTCGGCGGCGGAGCTTGAACATCAGCCTGAACGGACGCCATGCTTGCAAGCTCCTCTGAACAAACTCAAACAATCTTAAATAAAACAAAACCAAAAGCCCAGACAGACCCCAAAAGCCGCCAGCCACATCCCTCAACACTCCCCGAGACGATTGATGCCTTTTTTTAAAACCAAAGGACCAGCCCGGACGAAGACGGAAAACCGGGGCCTACCCCACGCTATCTCTGCCTAGCCTGGAAGCGCTCCTTCTACAGCGGGTAACCGACAACCCTCGCCAGGCACCATCCGAGGCCCTACCAGCCATGGGCCGCTGCTCGCAGAAGACGGCAGCAGTGGAGCACAGAGGTATCGGGACGATGTTCCAGAGACCCGTGCAGTCCCAATCCGCACTGCGGAGGCCATGCGGCCCGACGCCAGCACCAGGCCTAATGTCCACACTCACCCAAATGAGCAAACAGGGGCCACAAGGCCGATGGATACTCAACTGCAACCACCCGAAGCTCCCTCCGACTCCACACCAACGACCAGACAAGATTTAAAGGTCCTGTTGGCAGACTTTCATAAAATACTTGCTGCAGAACTAGCTCCAATTAAAACCGACATGAAGGCCATCACAGACCGAGTACAGGCATCCAAATGCATGAACTCCAGTCCTCGGTCCAACAAATCTGGTCTCATCAAAGAGCCATCTCCACGCAAATCACAGCAATGGAAGACCGCCACCGCCGCACCAATATAAAGATAAGGGGCATCCCAATGGCAGTCACAGCGGACGAGCTCCCTCACTATGTCAGGCGGTTGCTGACCTCCCTCCTGTCCCATGCGGTGGCCAAAAAACTGGCTATAGAGGACATCTACCGCCTACCAGGGCCCAAGGGGACAGTGACAACAGTACTGAGAGATGTCATACTCAGGTGCACCACAACACACGATAAAATACTCATAATGTCAGCACTCAAGGGCAAAACCCCCCTACAATTCGAAGACACCTCCCTGACGTTTTACCAGGATCTCACTAAAGCAACCCTCTTATGGCGTAAAACGTTTCAACCAGTGACCAGCCAGCTTATATCAGCTAACATAAGCTATAGATGGGGAGCGAACGGGTCTCTGACAGTGACCAGAAATGGTAATGTACACACGCTCACCTCCATGGACGACACCTCCCAGTTCCTGGCGGCCCTGGACCTGGCACACTTACCGGACGCTGCAAGACCGAGAGCCGCAACAGCTTGGGACCCGGTACACGCAACGCTCTTCGTCCCGAGATCGGTGACCGCGGGGACGGCAGAACCAGGATCAAGCCCCAGTGATAACCCGATATGAGACAACTGCTCAGCCGGGGGTCCGCTAGCCATGCCTGCCGGACTCTAAGTTCGCCCTGCGACTGTCTGATCAGGACTTCATGAAGCATACCCCCATGTTCTCCCAGTTTCTCCCTTCCTCCCCCATAACCTATACCTGAGATTCTGCAATTTTCTAACCACACAAACAATAGGGCAATGCAAGCACTCCAGCATGACATTCAAGGTAGGGGACACAGCCACAGCTCCATCACCCGTAACGGAGATTGCCATCTCCCCCCACACTTAGAGACCCCCCCCCAAACTTAGAGACAACCTCTACACCTATCACACCCCCGCTGCTCCCATGGTCAGGAGCCACTACGAGCAACACAAGGCTTGGAGTGGGACACCCCTCGACCTCCCGAACCCAACACCGCACAGGGTGGGACACACGCAAACATAACCCACATGCCATGTACCTTGACGCGGCTACACAACATACTACAACATAAGCCCAGAGGCTGCACGCTCCAACCCCAGATCCCTAAGTTGGCAACCACAGCACACCGACCCTCACCCACGGATCAGCTAGGACACACTATACCTGAACACCCCAGAAAGAAGGGGCGACACACTAGCGACCAAGGCCGACACAAAAAAGTTTTATTAAAAATAAGTGCAAGAATACACTGCGATCCTGCATACACACTAATTGCTTCAGATCTAATCTTTAACGAATGATGTAATGATTATGCTTTGCACTGGAAAAATAAAGAATAAAAAAAATAAAAATAAATAAAAAACACCTTTCTTCCACCCCAACAGAGGGCTTGTGGAAAGATTAATAGATAAAGTGATAAATACATTATTTGCAAAGCAATAGAAAAAAAAATCATTACACTCATTGAGGGAGATTAAATTTAAAATGTTCTGTCCTAAAAAGTTTCCATGGTAACCGTCTCACTTTTAGTACTTTGCACCACTTTTTAGAACAGAGCACTTTGATACATTGCCCCATACGTATTAACACAAGCCTGTCTAGGGAAATAGGATAAAGATTTTATTTTTTTACATGCATTTTTTGTCTTATTTGGTTTTAGTGCTCTTTTTAAAGCAAAACTCTTCTTCCTTATGGCTGACATTTGGTACCTAGTCACTGGTACAAAGTACAGTAGGAAAGCACGGGGATGCTGCCACAGTACTATATTTTTAAAGGAAATAGAATTTTCACACCATCCTCCCTGATGTGACTTGCTTTGTCTTCCAGGCACATACTGCACTCAGTTCCCTTCCCATTTGTGAGAACCTTTGACTTGGAACTGCTGGGAAGGTCATAGGAAACATCTTGTACTGATACTCAACAATCTATATATCATATATAACCATACCTCCCAGCTCGGAGGTAAAGGGTGAGGGCCAGTGACACAACTGCATTGCTGGCTCTGCCCCTAATGGGGTAGACACACCCGGAAAGTGTGTGAGTCCCCCAAGTTAATGTCAGGTCAACCTGATGTGAATTTACACCAGTCTGCCAGTTCATCACACAGGCCGGCCCAGCAGGGCTGACCCTGCATGGAGCACAGTTTCATTACTAACTGCAGGGTCCTAGTGCGCAAATCATAGCGCGAGCATGTCTTATGAAGCTCTCGTGCTATGAATGTTGGGGACAGTTCCTTGGACACCAGGGAACAAAGGCGGGACAGTTGGGGCAGTTCCCAAAAATCTGGATCGTCCTGACGACTTTGTGAAGGTTTTGAGGCATGTATACCATTCACATACCACATGTATTTTATATGTTACTATCTTTGTGCTTGGGTCAAAGTTACATAGTTACATAGTTACATAGTTACATAGCTGAAAAGAGACTTGCGTCCATCAAATTCAGCCTTCCTCACATTTGTTTTTTGCTGTTGATCCAAAAGAAGGCAAAAAACACAGTTTGAAGCAGAATTTTGCAACAAGCTAGGGAAAAAATCCTTATTGACCCTCAGAATGGCAGTCAGATTTATCCTTGGATCAAGCAGTTATTACCCTACATTCAAAGATTAAATCCTTGAATATTCTGTTTTTGCAAGTATGCATCTAGTAACTGTTTGAACATCTGTATGGACTCTGATAAAACCACTTCTTCAGGCAGAGAATTCCACATCCTTATTGTTCTTACAGTAAAAAACCTTTCCTTTGCCTTAGACAAAATCTTCTTTCTTCCAGTCTAAACGATTGACCTCATGTCCTATGTAAAGTCCGGTTTGTGAATAGATTTCCACACAATGGTTTGTATTGGCCCCGAATATATTTGTACAATGTTATCATATCCCCTCTCAGGCAACACTTTTCTAAACTAAATAGGTTTAAATTTGTTAACCTTTCTTGATAGCTGATATGTTCCATTCCTTTTATTAATTTTGTAGCCCGTCTCTGCACAGCGCCACAAATCTTAAAGGCCCCACACAATGAAATGAGAGGACAAATGATCAATTCTCAAGATTCCTCCACTCAACCTATGCAACTGATGATGCAACTGTACCTTCAGGTATGACAGCAGGAAAAATAAATAATTTAAGGGAATAAATACGTTTGTGGCATGAGAGAGTAAAAGAGAATTAATAGGGTCGGAGCAGTTGAGATATATCCATAAAGTGAAGATAGTCATACATAAAGTAGTGAGATAGAATTAAAGAGACTTAAGTGTGGGTGAGAGACAGCAAGTGCACAGATACGGGTAGGACTAGGACATCAAGGTATGAGCACATCTGGCTGCAGAAAATGTCTTTCTAGGGTCAAACATTGGGCTATACTCACAGTCTTAACCTGTTTACATGTTACAGGAGTGTCTAGATGTATTCAGATCTAACTCCTATGAACAAAATTGAATCAGATTGTCCCATGTATGTAATTAAATTGGACACAGGCCTGTTTTATGTAATATTTATAGGCCCACGTATGTGTGCAGTGTATGCATCATATACCATGTCTTATCTACTGATCAGGATATATTGTCCAAACAATTTAAATGATCTGAAATGCATTATGTATCAATTTCATCATGTCGGTAGTCTGATCTTAGCAGACTCACATTAAAATTGATAGAACCAACTTTTTAAATACATTTTCATCCGATATCCCCACTGGCATTTAATGGTATGTACGCTATTCCTTTCTCCTTTTAAGAGAAGTCTAATGTAGGATATTAATCTGATATACTAAACTGCTGACTTACATTCCTACATCTTTTAAATACTCTATACTAATGCACACAGACCTCTCCTAGTTGTGTTAGAGAATGTAGCTTAATGTGAATTCTATATTGTCTCCGAATAGCACACTTTGAAATAAATGGGGCTACAGTGGGGTCATATTGTGCTTACATTTCTTAATAGATGTCGCTTTAACAATATCATTTACTGTTATAGTAGATAATATGATTATAGCTTACAAATAGTTTTCTTTTTTTTTTTTATCTATGTATACTAGACTTCTAATGTGATAGTGCTTTCATCTCAAATTAACACATGGATGCCCTAGTTAGATAAGATACTAATATTTTTTTTTTGAGAATTAGCGCAGATGTTTACAAAATTACACTATCCTTAATTTTGTATTTTAATACACATAAAGCAATAATAAATGTAGTACTGAAAAAAAAGAAAGAAACAATAATAAAGAATAATATAGAAAGTATTGTGCATAAACTGATCTGTTGGATAAGCAAGATGAATTAATTGTAGCAATCCAGGGATATATTGGAAAAATAACACTGGTTAATACGTCTCACTAAACCATTGTGAATGGAGCATAACTAAGGGGTTTGTCTCCCATGTCTATATATACAATATACATCAAAAAGTAGTCAATACCTTGTATAAAACAGCTCTTTGCATAGTCCTTCTACAAAGTAGAAAATGCAACCTCATTGTCCCTCTGTAACAGAAAGCTAATTCATTATTTAAAAAAGATAGTGTCAACAGGATTTTCTTCTGGCCTTTTTCTGCATCGGCAAATATGAACTTGATTGTTTTCGGGCCAGATTAACATAGGGCCTGTTGGAGCTGACACACCAGGCCCAAACATTACTATAGGTCCAAGGTTCCTGATTATTATTGTGATCTGCTGCTGCCTTAAATGCTGGGTAGTCTTAGCATGTGGCCATGGGGACACTGATTATTATCAGCATTTCTACAGGCACCAACATATTCCGTAGTGCTTTACAATTAGAATGGGGATAGCTGACAACAAGTAACTGTCATAATGAATATAACAGAGAAAAGAGGTGAAAGAGGTGAAGAAAGCCCAATATCTTCCTTGGCCAGGCCGAGCATCATGGGAAACACAGTCCTTAAAACCTAAAGTTCCAGAGGTGTCATTGGCGCTGTGTATGTAGTAATCTGTGTGAATGGAATCCCTGTGACTCATAGGATGGCCTCGCTCTTCTGGCCTATAGTTTTGATTCCCTATGCCCCATGTTCCATAGGATAGATTCCCTGTGCTCTCTGATCCAACACATAGGATGGCCTCCCTGTTCTGATATATTAGGTTGGATTCCCTCTGTCCCATGTTCCGTAGGATGGATTCACTGTGTTCTCTGACCCATAGGCTAGACTCCCTGTGCCCCATGTTCCATAGGAGAGATTTACTGTGTCCTCTGATCCATAGGAAAAATGCACTGTGTCCTCTGATCCATAGGATGGATTCATGGTGTCCTCTGATCCAAAGAAGGGATTTCCTGTGTCCTCTGATCCATAGGATGGATTTACGGTGTCCTTTGATCCATAGAATGGATTTCCTGTGTCCTCTGATCTATAGGATGGATTCACTGTGTCCTCTGATCCATAGGATGGATTCACTGTGTCCTCTGATCCATAGGATGGATTCACGGTGTCCTCTAATCCATAGAATGGATTTCCTGTGTCCTCTGATCTATAGGATGGATTCACTGTGTCCTCTGATCCAAAGGATTGATTCATGGTGTCCTCTGATCTATAGGATGGATTCACGGTGTCCTCTGATCCATAGAATGGATTTCCTGTGTCCTCTGATCTATAGGTTAGATTCCAGGTGTCCCATGTTCCATAGGATGGATCCCCTGTGCCCTCTAATGCACATGATGGATTCACAGGGTCCTCTGACCAATAGGATTGATTCCATGTGCCCTCTGATCTATAGGATGGATTCACGGTGTCCTCTGATCCATAGAATGGATTTCCTGTGTCCTCTGATCTATAGGTTAGATTCCAGGTGTCCCATGTTCCATAGGATGGATCCCCTGTGCCCTCTAATGCACAGGATGGATTCACAGGGTCCTCTGACCAATAGGATGGATTCCATGTGCCCTCTGATCCATAGGCCAGGCTGAGAACCCTAGTACCTCTGCTTTCCCAGCAAATGTCTCTCTTGCTCCGTTGGCTTATGATAATGCACTTGATATGTTTGATTTCTTAGTTTATAAATGCACATAGGGATGGCTTTATTTATAGCTGCAAAGTCTTGTAAAATAAGGTTAGGTATATTAGACCAGGAACACAATTTCAAATTTTGTATTTAGCCTGAGTTTAATTTTCAGCCCAAGACCCATACGGTGTCTACTCCAGCATTAATCATCTTGTGTCTTTTTTTCTAACTTATTAAGAATATAACTCTGCAGTTAAAAGGATAGTTGAAAGCATATGTAGAATGGATTGCAGACCTGCTTGAACAAACCTAGGAAAAGGGCAATTTCTTTTGCAATTTAATAGATTACTAACCTAGAACCATTTAATCCTGTGACGGTCTAAATTACACTTTACTTCCCCTGGAGAGTATCTTAGTTCACAGTGATTGATATATTTTCTCAATTACATTGCGGTTAAGATATTGTTCAAGGTCATCCTATAATGTACACTTAGAAATACCCCATACAACAGAATTGTTCTTTTTCCTAGTTCATTTCTTTATGTCTACTTTCCTACTCAAACCTTCCATTCACTGGTCATTTTGTACAATGTGTTTGTTCCCAGATATAATATCTACCAGCCCTGAATGAAAGTAACTGGGCAAGTATTCTTTAGAACAATAGGTAACTATAACAGTGTTAATATCTTGGGACCTGGATCGTTGTCTCTTAATTAGACACTTACAAAGGTACAGCTCAACCTTCTCTGCCAAACATAATTGTTATAAATAATAGAATTAACAATGTTATCTTATTTAAAGGGTTACTTCAACCTCAGTGACCACTTCTGCCCTTAGAAGTGGTTATGGTGGTAGGGAATTTTATGTGCACTGAGTTTAATTTTCATCCCAAGACCCATACAGTGTCTAATTCAGCATTAATCATCTTGTGTCTTTTTTCTAACTTATTAAGATGATAACTCTGCAGCTATGAAAGGATAGCTGCTTAATTTTCAAATGTTTCTAGCCTAAGTTTTTATTTAGCCTGACCTTAAAATGCTACACATACAGAGATATCTGCACATTTATGCCATGGGCTAGTTACACCCCCAGCACAGATGGTCTTTCTGAGCAAGAATTACATATGTTGTTAGCATGCAAAGTGCTGGCGACAAATATAAAAAAAAAATCCTCTACACTCCCAGGCAGCACTGTAAGTCCACCTGCAAGGGGAAGCTTGCATGACCCATGCTTCCTTTAATGTCCCAGCCCTCCACACCTCACTGCATTGACTATAATTCAAAGCCCTCCCTCTTCAACTCAGAGAGAACGCGCATGCGTTCTGAGCCAGTCAGATCTGAGCGTTCTGAGCCAGTCAGATCAATCCAAACAAATGCTTCTCTAGGAGACGTATTTGTTTGGACCTCAGAGAGGCAAGGAGTGACAATGGACGGGTGTGGAGACCAGTGAGAAGAGATTTGCCTGAAGTTGGATTAAGTTTAAAACTATTTTAATGGGGTATTCACTTGCAATAAGGGGTGGGAGGGCCACTAAGTTACTAGTGCCTAATAGGTTTGGAATAATCCTTTAATTTTTCAATGTCCAATCCTGGCAAAGAAACAATTATTTTACCAATGTAACATTTTCATAATTTATATAATGGTCTCCTTAATTCTAGCCTGTAGTCACGTGACACAGGCAAGATCGAAGTGAATGGTCAAAAGGAGAATTAGTTTTACTTTACTTAAGCGTATTTAAATATAATAAGATCATAGAATACTTACCTATATAATGTTGCTGCTATTGTCTGGCATTTAGGATTGTGTGACACCATGGACTAGCCGGTCTCTTCTGTGGTCAGTATACTCCTTGATTGTCTTACATATATTACTTATTATATATTTTTGCAATAGACAGTCCATTGTTCTAAAGGTCATTGCACACAATTGTAAAACAAAATAGTTGAATTTTTATAAAATACTATAGATTATTTACCAAATTGTGTATTTAATCCCAAATAAAGAAAAGCTGAAGTGGTAGTTTATGAAAAAAGTGTAATAAAATTGAAAGAAGAAAAAACATATAAAAGATAAAAAAAGCAAACATTGTTTCTTAAATTATTTTCACTTATAGACCTGTTTTATTGGTAGCTGAATCTTTTTTAATCCAGTGAATTGTGCATCATTGCGGATTAAAAGTGTATAAACATATAAATGTATAAAGGTAAGCAATTATTTGAAAAAAACTACAAATGTAACACTTTGTACAATGCAGTCTGAGGCTTTGCAACGTTCGTGTTTGTCTCTGCTTAATATTCATGTCACTTAATAGATCTCTCTATTTGTGGCTAGAAAATGAAGATATGACTATGCAACGCAAAGGCCAAACCTAGGGTTGTAACCTAATGCAGAAGCCCTTGAGATGTTTTAACCTGAATTGTCACTGACTCCGGATTCAAAGAGCAAATCTTGTGTTTCCAGCCTACAAGACGACAGCATAAATCTCTATCATCCCCAAATTAGACTTGATTGATAGAAGACTTGTAATAAAATGTCATATCTTATAGATGTGGAAGGGCCGTTGTGCCCGGTGATAAAGTGATATTGGGCAACTCTGACAAACATGCATCATAGAAGTATTATTGACCGAGGTAGATGGTATTGATTGAGCTGCCAACCTTATCATATTACACAATTAAGATATTAGATTTGCATTTTTAATTCATTTAGAAGGAATTGGTTTGAGACAATTATGGAAGACATATACTAAGATGGATCCAGCTATTATATAAAAAAAAAAAAAAAAGAATGGGATTGGAAGCTTTTAAGACGATGTCATTGTTGGAGGAAAAAAAAAGTTTTAGAAAACCATGACAAGGGAACAATGGAAATGTAAAACCGCTGCGGTCTAAATGGTTTTAGCAGGGGGAAGCCTCTCTCGGAGGAGACCAGGAAGGGGCATTGGTTGACCCTTGCAACTGTCTCTGGACTTGAACCTGATTATAGCAAATACTTCACCCAACTACAGGGTCACAGAGGTGACTAGAAGACAGGCAAGGAAATCTGCAAGCACAAGGATGGCCTATGGTAAGATGAAATGACCATCCATCAACACTAACCACTCAATGGAGCAAATTAATTGTTTGGCAATGCATTGGAATAAATAGAATAGAATGAGCAAAATGAGACTTGACAAACTAACTACACATGACTATATATTTGTATTATTTAATTTAAAGTGGCCCTGTCAAGTTTTGATTTTTTTTACTTTTGTTTTTTTTTCTTTCCCTATGATCCCTGTATCGCAATGATTACACTCCTCTGCTTGCCCCTTACCGTTATTTATATTTATTTAATTTTCATCCTAGTTCTGGATCTCGATATCTGGGCGCATCCGTATTGTTCTGCTCTGCCCATTATGTGCTTCACCCATTGTCAAGTTTTACGAACAGCTCACATATTAAAATACATTTTTAAATGTTATAAGGCTACTTAAAATCGCCTATCTCAGCTAAATAAAAATATGGGGATTATGTTCCACCATACGGATATATTGTGTTAAGCCCACCACTACTTCACAGTACCCCAATATCGGTGGGTCCTTCGTTAAATAACTGAATTCCCATATTTGTTTGCTGAGAAGATAGGTGATTTTAAGTAGCTTTGTTTAATTTAAATTGTATTTTTATGTACGCTGTTCATTTATCTGTATTATGTATACATTTTGACTGCACTATTCTTGGAAAATGCATGTTCTAGGTGTGCCCCTAATTTATTTTTGTCTTTACCATTGTCAAGTTTTGCGAACCTGTCCCTACATTTCTCTATTTATTTATGAAGCACTCAGAAAATTAAAATAAAACCAGATTCAGACACAGGGAACTATGTAGACGCAGATTAGAGAATGTTTATTTTTGGTGATAGAGACACTTTAAAATAGATACCAACTCAGCTCTTCACCTTGTCCAATTATTCCTCCTTACTAGACTTTTACATGGCAGAATTTCACAAATGGAATCACGAATGAAAATGAACATGGCTCAGCCATCGCGTATATCGTTTGGTTTGTGGTTCGGCTACATTTCAGCTCCGAGTTCGGGAATTTGTCCAGTCACCCAATCAACGTAAATCCTGACGAATTGCAGTTAGGATCAAAATTAATCTTTACGTTTTCTTAAATCTCTTAAAGGCACACCTTATTGTATTTGTTCAGGTGAGTATTATCATTCCATTCATCCTTTTTGCAGTAAACATGGTCTTTTCAGAGAAAATTCAGTGTTTACATTACAGCCTAGTGATACCTCCACTGGCCACTCCTCAGATGGCCACTAGATGTGCTTCCTGGGACAGTATTCAGCATTCAGTATCTCCTCCCTCTGCATGGAGACACTGAACTTTCCTAATAGACATGCATTGATTCAATAATATATATGAGGAGATGCTGATTGGCTAGTGCTAGTGTGCTTGGCTCTGCCCCGGATCTGCCTCCTTGATAGTCTCAGCCAATCCTATGGAAAAGCATTGTGATTGGCTCAGAACAACACTTCTGATTATGCCAGCCAAGCAGGGAGATTAGTGGCAAAGCCAGCAGCTGCAGACTTGTACAAAAGTAAGATGTTACTATATTTAGGGGGAAGAGGGGGGCTAGATGGTGGTTTTAACACTATATGGTCAGGAATACATGTTTGTGTTCCTGACCCTATATAGTGTTCTTTTAAACTTGTTGTTACATTTCAAAATTTAGTTCAAGATGAAAAAGAAAAATCACCAGATTTTTTTGTCTAATTTTCCTACTTTCACCTAACTTTTGCAATGCACTTTTCCACTTACAACCCTATTTGCAAGGTCCCTCGTTACATAAATGTAACCAACACAGCATAGTTTATTTCATTTAAATACTGGGAACATTGCTATAAGCAGAGTTAATTTCTTTTCCTTTTTTTTTTTTTTAAACTTAGATCTAATTGCTGTAAAAAAGGCTGATAGCTCATTAACAAGAAGTGCTTGTGAGATGCGTACCAGACTCTATAACATTACTTTCCATGCCACAACAGGTCACCGCAAATGTGTACAGTACATTGGATTTAGATGATCGCTATCTTCTAATGGGTGACAATAAAAACACTTTAATAGGAAACACTCTAGAACAGAGCAAAGAAAACAGATTCCCCTTCTTTATCTTCATTGAATGTTAATTTACTAGCAATTACAGTGTGTTTACAATACACTTAGAATCTCATTCATTTACACTGCAGGAAGAAGAAGTACCTTTTATGGCTTCTTTTATTCAATTATTGATGCTCCAAACCATGAGTCCTGCATTTCCTGCTTTTACGGCATTGCTAATTGCCGGCTGTGAGTCAGGTGTGTGCGCGTTGGTAGCTGACCCCACATATCAGTGAATCTAATGGCTTGCCGGGTATTTTTGGGTACAGTGTCTCCGTTATAACTGCCTCGTGGTGTTTTTACAGAACTGACATTGCATTACTGCTGCCATTAATATTATACCGCATTGCATTTCAGGAATCCTTCGCATTTGTTTTAATGTACCGCATGTTTATTTATTTATTTCCAAAGAATGTGGGCGATGCACAGAGATCTTGTTACATTAGTTCTTTAACCTCCATCAGTGCCAGAGAGGCATAGAACACCAGGTGGTTTATTTACTAAAATGGAAGGGGGGGGGGGGGTAATGAACTAGCTGTGCTATTCAATAAATGCAACTTAATTGCTCTGTGTGGGTTTTCTGACACACATGACCCACTATTTATATTTTATATTCTACAGTAGTGGTGCCATATAGTCTCCTTTTTTGTATAACCCCCTGCTCCCTTCTTGGTGTACTATTTGCACATGCTGGGAATCCATCATAACACAGCTCCCTCCCCCAATTCCCTATGGCATTTCATACTAATCTCGCGATACCTTTTCCACCTTGACCCAGGGTAACCAACTTTCCTTCTCTTATTTTTAGATTTTTATTTGCCTCATTCTTTTCCTCACTGTCCATCCTCTAATAATTGCTTTCTTAAACATCCTATACCTTGTATTATTCCACATTAAAAACCCTCTTGGGCAGAGAAGAAACGTGACAACCCAAAAAACATAGCTTTGAGAGAAGGGCAAGCCGGAACTAAAGAAGATATTCTGTCAATCCAGGAGAGACATTTTATTAAAGGGACACTATAGGCACCCATACCACTTCATCTCACTGAAGTGGTCTGGGTATAATGCCCTTGGCCCCCTTAGCCTTGCAATGTAAAACATTAAAATTTTAGAGATACTGCAATGTTTACATTACGGAAGGCCCGGACTGGCCATTGGGCACACAGTGCAAATGTCCGGTGGGCCGCGATGGCCATGGGCCGAGGTCGGCAGGGGAGATCACAGGATCCCCCCTGTCGGCCCATGCAGAGCTGGCACTATCCGAGCGCCATCCCTGCTGTGTGCCTTCATGGGACAGTGGGGAGATCAAGTACGGCCCTGCATTGCGGTGCTAAGACTTCCTCTAATGCAGGGCTCGAGTCCTGCAGGAACATGTGGGAACGGCAGAGCTCGGGGGAGAGGGTCTGGGAACCGGGAGACATAGAGACATGAACCAGCACCCGGACTGTGAGCAGGGGGAGGAACTCTGAGCCTGGCTACCATGTACTATGAGGTACTATGAGGTGGGGGACTTCCAAATGGAGAACACAGGTAAGTGCCCCTGTGGGGTATCAGTTTAGTAACGGGCATGGAGGAGAGGGGGTGGGGGGGGCAGGGGTAAGAAAGTAACTAGTCAATGTAAAGACTAACCTTGTATATGGGGAGGGGGGCTGTGGGCTGATATGGGGGTATTCCAAGAAAGGGGAAGTGACAAGGGTTTCATAAGGTTGAGAGTCTAAAGACTGAGCTGGGCACATGAGCTGACAATTATCCAATTATAGGGTATTAGTGGGGAGTTGGTCAAGTGCCCCATTGTAGGTAATTGATAAAGAACTGGTAAACTGCTTCACTATAGGAACTAGACAAGTAACCTCACTATAGAATATTAATAAATAAAGAATTAGTATTTGGACAAATGCCTTACTATAGGGTATTAATGAGGACCTAATGATAGATATTAAATGTCCCACTGTAGGGTAATAATTATTAGCCGGAAAAGTTCCTCACTATAAGTCATTAATAAGGACCTAGTGAAGTGTATCAATGAGCAGTTGGTAAGTGCCCGTTGTTTGGGGCAGTGCTGGACAATGTAGTCCGTTCTGAGTTATCAGCATTGGAGATGTACATTCATAAGGGACCAGCTGCTAAATGCCCCTCGATTATATTATATGTATTATAGCTATAGCAATATCATGTGCCCTGCATTCTCTGTATTAATCAGGGCACCCCTTGGAAATACTGGCAATTGGAGTATCAATGTGTAGTAGGGTAGGGGCAGCAATGGATGAGGTTGTTCAAACTGTAAAAAAACATGTTAGAGATTTTATAGTGCAGGACACTCTAGTGTTAAAAATACATCTTTGTATTCCTAACACAAAAGTGTTCCTTTTATTGACTCTCATCGGGTCTTTTGATCACCATTACCTAGCTCTCCCAAACGTGGGTCTTGATTTAATAGGCTTTCCAAATGATTCAGTACTGTAAGAAAAGTTTCCAAGAGATTTATCAAAAGAAGTCACCAATAAAGTCTACGGGACTTTTTGTAGATAAATCATTTAGAAACTTTTCCAACAATCCTTGCTCTGATCCGAAAAGCATATTGGCATTACTGGCTCTATTAGAATAATACAACTTACTTTATGTTATCTTTTGATCAAGTAATCCAGACTCCTACTTCTGATGATGTAATACCATGATGTATTGCAATGATAAACTATTTGATTAAATTGTCTCACAATCCATGCTCACACATAATAGGCATATGGACTATAATTTCTTCTTACAACCTCACTGTCAGGATCGGGTCAGGGATCCAACACGCAGAGTACAAAGAGTAGCTGATACGTATACCGGTCCTTAGAATGGCCGGACTAACGTAGAACTACAATAGAATGGTCAGAGACAAGCCGAGGTCGAGGATAACAGAAGACAGGTAAGCGAGAGACAAGCCGGGTCAAGGAATACAGAAAGGCAGGAGAGTAAATAACAAAGCCGGGTCAGAACCAAAAGACAAGAGAATCACAAAGCACTGTGTGACTAGGAGGACTAGAACCACGACAGGGCAATGAGTGAATGAGAGAACCCCCGTTAAGTATCCTGGCTAGGGAGAGGAGACACGCCTCCGGCGAGTCCTGATTCGTCTCCCGAGATTTGAGTGGCAGGATGTTTCGGGTTAGCGTCATGACGTCTACCTCCGGTCCTTCTGTTATAAAAGGAAGTGACTCCCTCGCGGCCGGCGTTAGCAAGGTCGAGTGAACCGCGGGAGACCGAGGAGACATGGCGTCCGGACGGATAACCTTCTAAGTCTCTACCTCTCTCAACGGTAGAGACTCCAGGTACCCTGACAGTACCCCCCCCCTCAGATACGCCCACCGGGCGGAAGGAGCCGGGGCGAGATGGAAAGCGGGCGTGAAATGCCCTGCGAAGACGAGGAGCATGAACATCCTCTTGTGGTACCCAACTCCTCTCCTCAGGACCATATCCCCTCCAGTCAACTAAATATTGTACTCGTCCCCGGGAGACACGAGAATCAATAATGGAGTTAACCTCATACTCCTCCTGACCCTCCACCTGAACAGGGCGCGGAGGGGCGATTGTGGAGGAGAATCTGTTACAGATTAGAGGTTTCAACAATGACACGTGAAAGGAGTTCGGGATGCGTAAAGTAGCTGGAAGAGCTAGACGATATGCCACTGGGTTAATTCGAGTCAAGATCCTGTAAGGACCAATATAACGAGGAGCGAACTTCATGGAAGGAACTTTAAGACGAATATTCCTAGTGCTCAACCACACTCTATCGCCTGGAACAAAATTCGGAGCCGCCCTTCTACGTTTGTCAGCATGTTTCTTTACCAGTACAGAATTGTGTAGAAGAATCTGTCGAGTCTGATCCCACAACTTCCTCAAGTTGGCCACATGGACATCAACCGACGGTACTCCTTGGGAAGGAGAAACCGGGGGAAGAATAGATGGATGAAAGCCATAGTTCATGAAGAAGGGACTTGAATGCGTGGAGTCACAAACAAGATTGTTGTGCGCAAACTCTGCCCAAGGAATCAAACCGACCCAATCGTCCTGGTGTTCGGAAACAAAACAACGTAAGTATTGCTCAATCTTCTGGTTAGTTCGTTCAGCAGCTCCGTTAGACTGAGGGTGATAGGCGGACGAAAAATTCAATTTGATGCCTAATTGAGAACAGAACGACCTCCAAAAACGTGAAACAAATTGGGAGCCTCTATCAGAAGTGATCTCAGAAGGAATCCCATGTAAACGAAAAATCTCTTTAGCAAAGACCTCTGCCAATTCAGGAGAAGTCGGGAGTTTAGGCAAAGGTACGAAATGTGCCATCTTGGTAAACCTATCGACTACGGTAAGAATAACAGTGTGTTTTTTAGAAACCGGCAGATCCACAATAAAGTCCATAGCCACACAGGACCAAGGTTTGTCAGGAATCTCCAGCGGTTGTAGAAGGCCACAAGGAAGCGAATGCGGTAGTTTGGTTTTAGTACAGACCACACAAACCCCGATAAAATCCTTAATATCCTTCCGTAACGACGGCCACCAGAAATCCTTGGAGATCAAAGAATACGTCTTGCGGACACCCGGATGACCAGCCACCTTACTCTCGTGAAGACACTGTAAGAGCTCCAATTGAAGTTCAGGGGGAACGAAAAGTCTGGAAACCGGAGTCAGTCTAGGTGCCAGATGCTGCAAGTTCCTAATCTGATCAAGTAGCGGGGAATGAACTTTGAGAGTAGTGTTAGCGATAATGTTACACTTGGGTACTATAGAGGACAAAACCGGCTCAGATACGGCAGCAGGTTCATATTGGCGAGATAAGGCGTCGGCTTTAGAATTCTTAGAACCTGGCCTATATGTGAGTACGTAGTTGAAGTGAGTGAGAAATATGGACCAACGAACCTGTCTAGATGATAGTCGTTTAGCCTCCCCAATATAGGATAAGTTCTTATGATCCGTCAAAATAGTAACAGGATGCAAGGTACCCTCCAATAAATGTCTCCACTCCTTCAAGGCCATTATAACCGCTAGTAGTTCCCTGTCACCAATGTCATATCTGCTTTCAGTACCGGACAATTTTTTGGAAAAGTATCCACAAGGATGTAGTGGTTTATCTACACCCAACCTTTGGGACAGAACAGCACCTATACCTGTCTCAGAAGCGTCTACTTCGAGTAGGAAAGGTAGAGTAGTATCAGGGTGAACTAAAATTGGTGCGGAAGCAAACAGCTCTTTGAGTGTCTCAAAAGCCCGAAGAGCTTCAGTAGACCAATTCTTAGTCTCAGCCCCTTGTTTGGTCATGTTAGTGATGGGAGCAATGATAGAGGAGTATCCCTTAATGAAACGTCTGTAGTAATTAGAGAAACCAATGAATCTCTGGATAGCCTTGAGACCCTGAGGTAAAGGCCAGTCTAGTATGGATTGGAGCTTCTCCGGATCCATTTCAAACCCTTCCCCAGAAATCACATAACCAAGAAATGTAGTTTGGGATTGGTCAAAGCTGCATTTCTCTAGTTTGCAGTATAAGCCATGCTGAAGAAGTTTGTGTAAAACCCTCCTGACTTGCCTGTGGTGAGTCTCAATATCCCTGGAATGTATAAGAATATCATCAAGGTATACAATTACACAGTCATCTTGAAACTCCCTAAGAACCTCATTAATAAGGTCCTGAAATACTGCCGGAGCATTGCAGAGACCAAAAGGCATTACCGTATACTCATAGTGCCCATATCGAGTATTGAATGCAGTTTTCCACTCGTCACCGTCGTGGATTCTCACTAAATTATAAGCACCTCTAAGGTCTAACTTAGTGAAAATTTTAGAACTTTTTAATCGGTCAAAAAGCTCGGTGATCAAGGGAATCGGATAAACATTTCTGATGGTTATCTTGTTAAGGCCTCGGTAGTCAACGCAAGGTCTTAAAGAGCCATCCTTCTTTTTAACAAAAAAAAATCCAGCCCCAGCAGGGGAGGAGGATCTTCTAATGAACCCCTTGTCTAGGTTTTCACGAATATACTCCTCTAGAACTAAGTTCTCATTCGTGGACAAAGGATATACATGACCCCTGGGGGGCATGGTACCAGAAAGTAAATTAATTTTGCAATCAAAAGGCCTATGTGGTGGTAAGGTATCAGCCTTTCTTTTGTCAAATACTGCCTTTAAATCTTGATACAAGGACGGTATCTGTACTTTGGTAGAGTCAGTAGCGTTATTAATTGGGTTGACACTACAAAGAGGTGACACTTTCTTTAAACAACTCTCTTGACAATTCTGGCCCCAAGAAACTATTTCCCCTGATCTCCAATCTATAACGGGGTTATGTTTCTTAAGCCAGGAATATCCCAGGACTATGGGAACAGAAGGGGATGAAATGAGTAGTAGGGATATTTCCTCCTTGTGTAGAATACCAATAGTTAAGTAAAGAGGTGTGGTCTCCCGGGAAATCACAGGCTCAACTAAAGGTCTACCATCAATGGCTTCAACAGCCAAGGGTGTCTTCCTTAACTGGGATGGGATAGTGTGTTTAGTGAGAAACTTTTGGTCGATAAAACTCTCAGCAGCGCCGGAGTCTATCAATGCCATAGTTTCTAAAGTTCCCTTCTCCCAAGTTAACGAGACCGGTAAAAGGAGTCTATGTTCTTTGTAGTTATGAGTAGAGGACAAAATCGAAACACCCAAGGTCTGTCCTCTAGAGAAACTTAGGTGCGAGCGTTTCCCGGACGGCTGGGACAGCTCAAACGTACATGACCTCTGAACCCACAATACATACACAGTCCCTCTCTTCTCCTGTACTGTCTCTCCTCCTCTGAGAGACGAGTAAGGCCTAACTGCATAGGTTCTGAAACCTGTGGATCTTTGGTTTCAGCAACTTGAAATGATGGTACTAGTCTAGAGAAAGATTTAGCGGTTCTATCTCGAGTATTCTGTCTCTCCCTTAGGCGTTCGTCAATACGGGAGACAAAGGAAATTAAGTCCTCCAGATTCTCGGGAAGTTCTCTAGTAGCTACCTCATCAAGTATTACATCAGATAATCCATTTAAGAATACGTCTATATAGGCCTGTTCATTCCATTTTACCTCTGCCGCCAAAGACCTGAACTCTAGTGCATAATCCACAAGGGTTTGATTGTCTTGTCTAAGGCGTAACAGTAATCTGGCTGCATTGGCCTTCCTGCCAGGAGGGTCAAAAGTTCTTTTAAAAGCAGCTACAAAGGAATTATAGTTATAGACTAATGGATTATCATTCTCCCACAACGGATTCGCCCATCTCAGAGCTCTCTCAATGAGTAAGGTAATAATAAATCCCACCTTTGCCCTATCAGTAGGGTATGAACGGGGCTGTAGCTCGAAGTGAATACTGATCTGGTTCAAAAAGCCACGACACCTCTCAGGAGAACCAGCATAACGTACAGGTGGGGTAACTCGGGAAGAAGCACCTACAGTAGCTACCTCTAACCCTGAACCCACAGAAGAAGCAGAAGTGTTACGCCTCTCCTCAGGTGGATTAATAGGGCGAGACAGCAGCGCCTGTAGTGCCAGAGCCATCTGATCCATCCTATGATCCATGGCGTCAAACCTAGGATCAGGAGAACCAAGCTGACAATTTGTACCTGCAGGATCCATGGCCCTGTCGTAATGTCAGGATCGGGTCAGGGATCCAACACGCAGAGTACAAAGAGTAGCTGATACGTATACCGGTCCTTAGAATGGCCGGACTAACGTAGAACTACAATAGAATGGTCAGAGACAAGCCGAGGTCGAGGATAACAGAAGACAGGTAAGCGAGAGACAAGCCGGGTCAAGGAATACAGAAAGGCAGGAGAGTAAATAACAAAGCCGGGTCAGAACCAAAAGACAAGAGAATCACAAAGCACTGTGTGACTAGGAGGACTAGAACCACGACAGGGCAATGAGTGAATGAGAGAACCCCCGTTAAGTATCCTGGCTAGGGAGAGGAGACACGCCTCCGGCGAGTCCTGATTCGTCTCCCGAGATTTGAGTGGCAGGATGTTTCGGGTTAGCGTCATGACGTCTACCTCCGGTCCTTCTGTTATAAAAGGAAGTGACTCCCTCGCGGCCGGCGTTAGCAAGGTCGAGTGAACCGCGGGAGACCGAGGAGACATGGCGTCCGGACGGATAACCTTCTAAGTCTCTACCTCTCTCAACGGTAGAGACTCCAGGTACCCTGACACTCACATCTCATGCTCCTGGATCAAGCATTTTCTTATCTCGCCTACCAACCTTCTCCCTGCTTCAGTCCTCCCACATTTTCACTCAGCTGAATAGTTTGATCATCAGACCACAGAGACTTTTCCATAGACATTCTACTAGTGCATCATCTGCCATTGAAGACATTTCCTCACCACTATTCTTTGATGGGTGTTGTCTAGCAATATTGTATGAAAAGCAAGAGAGAAATTAACAAAGAAACTCTACAAATTAGAATCCTAGCACAAAAACCAACACAATTCTCTCCTCACCTAACAATTAATGGGCCTGCTGGCTAATCCGACACATCTGCTAATCTAAGATACTAAGAGAACTCCAAGGAACAAAAGCAGAAATACTATGAGAAGGCATGTAGATGACACTCAAATCACTCCTTCTTTCTCACCTCCAATAAGTATTTAAAGGGACACTCCGGGCACCAATACAACTTGAATGCTTTTGAAGTTTTGGCCTCATTAATATGCTGTATATTTTTGCAATCTCAAATCTTTATAGTTCTTGCATGTAATATATTTTTTTAAGAATACTGCACCATAATCCTGCCTATTTAGCAACGCCCCCTCACTCCAGAAAAATACTTATATTTTTTGCTTATTTTTGCTTATCAAATGTATGTACACAGCTTAGACACTGACAGTGCTGAAAGATCTGAACAAAAAAACAACCTGCATTAGGACAGGTATTGTTGCCATCCGCCCGGTATTTGATGCCACCTGGCCGGTGCCGGTAATTGCAATAATACTGGCAATACAAATGCTGGTATTTCTCTCTGTATAAACTCTGATTAGACTGCAATATTGGTGCGGGTCAGTAGGTGGCGCTGTGTGTGTGGAGAGAAAGACAGGGATAGGAAGTTACAGCATTTACCTCCCTTCCTCTCTCTAGTCACTGATCTGCAGGGTCCAGAGAGTCCAGCCAGCAACTCACGTAAGCCAGTCTGTAACAGGCAACACAGGGGGCACACATAGACATGGGGACACTGGGGGACACAGAGACATGGTGACACTTGGGGATCATGGGAAACTCATAGACATGGGGACACTGGGGGACACAGGATTGTGGGATCCTGAGAGACACATAGACATGGGGACAGTGGGGGACACAGATACATGGTGACACTGGGGATCCTGGGAAACTTATAGACATGGGGACACTGGTGGATCCTGGGAGACACCGTTACATGCAGACACTGGGGCACACAGAGACATGGGGACACTGGGGTATCCTGGTAGACACAGAGACATGGGGACACTGAGACACACCGGGACACAGAGACATGAGAACACTGGGAGACACAGAGACAAGGGGACACTGAGACATGGGACAATGGGGCACACAGACATAGGGACACTAGGGGATCCGGGGAGACATGGGGACACCGAGACACTGGGAGACATGGGGACACTGAGACACTGGAAAAATGGGGACACTAGGGGAGACATAGGGACACTGGGTCACACAGAAACATAGGGACACTGAGACATGGGGACACTGAGACATTAAGACACTAAAAGAAACATGAGGACACTGAGACACTAGGGGACACTGGGGCACGCAGAGACATATATACACTGTGGGTTCCTGGGAGACATAGAAACATGGGGACACTGGGAAACAAGGGAAGACATAGGGACACTAGGGGAGACATTGGGACACTGGGGCACACACAGACATATGGATACTGAGGGATCCTGGGAGACACATGGGGACACTGGGTGACACAGGCATGGGGACACTGAGGCACTAGGGGACACTGGGACACTAGGGGAGACATGGGGATACAAGGGTACACTGAGACACTAGGGGAGACATGGGGACACTGGGGCACACACAGACATATATACACTGGAGGATCCTGGGAGACATGAGGGGCACTAGGGGAGACATAGGGACACTAGGGGAGACATAGGGACACTAGGAGGGACATGGGGACACTGGGGCACACACAAACATAAACACTGGGAGATCCTGGGAGACACAAAGACATCGGGACACTGGGAGACATGGGGACATTGAGACACTAGTGGAGATGTGGGAACACTGAGACACTAGGGGACACTGAGACACTAGGGACACTGAGACACTAGGAAACGCTGGGAGACATGAGGACACCACTGAGACACTAGGGGACACTGGGAGACATGGGGACACTAGAAGACACTGAGACATGGGGCCTATTGCGCCCACATTTCCTGTTAATTATTAAATGCTATAATCTATCAGAAGCTGCAATTTACTGGAGGTCAGGTGAAATAAACTGCAGTGGGTTAGAGGAACAAATGACAATGACGCCCTAATGGAATTCTATGACAGTGCATTATATTCTCCGTAAATGTTCTGCGGACTGGGATGCATAGGGGGATACATGGGGACACTGAGACACTAAGGGAGACATGAGGACGCTGAGACACTAGGAGACATGGAGACACTGCATTGTGAGACAGGTAGACAGTGGGAGAAATCTCTCTGTACAGCAGAGTCAAACTGCAAGTAGTTTTTTGAGTGATTTTAAAGAATTTTCTGTTATGTCACTCCTTGTGATTAATATCTTGTGATGTCATGCATGCATAAGTAATTATGTAAATTAGTATGGCCAGTATTTCTTTCCAAGAAAGGTGGCAACCCTAAAGACGGGACACACAGGAGGGCATATAGTAAGGATATCACTACCAGTTTGTAATTTATATGACTGACTGCAGCCAGGTTGTGATTTAAAAACAGCTCACTCAGTGCTGTTGGGGCTGAGACTGTGTGCATACATTTGATATGGAAGTCTTTCTGGTTTGGGGTGTGTGGCTAAGGAGGTGGGTTTATAGCACAACATTTTACAAAACATTTATCAATTTTGTGTAAAAACTATAAATATTTGAGGATGCAAAAAGAATACATGTTAATCAAGCCACAATCTATCAGATGCATTGGTGTCCAGGTTGTCCCTTTAATGGCCTCCTTGAGAAGGCTTCTTAATATAGCTTTTAAAATTGGCCATGGTATTATCATAGACTTTATTTGCTTTTTGGAGCAACACGGATGATGAGGTGGAACAAAAACAGAAAGGTGATTGGTAACACATGCAGATAATTCAGCTACACTGGCTTAAACAACACCATCATACCCCTGCTATTCTGCTATCTCAATATATACTGAAAAGCAACTCAGTCACCTTCTATGAAATTTCCTGTACTCTATGCCGTGGTTCCAGATCCAGTCCTCAAGACTTTTAGACTGTCCAGGTTATGTGAGGACCTCGACTGGAATAGAATTTGGAAATGTCTACCTCCTGAGCTGTTGGTGGGCCTTGAAGACGGAACTAGAAACCACTTCTACAGACTACTGGACGTCTTGCAGACATATGGAGCATTGTATGGGTATGAACTAAATCTTGATAAACCAAACCAAAAACCCCTCTACAGAATTTTGTACAAAAACCATCAATCCACAGAATCTCAGCTAGTCCACCCTCCCATCCTCATTTCATCGACATTGCTGCATGTAGGCATGGCATATGGGATGACACATCAACAAAATTCATAATCACAAACAGAAAGCTTGGAAATTTCACTTCGTATTCCATCTAAATGATATAAGACAGATAACGTACACAGTCATTGCTCAAAACGCTTACAGGGTTATCCACTAGAGTAAGAATTCAAAGTGAATTTCAAAATTAAGGCCAAAATAGTTAAATTGGGAAATTTGCATTAACTTTGAATTTTCACTTTACTAAATAAACATGATAGAGGACAGAGTACTTGTATGTATGTTTGATGAACATACCTCAACTTTATGGAGTCAGGCCACAAATTTGACTGATATTGCAAGAAATAATTGGTCCATGGTCATCAAACCTGTCCAAAACGTCAGATGTCAAAAAAGGAAAATTTAAATCCAAAATAGCTCCTTTACACAGAGTTATAGCTGGGCTGAGCTCGGAAACACTTTCTAGTTATGCATCATGATGTACTTGAGAAGCATCTCAGATGCCCTGGAAAGCCACCACTGAACTCATGATCCTTATAGTATCCTCCTCTCCATCAGACTTAGCTGCAGCTTCCATGCATTTGAGGCACTTGTTGAACACTTGATACACAACACCTATGTGTGGAAATGTGAGGTATTGGTTATGGGTCTAACAATATATACTGATTAACAAAGACGAAAGGTAAACCTCAGAACATGCATTACTTTCCACTACAAACATTTCTTTATATGAACAATACTGCAAAAAACAAACATTTTAATACTTACAATTAACCTGCCTGACCTTCATTCCAAACAAGGTCATTATTGGGTCAAAATGTATGTACCAAGAGTCATAGTTTTAAATGTTTTTTTTTATAAGTTGTTAAAGAGTTAATGTACTATTAATGTATTTTTATATTTCAAGTTCCCAGGTATGTTAATATGTGTGCATTGCGCCCAAATTTCCTGTTAATTAATAAATGCTATAATTTACCAGAAGCTGCAATTTACTGGAGGTCAGGTGAAATAAACTGCAGTGCAGCGGGTTAGAGGAACAAATGACAATGACACCCTAATGGAATTCTATGACAGTGCATTATATTCTCCGTAAATGTTCTGCGGACCCTTCGCTGCTCAACACTCACATGTGATTACATAAATAAAATCATAGCAAAGTTAGAAAATCCAACGGTTAACTTCTATAGTTGTGTGGACACGCAAAAACTAGAATGTTTTAATATGGTCTTTATCTCCTTGTGTCTCATGATAAAATTATTAGTAATAATTTGATTTGGAGATTAGTTTTATGCCGAACTGCAATTTAGCTCAGTATCCACCTATTGGGTAATCGTTAAAATTTTCGAACTCTGACCTGAGATTTATATTTTGCCACATACTGATTGTTCCTTTTTCGTGCATTTTGTTTCTTCTGATTCAGTTCAGAAATTCTGCCTAGCCGAACAGACATTCGTCTGAAATTTGTGTCTCAAAATATTTTCTATTTTCTGAAAAATAGTTTGGCTGCGCAGAATTTTCGTGCAGTGCAAGTCGATTAGGAATTCCTTTCTGTGTTTGATGCTGATATGGTATTTCTTTGTGAGGCAATATTTTGTAGCTCTTCCCACTAGCCACAAGCAGCTTGATCACTCTTTTAATACTATTACCATTTACAGCACTCTAAACAGTGCCCATGTTTCCACATATCCAGGCTTGCTATACGTCTTTCTTGTACTTGTAGATCAGGGCCGGTGCAAGGATTTTTGGGTACACAGGCGAATTGTGTATCTCTTACAACCACCCTTTGTGTGTCTTACTCCCCCATCCCCTTTGTGTGTCTCTTTCTCCCCCCCTTTGTGTCTTTTACTCTTATCAGCTAAGCTACTTTGTGTGTTTCTCTTTCACCACCAGCTCTTCACCAGCCCCTCTGTGTCTCTTTCCCTCCCAGCCCCTTTGTATGTCCACTCCCACACCCTTCTGTGTGGCACTTTCATCCCCAGCCCCCTGTGAACTTTCTCACCCCCAAGCCCATCTATGTATCTTTCTCCCCCCTCATGTCCCTCTGCGTGTCTTTCTCCCCACTCAGGCCCCCCTGTGTTCCTCTCTCCCCCCCTCCATGTCCATTAGTGTTCCTCTCCCCCCCTTACCTGTCTCTTAGTGCCCCTCTCCCTTCTCTTATAGTGGTCGCTCCCTACCCCAGGGTCCTTTCCCCTTCCTTCCCCTGTACCCTTAATATTCCTCTCTCTCCCCCTAGTGTTCCTCTCCTCTCCCTCTTTTTTAGTGTTGTTCCCCCATAGTGTTCTTTGCCCCATCCCATAGTGTTCTTTACCCCCTCCCTCATAGTGTTCTCCCCCCCCTGTCCCATAGTGTTCTTCCCCCCTCCCCTGTCCCATATTGTTCTTTCGCCCCTTCCCTGTCCCATAGTGTTCTTTTCCCTCCCTCCCCTGTCCCATAGTGTTCTTCCCCCCTCCCCTGTCCCATAGTGTTCTTCCCCCTGTCCCATAATGTTTTTCCCCTGTCCCATAGTGTTCTTTCCCCTCTACCCTGTCCCATAATGTTCTTTCCCCCCTTCCCCAGGCCCATAGTGTAATTTAACCCCTCCCCTGTCCCATAGTGTTCTTCCACGCCTCTCCCCGTCCCATAGTGTTCCTTAACACCTCCCCTCCCCTATCCCATAGTGTTCCTTAAAACACCCCCTCCCCTGTCCCATAGCGTTCAGAACTGCCACTGCAGCCACTTACACATCTATAGGGCTCCCACCTCCCAGAGCCAGGACTGCCACCACAACCACTTACACATCTATAGGACTCTGAGTGCCAGGACTGCCACCACAACCACTTATACACCTGTAGGGCTCCCAGTCCATGGACTGCCACCACAACCACTTACACATCTATAGGGCTCTTGCCTTCCAGTGCCTGGACTGCCACCACAACCACTTACACATCTATAGGGCTCCTGCCTCCCAGTGCCAGGACTGCCACCACAACCACTTATACATCTGTAGGGCTCCCAGTGCCAGGATTGCCACCACAACCACTTAAACATCTATAGGGCTCCCAGTGCCAGGACTGCCACCACAACCACATACACATCTGTAGGGCTCCCAGTGCCAGGGTTGCCACCACAATCACATACACATCTATAGGGCTCCCAGTGCTAGGACTGCCACCACAACCACTTATACACCTGTAGGGCTCCCAGTGCCCGGACTGCCACCACAACCACTTGCACAGCTATGGGGCTCCTGTCTTCCAGTGCCTAGACTGTCACCACAACCACTTACACATCTATAGGGCTCCTGCCTCCCAGTGCCAGGACTGCCACCACAACCACTTACAGATCTATAGGGCTCCCAGTGCCAGGACTGTCACCACAACCACATACACATCTGTAGGGCTCCCAGTGCCAGGCTTGCCACCACAACCACTTACACATCTATAAGGCTCCCAGTGCCATGACTGCCACCGCAACCACTTACACATCTGTAGGGCTCCCAGCTCCAGGATTGCCACCACAACCACTTACACATCTATAGGGCTCCCAGTACCCAGACTGCCACCACAACCACTTACTAGATATGTGCAATTCGTTTCACGCAATTCGGACATTTGGATGCTTATGAAGTGCCTAAGTACCGAAGTTCCAAATTGCTGAAGTTCTGAATTGCTGAAATTCGAATTGCCAAAGTTCCGAATTGCCGAAGTTTGGTAGTTAGGAAGTGCCAAACCAAACTGAATGCCATTGGTTCGAATTGCCGAAGCAGACACATTTTTTTACTTACCCGAATTTCTGAACCGAACCAGATTCTTTGCCCATGCACATCCCTATTTCAGTGTATTTTGTGGAAATGCTCACTCCAACAGCACAATCTTTACTCTGATTATTATCCTTCGGACAGCAAACAATCATATGCCTTCAAGGTTTATCCTCTCTATGGCCATCAGGTGGAGCTGCAAAAATGCTTTATATGAGAGAATTTTTTTTTTATTTTTTTACAGGAAATCTGTTATTTGTAAGCAAGAACATATGGTAGCAAATGCAATTGCCAAAATGTAGCTAACCAATGTTTTCAGTGTTCACATTTGATCAGAGAACATGGTTTGCCAGTAGATGTTGTTTTATATTGGTATTGTAGACACTTCTGAACTTCATTACTTTGGAAGCTCATATGGCCTAGATTCGAAGGATGTTTACTAATAGAGTTGTGCATGGCAAGAAAATTCGGCTTTGCCAAATCATTTTTCCCAAAAGCAGAACACTTTTTGTGACAACTGAATTTTGGCCATATGAGAGTTCGGCTCGAGAGAATTTCAGAATCAAGACTCTGATTTGGAAACCAAATCAGAATAACAAATTGTGCGAGAAAATGCACAATCGGTGTGCTGGGCAACTATACTACACCTACTTACCTCTTTTTATGAATGGGCTCAGTCCTTTGGACGTCACTGTAGACCCAGCCTAGTGGTGTGATATCTACCAATTACAAAAGCTGTTAAAGAATTTACTGATAATACACAAACCACCTTTACAACTTTCATTTTATGTATAAAATAATGTGAACCCCACCTGAAAAAAATAGGCGTAACTTTGAAGTGTGGCAAGGGTTGGTAGGCTGCAGTCTCAAACTATTCTTACTATATCAAGAGGTTGAGATGTCCACAGAATAATACAGCAGTGTCTTTGTTAGTGACTGCTAAGACAAGAGGACACATCGACATTCATAACATTAGTGGCAATAGAGTCAGTGGGAGTCAGAGTGTTCATCTCATGGCATGGACAGATCTGATGTCACACCTCGCATCTCCAGCAGCTGCCATCTGTTAGATCTGTACTTATTGCATGCTTTATGTGACAGTGGCCGTCCACAGATGGGACCCTCCCCTCATTTTTTCCCAGCGCTCCCTCCTTCTTCCACAGTGGCAGTGCTGGGAGGAAGTGTTCTTATGTCATGAAATTTAGTAGTTTTAAGTTCGATGTATTTCATTTGTGCTACAAATCTGTTTTTAAACATTGAAGTTGGGAATTTTGTGTTTTTGTGTTGCGTGTCATTGTATGTGTATCTCTTTTCATATCTGTTTCTATTAACTTGATATCTAGTCCTAACCACGCATATCTTTGTAACCCAACATCTCACCCTAAACTCTCTTTAAAATCACTTACTTTCTCAGTAATGATCAATCTGCGTTTCATGCTGTTAGTGCAGGACATCTGATGGTGGTGATCACGATCCCATATTTCAGGTAGATTATCCCATTGCTTAAAGGGATCTTATAGTGTCAGGAAAAAAACATTTTCCTGGCACTATAGGCTCCTGGAGTGCCCCCCTCTCTCCTACCCCCCCCCCCCCCACCGCAGTGCTGAAGGGGTTAAAACCCATTCAGCCACTTACCTCCTCCCTCGCCGACTTCAGCCGGTGGAAGAGACCTAATGCGCATACGTTTTATGCAATACTTTCCTACGGGGGAAATGTGTACGGACCTCCAGCGTCAGATAATGGGCCAAAAGTCCGTTTGGATTCCGGAAGCCCTCTAGTGGCTGTCTGTTAGATAGCCACAGAGGGCAGACTTAGAGCTGCAATGTAGACATTGAAGTTCTCTGGAACTGAAGTGGTCTGGGTGCCTACAGTGTCCCTTTAACAACTTCCTTAGTGGCTCTATAAATAGCAAGCAAAACACAAAAAGCAATGTCATCTTTGTGCTTGTGTGTTAAATTTGGGATAGTTAGTAATTAAGACATGGGACGTATAACTTGCCGCAATCTTGAGGATACAAGAACAGACTGTCCCATCAAACCAGCAGATTAACAAAAAAGGAGTTGCAGAGTAAACCACTAAGAAGCCGTTTGCTGTGAGCATTTTCATTTTATTTACTAGTTTAATTTAGTACTTTGAGTGAAATAATATTTTGGTGGCTGATGGAAGCCATCTTTTCCACTTTTTAGTATATTTTATATAAACAATGTTTTTGTGCTTTTTTTTTATTAAAGTAGAAAAGTTGCCCAGCACACAATTATTAACTGGCAGCCAATTTATTGAAATGTCATATTAGAGAATCATTTTTACCAAGTAAAAAGTCTTACTAAATATTGTCACTCACCTTTTATATGGCTAGGTCATTTTATATATTTAGGTATTTAAAAATAAATAATAATAATAAAAAAAAAATATATATATATTTTTTTTAATGTTCCAAGAACATTCCTTTTTAGCCAAAACCCCTCATTTCAAAAGACAGAACCTTTGAGTTTAAACAAGGGCTCTATTATCACACTAGGTGGTGGGCTTTGTATGTACGACTGAAGAGAAAGGCCACCTGTCTCTACCAAAACGTTGAAGAAGTATCAATACTTGTTGGCACTCTCTCATTGTATGTGATGTCACCTCACATTTAGTATAACAATCCCTACTCTTAATGCTTTAGAAAAGCCCACGGGTACAGAAATGAGGTGGACAACACTGGGGTTAATATAAGGGGTACTATTTGAGATAGGTTTGGGGTCAGAGCTAGTTACTTTCTATGTGGCAAAAGCAATTCCATGACCAACACCTATATGACGTTGAAGGGATGTGCTCACTATGGACCAATAGATTGCGCCTCACCCAATCATGCATTTATTAGGGACACAGTATTATGTGTATTATTAAAAAAAAGCTTGGGAACCCCTCCATCTTCTGTTACTCCACCAATTCGCTGATCGGCCACTTATGAAGAGAAGGTGCAGGCCAACAAGCCTAACTGCTTGATATATTTTCTCCTCCTACCCTTCAACACACTGTTCAACCTATTAATTCCACCAGACAAGAGGGTTGGATATTTGACACCTGAGCAAAAATAGTATATTTACTGAAAATGTATACTTTCATTTGATGAATTAATCTTGAGCTGCATCTAAAGGTATATACACATACAGGCTTAAACAAGATAGCATTGTGCATAAGGGTATAATACACTAGGGGGAAATTATCACATAAACCTTCTTAATGCACTAACGATCCTCTCCTGATGAAAGGGTGCGCGATAAAAGCAGTATAGTCGAGGGAGTGATAATATTTACTGTATAGTAATGTCCTGGGAATAAAAGTGTTTGATTTAGCAATGGAAATTGAATACACAGTATTTATTTATTCATTTATATTTTATTTCTCTGAAAGTAACACGGGGCTTTATATTTGCAAAGCAGGGATTTGTTGTTGAGTTGAGATCCAAGTTATAAAATCGAGGTAAATAAGTAACGACTTACCTGCTCTTCTGACTCAACAGTTTTGGCTGATATATCTCTATTCTTCATCTGCTATATACGGTTTCCCACACGTCAGTGATCAGATTAGGAAGTGATCAGTCACTCGGTTTTCTTGATTCAAGCACTAACATGATTCGATCTAACTCCACTAATTAGGAGCCTTGAGGAAGACATTGAAAGTTTCTTATTGTTCCGACACATTTTAATTCCGCTGGGAAACATCTGAAAAAGTTTCCAGTGTTTAGTTGTTAGTTAAATTAAGGATAGGGCCTGGGGTATAGTTTCTCATTTGTTGTCGTGGGAAATTTTGCATATATGCTGCACGTCTTTTGTATATTTGCAAACAATTTATGCAAAACTGAACTCAATCATTTTTTCCTCAATTCACTGGTGGGAAAAATGAAAATCCACCAAAAGTCTCAACCAACTTACTTACATCATACACACAAGAGGGAACATCTGGCCAAAAAAAAAAAAAAAAAACAGGACAAGTGTAATTGAGAAAAGCAGAGGTCACAAAATGAACAATGGGACAACTTCAACAGGGATGAACAGAGGAGCCTCAAGACACACATTGGGATCACAAGATGGACATATGTGTCATAAGACATACCTGCCAGTATTATAAAAATGAAAATCCAGTGCACTCCCTTATCTACTAAACAGCAACTTTGGTGCTGACAGATTTTGTTAAAAACACCCAATCTAGGCAAATAATGGGGGTTTAGTTACATTATATGATCATATATTGCATAAGCCTGCCACAACGTCAATGTATCCCAATACCTGTTATTATTGTCTGCTCATCATTCAGGACAGAGAGGCAAGGGCAGACTAGAACAGAAATTGAGCTCTGGCATTTAACGGCAGATCAGACTGACAGATGGTGGCAATTTGCTGATCATTGGCTCATACATACCTTAAAGGAACACTATAGTCACCTAAATTACTTTAGCTAAATAAAGCAGTTTTAGCGTATAGATCATTCCCCTGCAATTTCACTGCTCAATTCACTGTCATTTAGGAGTTAAATCACTTTGTTTCTGTTTATGCAGCCCTAGCCACACCTCCTCTGGCTATGATTGACAGAGCCTGCATGAAAAAAAAAACTGGTTTCACTTTCAAACAGATGTAATTTACCTTAAATAATTGTATCTCAATCTCTAAATTGAACTTTAATCACATACAGGAGGCTCTTGCAGGGTCTAGCAAGCTATTAACATAGGGGATAAGAAAATCTTAATTAAACAGAACTTGCAACAAAGAAAGCCTAAATAGGGCTCTCTTTACAGGAAGTGTTTATGGAAGGCTGTGCAAGTCACATGCAGGGAGGTGTGACTAGGGTTCATAAACAAAGGGATTTAACTTCTAAATGGCAGAGGATTGAGCAGTGAGGCTGCAGGGGCATGTTAAATACAGCAAAACTGCTTCATTAAGCTAAAGTTGTTCAGGTGACTATAGTGTCCCTTTAAACTGGGCATGTCAGTTCAAAGCCCCTCTATGGCAACCGGTTTATAGAGTCCTGCTGAAGAGTTCTCACATGGGAAACAATTTGTTTAATGCATTGCAAGTGATTCTAATGATGCACTTCGTGACGGTCCGCCTGGCACCCCGACCGGGTACCTCCGTCAATCGCTGCTTCCTAGTGCTTGCAAGTACCATAAGCACAGCACTGGAACACCATAACCACCGTAAACCCCACGAACCACCGCAACTTGTTTGGGGTCTCGCCTTCCTCCACCCACCCCGGACCCAAGACCAGGATCCAGCTTCCAGTGGGTAGACCTCTCCTAGTCCAGAGAGCGTAGCAGGGACAGCTCTTAGAAGAGCTAGTTATTATACTCAGGGGAGTATTGATATATAGCAATCCACTGAGTGTATGTAGTTCTCCAATACCCCAAACATGAGTCAATACTTCATGAAGGGGTAAAGCCTTTTGTTTAATGGAAGCCACAGCTGGCCTTTAAAGCAAGACCCCAAGGAAGGTGTACGCCCACATGGACCTTGTTGGGGACAGGGGCACAAATGTAACAACCAATAACAACAAGGTTACAAAGTGTGACACTCTCAATACAAACATACAATCCCTCCTCTCTGGCTGGGAGATAATTGAGGCAGATACTGCATTAACCCAATTATCTCCAGGCAGAAAAAACACATAATTTACAAAACCCGAAAAGAACCACAAAAACACATAAACTCCCCACAATTATTACATCCCCTGATAGCCCTGATTTGGGTGACCAACATATCCAGAAATCACCCAGATCAGTTCAGGGGTTCAGGGATTCTATGGAAGACTCATTTTGACCCACCACACGCATGGTTTCATGCCCAAAATAGTTTCAGAGAATCAGGCTGTGCGGCCGGTCTACTTCGGGGATTCAAAGTTCTGTTCGAAATAACGAATGTAGCCATTCGTGGATATAGTCATTATGTGTCTCTTGTTTGTCAGATTGTTTTTACCGAACGCTGTTCGACTCCCGTTCGAATAGTTGAACTTCCATGGGAGGTATAGTTTTAGCGGTGTTCGTGCTGTCGAGTGTCTGATTTGAGTTCCATGCACTCGACGACCAAACACTGCTGGATGCGTTCGACTAAACAAGATGGCCGCTGCCACGTGTTCGAATGGCACTTCGAATGGCTTCGGGAGTTCGAGAGTTCGAAGTGCCACTTCAAAAGTTCGAATGGTTCCTGTCTAAGTCCAAACAGGCACAAACAGAGTCTTTAACCAAAAAATCATTACAGAGCCATAGTCACAGGGCAGGAGGCTGGCAAACAGGCTCCTCGAAGAACCAATGATGAGGCTACTTTCGTCACACATTTGTTCTGTGTTTTTTGGTGACTTTCCTTTTTTCCTATGGGTGGGACTCCAGTGTACATAAGAGGGACAGGGTTTTAAGAAAAGTAGTGTGTTTGCATGTGTGTGGTGTATGCTTTTGGAGGTTTCTTGTGGTGTTGTTTGTGTGAGGTAGTGCGGATGTATGTGGCTGTTTGCTGTCTAGTGTGTGTCTGGGTAGGGGTCGTAGTGTGCATGTGGTGGGTGGGTAGGGGCTGTAGTGTATCTCTGAATAGGTACTATAGTATTGTAGAGGGGATAGGTACTGTAGTGTGTGTGCATAGAGACTCTAGTGTATGGGGATACAGGCTCCCCTGTGTGGGGGAGGATTGGATCTGCACTCAGTGGGGGTAATAGTGGTTGTAATGTAGGGGAGTAGGGGTTATACTATGTGAGGGTAATAGCAGTTGTAATGTGGGGGGTAGGGGCTATACTGTGTGAGGGTAATAGTGGTTGTAATGTGGGGGGTAGGGGCTATACTGTGTGAGGGTAATAGTGGTTGAAATGTGGGGGGTAGGAGCTGTACTGTGTGAGGGTAATAGTGGTTGTAATGTGAGGGGTAGGGGCAGTACTGTGTGAGGGTAATAGACATTGTAATGTGGGGTGTAGGTGCTGTACTGTGTGGACACATGGGGACTGTACTGTATGTAGGGGATATAAAGGGATAGGGTTAAGGCTATACTGTATAGAGGGGATAGGGGCTGTAATATATGTAATGGATAGGGGCTATACTGTATAGAGGGGATAAGGGCTGTACTGTATGTAAGGGATAGGGGCTATACTGTATAGATGGGATATGAAGGGATAGGGGCTATACTGTATAGAGAGGATAGGGGCTGCAGGTGGTATGGGCTGTACTGGGGACTTAAGAGCTGTAGTATGAAGGGGGAAAGGGCTGTATTGTGGTGGGTAAAGGGTCTGTGTGTGGGTTGGGCAGGATCGGAAGGTAGTGGTACTAAACATTTGATATTAATTATTTAATGGGTTTATTCCCTCTCCCTTTAACTTACCTTGAGCTAGGGAGCGGGGATCCTAAACCCTAGTAATCCTGTGGTTAAGGCACCTGCTCTGCACCTCCAGTTTTTACAGACTGCTCCCTCCTGCAGGTTCTTGGAAAAGAATGTAGTAACCAATTGCAACGCTCTTATACACCTTACACTCCCTGCCACCGTGAATCTCAGGTAATGTGAGTCCTTCAATCTCCCGGGGCGGTTTCAGTTCATGGTCATAGCTAATTTGATGGCCAGTATAAACTAGGTGGCCCATGGACGGAGGTCCCAGTGCCCTCTCCACACCAGTGCCTGGCAGATTTGAAAATGCAGGACAGGTCTCTGGGACAGATTTTTAGCAGGGACAACATCCCCTAGTGGACAGCACGGCAGAGAACCAGATGCTGGAAATTTGAGTTTAAACCCAGCCAGGTTTCGGGCTGTGTCGTGACAAATACAGTTATTATGCACAAATATGCGCTCAATAGAATAGACTCACAAGATAAAGATGGTTATTGCACTCAAGGGTGCCGATGAACTATTGGGCTATTAATCCCTTCTGTTGATCTAGTGGAGTGGATGTAAGACAGGACTGCAGTAGGTTAAGATGTAGAAAAATCAGCAGCTTTATTGACTAAAAAAACTAAGGTCCCTACGTGTTTTGTTCCCACTACTGGAACTTCCTCAGGGACCATACAGATTAATATCAATGCAATAACAGTGACAAAGCAGCCTCACACCTACTAGTCCCCTTATAGAGGGCTACTCCCTACACCATTGGTGAATCTGTGGGTGTTTCCTTTCATCCACTTTTCTTTAAAAATAATATCAGGAAGTATTACTTTACTGAGAGGGTAGTGGATGCATGGAATAGCCTTCCAGCTGAAGTGGTAGAGGTTAACACAGTGGAGGAGTTTAAGCATGTGTGGGATAGGCATAAGGCTATCCTAGCTATAAGATAAGGCCAGCGACTAATGAAAGTATTCAGAAAATTGGGCAGACTAGATGGGCCGAATGGTTCTTATCTGCCGTCACATTCTATGTTTCTATGTTTCTATGAAAGACTGTCTATGGAGGATCAGGACTGTTGCCAGCTATGCATTAAATCAATAATGGGAAAGATGAGTTCTCACAAGAATTGCAACAGGGAACCTCTATCATGACAAAAGTGTGATTATCTTAGATGTGTGGGATGCTCTAACATGTTTTCTTATGGAACTTGGAATTTTGCTGAGATTGTAGAGATTTGAACAGATCTCAATTAAAATATAAACTCCTCAACAGCTCTGGTTGGCTTATAGACAATTAATAGCTACAATTCCCAACATCCGCAGCCAGACTTTACAAATCCACAGTCATTGCAACAATCTCTTGTCTGTGTTTCCCACACGTATCATGACTCCAGACCTTAGCATTAATGCAGAGTAATGTATCAGATGTTTTACTGAATTGAATTTAGATGCATTTATCCATAATTGGCAGAGTTTAAATTTAATTAGCTTATTGGTGCTTTTAACTAAACATCTAGGCAATGTGATAAACCGTATTTCATAATTAAGAACCACACTTGTTCAATGCGTTGGCCTGAACTCCAAAATGCTGTACTCTATGTAGGATTTATATAACATTTCTGTATCCTCAAAGGACACTAAAAAGAAAAAAAAAATTGAATTACGTAATCAATCACAGACAATTTAGAAATCAACTCTAACAGGGTGCAGGGATGTAACAATACAAATGTTAGCAATATTTGATTCTGTAGAAAGGATATTTTATTAAATTATGATACAATTAATAATATAATTAATAATTCTATTGTGAGTGCTCCAGTTGTAGGTTATTGGCTGACATCTAATAGTAGCACAAACATTTTGGCATCTCTCTCAAACACCCACCTGAGGAGCCAGATGAAAGTTGTCTGCAGGGCCACAAGTGTGGTGCCATTTGTAAGTTAAGTTACAGTTATTTAACATTTTTTTTTAGGTTTGTTATTTTTCATAATAATTGATTTGACCTCAGAACCCCCCGCTCAACCTGCAAGATATTAATTTTAAATCTGAAAATAAGTGCTGTGCATGATGTCATGGCATGGGTTTCTGGGAGTTGAAGGTTAGTGGTTAGATTTTAAAGGTAGGAAGCTGAGAATTGAACTAAAACTCCCAAAAAACATTTGTGTCAATGAAACACTACTTAAAGGAACACTGTAGCTCTCAAAACACTATTTAGGCCTCAGGCCCCCTTTAAGAAATTTAAAAGGTGCCTTTTGGCTGAGATCATCAAAATTAACAATCTCACCCACTACAATGCTTTCCCATAGGAAAGCATTAGGAGGCTATTGTGCGACAAAACACCGCACTGCGATGATTAGCATCTCATCATAGAGATGCACTGAATGCACTGAATGCATCTCTATGGGGAACATTCAGCTCACCCATGCAGAGCTGTGCAGCACTGACCCAGCAAGCAACTCTGAAAAGGCAGTGTTTACATTAAAATGCTTGCAGGGACAGGCTATGCTCACTGGAACAACTACATTAAGCTGTAGGTGTTCTGGTGACTACAGTGTTCCTTTAACCCCTTAGTGACCAGACTGTTTTTAAATTTTCTTACCGTTAAGGACCAGGGCTGTTTTTACATTTCTGCAGTGTTTGTGTTTAGCTGTAATTTTCCTCTTACTCATTTACTGTACCCACACATATTATATACCGTTTTTCTCGCCATTAAATTGTCTTTCTAAAGATACCATTATTTTCATCATATCATGATTTACTATAATAAAATTATAAAATATGAACAAATTTTAAAAAACACACTTTTATTTTTAACTTTGACCGCCAAAAAACACCCATGCTAAATAGTTTCTAAATTTTGTCCTGAGTTAAGAAATGCCCAATGTTAACATGTTCTTAGCTTTTTCTGGAAAGTTATAGAGCTTTAAGTACAAGTAGCACTTTGCTAGTTTCAAACCATTTCCCCCCCAAATTAACGCAAGTTACATTGTAACACTGATATCTGTCAGGAATCTCTAGATATTAAACTTGGGGTATTTTGACTCTTTTCATGCAACCATTTTACCACCAATCTATGCCAAATTAAAAAAATAAAATAATAACAATTGGTGATTTTTTTGACACACATAGCAATTTAAGAATACATGTACGGAGAACTTTAAGGGTTACTGCCAAAGAACACCCCGATATGTGTTCAGCAACATCTCCTGAGTGCAGTTATGTAGGTGTGTCAAGTTCTCTGGGGGCTAAAAGACCTTATTTGGAGGGTGCACATTCCAGATTTCCAACTTGGAATTTTCACAGCTGGTCACCATGCACCCATGCCCTATTTGGGAAAATTTTGAAGCCGGCCAATGTAATTTACCCCCATCAAACCATATATTTTTGAAAAGTAAACACCCTAGGGTATTTCAAATGGTGGTATTTTAACACTTTCCATGCACTAATTCTACCACCAGTCTTTGTCAAACTTTTGGGTAGTTATTTTGTGCTATTTTTCTTTCACATTGTACTTTAGGCATGGATTCTCAGTTCCTGTTATGTGTTACTGACAAAAAACACCCCAATATGTGTTCAGCAACATCTCCCGAGTACAGCAGTACCCCCAATGTACAGGTTTTATGGGTTTTTGCAAACTTACTGGGGGTCAAATGTAGGGCTTTCCTCTTTTCCATTTTTAAACATTAACATTTGCCAGATTGGTTTGCTGGGCCTAAGTTGCTTTTGAGGCCGTATAGCAGCTCAGGAATGAAAATTAACCCCATCATGGCATACCATTTGTAAAAGTAGACAATTCACGGTATTCAAAATTGGGTATGTCCAGTCTTTTGTAGTAGCCACTTAACCACAAACGCTTGCCAAAGTTAGCATTCATATTTGTTTTTTGCTTTTTTTTTTACATAAAAACTGCACTTTTACTGGTGATTTCATAGTCGTTATAAGTTTTACTGTTGTAAACAGTCATATTTGTGTTGAGCGAAGTCTACTGAGTATAACAATACCCCCTATGTACAGGTTTTATGGTCTTTTGGAAGGTTACAGGGTCGATATAGGGCTTGCACAATTCAGTTTGCCAGATTAGTTTGCTGGGTCTGTGTTGACTTTTGAGACCATATGGTAGACCAGGAATGTGAAATAACCCCATCATGGCATACCATTTTCAAGTGTAGATAACCCAGGGTATTCAAAATGGGTTATTTCCAGTCTTTTGCAGTAGCCACTTAGTCATAAATGCTGGCCAAAGTTAATTTTTATTTTTTTTCCAATATATATATATATATATATATATATATATATATATATATATATATATATTAAATCCATATGCCTGCACTCCAGTAGGAAAAATATTATTTAGGGCCCGGTGCTTGTCTGCAAAAATATATCAAATTGGGAAATGATAGCACTCCAATGACTTGTATAGGATAAATAATAAAACTTAACTTTTATTCAGGTTTAGTGTTGTCGCGAACCGGAAATTTTCGGTTCGCGAACAGCGAACACGAACTTCCGCAAATGTTCGCGAACCGGCGAACCGCCATTGACTTCAATGGGCAGGCGAATTTTAAAACCAACAGGGACTCTTTCTGGCCACAAAAGTGATGGAAAAGTTGTTTCAAGGGGACTAACACCTGGACTGTGGCATGCCGGAGGGGGATCCATGGCAAAACTCCCATGTAAAATTGCACAGTTGATGCAGAGTCTGCTTTTAATCCATAAAGGGCAGAAATCACCTAACATTGACACCTGTCCTCAAAGCTCTGCCCTGATACACACTGACACAGAGCAGAATAGAGACTGTTCCCCGTCCTCAGAGACCATGATACACACTGACACAGAGCAGAATAGAGACCGTTACCCCTACATAGGGTCACTTGGCAGATATGGCGGGGTCGTGGGAGGGGGAGGATGACTTTCACCTCTTCCCCTGTTAGATTCCCGTTGTGCTGTGACATCACCCTTATACGCTGTGTAAAGCATACTATTTAATTTGATCAGCATGGCCACTTGAGTTTTTATAGTTTTCACGCTGCTTGTAGTTTATATATGGTTCACAAAAATCAAACAAACGATAAAGTAAACGTGCAAGGATTCAGAATATTCTTTCAAACCCTTACACATTGTGTGTACGCATTTTTTGTCTTAAGTTTGTGGCTTTAAAGAGGTTTACGTTGTTTCTATGATGTGCATAACATGTTCTTGTAAATGTTTGTTAAATTTTTCCTGGAATTGTAATTTTTCAATCTGAATAAAGATAGTCAAATCCCTGATACACACTGACACAGAGCAGAATAGGGACTGTTCCCCCTACATAGGGTCACTTGGCAGATATGGATTGACACCTATCCTAATGATCCCTGATACACACTGACACAGAGCAGAATAGAGACTGTTCCCCCTACATAGGGTCACTTGGCAGATATGGATTGACACCTGTCCTCAAAACCCCTGATACACACTGACACAGAGCATAATAGGGACTGTTCCCCCTACATAGGGTCACTTGGCAGATATGGATTGACACCTGTCCTCAAAACCCCTGATACACACTGACACAGAGCAGAATAGGGACTGTTCCTCCTACATAGGGTCACTTGGCAGATATGGATTGACACCTGTCCTCAAAACCCCTGATACACACTGACACAGAGCAGAATAGGGACTGTTCCCCCTACATAGGGTCACTTGGCAGATATGGATTGACACCTGTCCTCAAAACCCCTGATACACACTGACACAGAGCAGAATAGAGACTGTTCCCTGTCCACAGAGACCATGATACACACTGACACAGAGCAGAATAGAGAGTGTTCACCGTCCACAGAGACCATGATACACACTGACACAGAGCAGAATAGGGACTGTTCCCCCTACATAGGGTCACTTGGCAGATATGGATTGACACCTGTCCTCAAAACCCCTGATACACACTGACACAGAGCAGAATAGGGACTGTTCCTCCTACATAGGGTCACTTGGCAGATATGGATTGACACCTGTCCTCAAAACCCCTGATACACACTGACACAGAGCAGAATAGGGACTGTTCCCCCTACATAGGGTCACTTGGCAGATATGGATTGACACCTATCCTAATGATCCCTGATACACACTGACACAGAGCAGAATAGAGACTGTTCCCCCTACATAGGGTCACTTGGCAGATATGGATTGACACCTGTCCTCAAAACCCCTGATACACACTGACACAGAGCATAATAGGGACTGTTCCCCCTACATAGGGTCACTTGGCAGATATGGATTGACACCTGTCCTCAAAACCCCTGATACACACTGACACAGAGCAGAATAGGGACTGTTCCTCCTACATAGGGTCACTTGGCAGATATGGATTGACACCTGTCCTCAAAACCCCTGATACACACTGACACAGAGCAGAATAGGGACTGTTCCCCCTACATAGGGTCACTTGGCAGATATGGATTGACACCTGTCCTCAAAACCCCTGATACACACTGACACAGAGCAGAATAGAGACTGTTCCCTGTCCACAGAGACCATGATACACACTGACACAGAGCAGAATAGAGACTGTTCACCGTCCACAGAGACCATGATACACACTGACACAGAGCAGAATAGAGACTGTTCACCGTCCACAGAGACCATGATACACACTGACACAGAGCAGAATAGGGACTGTTCCCCCTACATAGGGTCACTTGGCAGATATGGATTGACACCTGTCCTCAAAACCCCTGATACACACTGACACAGAGCAGAATAGGGACTGTTCCTCCTACATAGGGTCACTTGTCAGATATGGATTGACACCTGTCCTCAAAACCCCTGATACACACTGACACAGAGCAGAATAGGGACTGTTCCCCCTACATAGGGTCACTTGGCAGATATGGATTGACACCTATCCTAATGATCCCTGATACACACTGACACAGAGCAGAATAGAGACTGTTCCCCCTACATACGGTCACTTGGCAGATATGGATTGACACCTGTCCTCAAAACCCCTGATACACACTGACACAGAGCAGAATAGGGACTGTTCCCCCTACATAGGGTCACTTGGCAGATATGGATTGACACCTGTCCTCAAAACCCCTGATACACACTGACACAGAGCAGAATAGGGACTGTTCCTCCTACATAGGGTCACTTGGCAGATATGGATTGACACCTGTCCTCAAAACCCCTGATACACACTGACACAGAGCAGAATAGGGACTGTTCACCCTACATAGGGTCACTTGGCAGATATGGATTGACACCTGTCCTCAAAACCCCTGATACACACTGACACAGAGCAGAATAGAGACTGTTCCCTGTCCACAGAGACCATGATACACACTGACACAGAGCAGAATAGAGACTGTTCACCGTCCACAGAGACCATGATACACACTGACACAGAGCAGAATAGAGACTGTTCACCGTCCACAGAGACCATGATACACACTGACACAGAGCAGAATAGGGACTGTTCCCCCTTCATAGGGTCACTTGGCAGATATGGATTGACACCTGTCCTCAAAACCCCTGATACACACTGACACAGAGCAGAATAGGGACTGTTCCCCCTACATAGGGTCACTTGGCAGATATGGATTGACACCTGTCCTCAAAACCCCTGATACACACTGACACAGAGCAGAATAGGGACTGTTCCCCCTACATAGGGTCACTTGGCAGATATGGATTGACACCTGTCCTCAAAACCCCTGATACACACTGACACAGAGCAGAATAGGGACTGTTCCCCCTACATAGGGTCACTTGGCAGATATGGATTGACACCTGTCCTCAAAACCCCTGATACACACTGACACAGAGCAGAATAGAGACTGTTCCCTGTCCACAGAGACCATGATACACACTGACACAGAGCAGAATAGAGACTGTTCACCGTCCACAGAGACCATGATACACACTGACACAGAGCAGAATAGGGACTGTTCCTCCTACATAGGGTCACTTGGCAGATATGGATTGACACCTGTCCTCAAAACCCCTGATACACACTGACACAGAGCAGAATAGGGACTGTTCCCCCTACATAGGGTCACTTGGCAGATATGGATTGACACCTATCCTAATGATCCCTGATACACACTGACACAGAGCAGAATAGAGACTGTTCCCCCTACATAGGGTCACTTGGCAGATATGGATTGACACCTGTCCTCAAAACCCCTGATACACACTGACACAGAGCAGAATAGGGACTGTTCCCCCTACATAGGGTCACTTGGCAGATATGGATTGACACCTGTCCTCAAAACCCCTGATACACACTGACACAGAGCAGAATAGGGACTGTTCCTCCTACATAGGGTCACTTGGCAGATATGGATTGACACCTGTCCTCAAAACCCCTGATACACACTGACACAGAGCAGAATAGGGACTGTTCCTCCTACATAGGGTCACTTGGCAGATATGGATTGACACCTGTCCTCAAAACCCCTGATACACACTGACACAGAGCAGAATAGGGACTGTTCACCCTACATAGGGTCACTTGGCAGATATGGATTGACACCTGTCCTCAAAACCCCTGATACACACTGACACAGAGCAGAATAGAGACTGTTCCCTGTCCACAGAGACCATGATACACACTGACACAGAGCAGAATAGAGACTGTTCACCGTCCACAGAGACCATGATACACACTGACACAGAGCAGAATAGAGACTGTTCACCGTCCACAGAGACCATGATACACACTGACACAGAGCAGAATAGGGACTGTTCCCCCTTCATAGGGTCACTTGGCAGATATGGATTGACACCTGTCCTCAAAACCCCTGATACACACTGACACAGAGCAGAATAGGGACTGTTCCTCCTACATAGGGTCACTTGGCAGATATGGATTGACACCTGTCCTCAAAACCCCTGATACACACTGACACAGAGCAGAATAGGGACTGTTCCCCCTACATAGGGTCACTTGGCAGATATGGATTGACACCTGTCCTCAAAACCCCTGATACACACTGACACAGAGCAGAATAGGGACTGTTCCCCCTACATAGGGTCACTTGGCAGATATGGATTGACACCTGTCCTCAAAACCCCTGATACACACTGACACAGAGCAGAATAGAGACTGTTCCCTGTCCACAGAGACCATGATACACACTGACACAGAGCAGAATAGAGACTGTTCACCGTCCACAGAGACCATGATACACACTGACACAGAGCAGAATAGGGACTGTTCCCCCTACATAGGGTCACTTGGCAGATATGGATTGACACCTGTCCTCAAAACCCCTAATACACACTGACACAGAGCAGAATAGGGACTGTTCCTCCTACATAGGGTCACTTGGCAGATATGGATTGACACCTGTCCTCAAAACCCCTGATACACACTGACACAGAGCAGAATAGAGACTGTTCACCGTCCACAGAGACCATGATACACACTGACACAGAGCAGAATAGGGACTGTTACCCCTACATAGGGTCACTTGGCAGGTATGGATTGACACCTGTCCTCAAAGCCCATGATACACACTGGGGGGAGCTACTGTCCTCCCCAACCCCTGCGCGGTGGGTGGGGGCCATAAATCACAATGGGGGGACCTACTGTCCTCCCCCCCTCGGCCCCCACCCCTGCACAGGGGGTGGGGGCCATAAATCACAATGGGGGGGCCTACTTTCCTCCCCCCCGGCCCCCATCCCTGCGCGGTGGGTGGGGGGCATAAATCACAATGGGACGGACCTACTGATAGGAGTGGAGTATTGTTCATATCAGTTTAATACCTTCCGCGTCTCCTATCAGTGGACGTGTAAATGGCAGAGATTTTTAATTGTTGAATCACCTCCCCTTTTTAGGCCAAGGTGGGAAGATGCTTAGACCACTGGTATATTGGTGCCATCTTGGAGGATTTTTTTTTGGTTTGGTTTTTGAAGCCACAGTGCTGCACCAGTGGGCCTAAAAATTAGGCATGTACACATGCCTGAAAAATTTGGTATTGTTGCAGCCGCTGCTGTAGCAGCGGCCAGAAAAATTGATGTTTGTTTCACAGGCAGAAAGTGCCCTAAAACATGGCGGCTTGAACCCTAGTTGGTGGTGGATAAGTCACGCAAGTCAAACGTCATTCAGAGCTAAAATACAGCAGCGTGTGGACCATTTTTAGCCCAAGGCAGCTCATCTCATCAGGCCTTTTTTAAGCGAATGTATCGCCCAGTGTCAGTCCCTTCGGGATCCATCCCTCATTCATCTTAATAAAGGTGAGGTAATCTAGACTTTTTTGACCTAGGCGACTTCTCTTCTCAGTGACAATACCTCCTGCTGCACTGAAGGTCCTTTCTGACAGGACACTTGAAGCGGGGCAGGCCAGAAGTTCTATCGCAAATTGGGATAGCTCAGGCCACAGGTCAAGCCTGCACACCCAGTAGTCAAGGGGTTCATCGCTCCTCAGAGTGTCGATATCTGAAGTTAAGGCGAGGTAGTCTGCAACCTGTCGGTCGAGTCGCTCTCTGAGGGTGGATCCCGAAGGGCTGTGGCGATGCATAGGACTTAAAAAGGTCCGCATGTCCTCCATCAACAACACGTCTTTAAAGCGTCCTGTCCTTGCCGGCGTGGTCGTGGGAGGAGGAGGATGACTTCCACCTCTCCCCCTGTTAGATTCCCGTTGTGCTGTGACATCACCCTTATACGCTGTGTAAAGCATACTTTTTAATTTATTTTGCAAATGCTGCATCCTTTCCGACTTGTTGTAATTCGGTAACATTTCCGCCACTTTTTGCTTATACCGGGGGTCTAGCAGCGTGGACACCCAGTACAGGTCGTTCTCCTTCAGCCTTTTTATACGAGGGTCCCTCAACAGGCAGGACAGCATGAAAGACCCCATTTGCACAATGTTGGATGCCGAGCTACTCATTTCCCGTTCCTCCTCCTCACTGATGTCATTGAAGGTATGTTCTTCCCCCCAGCCACGTACAACACCACGGGTACCAGATAGGTGACAACGAGCACCCTGGGATGCCTGTTGTGTTTGGTCTTGCTCCTCCTCCTCCTCCTCAAAGCTACAATCCTCCTCTGACTCCTCTTCCTCACAATCCTCTTCCAGCGTTGCCGCAGGTCCAGCAAGCGATGCTGATAAGGCTGTTTCTGGTGGTGATGGTGACCACAACTCTTCCTCTTCCTCTTCACGCTCATCTACAGCCTGATCCAGCACTCTTCGCAGGGCACGCTCCAGGAAGAAAACAAACGGTATGATGTCGCTGATGGTGCCTTCGTTGCGACTGACTAGGTTTGTCACCTCCTCAAAAGGACGCATGAGCCTACAGGCATTGCGCATGAGCGTCCAGTAACGTGGCAAAAAAATTCCCAGCTCCCCAGAGGCTGTCCTAGCACCCCGGTCATACAAATATTCATTAACAGCTTTTTCTTTTTGGAGCAGGCGGTCGAACATTAGGAGTGTTGAATTCCAACGTGTAGGGCTGTCGCAAATCAAGCGCCTCACTGGCATGTTGTTTCACCGCTGGATATCGGCAAAGTGAGCCATGGCCGTGTAGGAATGCCTGAAATGGCCACACACCTTCCTGGCCTGCTTCAGGACGTCCTGTAAGCCTGTGTACTTATGCACAAAGCGTTGTAAGATCAGATTACACACATGTGCCATGCACGGCACATGTGTCAACTTGCCCAACTTCAATGCCGCTATCAAATTTTTTCCGTTGTCACACACCACTTTGCCGATATCCAGTTGCTGCGGAGTCAGCCACTTTTCCACCTGTGCGTTCAGGGCGGACAGGAGTGCTTGTCCGGTGTGACTCTCTGCTTTCAAGCAAGTCAAACCCAAGACGGCTTGACACTGCCGTATCCGGGATGTGGAATAGTACCTGGGGAGCTGGGGGGGTGCCGTTGATGTGGAGCAAGAAGCAGTGGCACAAGAGGACTCAGCCGAGGAGGTTATGGAAGAGGATGGAGTAGGAGGAGTAGAGGAGGTGGCAGCAGGACTGCCTGCAATTCGTGGCGGTGTCACCAACTCCTCTGCAATGCCACGAATTCCTTGCTTGTCAGCCGTCAGCAGGTTTACCCAATGCGCAGTGTAGGTGATATACCTGCCCTGACCATGCTTTGCAGACCAGGTATCAGTGGTCAGATGGACCCTTGCTCCAACACTGTGTGCCAGACATGCCATGACTTCCTTTTGCACAATCGAGTACAAGTTGGGGATTGCCTTTTGTGAAAAGAAATTCCGGCCGGGTACCTTCCACTGCGGTGTCCCAATAGCTACAAATTTTTTGAACGCCTCAGACTCAACCAGATTGTATGGTAAAAGCTGGCGGGCTAATAGTTCGGACAAGCCAGCTGTCAGACGCTGGGCAAGGGGGTGACTTGGTGACATTGGCTTCTTACGCTCAAACATGTCCTTGACAGACACATGACTGTGGGCAGATGAGCGGGAACTGCTCAAGGCGGGAGACGGAGTGGGGGATGGTTGAGAGGGGGCAAGAAGGACAGCAGTGGTTGACGTGGCTGAAGATGCTGGACCAGGAGGAGGATGGCGGCTTAGAGTAGGCGTGCTGCTTGTACTCATGTGTTGATCCCATAGGCGTTTGTGATGTGAGATCATGTGCCTACGCAAAGCAGTTGTACCTAGGTGGGTGTTGGACCTCCCACGACTCAGTTTCCTTTGGCACAGGTTGCAAATGGCATCGCTGTTGTCAGAGGCAGACACACACAAAAAATGCCACACTGCTGAGCTCTGCAATGACGGCATTCTGGTGGTGGACACAGCATGCGTTGATTGGCGTGCTGTCGGGCTGACCCCGGGATCCGATGCATGCTGTCTGACTGTGCCACTAGCTCCTTGCGACGACCCCCCCCTGCTTCCAACTCGTCTCCTCCTCCTCTCTGTCTCCCCATCTGAACTTTCGCCCTGTTCTTCTTCTTGCCGAGCGGGCACCCACGTGACATCCATGGACGCATCGTCATCATCAACCGCTTCGCTTGTATCTGACAACTCAGAAAAGGAAGCAGCAGCGGGTACAACATCATCATCATCACACCGTACCTCCATGTGTTTAATGCTGCCTGCCTGAGACATATCCCTGTTATCTACATCCTCTAGCAATAATGGTTGCGCATCACTCATTTCTTCAAACGGGTGTGTGAATAACTCCTCTGACATACCAAGTAAAGCGGCTGTGGTGCTAGTTTTGGTGGTGGCGGCAGGCGGGTGAGTGGTATCTTGAGAGGTGCCTGAAGCTAAGCTGGAGGAGGATGGTGCGTCAAGGTTCCGAGCGGAGGCTGTACAAGATTGGGTGTCCTGTGTTAGCCAGTCAACTATGTCCTCAGAACTTTTCAAGTTCAGGGTACGTGGCTTCTGAAAACTGGGCATTATTCTAGGGCAAAAGGGAATCACAGCACCACGACCACGACGGCCCCTGTGGGGTGGCCTGTCTCTGCCTGTCATTTTTTGGGGGATTAGTGGTACTATGCGTGCAAGCTACTGTGAAACCAGATATGATTGGCAATGTGAACTGTAACAGTTCTGCAGAGCACACACTGTAGGCCTGACACACCCGCTTGAAGACAAGTAACTGCTATTCAATCTATAACAGTGAAAAATAAATTTTGGTTTTAAAAGCACGCTATAGAGACACCAGATATGATTGGCAATGTGCACTGGAACAGTTCTGCAGAGCACACACTGTAGGCCTGAGACACCCGCTTGAAGACAAGTAACTGCTATTCAATCTATAACAGTGAAAAACTAATTTTGGTTTTAAAAGCACGCTATAGAGACACCAGATATGATTGGCAATGTGCACTGGAACAGTTCTGCAGAGCACACACTGTAGGCCTGAGACACCCACTTGAAGACAAGTAACTGCTATTCAATCTATAACAGTGAAAAATAAATTTTGGTTTTAAAAGCACGCTATAGAGACACCAGATATGATTGCCAATGTGCACTGGAACAGTTCTGCAGAGCACACGCTGAAGGAAGGACTGACAGAGCCGCTTGAAGACAAGTAACTGCTATTCAATCTATAACAGTGAAAAATAAATTTTGGTTTTAAAAGCACGCTATAGAGACACCAGATATGATTGGCAATGTGCACTGGAACAGTTCTGGAGAGCACACGCTGAAGGAAGGACTGACAGAGCCGCTTGAAGGACACTGACTGGCTGCTATTAGCTTACACTAGAAACCTTTTTTCTTTGTAAAAGCACGCTATAGAGACACCAGATATGATTGGCAATGTGCACTTGAACAGTTCTGCAGAGCACACACTGTAGGCCTGACACACCCGCTTGAAGACAAGTAACTGCTATTCAATCTATAACAGTGAAAAACTAATTTTGGTTTTAAAAGCACGCTATAGAGACACCAGATATGATTGGCAATGTGCACTGGAACAGTTCTGCAGAGCACACACTGTAGGCCTGAGACACCCGCTTGAAGACAAGTAACTGCTATTCAATCTATAACAGTGAAAAACTAATTTTGGTTTTAAAAGCACGCTATAGAGACACCAGATATGATTGGCAATGTGCACTGGAACAGTTCTGGAGAGCACACGCTGAAGGAAGGACTGACAGAGCCGCTTGAAGGACACTGACTGGCTGCTATTAGCTTACACTAGAAACCTTTTTTCTTTGTAAAAGCACGCTAAAGAGACACCAAATATGATTGGCAACTGTCAAAGCACGCTGGAACAGGTCTACAGAGCACACGCTGAAGTAGGCCTGACACCCAGACGCTTGCAGACAACTAACTGCTCTTCTATTACAGTGAAAAAAAATTATTTCTTTTAAATCTAAAGCTTAAGCTATTGTAAAAACAGATATGAGTGGTGGCACTGGGCAAGAGGGCACAGTATCCACTGTGAACCTCACACAGAAGCTGGCAGGCAGGCAACTGCTCTTCTATTACAGTGGAAACAAAATTTTGGTTGTAAAAGCGCGCTATAGAGACACCAGATATGAGTGGCAACTGTCAAAGTACGCTGGCAGGGTTGTGCAGGGCACACGCTGAAGGAAGGCCTGACAGAGCCGCTTGAAGGACACTGACTGGCTGCTTTTAGCTTACACTGGAAACCTTTTTTCTTTGTAAAAGCACGCTAAAGAGACACCAGATATGATTGGCAACTGTCAAAGCACGCTGGCACAGGTCTGCAGAGCACACGCTGAAGTGACACCCAGACGCTTGCAGACAACTAACTGATCTTCTATTACAGTGAAAAAAATGATTTCTTTAAAATCTAAAGCTTAAGCTATTGTTAAAACAGATATGAGTGGTGGCACTGACTGTGCAAATGGGCGAGGCATCCAACCTGACACAGAAGCTGGCAGGCAGGCAACTGCTCTTCTATTACAGTGAAAAAAAAAGATTTCTTTAAAATCTAAAGCTTAAGCTATTGTTAAAACAGATATGAGTGGTGGCACTGGGCAAGTAGGCACAGTATCCAATGTGAACCTCACACAGAAGCTGGCAGGTAGGCAACTGCTCTTCTATTACAATGAAAACAAATTATTTATTTAAAATCTAAAGCTTAACCAATTGTTAAAACAGATATGAGTGGTGGCACTGACTGTGCAAATGGGCAAGGCATCCAACCTGACACAGAAGCTGGCAGGTAGGCAACTGCTCTTCTATTACAGTGAAAACAAATTATTTCTTTTAAATCTAAAGCTTAAGCTATTGTAAAAACAGATATGAGTGGTGGCACTGGGCAGGAGGGCACAGTATCCACTGTGAACCTCACACAGAAGCTGTCAGGCAGGCAACTGCTCTTCTATTACAGTGGAAACAAAATTTTGGTTGTAAAAGCACGCTATAGAGACACCAGATATGAGTGGCAACTGTCAAAGTACGCTGGCAGGGTTGTGCAGGGCACACGCTGAAGGAAGGCCTGACAGAGCCGCTTGAAGGACACTGACTGGCTGCTATTAGCTTACACTGGAAACCTTTTTTCTTTGTAAAAGCACGCTAAAGAGACACCAGATATGATTGGCAACTGTCAAAGCACGCTGGCACAGGTCTGCAGAGCACACGCTGAAGTAGGCCTGACACCCAGACGCTTGCAGACAACTAACTGATCTTCTATTACAGTGAAAAAAAATGATTTCTTTAAAATCTAAAGCTTAAGCTATTGTTAAAACAGATATGAGTGGTGGCACTGACTGTGCAAATGGGCAAGGCATCCAACCTGACACAGAAGCTGGCAGGCAGGCAACTGCTCTTCTATTACAGTGAAAAAAAATTATTTCTTTAAAATCTAAAGCTTAAGCTATTGTTAAAACAGATATGAGTGGTGGCACTGGGCAAGTAGGCACAGTATCCAATGTGAACCTCACACAGAAGCTGGCAGGTAGGCAACTGCTCTTCTATTACAATGAAAACAAATTATTTATTTAAAATCTAAAGCTTAACCAATTGTTAAAACAGATATGAGTGGTGGCACTGACTGTGCAAATGGGTAAGGCATCCAACCTGACACAGAAGCTGGCAGGCAGGCAACTGCTCTTCTATTACAGTGAAAACAAATTATTTATTTTAAATCTAAAGCTTAACCAATTGTTAAAACAGATATGAGTGGTGGAACTGGGCAAGTAGGCACAGTATCCAATGTGAACCTCACACAGAAGCTGGCAGGCAGGCAACTGCTCTTCTATTACAGTGGAAACAAAATTTTGGTTGTAAAAGCACGCTATAGAGACACCAGATATGAGTGGCAACTGTCAAAGTACGCTGGCAGGGTTGTGCAGGGCACACGCTGAAGGAAGGCCTGACAGAGCCGCTTGAAGGACACTGACTGGCTGCTATTAGCTTACACTGGAAACCTTTTTTCTTTGTAAAAGCACGCTAAAGAGACACCAGATATGATTGGCAACTGTCAAAGCACGCTGGCACAGGTCTGCAGAGCACACGCTGAAGTAGGCCTGACACCCAGACGCTTGCAGACAACTAACTGATCTTCTATTACAGTGAAAAAAAAATGATTTCTTTAAAATCTAAAGCTTAAGCTATTGTTAAAACAGATATGAGTGGTGGCACTGACTGTGCAAATGGGCAAGGCATCCAACCTGACACAGAAGCTGGCAGGCAGGCAACTGCTCTTCTATTACAGTGAAAAAAATTATTTATTTAAAATCTAAAGCTTAACCAATTGTTAAAACAGATATGAGTGGTGGCACTGACTGTGCAAATGGGCAAGGCATCCAACCTGACACAGAAGCTGGCAGGCAGGCAACTGCTCTTCTATTACAATGAAAACAAATTATTTATTTAAAATCTAAAGCTTAACCAATTGTTAAAACAGCTATGAGTGGTGGCACTGACTGTGCAAATGGGCAAGGCATCCAACCTGACACAGAAGCTGGCAGGCAGGCAACTGCTCTTCTATTACAGTGAAAACAAATTATTTATTTTAAATCTAAAGCTTAACCAATTGTTAAAACAGATATGAGTGGTGGCACTGGGCAAGTAGGCACAGTATCCAATGTGAACCTCACACAGAAGCTGGCAGGCAGGCAACTGCTCTTCTATTACAGTGGAAACAAAATTTTGGTTGTAAAAGCACGCTATAGAGACACCAGATATGAGTGGCAACTGTCAAAGTACGCTGGCAGGGTTGTGCAGGGCACACGCTGAAGGAAGGTCTGACAGAGCCGCTTGAAGGACACTGACTGGCTGCTATTAGCTTACACTGGAAACCTTTTTTCTTTGTAAAAGCACGCTAAAGAGACACCAGATATGATTGGCAACTGTCAAAGCACGTTGGCACAGGTCTGCAGAGCACACGCTGAAGTAGGCCTGACACCCAGACGCTTGCAGACAACTAACTGATCTTCTATTACAGTGAAAAAAAATGATTTCTTTAAAATCTAAAGCTTAAGCTATTGTTAAAACAGATATGAGTGGTGGCACTGGGCAAGTAGGCACAGTATCCAATGTGAACCTCACACAGAAGCTGGCAGGCAGGCAACTGCTCTTCTATTACAATGAAAACAAATTATTTATTTAAAATCTAAAGCTTAACCAATTGTTAAAACAGATATGAGTGGTGGCACTGACTGTGCAAATGGGCAAGGCATCCAACCTGACACAGAAGCTGGCAGGCAGGCAACTGCTCTTCTATTACAGTGAAAACAAATTATTTATTTTAAATCTAAAGCTTAACCAATTGTTAAAACAGATACGAGTGGTGGCACTGGGGAAGTAGGCACAGTATCCAATGTGAACCTCACACAGAAGCTGGCAGGCAGGCAACTGCTCTTCTATTACAGTGGAAACAAAATTTTGGTTGTAAAAGCACGCTATAGAGACACCAGATATGAGTGGCAACTGTCAAAGTACGCTGGCAGGGTTGTGCAGGGCACACGCTGAAGGAAGGCCTGACAGAGCCGCTTGAAGGACACTGACTGGCTGCTATTAGCTTACACTGGAAACCTTTTTTCTTTGTAAAAGCACGCTAAAGAGACACCAGATATGATTGGCAACTGTCAAAGCACGCTGGCACAGGTCTGCAGAGCACACGCTGAAGTAGGCCTGACACCCAGACGCTTGCAGACAACTAACTGATCTTCTATTACAGTGAAAAAAAATTATTTCTTTAAAATCTAAAGCTTAAGCTATTGTTAAAACAGATATGAGTGGTGGCACTGACTGTGCAAATGGGCAAGGCATCCAACCTGACACAGAAGCTGGCAGGCAGGCAACTGCTCTTCTATTACAGTGAAAAAAAATGATTTCTTTAAAATCTAAAGCTTAAGCTATTGTTAAAACAGATATGAGTGGTGGCACTGGGCAAGTAGGCACAGTATCCAATGTGAACCTCACACAGAAGCTGGCAGGTAGGCAACTGCTCTTCTATTACAATGAAAACAAATTATTTATTTAAAATCTAAAGCTTAACCAATTGTTAAAACAGATATGAGTGGTGGCACTGACTGTGCAAATGGGCAAGGCATCCAACCTGACACAGAAGCTGGCAGGCAGGCAACTGCTCTTCTATTACAGTGAAAACAAATTATTTATTTTAAATCTAAAGCTTAATCAATTGTTAAAACAGATATGAGTGGTGGCACTGGGCACGTGGGCACAGTATCCAATGTGAACCTCACACAGAAGCTGCCAGGCAGGCAACTGCTCTTCTATTACAGTGAAAAAAAAATATTTATTTTAAATGTAAAGCTTAACCTATTGTTAAAACAGATATGAGTGGTGGCACTGGGCAAGTAGGCACAGTATCCAATGTGAACCTCACACAGAAGCTGGCAGGCAGGCACCTGCAATTACATTACACAGGAAAAAAAAAAAAAAAAGCAGCCTGATGTTATAGCCCTAAAAAGGGCTTTTTGGGGTGCTGTCCTTACAGCAGAGATCAGATGAGTCCTTCAGGATTGTAGTGGACACTGAATACCCTAGCCTAGCTATCAATTTCCCTATCTAATCAGCAGCAGCTAAACTTTCCCTCCTCTCACTAAGCATGCAGCTTCAGAATGAATCGAAAATGGATGCTGGGAGGGAGGTTGGAGGGTTTGGAAGGGAGGGAGTGCTGCTGATTGGCTGGAATGTGTCTGCTGACCGAGAGGCACAGGGTCAAAGTTTGCCCAATGATGACGAATAGGGGGCGGATCGAACTGCGCATGTGTCCACGCGCCGCTGCGAACGCGAACACGCTAAGTTCGCCGGGAACTGTTCGCCGGCGGACAGTTCGGTACATCACTATTCAGGTTGTTCGTTGGTAAAATCTGTCGACGTTTCAAGGCAGTGCTTACATCTGAGCCAGTCCAACATTTGGCTCTCTGCTGAACACTCCTCATTTAGATGCATTGATTCAATGTATCTCTATGAGGAGATGCTGATTTGCGCAGTGCAGTGTTTTGCCGCGCAATCGAAAAATATTGGATTGGCTGAAATCATCAAGTTTGATGATCTCAGCCAAGGAGGCGGAGCAGGAATAATGGTGAGTAAAATCCCATTTTACTTTGCTGACATGTGGGCTGGGTGTCTTAATATGCTTTAACTTCTATAGTGACAGGAATACATGTTTTTATTCCTGTCAATATACAGGGAGTGCAGAATTATTAGGCAAATGAGTATTTTGACCACATCATCATCTTTATGCATGTTGTCTTACTCCAAGCTGTATAGGCTCGAAAGCCTACTACCAATTAAGCATATTAGGTGATGTGCATCTCTGTAATGAGAAGGGGTGTGGTCTAATGACATCAACACCCTATATCAGGTGTGCATAATTATTAGGCAACTTCCTTTCCTTTGGCAAAATGGGTCAAAAGAAGGACTTGACAGGCTCAGAAAAGTCAAAAATAGTGAGATATCTTGCAGAGGGATGCAGCACTCTTAAAATTGCAAAGCTTCTGAAGCGTGATCATCGAACAATCAAGCGTTTCATTCAAAATAGTCAACAGGGTCGCAAGAAGCATGTGGAGAAACCAAGGCGCAAAATAAGTGCCCAAAGTCAAGCGTGCAGCTGCCAAGATGCCACTTGCCATTAGTTTGGCCATATTTCAGAGCTGCAACATCACTGGAGTGCCCAAAAGCACAAGGTGTGCAATACTCAGAGTCATGGCCAAGGTAAGAAAGTCTGAAAGACGACCACCACTGAACAAGACACACAAGCTGAAACGTCAAGACTGGGCCAAGAAATATCTCAAGACTGATTTTTCTAAGGTTTTATGGACTGATGAAATGAGAGTGAGTCTTGATGGGCCAGATGGATGGATTGGTAAAGGGCAGAGAGCTCCAGTCCGACTCAGACGCCAGCAAGGTGGAGGTGGAGTACTGGTTTGGGCTGGTATCATCAAAGATGAGCTTGTGGGGCCTTTTCGGGTTGAGGATGGAGTCAAACTCAACTCCCAGTCCTACTGCCAGTTTCTGGAAGACACCTTCTTCAAGCAGTGGTACAGGAAGAAGTCTGCATCCTTCAATAAAAACATGATTTTCATGCAGGACAATGCTCCATCACACGCGTTCAAGTACTCCACAGCGTGGCTGGCAAGAAAGGGTATAAAAGAAGAAAATCTAATGACATGGCCTCCTTGTTCACCTGATCTGAACCCCATTGAGAACCTGTGGTCCATCATCAAATGTGAGATTTACAAGGAGGGAAAACAGTACACCTCTCTGAACAGTGTCTGGGAGGCTGTGGTTGCTGCTGCACGCAATGTTGATGGTGAACAGATCAAAACACTGACAGAATCCATGGATGGCAGGCTTTTGAGTGTCCTTGCAAAGAAAGGTGGCTATATTGGTCACTGATTTGTTTTTGATATGTTTTTGAATGTCAGAAATGTATATTTGTGAATGTTGAGATGTTATATTGGTTTCACTGGTAAAAATAAATAATTGAAATGGGTATATATTTGTTTTTTGTTAAGTTGCCTAATAATTATGCACAGTAATAGTCACCTGCACACACAGATATCCCCCTAAAATAGCTATAACTAAAAACAAACTAAAAACTACTTCCAAAACTATTCAGCTTTGATATTAATTAGTTTTTTGGGTTCATTGAGAACATGGTTGTTGTTCAATAATAAAATTAATCCTCAAAAATACAACTTGCCTAATAATTCTGCACTCCCTGTAGTGTTCCTTTAACTTTCACTTGTGGGCTTGAGAGGTTTCACGTGAAATGGGGTTTCACGCCTTTTGTCCTGGTAGAGGTGAGGTTTTAGTGATATAACATACTATCCTGACTACCTTTGTCTGTAATTATATGTAGAGGAGAAGAGGTACAAAAATGAAAAGCATGAGGCGGGGGCAGAGTGGCATGGCCCCAAGGAGAGCAAGACTTAAAGGGTTAATAACTAACCTAAGATATTAACAAAGTGAAATCGAATTGCAAAAATTTGATAAGTGCTGAATTGGAGTATATTTGCAGAGCTATTTTAACTTAAAGGAACACTATAGTCACCTAAATTACTTTAGCTAAATAAAGCAGTTTTAGTGTATAGATCATTCCCCTGCAATTTCACTGCTCAATTCACTGTCATTTAGGAGTTAAATCACTTTGTTTCTGTTTATGCAGTCCTAGCCACATCTCCCCTGGCTATGATTGACAGAGCCTGCATGAAAAATAAAAACTGGTTTCACTTTCAAACAGATGTAATTTACCTTAAATAATTGTATCTCAATCTCTAAATTGAACTTTAATCACATACAGGAGGCTCTTGCAGGGTCTAGCAAGCTATTAACATAGCAGGGGATAAGAAAATCCTAATTAAATAGAACTTGCAATAAAGAAAACCTAAATAGGGCTCTCTTTACAGGAAGTGTTTATGGAAGGCTGTGCAAGTCACATGCAGGGAGGTGTGACTAGGGTTCATAAACAAAGGGATTTAACTCCTAAATGGCAGAGGATTGAGCAGTGAGGCTGCAGGGGCATGTTCTATACACCAAAACGGCTTCATTAAGCTTCATTAAAGTTGTTCAGGTGACTATAGTGTCCCCTTAAATGTTGAATTTCACAATTTTATTTGCTATTTTGGCATTGAGCATATTTTGCATTTTGTCATATAGTGAATAATATTGTAAATATAATTTACATCCGCTGCAAACGCTAAATGATAGCTCCCTACCTCAAATATTACTCATATCACTCAGATGTCCAAATGACTTAATATGTAAAATACGAAGACATTATACATTGACATTTCAAATACAGAGTTACCATAGTAATTAAACCAAAATCAGTATCGGTTTTATTAATCTGAACAGATACACAGACTTAGCAACTTTCCCCGACTTTCATTACAATAAAAAAAAAGTAAAAAAAAAAGAAAAAGAGAAACATTTCTTGTGTGTTTTAACAAACAATGTGAATTACACAAATTTACTTAAACCTCTGGCTCTTTCAATGGATTAAAATACGTGATCTCCTTTAAATGCAATTCATTGATGGCCCAGCCTGAAAAATGATATCCCTTTGACCTTTGTAAAGTTTGTTATTTGCTTGACATAGCCATTACTTCAAAAATCAAATAGGTTTGTCTAAACATTATCCGAATGCTCCGTTTGGGCAGCAAAGGGCAGACAGTTGACCACTGGCTTGCTGTCAGTGATTAATTTAGTCTTGCTTCTTGTCACTTTCCCTGCTTATTCAACTATCAATCTCCTGTTTGCCAGTTACCACAACCACTTTCTGCTGTTCAGGCGCTTTTATCCCCAACAATAATCCAATTTCAAATTGATCAATGAGAACATGTGGTCAGTAAGCAAAATAACAATCCCTTCAGCCAACCGCGGACCGCAATCTCAAATTTTTATTTCTATATAAAGCCTTAAAACTTATGCAAAAAAAGCACAACCACACGTAATACAGCTCTTTATTTTTCTCTTCCCCTCGAGGAGATTTCTGCATTCATTCTGAGGTTTAATGTATTGATTATGCATACTGTTTATTTTAATATACCTCTAAATTAAATACCAATTTGTTAATGACTTGATCTTTTGAGGACTTTAGATGAACTACTGACACAGTGTCCTCACGTAAAGCAACATATAAAAGTTACTGTCAAAGTGTGATTTTCTGATGTTGCAAAACTTTTTACATAACATCTACAATTTGTGAAATATAACTCTGAAAAATAAACTCGCTTCTGTTTCTAAGTGTAAATTAAATGAGCGGATAAATCTTTCGGCAGATCTACCGTTGTAGCATGACTTTGCTGTAAAATGTTTTTTTTTTACAATTTTTAATTCCCACAAAATAGATAAGATATAATAAAATAATAATATAAAATTTTATATAAAATATTATAATATAACATATATAAGATATTTTTTATAATTGTAATTATAACTATCAATGTGTAGCATAAACGTAGTCATTTTTAATTCCATATCGTCCATATCGTCACTTTATACGCTGTACTTAGATATAAAATACTATGTCATTTATTCAAATAAAACATTTTGTAATATTGATCTGTTGAGCACAGCACTTTATTGCTATATGATAATTTGAATAATTTCTCCATAATTTCTGGCTATTTAAAAAGTTTGTACTCCCCTTCCAAACAATATCTACTTTAATACATATCAGTTACAAACACTGTTATCTGAAAAAAATAACTATTCTCTTAGAGAGTTAATTGTTGTGCTCCCAAACTCATCTCAAATATATAACATTTACAGGGCTTACCGGTATATGTATATGCTTTTTTGTTTCTAGCCTCATGCGTTATATTTAAAAAAAAAAATGTGTTTATGTAGACGCGAGATAAAAATTCACAGATTCCCTGTTTTATTTTTCTGAAGCAATATGTATGGTCTGAGATTTAGATATTCATTACGTGAAGCAGAGGAATTACATCCCAAAAATACAGATTCTGTATTCTGCGTGAGTGGGGATTGTGCTGTTATTAGATAATATCACACATCAGCAATGTGGTCGTCCTCTGATGGTCTGCTCAATATGTTTATAAAATGTAATTAGGAAACATCATGGCCGTGACAGTCAATTGATTGCATTTTAATTACGTCAGTATAAGTGACAATGTAAGCATTTTTCTTCTTCAGTCCTCAATACAATTATACTGGCCATCACAATTCTCTGAGATAATGTAGTCATCCCTTTTGTTATGGATATATTATCTTTATTCTGAGAGTAACCCTTTAAGGACCAGTAAATCTGAAAAAAGGGAACTCCAATGGGGAACTTTAATTCAAATTCATTTTTTTTTCATGAATCCATTTTGTCCATCTCCCCTAATATTTTTTTTAGCTTTACCTAAAATTTTCAGTGTCCCATGCAGAGTAGAATTAACCATAAAGGTACCTTAAGGGGCCACTTGGGTTAGACAGGGACCCCGGAACCATAGGTTTGCTTGGCCCCAATCACCATCCTTACGGGAAGTGTAAAGGGGGTCCTAAAGCTGGTGACCTGGGGTCTTGTGGGATCGTAATCCTTCTCTGGTACTATAACTGGTGCAATGCATTCATAATTATGTTATATCTCCCTCTAGGAGGGGCTTTGAGTCACACCTGAATTCCATAAATACCCCAAACATAGTTCAATCTTAATAGCAAGGATGGAACAATAGTTTGATACAATATAGTAGCAAAAATAACTGATGGTGACAAAGAGAGGGGCAAGATTAGACTGAGCAGGCAGCAACCACCCTCTGAAAAAAAAAAAAACGAATTACATTAATAAAGTATTGGGGGTTGCTGAGGGCCATCATATTACCAGTGGGAATCGACAATTGGGGCACCTTCTCTAAAAACAACAAAAATGAATACCAGGATGCCCAGTAATATCATATACATGAAAAATGGAACACCCCAAATAAATAAAGTATTTCATCTCACAACTCCAGCATAGAGGCTTCTCAATGAGAGGACAACTTGCAAAGACTACAGACAGCTTCTCCGAGCTGTTTTTTCATATACCCGCAAAGAAAACATGCAGAAAAAAATGTCATGCATGGTTTCTTTGGTGGGTTATCTACTAAATAGTTAAATAAAGTAACACATACAATTCAGTGGAGTATTTCTTTAAGTGTGCTATACAGAAACAGGGGAGTTGACAGTTACAATCCATATGTATATCTGCAGAGGGACAGAGAAATGCCTTACTCTGCAAGGTGCAAACCAGCACTGGAGTAAAGGGAGCCGAGTGAGGTTTTATGGGCTTAATTTTATTATGAATCTGTTAAAGCTTCAACGCACTGGGTTGGGAGCGAAGGAGTTAAATGGATTATGTTTTACTTTTTTCTGTAGCATGAGTTTTTAAGAGAGATTTTGGCAAAAGGTGCCAATGAGTTGTTTGTTACTTTTGGACCATAGCTAACTCTATAATATTCAGACAAAAACCGGCAGTCCTACGCAAGCACCTGATTTTATTCTGAGCAAACGAGAATAGCTGCAGGTGATGGCTGTTACATCTGAACACAGTTACAATGCACAATGGGTTTATTTACCAAACTAGGAATTAAGGGATTCTAGGCCAAAGCAACTGAATTGGAAAAATGCAGCAATTAGACCAGGGGTCCCCAGAAGCCAGATTCCCAGATGTTTTCAAACTACAGATTCCATGATGCTTTGTCAACCCAAAGGCATTCTAAAGCCATGCAAAGCATCATGGGAGTTGTAGTTTGAAAACATCTGGGGATCTTCCTTTTGGGCTCCCCTGAATTAGACAATTGCACAATTTCCCCCCCTAAAATGTTCAGTTCCATTACAAGTTCTCATAAATTCCCATTTCATCAAACACTACATTCTTATGGGTGTGTGTGCACTTTTGTGCTCTTTTTATTTTATTAAGTTTAAAAAAGATCCATATGTTTTTACTTAAATAATGCTTGCTATGAAAGGTGAATACGGGTCAGGCTTGATTTGCCATGATTTCAGCCTTTATATCAACAAAAGCAGTAGTTTTAATGAGGGTGTGTACACACATGATATCCAGTATAGAAGCCAAAATTATTTTTGAGCAGCCACGGGAATTCTGTGAATATGTATTTATTACATGATCCCCTTCCTGACTCACTGATGTTCTGATCAACTGATCAATCTGTCTGATTTCACCGCACCCGCATGTTAGAAAGGTCTAGACTTGTGTACAAATCCGATTCAACTGAGCTGAATGAATCAAATGCCTGTCAATCTATGGATTAACAAGTCGATTATATTAATATTTATATATATATATATATATAATATTTATTATATTGATTGTTTTTTAGGATCAATGGGCCTTTTGCATGAGCTGGAGCTACGGCTCACTTAGTACAAGTTCATCTCATATCCTCATTGCAAGAGAATTGGGTAATTCTTCAATCAAAGACTTGTCAAGGTCATTAAGGATGACATAGGGAACCCATATTATTGGATGGGATAATCTTTAATATTAAAGGGACACTATAGTCACCAGAACCACTACAATCTTTAATATTAAAGGGACACTATAGTCACCAGAACCTCTGGCTTCTATAGCCTGCCCCTGCAAGCGTTTCAATTTAAACAGGGAAAAGGCAGTGTTTGCATTGCTGCCTGGGAACAACTCTTGTATCAGTCACTCAGACGGCTACTAGAGGTGTTTTCTATCTCAGTGCTGCCTCTTCACACTCTGCATGGAGACGCTGGATGTTCCCCATAGAACATTTGAGCAGAGTGGCGATTTGCTGCGCATGCACAATAGTCTCCCAATGCTTTTCTATGGTAAATCATTGGATTGGTTGACATCTTCCAAAAGTGATCATTTTAGCCATTGAGGCAGGGCCAACCGCAGCAAATCCGGTGTGGCGAGGGAGAAATGTTAAGTTTAAACATCTTTTCAAAGAGATCTGAGGGTGTGGGAAGCTAAACACGCTATACATATTTGTATTCCTGACATTATAGTGTTCCTTTAAATAGCAATGCCTGAATGAACCTCCTGGAAGCATGCTTTAATCTCTGAAACTGTAAGTGTTCCAAAACATAAAATCTAGACAGACTACTGTCTGAAACTCAAGCAGACTGCCATCTGGGATACATTAAAGGTTGACTCTATGCATCGTATCCTCTGCAGCCTGCTGCACTAGTTCTTGTTAAGTTGACTGGAGCTTTAAGAGCAGTAAGACTAGTGAAGAGATATGTCTAATTAAAAGGTTGAATGAAATCCATGTTTCAGAGTCTGAGGATATGTGGAAACAATTACTGTCACAAAGTAATAACACAGCACTGAATGTTATAACCGTGACCCCACAGAATACATAACAGTTATGATATGAGGAGCACCCTTGTCCCGTTTTTCAATAGTTTGCCCTCTTACATTATCACGCCGGGCTCCTGATCTCCTTTAAGGCTGGCTGAGACATGCATCTGGACTGTGCAGATATGTCAAGTTGAATGACGACCCTGCCGGCCATCCATTGGTTGAGAGTGTCAGCTGACGATTCTCAGCCAATCAGTGCAATTCTGTACATAGAAATATGCACAGAATTGACATTAGTTGGGCCCAAACTTTAGAAACACTGCACATACAGACTCCATGCACCATAACCTCTTCAAATCACCGAAGTTGTCATGGTGCTTGGAGTAATCTTTCAAAGACCTCTTGGGTTGTTTCTCTTAAATTAATGGTACTTTAAATAATAGGTGAACTGTATGCTACATATACAGGTTCATGTGTATCTTTGTAAAGTAAGTGTAAATACAAATTATGGCATTAAGATCTCCTATAAATAATGCTGTACCAATGCAATGAAAACTAGCTGTGTCTTGAAGGGGACATGCTTTGTGTGCCCTGGCTATGCCAAGAAAGAACTGGAATATGATGTCAATTGCCAAATCTTTAAAATACATTTAAAAGAAAATGGGCTTCGAGCTGTGGTTATGGTGCTAGAAGTGTCCTGGTGCACTCGCAAAGTAAGTAGTCAAATTGGATGCCAGATACAAGCACCATGATATCCAAAAGCTCCTTCATAGAGCTCCGGCTTGCTCTCCTGAGCTTAGCCCTGCAGCTCTCAGCGAAACAAAGCACCTCACTCGAGAGCTTCTGCCCAGTTAGCTGATGGTTTGACTATTTATCTTCCGGCAGATCTTGGCCACTCCTGGCACCATAATTACTACAGCATGCTCTAGTGTTTACATTGCTTGGAGTTTTCCTTTAACAAACATTATAGGGTATTTTCAATGATATATTCATTGGCATTATTTTCAGAGATGTAACAGTTTCCATCTAACTTGTCATCGCTATCCATTTAAAGTCTAATTTGTGTGACGGCTTCATGACTGTCACAAATGGAATTTGAGCATCTTTGAAGGTTATTTTATAAACCGATGTTTATGTATGCAGAACATCAAACAAGGCAGCTGACATTTATTATTAAAAAATGGACAAACCGCAAATTGTGTGTAACTGTACATATTAGGGTAAAAGGAAAATGTACAATATAAAAAAAAAATTAAATTTCAATTACCAAAAGTAAATACAAGTAAAACTATTAAAAAGGACACAAATTGGCCTCTCAATAGCCCTATAGTGTGAAAATATAATCACTAACGCCGACGAACATCCAACAAACATCAAAATGAAGCATCAATTAGTCTAACTTCGAAATGTGAATGAGAGAAATGGCTCACTGAGTGCTAATTGGTGTTTGTCATCAACTGCTCATTTGCTTTTGAGTCTTCAATAATAGCTGTACCTCTTACTTTTTATGTTATGTTTTAATTATACATTGCAAGTGATGAGGATTTTGTTTTAGCAAAGTTGTATTAATGCAACTTTCACTCATGTGAGATGTGTCATGTAATTACGAACTGGCGCCTGGCTTCGAAGACAGAATTTTGGTATTACATTATTATAATATGGGTTTTTACTGACCTCAGAGAACCAGGGTAGGCTTGCAGTACTGGTATTTTTCTAAAAAAAAATATTATAATTTGTGCTTTTATGACCTTTATATATATATTCCCTTAATGTCACTCTAATTAATGGAAAATAAAATTATTTATTAGAAGGGGCGAGAGCGCTGTACCTACTGATATAGGTGTTATAAGTAAAGGGGAATAGCTAACAATTCTTCTTTCGAAAGGGACACTGTAGTCACCTTAACTGCTTCATCTCACTGCCTAGAGTCCCCTGTGCTATCCTTCAGTGATTTTAATATTTTAATGCTATATGAGAGTCCACAGTAAGCCAACCGTCTGTGCTGCTCAGGCTGATGAGCACTGGGTGGCTGTGATTGGCTGAGAGTGTCAGCTGACTGCTTTAAGCCTATCATTGTGTCCGTTGTTGGTATGGCTTAGTATGGCTAGAAGGAAGTGTGTAATATCTGCCTTAGCCACACCTCCAGTAGGGGATGGGTTTTGGGTGTTCAGTGACCTTTATTTAGTGTTAAACTGCTCAAAAATGGTTTAACACTGAATGGAGGGACAGTGCTAGAGTAATCCATTTTCTACAATTTCCAGATTAATTAAGAAATCTCTAGAATCAAGGACAATCACCAAACTAGGAGTTACTTTCAGTTTACAATAATTTTGCTGTTTGGTGAATAAACTAAGTTGTTTTAGGAAATGTGCATGTAGCGGCCCCTTTGGCATTGAGTAAATAATGAGAGGAGAGCTTCTGACGGGTGCAGTACTTTTATTCTTTTGCATCAAAAGTGTGCAGGAGGGTTGAACACCACCAACTTTAATCTCTTTAACACCTTGAGCCCCATGAACCATAAGCACCATAAGGGAACAAAGGGAACTGTGTTGTTTACCTTATTTCCCGTGGCTACTGGATCATCGTTTGGTGTTTTGACAGGCTCAGTGTTTCTCTGTATGTGCAAACAGGTTGGATGACTACTACATATGCTACACGTGTGTCTTCCTTCGCAGTTTTTTGTAGTGTGGCCCTTTCTTAAGCAATCAAAGCAGAGGTGGTTTTCATGAATAAAGGCCTTCTTTTCATCGATGGTCTTTGCTGAAAAAGTCGGACATTTAGCAACTCCGTGTGTTTCATCTTTGCAGACTAGGCAAGGTGGTTTTGGTCTTAAAGCTGAGATCTCTGGGATTCTGGATGTGGAGGGCTTCATTTGAGTGCTTGTGTGGAGCACCTTGCCTCTCTTAGGAAGTCTCTCATCTATAGTTTTAGTGTTGAGGAGAAAGGGAGAGGCACTGGGGTTGCATGCTATCTTAGGTTATTTTGTAGGAAATCTGTGAAACAAGCAAAAGTTGGATATTCTTGAGACTTAACTAACTCATTCATAACGATGCAACTCCATCTGCGCACAATTCATTCAGTCAACCTTCCTCTGAAAGCTCATTGGACAACAAATGGACCTCTATTCCTGTCCTGTAGGATTCCCCAAGAACCTAGATAAGCTTCTTTTGAATTTTAATAAAAGAACCCTTCCACTGCCTTATGAACTTGTCTCTGAGAATTCTTCAAGTACAAAGACTTTTCGCACACAGGGAGTGGTTTCTGATCAATCAGTGCCGTGAAGGATATCTTCCAATCTATAAACTTTAAAGGATCACCTGTAAATACAGTTGGTTCAGGTATATGGAGATGGTTGGAGATGAACAGACTTGCAAGTCCTGGAGTTAGACTAACTTCTTCTTGTGGTCTTGACACCTCAAGTGGTGTATTTGAAGGTTAAAATGGCACAGCTTGTGGATTCAATGAGGTTTGAAGTTCATTATTTTGGCCGAGGTATTGCACCTTGTGGTCTGTCTTCTGCTCACAATCTTCACGACCATCATAGGCACTGTAAGCTTTCACTAGTGCCGCTGCTACCTTGACTTCATTTTCTGCTTGTAGCTGTTGTAGCCTCGTCTTTTCCTCATTCAACTTCAGCTTAATTTTTGCCTCTTTAAACTTTAAATTACTCTCCAGTTTGTTCAGCTTAGCTTGTTGCTCACGCATCTGTTGCATTGCCTTTCCCTGCTCTATCTATGCTGCAAGGTGGACTTCTGCATCTGCGCGTTTGCTAGAAGATCTGGAGGTGGCTCTCGAGCTTGAGTTGGAGTCTGGTTTCTGTGTTTCCAAATACTGACTCATATTCCTCCTTATTAAGTACCACCCTCAGTCTTTCCTTCTCAAGTCGGTTATTAAAGATCCTGTCTGTATTCTCTAGTCGTTTACTAGTGAGGTCACAGATTTCAGCTGTTAAAGCGATACATGCATCAATTCTCTTAACAACATCTGAGGTGGTGGAATGATTGTGGCGAATAGACTCATACTGGTGGTGTACTAACTCTTCTTTGGCTTTAATCTCCTTCAGTCTTGTATTAAGGTCTTAAGTTGAGCAGAAATTCTTTAACTCTGTCCTAATTTGTTTTGCTATCTCCTTTCAAGAGTCATAGGCCTTGTTAAATGCCTTTTCATTTTTCTTAGCTTTTTCTTCGTGCATTTCTTGGCTTTTTTCTGTTAAGCTTTGCTCTCTGGAGCTGGACCGCACCTGTTGTGACTCTGTGGGTTTGTCTGGTTTTTTTCAGCAGGTGAGAACATTTTGTTCTACTGTGCCTTTGCCTTTCTAACCAGACAATTTACCCTTTAAATAATTAACAATAGTTTAGTGTTTAGAAAACTTAGAAGATAGCGTTGCTTACATATTGACACTAGGCCTCTAAACACTAGGCTCTCATATAACAAATATAACTTAATCACTGATTTAGCAAAATATGAACTATTTGGCTCGCATACAAATTAAGGGCGGCTTCCGGACCACGTATAAAACAGCCCACTATCTTTAAAAGTCCACGCGACTCGTTTACTTTTCAGCCGATTCTCTGCTGCCAAGATGGTGTCCGCACGTGTCCTGTGAGGCGTTGAGAAGCCTTTTCTCACAGTTTGATGAAGGCAGCGACGCAGCCGGTGATGGCAGAGATGCAGCGTTGAGTCTTTGCAGCAGTGAGTTTTCACTGTAGCGGCCCCTTTGGCATCGAGTAAATAATGAGACGAGAGCTTCTGACGGGTGCAGTATTTTTTTTCTTTTGCATAAAAAGTGTGCAGGAGGGTTGAACACCACCAACGTTAATCTCTTTAACACCTTGAGCACCATGAACCATAAGCACCGTAAACACCATAAGCACCGTGAAAACTCGCTCCGCTTGCCCAGGGGTGCAACTTTAAACTTTAGAAAAACCTCGATAACAATCGCCTTCCCACGAGGTGCTGCTAGCTTACTTTGCATCTGAATGCTGAGTCACAAAGAGCTTTTACCTCCAAAACTAGAGGAAGGAGGGGGGCTGATAATCAAACATTCCCCAGGGAAACAAGAGGAAGGCAGAAAGGTTCCACCTGTGGCAGTCAGTGCTGAACAAGGATTTAACGTTATAAGCAGGGGCGTATTAGCTGCGAGGCAAACAAGGCATTTGCCTTGGGCGGCATTTTCCAGGGGGCGGCAAAAAACGCCGCCCCCAAATGCCCAGGGCAAATGCCTTGTTAGCCTTGCGGCTAACTGGGCTGCCGGTCGGGGCTGCTGGGCTGGTTGCTGGGCGGGCGGCTGGCGAGGGAGCTCTTCCTCTGAGCTCTCTGCTCAGCTCCCTCGCGCGCCGCAGAGTGAGGCTGGGAGCCGGAAGATGACGTCATCTTCCGGCTCCCAGCCTCACTCTGCTGCGCGCGAGGGAGCTGAGCAGACAGCTCAGAGGAAGAGCTCCCTCGCCAGCCGCCCGCCCGCCCAGCAACCAGCCCAGCAGCCCGACCGGCAGCCCCACTAGACCCCAGGGAGGTAAAGAAACCCCCCCAGCATTCCCAAAGGTAAGGAGGCTGGGGGGGTAGGTTAAATTAATGATATATTATATATATATATATTATATATTATTATATATATATATATTATATATATATATATTATTATTATATATATTATTATTTATTTATATATATTATTTATATATTATATTATATATATATTATATTATATATATATTATTTATATATTATATTATATATATTATATTATATATATATATATTATATTATATATATATAATATTATATATTATTATATTATATATATATATTATATATATATAATATTATATATTATATTATATATATTATATTATATATATATATATTATATTATATATATATTATATTATATATATATAAAATATTATATATTATATTATATATATATTATATTATATATATATATATTATATTATATATATTATATTATATATATATATTATATTATATATATATATATATATATTATTTTATATATATATTATATTATATATATATTATATTATATATATTATATTATATATATTATATTATATATATATATAATATTATATATTATATTATATATATATATATATATAATATTATATATTATATTATATATATATAATATTATATATTATATTATATTTATATTATATTATATATATATAATATTATATATTATATATATATTATATTATATATATTATTATTATATATATATTATTTATATATTATATTATATATATATTATTTATATATTATATTATATATATATTATTTATATATTATATTATATATATATTATTTATATATTATATTATATATATATATATATATATATATATATATTATATTATATATATATTATATTATATATATATATATTATATTATATATATATATTATATTATATTATATATCAGAGAGTGTATGTGTCTGACAGTGAGTGTGTGTCTGCTAGTGAGTGTGTGTCTGCTAGTGAATGTGTGTGTGTGTGTGTGTGTGTCTGTTAGCTAGTGTATGCGTATCTGTCAGTGAATTTGTTTGTGTGTGTGTATTTAGAAGGCGGGACGGGGGGGGGAGGGTTGGGTGGGGGGGCGCGCGCGGGGGGGGGGGGGGGCGCCTGAGTTTTGTCCTGCCTAGGGCAGCACAAAACCAGGATACACCACTGGTTATAAGCGGACACTTACAGTGCAAATGGTACATTGTTTCAGTTTCTAGAAGACTGGGAAATGTGCCCATCCCGTAACATAACTGTAACCTCAAACAATATAATATGCTAATTTTAAGCACACCTGCAACACGGAGAAATGTACTTTAAATCATGTATACATCAAATAGTCAGCTATTTCTGTAAAAGGTCATTTAAAAGTCTATTGAATAAATATTTCCCAAATTAGTCACATTGAATTAACATACAACACAAAACTCCAAAATCAGCCTGGGACAAAGTGGACCAGTAAATAGTTTGGATGTCTGCGCTGTAGCTAATGCCAGCACTAATGGCAATTATGAAGCAATACTAGTTAATAGAAAAATCAATAAACTACCACTTGAGAACATTGTCTGTCATAAGCGTTGGCTGTGAAACAGATTGTTAAGCAGGCTATATAGTTCCTGGACAAAATAACACTTCAAGCTACTGGAATCAGTTTAGAGGGTTACAAAATTGCGTCATTAGATAAAATGATCAAAACTAGAAGAAAAAAAAGTAAATGCTTTTTGGTATTTTTTTTTATAATTAGAGGTTGTTTTTTTTTTTACTAAACTAAGTTGTATAGTATTGACAATGGTATTTTTTCCAAGTTAGATGTTGTCAATTCTCCCAAAATGCTCTGTTTTTGGAATTAACATCTGAGAATGGTTTAATTAAAGGGAAACTCCAGTGCCAGAAAAACGATCCGTTTTTCTGGCACTGGAGGGTCCCTCTCCCTCCCACCCACCAATCCCCGGTTACTGAAGGGGTGAAAACCCCTTCAGTCACTTACCTGGGACAGCGGCGATATCCCTCGCCGCTGTCTCTGCCTCCGCGACGCTCCTTCTAATGATTACGTCGGCCGGTGGGCGAGACTAATCTCGCTCACCGGCCGAGGAGACCTAATGCGCATGCGCGGAAATGCCGCGCATGCGCATTACGTCTCCCCATAGGAAAGCATTGAAAAATCATTTCAATGCTTTCCTATGGGGTTTTGAGCGACGCTGGAGGTCCTCACACAGCGTGAGGACGTCCAGCGACGCTCTAGCACAGGAAACCTGTGCTAGAAACCAGGAAGTGACCTCTAGTGGCTGTCTAATAGACAGCCACTAGAGGTGGAGTTAACCCTGCAATGTAAATATTGCAGTTTATGAAAAACTGCAATAATTACAGTTGCAGGGTTAAGGGTAGTGGGAGTTGGCACCCAGACCACTCCAATGGTCAGAAGTGGTCTGGGTGCCTGGAGTGTCCCTTTAAGAAGAGCTGCAATTCAGGGTTATGTAGAGCAAAGCTTGTAAAACAAATACGTTTACTTTCCTTGTCCCTTGTCTAGTATTCTCCAAGGAAGGGCAAAAGGGGTGTTCTATAAAATGTATAAATATCACCGAGAATAACTAACAGGAAGCTATTCTGTGCAACAAATAATTTGGGCTTAATTTACTAAAATGTAATATTTATTGAACAACCTGATTAGATTAATGACAAGTGCTATCTATCTATTATATCTATCTATCTATTAATTATTGTATTTATTACTGGCATTTATAAAGCACCAACATATTCCGCAGCGCTGTACAATTGGGAAAAGGACAAACACAATAAGAACAGACCGATACAACAGATAGAGGACCCTGCCCGTGAGCTTACAATCTAAAGCTTAAAATGAGGAAATTATCTATCCATCCATCTATCTAGAAATGCTTTTTGTAATAGTAATGGTTAAAACTTGAAAAAAAGTACTTACCTTGTGCTTCCAACAAAAAGCGGTAACTGATTGTTTTTGTTTTTTTCTAGTAATATTACCAATATTAATATTTAAAAATGTTTTATCAAAACCATGAAATAGATTAAAAACTCTTCTAATTCAATGTAGTTGTATATATCATGGGTTTCTGCAAATATAGAATCCTCTATAACATAAATCGTTATTCACACAGATTGTATAGAATGTGGTGTATTTCTTCCACTAGCCTGTTGGTGTCATCCTGTGATTAGTGTGTCTCAGATTCCTATCAGATTCACTTATCCAGATTTCTGCATTATGTTGAGACAGTTTTTATAATATGTACAGTAAGCACAAAACCTGTACACACATGCATTATCTAAGGTATTTGTTCATTAACTTCCCTGGCGGTCTGATTATGTCAGTATTTTTTAATGTTAAAGTGGTACATTGTTTTTACAATGTAATGTGTGTATTTGTATTTTTTTATTTTTTATTTCCTGCCTAGTTCTGACAGGCGGCACTCGCAGGTAAAGGTAACCCAGAAGACGGATGCTGGCATAGGGCGGAGGACACTGTGGGAGGGCACTAGGGGCTCGTAGGGACAATGTAAGTGATACTACAGTGTAATCCCAAGCGTGGCTTGGGTTACCGCTTTTGGTACTGAAAATTAACCCCGAGCCACGCTTGGGATTACCGCCAGGGAGGTTAACTGAGAATTTTGGGAAACTGACAATCGGAATCACAAGTTTTGGACCAAAATGTCTTAGTTAAAAATAAAGAAGAGTTTGGTTGTTGTTTTCTATTTTAGCTCTTTTAGATTATCATTTGCCATTCCCTTGTCAGGACTTAAAATTTCATGTTCTAGGCTGCTAGCCTTAAGAGTTACTAGCCACTTCAAGCCTGGTGGGGACATGCATTTTCTGCTCACGAGAGATACATTTTCAGTTACCAATGTCTAAAGGTGAGTGGAAAATTTGAGCCCTGCCCTTGTAATTTCTCTAAAATTCTCTGTTTCACTAATATCCTTTTATCTAATAGACAAAGATATCTCACATTTATTCTCTTTAAAGGGGCAATATAAGCACCATAATCGCCACTGGAATTCATTGAGATTTAGCTGCAGAGAACTCAGGTAAGAGAACAACCAACCATCCAATCAAAGAGGTCCATTCTAGTGCTTTAAGTGTGACCAATATGCTTATTGTTTGTTTTATTTTTATTTTAAACAGGAGTATAACACATACAAGCACTGAATGTAGAAACACAAAACAAAAAAGAGAAATAAAATAATATAATATGGCGGGTAAAAAAAATGACAAACACAAAAGAAAAGACAAAAATATGTAAGTATGTCAATAAAAGGCATAATGTTCCCCAATCATACGATCTCAAATTCAGCCAGTGCCATCTTGGTATAGCAGGAATTGAGCCCGAGTCCCTGAAGCTAGTAATGCAGTCCTTAAACGTTCTTTAATCATGAAATAAAATGAAAAGATTACTTGTGCCAACCATAGATAGAAAACTCAGAGTCAAGTCCAGTTACACACATCCAATGCCTGGCCGATGTACCACACCATCTACTGTGTGACAGATACTGAAACTAATGCCAAACATCTTGCTAGCAAGATAATGACTGTAACAGAGCTTCCTGTACCGCGGTTGGGTACCTCCGCTGACGGATGCTCCAAGTGCTTACCGAGGACTCCAAGCACTTCTCCAGACACCATAAGTACTGCAGACCCCAAGAACCGCCGCAGCTTGGTTGGGGTCTCGCCGTCTCCTACCCACCCTGGACCTACGACAAGGCTCCAGGTTCAAGTGATTGAAATCTTTCTTCCTCCAGAGAGTGAAGCAGGAACAGCTCTTACAAGAGCTAGTGATTATTCAAGGGAGTATGATGAGCATAGCAATCCCTTGTAGCAGTTTCCCCCAATAAGAGACACGACTCTAGATTGAGGGTAAAGTAAGAACTGAAGGTTCAGGTTGGCTTTATATACAATTCCTCAGGCCAGAGGCACACCCCCTGGACATGATGGAGCATTGCATTACAAACTGTACAGACCAATAAAAACAATGTAACAATGAACGACACTCCCACATACAGTAAACAATTCCTCCCCTTTGCCTGTGATATAATTAAGGTAGTTAATGCATTAACTTAATTATCCACAGGCAGAAAAAAAAATCATTTTTATAAAGTACCATAAGTACCCCAAAACACAACATATCCCCATAAATGTTACATCCCCTGATAGCTCTGATCTGGGTGGACAACATATCCAAAAATCACTATACATCCCTGAAGAAGTCTACTTAGACGAAACGCATCAGATTAACACCATAGAGACTCTGGCTTTGTCTTGGGACTCTACCTGCTATATACATTGATTCTGGTCTCACCTATACCATCTATATCCGCTGCTTGCGGAGACATGCTGGCTTTTACCACTATTTTGTAAGTGCACTCTAATAAATTATATTTTTTATATCTACTATCTGCACTATGTTACTCTTTGTTTTTTGCCACAAGCTTCAACATACTCCGACAGATGTGGGATTCATCTCCATATACTCTGATGGGCTTGAAATCATCCTAATGCTTGTGAGTGCAATTTATATCTAATGGGTGAAGCTATATCTTACAATATTACCCTATGTCAAGTTTATTCCTTTATATTTTTAGGGGATATTCACCTTTCTCAAATACACTCCACTTATATTTTGGTTAAGATAATGACTATAATATGAAAAAAAACACAGCAAATTGAATTTTTGAATATCTTTTGGTGCTATAAATAACTCCAGCTAAAGTCTGTCCTGACTGTATACATTAATCCACAAGAAAATCAGTGAATTTAAACAGACATACCACTCCCAAATAATAAACAAAAAGACCAACGTGCCAAAATAGTCATACATGAAAAATGTAAACATAAACTTATACAGAACAATACTAAACCCAAACTCTAATCAGAAAAAAAGTTTTTTTGGAAAAACATGATTATTAGTGATGTCCCGAACGGTTCACAGGCGAATAGTTCCTGGCGAACATAGCTTGTTCGCGTTCGCCACAGATGGCGAACATATGCGATGTTCGGTCTGCCCCCTATTCGTCATCATTGAGGAAACTTTGACCCTTTACCTCACAGTCAGCAGACACATTCCAGCCAATCAGCAGCAGACGCTCCCTCCCAGACCCTCCCACCTCCTGGACAGCATCCATTTTAGATTAATTCTGAAGCTGCATTCTTAGTGAGAGGAGGGACAGTGTGCTGCTGCTGATTTAATAGGGAAATTGATAGCTAGGCTAGTGTATTCAGTGTCCACTACAGTCCTGAAGGACTCATCTGATCTCTGCTGTAAGGACAGAACCCCAAAAAGCCCTTTTTAGGGCTAGAACATCAATCTGCTTTTTTTTTTCCTGTGTAATCTAATTGCAGTTGCCTGCCTGCCTGCCTGCCAGCCAGCATGTGTGTCAGACTCACGGCGTCTACTGTGCACACTTACCCAGTGCCACCACTCATATCTGGTGTCACAATAGCTTGCATTTAACAAAAAAAAAACTTTTTTGACTGTAATATAATAACAGTCAGTTTCCTTCACACATGTGCGTTTCAGGGCCTGCCAGGGCACAGTGTCACACCAGTGCAACTCATATCTGGTGTAACAGTAAGTGTACATTTAAAAATAAAAAATAAAATTTTGACTGTAATAGATTGAATAGCAGTTAGTTGTCTTCCAGCGTGTGTGTCAGGCTCACAGCGTATACTGTGCCCACTTGCCCAGTGCCACCACTCATATCTGGTGTCACAATAGCTTGCATTTAACAAAAAAAAACTTTTTTGACTGTAATATAATAGCAGTCAGTTTCCTTCACACGTGTGCGTTTCAGGGCCTGCCAGGGCACAGTGTCACACCAGTGCAACTCATATCTGGTGTAACAGTAGTGTACATTTAAAAAACAAAATACAATTTTGACTGTAATAGATTGAATAGCAGTTAGTTGTCTGCAAGCGTGTGTGTCAGGTCTACAGCGCCAACTTCTGCCAGTGCACAGTGCCACTCATATCTGTTGTCACAGTAGCTTGCAAGCATAGTACCATTAATCGGAAAAAAATGACAGGCAGAGGCATGCCACCCCGCAGGGGCCGTCGTGGTCGTGGTGCTGTGATTCCCTTTGGCCCTAGAATAATACCCAGTGTTCAGAGGCCACGTACCCTGAACTCGAAAAGTTCTGAGGACATAGTTGACTATGGACACCCAATCTTCTACAGCTTCCACTTGGAACCTTGATGCACCATCCTCCTCCAGCCCGCCTGCCGCCAACACTAGCACCACAGCCTCTTCACTTGATATGTCAGAGGAGTTATTTACATATCAGTTGGTAGAAATGAGTGATGCGCAAGCATTATTGCCAGAGGATGTAGATAACAGGGATATGTCTCAGTCAGGCAGCATTACACACATGGATGTACGGTGATGTTGTACCCGCTGCTGCTTCCTTTGCTGAGTTGTCAGATACAAGTGAAGCGGTTGATGATGACGATGCGTCCGTGGATGTCACGTGGGTGCCCGCTAGAAGAGAAGAAGAACAGGGGGAAAGTTCAGATGGGGAGACAGAGAGGAGGAGGAGACGAGTTGGAAGCATGGGGAGGTCGTCGCAAGGAGCTAGTGGCACAGTCAGACAGCATGCATCGGCACCCGGGGTCAGCCAGACAGCACGTCAATCAACGCATGCTGTTGCCACCACCAGAATGCCGTCATTGCAGAGCTCAGCAGTGTGGCATTTTTTTGTGTGTGTATGCCTCTGACAACAGCGATGCCATTTGCAACCTAGGTACAACTGCTTTGCGAAGGCACATGATCGCACATCACAAACGCCTATGGGATTAACACATGAGTACAAGCAGCACACAAACTCAAAGCCGCCATCCTCCTCCTGGTCCAGCATCTTCAGCCACGTCAACCACTGCTGTCCTCCTTGCCCCCTCTCAACCATCCACCACTCCTTCTCTCGCCTTGAGCAGTTCCTGCTCATCTGCCCACAGTCTGGTGTCTGTCAAGGACATGTTTGAGCGTAAGAAGCCAATGTCACAAAGTCACCGCCTTGCCCAGCGTCTGACAGCTGGCTTGTCTGAACTCTTAGCCCGACAGCTTTTACCATACAAGCTGGTGGAGTCTGAGGCGTTCAAAAAATTTGTAGCTATTGGGACACCGCAGTAGAAGGTACCCGGCCGAAATTTCTTTGCACAAAAGGCAATCCCCAACCTGTACTCGATTGTGCAAAAGGAAGTAATGGCATGTCTGGCACACAGTGTTGGGGCAAGGGTCTATCTGACCACTGATACCTGGTCTGCAAAGCATGGTCAGGGCAGGTATATCACCTACACTGCGCATTGGGTAAACCTGCTGACGGCTGCAAAGCATGGAATGCGTGGCTCTGCAGAGGAGTTGGTGACACCGCCACGACTTGCAGGCAGGCCTGCTGCCACCTCCTCTACTCCTTCTACTCCATCCTCTTCCATAACCTCCTCGGCTGAGTCCTCTTCTGCTGCTGCGTCTTGCTCCACATCAACGGCACCCCCCCCAGCTCCCCAGGTACTATTCCACATCCCGGATACGGCAGTGTCATTGCTGTCTTGGGGTTGACTTGCCTGAAAGCAGAGAGTCACACTGGACCAGCACTCCTGTCCGCCCCTGAACGCACAGTTGGATCAGTGTCTGACTCCGCACCAACTGGAGATCGGCAAAGTGGTTTGTGGCAACGGAAGAAATTTGTTGGCGGCATTGAATTTGGCAAGTTGACACATGAGCCGTGCATGGCACATGTGTGTAATCTGATCGTACAACGCTTTGTGCGTAAGTACCCAGGCTTACAGGACGTCCTGAAGCAGGCCAGGAAGGTGTGAGGCCATTTCAGGCGTTCCTACATGGCCATGGCGCACTTTTCAGATATCCAGCGGCGAAACAACATGCCAGTGAGGCGCTTGATTTGCGACAGCCCGACACGTTGGAATTCAACACTCCTAATGTTCGACCGCCTGCTCCAACAAGAAAAAGCCGTTAACGAGTATTTGACCGGGGTGCTAAGACAGCCTCTGCGGAGCTGGGAATTTTTTTGCCACGTTACTGGACGCTCATGCACAATGCCTGTAGGCTCATGCGTCCTTTTGAGGAGGTGACAAACCTAGTCATAATACCATTTGTTTTCTTCCTGGAGCGTGCCCTGCGAAGAGTGCTGGATGAGCGTGAAGAGGAAGAGGTAGAGTTGTGGTCACCATCACCACCAGAAACAGCCTTATCAGCATCGCTTGCTGGACCTGCGGCAACGCTGGAAGAGGATTGTGAGGAAGAGGAGTCAGAGGAGGAATGTGGCTTTGAGGAGGAGGAGGAAGACCAACCACAACAGGCATCCCAGGGTGCTCGTTGTCACCTATTTGGTACCCGTGCTGTTGTACATGGCTGAGGGGAAGAACATACCTTCAGTGAGATCACTGAGGACGAGGAACGGGATATGAATAGCTCGGCATCCAACCTTGTGCAAATGGGGTCTTTCATGCTGTCGTGCCTGTTGAGGGACCCTCGTATTAAAAAGCTGAAGGAGAACGACCTGTACTGGGTATCCACGCTACTAGACCCCCGGTATAAGCAGAAAGTGCCTGAAATGTTACCAAATTACCGCAAGTCGGAAAGGATGCAGCAGTTCCAAAATAAATTCAAAAGTATGCTTTACACAGCGTATAAGGGTGATGTCACAGCACAACGGGAATCTAACAGGGGAAGAGGTGAAAGTAATCCTCCTCCTCCCACGACCACGCCGGCAAGGACCGAACGCTTTACAGACGTGTTGTTGATGGAGGACATGCAGAGCTTTTTAAGTCCTACGCATCGCCACAGCCCTTCGGGGTCCACCCTCAGAGAACGACTCGACCGATAGGTAGCAGACTACCTCACCTTAACTGCAGATATCGACACTCTGAGGAGCGATGAACCCCTTGACTACTGGGTGTGCAGGCTTGACCTGTGGCCTGAGCTATCCCAATTTGCGATAGAACTTCTGGCCTGCCCCGCTTCAAGTGTCCTGTCAGAAAGGACCTTCAGTGCAGCAGGAGGTATTGTCACTGAGAAGAGAAGTCGCCTAGGTCAAAAAAGTCTAGATTACCTCACCTTTATTTAGATGAATGAGGGATGGATCCCGAAGGGACTGACAGTGGGCAATACATTCGACTAAAAAAGGCCTGATGAGGGGGATTACTTAACACACCACTCCTATCTGGTTGCAAATTAGATTACACGCGCAGTGCCCCAAATTTGAAGTAGGAGGACCAACTGATAGGAATAGTACTACTTAACACACCTTATAATAATGAAGAGAGAGGCAACGGAGAGAGAGGAGTCTGAAGAAGAGGAGTCAGATGAGGAAGGTGGCTTTGAGGAGGTGGAAGACCAAACACAGCAGGCGTCCCAAGGGGCTTGTCACCTGGGTGGAGGAAGAGACCTTCAATTACATCAGTGAGGACAAGGAACGGGACATGGCTAGTTTGGTATCCAGCCTTGTGCAAATGGAGAGTTTGCGGTTGTGCACCCTTACACTACCTGATCGATACAACATCATACCTGATGTTTTAAAGCACGTTATTCCAAACAATTTAGGAATGTTAGGTGATTGTTGCCCTTTATGGATTAAAACCAGACTCTGCATCAACTATGTAATTTTCCATGGGAGTTTTGCCATGGATCCCCCTCTGGCATGCCACAGTCCAGGTGTTAGTCCCCTCGAAACATCTTTTCCATCACTATTGTGGGTACTGTGGGTTTTAAAATTCGAATGCTCATTGAAGTCTATGGCGGTTCGCCCGCTTCGCCTGTTCGCGAACATTTGCGGAAATTCGCGTTCGCCGTTTGCGAACGGAAAATTTTATGTTCGCGACATCACTAATGATTATTGAAAAACTAATAATAAACATATATAACAATAATGAATCAGAAATACAAAGGAAAATGTACAAAAAAAACCCCACGCAATCAAAACAATATTTACTACCAAGAACAGGTACATGGTACTAAGACATTAGTAAGTCCTGCAAGTTCAGAGGTGGGCCCTCCATGAATCATATTTGTTATTCGAGCACAGATGCTTAATCATATTGAGATCGAGGTTATGTGGAGGTCAAGGCAACAAGTTTCACAGTTGCCATGGAGGGGCGTATGTGGTCTGCAGCAATCTATGTGTAGGTGGTAGGTGCCCAAAAAACATCCACATGAATGCCAGGACCCAAGTTTCTCAGCAGAACATTGCCATGTGTATAACACTGCCTCTGCCAACCTCTGCCTTCTTCCCATAGTGCATCTTGCTGCCATCTCTTGTCCAGGTAAACAATGCACCCAGCCATCCACCTAATTGAAAAGGAAACATAATTCATAAAACCAGGCAATCTTCTTCCATTGCTCTATGGTCCAGTTCTGATGCTCATGTCCCCATTGAAGGCGCTTTTGGCGGTGGACAGGAACCATCGAGGGCACTCTGACATGTTTGAGGCTATGCAGCCCCATACACAGAAAACTGTGATACACTGTGTATTCTGGCACCCTCTATCATGGCCAGAATTAAGTTTTTCAGCAACTTCAGCTACAGTAGCTTTTCTTTGTGATTGGACCAGATGGGATAGCCTTTGCTCCACTCGTGCATAAATGAGCCTTGGGCACCCTGACACTGGTGCATTGGTTATCCTAACTTACACCTTTCTTGGTAGGAACTAACCACTGCATACTGGGAACACCCAACAAGACTTGCCATTTTGGAGATTTATTCATGGTACCAATTCATGGTAGACACAACAGGGGACATTTTTAAAAGTGTTGTATTTGGAAATATTGTGCAAAGATGTAAACATGGAGTAACATCAGTGGAATTTACCAAATAATGTCATTGGGTTCCATGGTGATTGCTCACTTTTAGACGTTTGACCCACTTTTCTTATCGCAAGTCTATAATACATTACCCCCATTGTTCACCCAGTGACTGCTGTAATACAGAGAACACATCGGCATGATACATTATGCTATTTACTGTTTGTTTGTGAGTGATGCTCCTTCGTCCAATATCCAATTCAAAGTGTTCGCTTCTTGAAGATATTAATCATCATTAAATCTATCTGTATTTCATTACAAAATATTTCACAATGTATTGTTGGAAAAAGATGAGTGACTTTTTTTTCCCTTTTATCTTTGTCATTATTGCCCCAAGTGTCATTCAAGCATGGAGCACTTTGATTTTTTATTTTTCCTTAAACAATGTGATCTTTCTTTATTCATTGCCATGTGTTATCGCACCCCTGGAGTACCTTATAAAACCTTTTGGTGTCAGAAGTTTCAGGAAGGTTTGGGTTTAACAGGCATTGCACAACTGTTTATAGCTCGGATTGTAATTCATTCACAATGTTTCACAGGGGGCATGGGTGGAGCACTTTGCATGTTACATTGAAACAATAGAGAGTTGATAATGCCAACACGAGATTCACAAAAAAAGATTACACAATTATTTGGGTTAGACGGGAAGCCGACAAAAAGCTTATGAGATCACATTTGGAAAACACACAGCTTCACACAAACACACACAAACACACACAAAGAAAATGTAAGGAGTCACTGGCACCTCTTTCACATGCAATGTTTGTGAACTCAGGGTAATTATCATAATTACGTTCGAGACGGGAATATTACCAAACCACAAGTAAGTTTATCAAGTAAAAATCTGTAGAGTGAAAGAAAAGCTGGATAATTCTCTGTGATCCGTCTGATGTTTAGTGTCTCCTCTGGAAATCTGCAAAACATATGGAATGTATTTATTGAAAGAGAAAAGGAAGGATGGACTCTGGATTAACCCTAGTGTTACTATATCTGCCTATTTTACAGAAGAGAAGAACTCACCTGCAAGTGACATGGAAATCCTTTTGCTCACCTGGACATTCCTGCCAGGGTAGCATCAGAAATTTTGGGAATTCTTACAAAACGTCATGCTGGGCTCCCAACACACACTCTGGATGCCAGACATTCAGAGATACCCCCAGAGGAACACACTCACCAACACATATATGCATTCCAGACACTCTCATATAGACACAGATACAGAGACATGCATACATCTCAACACACACTACCCAGCACACAAACAATACTAAATACACACTTTTTTAACCATACACACATTCACACTGATAAACACATACACAGTGCTACACATATACACACGCCAAGCTGCACACACTTTGCAATACTCTGCTGCACACATACGTTGCTACACATATACACAAACGCTACAGCCACCGCTATACACAAACACTACTACACAACACAAACAATTCAAAACGCACACACAAACACTACTACATACACACAGCTACACACACACATAAACTATTAAACTCACATAGATTATTAAAAACACATCCAGCTACATATGTATGCATTGCTATACACACGTGTAAAGTGATGTTATATTTAGCCACACTCCTTTTACCATTTAACAGCTGGAGAGGGGATTGCTTGGGGTCCAATGGGGATCAGGGTGGGACAGGGTTTTTGCTCACCTGGACATTCCTGCCAGTGCCGCATCAGAATTTTGGGGATTCTTACAAAACTACATGCTGGGCTCCCAACATACACTCGGGATGCCAGGCTTTCAGAGATACCCTTAGACATACAAGAGATAATCTTAATGTGAACACTGCAAACACTTATCAGGTGTTCTAGTTACATAGCTGAAAAGAGACTTGTGTCCATCAAGTTCAGCCTTCCTCACATTTGTATTTGCTGTTGATCCAAAAGAAGGCAAAAAACCCAGTCTGAAGCGCTTCCAATTTTGCAACAAACTAGGAAAAAATTCCTTCTTGACCCCAAAATAGCAGTCAGATATATCCTTGGATCAAGCAGCTATCATCCCACTAATCAGAAATTATATCCCTGTATGTTATGTTTTTGCAAGTATTTATCCAATTGCTGTTTAACCCCTTAACGCCGTTACGGCGTGCTATGCCGTCACGGGTTAAGTGGGCTTTAAAGCCGTTATGACGGCATAGCACGCCGTAACGGCTTGCAGCCCCAGGAGGTAAGATATACTTACCTCCGCCGCGATCCGCTTCGGGAGGACTGCCTCACAGCCCAGGCAGCCCTCCCACGGCAAATCAGGCCCCCGGGGGCCATGTGATCGCTCTCAAAGAGCGATCACATGGCCCCCTATAGCTGGCTGTGGATTATATATATATGTAACGTCATACAAAGTGTATTTTAATATTAATATAAGTATATATATATTAATATTAAAATACACTTAGAATGACGTTACATATATATAATATGTATATATATATTATATATATATAATAGATGTACATATATATTATATATAAATATGTATAATTAAAATAATAAATAAATAAAATAATAAAATAAATAAATAAAATATTGAAACAAAATTTAATATAAATTATATATGCATATGTAATTTCATTCTAACTGTATTTTGTTATTAATATATATATATCGGTAACAAAATACACTTAGAATGACATTCTATATATATCTATATATATATAAAATACAAATAACCGCAAATATATATATATAGATAAATACATATAATTACATAAAAGATTACATTAGTATACACGTAGAATTTAAATACCTATAAATGCATATATATTAAAATTCTACATTTAAATAATCTTTTAACGTAATTATGTGATTTGATTAATTAAAATTTGATTGACATGCCTGGAAACACAGGGAGAAAGTGCAGCGAATTTAATTCGCAAGCACTATATTTGACCCTGTAACTCTCCAAGACACCATAAAACCTGTTCATAGGGGGTACTGTTTTACTCGGGAGACTTCACTGAACTCAAATATTTGTGTTTCAAACTGGTAAATTGTATTACAACGATGATATTTTAAGTAAAAGTGAAGTTTTTTGCATTTTTTACAAGCGAACGGCACTTTTATGGTCTATATTGTTGTAATATGTTTTACTGTTTTAAAACACTAATATTTGTGTTTAGTGAAGTCTCCAGAGAATAACAGTACCCCCCATGTACAGGTTTTATGGTGTTTTGGAAAGTTAGAGAGTCACATATAAGGCTTGCATTTCATTTTTTTCACATTGAAATTTGCCAGATTGGTTATGTTGCCTTTGAGAGCGTATGGTAGCCCAGGAATGAGAATTACCCCCATGATGGCATACCATTTGCAAAAGTAGACAACCCGAGGTATTGCAAGTGGGGTATGTCCAGTCTTTCTTAGTAGCCACTTAGTCACAAACACTGGCCAAATATTAGTTTTTTGCTTTTTTCACACAAAAACAAATATGAACGCTAACTTTGGCCAGTGTTTGTGACTAAGTGGCTACTAAAAAAGACTAAACATACCCCACTTTCAATACCTTGGCTTGTCTACTTTTTCAAATGGTATGCCATTATGGGGGTAATTCTCATTCCTGGGCTACCACACTGTCTCAAAGGTAACATTACCAATCTGGCAAATTTCAATTTGAAAATGGAATGTTCTATATTTGACCCTGTAACTTTCCAAAACAACATAAAACCTGTTAATGGGGGGGTACTGTTGTACTCGTGAGACATCGCTGATTACAAATATGTGCATTTTTTTTGCAGTATTATGACATTCACAGTTAAAATGTCAGACGGAAATGCAAATTTAAAAAAAAATCTTATTTTCTCACATTTTTTTTACTTTTATTCATTAGAAATGATGTTCCATATATGAATAGTTAATGATAGATTAAAGCCCTGTTTCCCCTGAACAAAATTATATATAATAAGTGTGGGTGCATATAATTTGAAAGAGGGGAACTACGGGTGAACAGACATATAGCGCAAATTCCAGTTTTTGTTTACGTTTTGTTTTGATCAGAACGTGCACTATTGACTCCGTCCTGAAGGGGTTAAATATCTGTATAGACTCTGATAAAATCACCTCTTCAGGCAGAGAATTCCATACTCTTACTGTAAAAAAATATTTTCTTTGCTTTAAATTAAATCTCCTTTCTTCCTGCCTAAATATGTGACCTTGTGTCCTATGTATAGCCCTGTTTATGAATAGATTTCCAGATAATGTTTTGTACTGGCCCCGAATATATTTGTATAATGTTATCAAATCCCCTCTCAGGCGCCGTTTTTCCAAACTGAAGAGATTTACATTTTTTAACCTTTCTTCGTAACTAAAATGCTCCATTCCTTTTATCAATTTTGTAGCTCTTCCCTGCACTTTTTCTAGTGCCATGATATCCTTCTTTAGAACAGGTGCCCAAAATTGCACAGCATATTCAAGGTGTGGTCTTACCAGCGATTTTATAAAGAGGCAAAATTATATTTTCAGCCTGAGAATTTATGCCCCTATTTATACATGACAAAACCTTACTGGCCTTAGCAACTGCAGATTGACATTGCATATTGCTGCCTTGCTGCCTGTTCATTTAAAGAAACAGTACACTCAAGCCACCAAAAAAAAGTTCTAGCTGTACAGAAAAAGGGCAGGTACACATAGTCCCTGTGAGCTAAAGTTTTAATGTTTTATTTCATTTGAATCAAAATTAGTTTTAGTTTATTATGAGAAAAACAAATAAGAGGAATTAACAGAATAGACTCTAATGTGCTGGATGTTGGTCAGAGTGAAGGAGGTAGCTAGTTTGGCGTCAATGCTAGAATTTAAAGCAACACTTTAGGCACCAAAACGGCTAAAGGCTAATGAAGCAGTTTTAGTGCATGGCTTATGCCCCTGCAGTCTCATTGCTCATTTATCTGCCATTTAGTTAAATCACTTTATTTAGACAATCCTAGTCACATTTCCCTGCATGTGATTTGCACAGCCTTCCTAAACACTTCCTGTAAAGTGGGATCTAATGGTTACACTTCCTTTATTGCACAGTCTGTTTAATTTTGAATTCTTTATCTCCTGCACTGTTAATATCCTTCTATACCCTACAGGAGCCTCCTGTGTGTGATTAAAGTTAAATTTACAGAGCAGGAGACAAAAACTTCTAAAGTAAGTTAACTTCTGATTGTAAATGAAACTATTTCGTTTCAAGCAGGCTGTGTTATATGGCAGAGAATTGAATAGTGAGACTTCAGAGACATACTGAATACACTAAAATGGCTTAATTAACCCCCTAAGGATGGCAGGCTTGCTATGCCATCCTGCAAAAGGTGGGCTTACACTCCACAGGGCGGCATTGCACATGCCACCGATCGCTGCTCTCCCCAGCATGTTATACTCACCTATTCCAGCGATCACGGTCAGGTGGACTGCCTGACAACCCAAGCATTCCCTGTGCAGCAAATTTGGTCCTTCCAGGCCATGTGATAACATGACCGAAATGGCAGTCTACAGCACTTCCTGCAGGGGGGTTGCCTGGATTGTCACAGTCAAGATTATTACCCTTAGTCCTCAGATCTCATTTAACCCTTTTGTCAATCCTTATTAGCAGTTTTACTTCTTAACAGCGGTCTGCCAGACTCTGCTCCAATACTAATGCCAGAGAGACGGCAGTTCCTAACCAAGGGATCTCTCTTGAGCTCATTGGTTGAGAGATCAGCTGACTTATGCGTATTTCTTTCTATTGTAGGATACAATTAAAATGTTACCATTTGGCACTGTGCAATGCTTTGGGTTTCAAATCTCAAACAAAGAAAAAAAGCTTCAGACAGCTCTGATCTGAAATGCTGTGAGCAAAAATAAACACATTTAAAAAAAATATTTCATGAGGGAATGAAATCTCACAAGTCATATTGATTGTTAATGGATGTATTTTTTTTTTCTTTCAGTCTTATTTACCATTTGGAGATAAAAGCCAACTCTAAGCACTTTGCACAATGCAGACCCCCTTTATCAGAAATCTAAAGATCACTCAATTTAAAAGGAAAGGCAAACTGCTCCCCTGGGAAGAATAGAGTAGTATTTTACTTAACCCACTTAAGGGAGAAGAAACAGACACCAATACAGATACCAATATGGAATTACATGCCAGTTCTATTAGGTAAGTGATGTGAAAATGGAACATTCTTGTAGAATATTAGCATGCATTATATCAAAGTAAAACACTGTTCATAACAGTGTTATAAAGGACTTTGATCATCTTTTAGTTATATAAGTGTATATGTGAATTATGCTTTAATATGGTTGTGGAGAGTCTAAAGTGTTACAAAACTGCCCACTGTTTTAAACAACTTCTCAAATATACAAAAGTGCCACAACTACATACCATTTCCCCCCAAAAATAAGACCGGGTCTTATATACATTTTTGCTCCAAAAAACACACTATTTTCAGGGGATGTCTTATTTTTATATATTACAAGTGGTCCTCACTTACCAACCGGGTTCCGTTCTTACAGCACGGTCATAAAGCAAATTCGACAATAAGTGAGAATACACTAGCAAGCATTTGCAAGAAAGCAGGTCTACATTCGGGAGAATTCCTCTGAACATAGATCAGTTCACTAGCGAATGGAATCGTGCGAATCTATGTTTGGGGAAAATTCCCCGAACAAAGATTAGCAAACTAGCGACGATCTCTTCTAGGGCTTATTTTTCGGGTGGGGCTTATATTACGAGCATCCCTTGAAAAAAAAAAACCTAGGGCTTATTTTCGGGGGAAGTAATATTTTTGGTGAAAAATGGTATTGTCACAATGCAAATATCACCTCACACATTTTTTATGGTATTAACAGATATTATAATATATACATTGCAGATAGGCACACAAAGCATTCTATTTATTTTATTAAATACCAATATTTCTGAAATGTCCCTTAGCATTAGCCAGGAATGTTATTGTGTGAGTTAGGACTCACAAGACTTACTGTGGGCTGGATAAGTAAGATGTAACACTATGTTGGTATATTTAATGAGGTAAGACAAATACAGGCTCCTAATGTTATTATTGCTAAACTTAGTACTAGAGATTTTACCCTCACCAAAAGGATAAAATATTGACAGGGTTATTAATTGTAGATCGAATTATTGTGTACAGAACAGGGAAACACCATCAAGATGCATACAGAGCCAATCAGACTGCAAAATCCAGACATTGGAGGTGAACTTGGACTTGTATAAAATGGAATGCAATACACCATGGGAGACAATGAGTCGGTGATCAAAAATGTTTGTTGCATCTTATTTTAGAGCGGGATAATGTAATTTATGGTTTAAATAGGAAAGAAAAACCTTTTGTAAGACAGATGGAATTGCAATCAGTCAATCAGAGGTCTTTAGAGGTCACAGAGATTAAAAGGTAATGGGGCAAAAGTAACTTGACTTACCTGATGTGGACTGACAAAACCAGGTTATTTTTGGAAGAAGGAAGGGAGTGCATCAAGAAAAGAGTAGTCATCCAGTTCTTTTAGCCAAGAATAAGCAGGCAGTACGTGTCGAAGACAGAAAAAAAAATAGGTAGACAAGATCAAGAAAAAGAAAACGCAACAGTGTAGTAATAGATTAAAAAACAACCGTTATTTATTGACATACTATAAAGTCAGCAGACACACTACAACTAAACAGTCCACATGTGTGAATCAGAATGGAAATTCTCCTGATGCCTAAATGTTAGGGATGTGCATGGGCAAAAAATGTGGTTCAGTTCGGAAATTCGGGTTTATAAAAAAAATTGTCTGCTTCGGCAATTTGTACCAATAGCATTCGGTTTGGCACTTCGGAACTTGTCGTGGCAGTCCTGGCACTGGGAGGCGGGAGCCCTATAGATGTGTAAGTGGTTGTGGTGGCAGTCCTGGCACTGGGAGGCGGGAGCCCTATAGATGTGTAAGTGGTTGTGTCCTGGCACTGTGTAGCGGTACTTACCCTCTCCAGGGGCCGGCCGGGGTCCTCCCTTCTCGCCGCGCGCGGTCCTGCTCCTGCACGAGCCGCGCGCGGCTCAGCCAACGATGGGATCAGTCAGGCGGGCAGTGACCGCGAGAAGCGGTCACATGTCCCGCCCGACACTAAGAGCGCGCCGCGCGTCTCGGGCGCGCTCTTAAAGGGACAGTGGGAGACTAAATTAGAATCAGTCTCCCATTGGCCCCTGTCAGGCCACATTCCCCATACACTCACGTTTTGGGGGCGTGGATATGACAGGGGCCAATCAAAGTGAACCTTAAGGGTATTTATACTCACCTGTTTCCCTTGCTCTTTGCCCTATCGTGGTTTCTGTCCAGTTCCCTTTAGTGCTTGTATCGTTCAGTTGGTTTTTTGGTGCTTGACCTTGGCTTTGTTCCTGACTCCGCTCTTTCCTTATCCTTGCTTGCTTATCCGCTGTTTTGTCCTCTGTGTACCAGTCCTCGGCTTGTTCTACGTTACGCTGTCTCTCAGTTCCCTTGACCTCGGCTTGTTCTGACTCTGTCTTTCTCTCGTCCTAGTCCGGCCATTCTAAGGTCCGGTAAGACGAACTCTGTTTCTTGTCTCTTGACTGTGAACTATTCCTGCGTGTTGGGGTATATTACCGTGACATTACGATAGGGCCATGGACCCCGCAGGTTTAGGTCAACAGATGGCCACTCATGAGGCTAGATTCGCAGAACAGGATCACCGTATGGATCAAATGGCTCAAGCCATCCAGACACTGTTATCCAGATCTGTTCCGGTACCTGTACCTACGCCTCCTGTAAACCCTATACCGGACACAGCTAATATGTCTAATGCTTCTGCACATCTAACCCCGCCACCTAGGTATGGAGGGGACGCTAAGACATGTAGGGGATTCCTTAATCAAGTGGAATTCCACTTCGAAATGTACCCACGTTCATTTCCCACTGACAGATCTAAGGTGGGTTTTCTTATGCACCAGCTTACGGATAAGGCACTAGAATGGGCAAATCCTATTTGGGAGGCTAATGGGCCTATGGTACACGACTTCAATAGCTTCCTCACAGCGTTCCGTAGAACATTTGACACGACTAAAAGGTCAAAAAATGCCGCCAGGGCATTAATGAGAATAAAGCAAGGATCTAAATCTGTAGCCGATTATGCTATTCAGTTCCGGACCCTTGCCTCACAGGTAGATTGGACTAATAATGGCCTTACTACTGCCTTTATGGAAGGTCTGTCTGATACTATCTTAGATGAGGTAGCAGCTAAGGACCTCCCTGTACCCCTGGAGGACCTGATTGACTATCTTATCGATATAGATAACAGGATCCGTGACAGGTTATATACCAGGTCCAGAAATAGACATTTTGTTCCCTTTAACTCCCCTAGAGCTGAGATTCCCGAGGGATCTAAAGGTTCTGAGGAGGAACCTATGCAGTTAGGGGTTGCTAAACTTACCGACGCTGAAAAGCTTTATAGGAGAAAGGAGGGACTTTGTCTTTATTGTGGTAGGAGGGGTCATATGAGACAAGAATGTCCCGTGCGTCCGGGAAACTATCGCACCTAAGACCGTATAGAGGACTGGCCTTGGGTGTGACATCACAGTCCTCACATTTGCCTCTTAATAAGTTACTTCTTCCTGTTTCCCTGCACCTTGATAGTGACTGCATAGCAGGGAATATACTAGCCCTGGTTGATTCCGGAGCGGCCGAAAACTTTATTGATTCCAGTTTTGTCAAGGAGAATAACATACCCACCAGAGAGAAGGAGACACCCTTGGCCGTTGAGGCCATAGATGGTAGACCATTATGCTCTCCAATTATCACACATGAGACTGTTCCCCTACATATGTCTACAGGGGTGTTACACTCTGAGACCATTCGGTTTCAGATCATTACTTCTCCTTCCTCTCACCTCGTGTTAGGGTATCCTTGGTTACGTACTCATAATCCCACCATTGATTGGGAGTCAGGACAAATAGTTTCTTGGAGTGATTCTTGCCAAGAGTCTTGTGTTGTTAAAGTCACCCCTTTGAATTCTACTCATATTCCTCCCGTGCCTACGGTCATACCCTCTCAGTACCTGTCTCTTAAATCTGTTTTTGATAAAAGGGAGGCTGAAAGATTGCCACCTCACAGGCCTTACGATTGTGCAATTGATTTATTACCTGGTACGATGCCTCCCAAAGGGAGAATATATCCTTTATCTCCTCAGGAGAATCTGGTTATGGAGGAATATATCAAGGAATCTCTAGAGAAGGGATTTATAAGAAGATCCTCTTCCCCGGCAGGGGCTGGGTTCTTCTTTGTGTCTAAGAAAGATGGCGAATTAAGGCCTTGTATTGACTATAGGGGCCTTAATAAAATCACCGTCAAAAATGCGTACCCCATACCTTTGATCACTGAACTTTTTGATAGGCTTAAACAGGCCACAGTTTTTACTAAATTGGACCTTAGGGGTGCTTACAACCTCATACGTATCAAAAAGGATCACGAGTGGAAGACTGCTTTCAATACTAGGAGTGGCCACTACGAGTACACTGTGATGCCCTTTGGTCTTTGTAACGCCCCAGCAGTTTTTCAAGAATTTATTAATGATGTCCTACGTCAATTTATACATACATTCGTTATAGTATACTTGGACGACATATTAATTTATTCTAATGATTTACAGACTCATCACATGCATGTTAAATTAGTGTTGAGAACTCTTCTGGTTAACGGTCTCTATTGCAAACTCGAAAAATGTTCATTTGATCAATCTGAAGTCCAATTCTTGGGTTATATAATCTCTGCCAAGGGTTTTCGTATGGATCCCAAGAAACTGTCTGCCATTATGGAATGGCCTCTGCCCCAGGGTTTGAAAGCCATTCAGCGTTTTCTGGGGTTCTCTAATTATTATAGGCGTTTTATTAAAGGATTTTCTGCCATTGTAGCGCCTATAACCAGAATGACCAAGAAGGATGGTAATACTCATGTCTGGAAACCAGAAGCACTCGAGGCCTTTGAATTCTTGAAAGCTACATTTGCCTCTGCTCCTGTTTTACAGCATCCTGTCCCTTCACTGCCCTTTATTCTTGAGGTTGATGCTTCTGAGATAGGGGTAGGTGCTATCTTGTCTCAAAGAGATTCACCTGAAAAGCCGTTACACCCTTGTGGCTTTTTTTCCAGACAGATGTCCAAAGCAGAGAGGAATTATGATGTAGGCAATCGTGAACTCCTTGCTATCATTTTGGCGCTCAAGGAATGGAGACATCTGCTAGAGGGTACCAGGGATCCTATCCTCATTTTAACGGATCACAAAAACCTCTCATACCTTAGTGAAGCAAAAAGATTGTCTTCTAGGCAGGCCAGGTGGTCTCTCTTTTTGTCTCGTTTTAATTACATAATCACTTACAGACCGGGTGATCGTAATACTAAAGCTGACGCTCTGTCCAGACAATTCGAAACTACTGACAAACTCGAGGTCGATGTTACCCCTGTCATTCCGCCTGACAGAATAATAGCGACTACTGTTCTTTCTATTTCGTCTTCTCTATTACAAACTATTCAGGCTAAACAAAACTTGGCTCCTGAGGAGAGGCCTGCTGATAAGCTATTCGTTGATATACCAGAGAGACGAGACATCTTGTCATTATATCATGACACTAGAACTGCTGGACACCCTGGTATTTCTAAGACAGTCTCAGCAGTTTCTAGATATTTCTGGTGGGCTTCCTTGCGCAAGGACGTCACCGATTACGTTAATGCCTGTAGCACTTGTGCCAGTATGAAGTCCTCCCACAGAGTTCCTTGTGGGTTGTTGCATCCGTTGCCCATACCCGAGAGGCCATGGTCCAATATATCCATGGATTTTATTGTTGAATTACCTCCCTCTAATGGTAAAACTGTCATCCTGATGGTTGTGGATCGTTTTTCTAAGATGGCTCATTTTGTGTCTCTTCTCAAATTGCCATCATCCAAGGAACTTGCCTCTATCTTTGCCGGGGAGGTGTTTCGGTTGCATGGTATTCCCACTTCGATCGTGTCCGATAGGGGTAGCCAGTTTATTTCCAGATTCTGGAGAGCGTTTTGTGCAGAGATGGGTATCTCCCTCTCGTTTTCTTCAGCCTACCACCCCCAGTCTAATGGAGCTGCTGAACGTGCCAACCAATCTCTGGAGCAGTATCTTCGCTGTTTCGTGTCCCACCATCAGAACAATTGGGCTGACCTGCTTCCTTGGGCTGAGTTTGCTCGTAATAATGCTGCTCATGAATCCTCCGGTAACAGCCCTTTTTACGTTGTTTATGGCCGGCATCCCGTGGTTCTTCCAGCTGCATTCTCCTTACAGGGCATGCCAGCTCTGGACGAACATTTGGCTAGTCTACGTAATACTTGGGAGCAGGTTCAGTGTTCTTTGGTGGCCTCAGCTGCTCGCCAGAAGATTCACGCTGACAAGCATCGCAGGGCGGCTCCATCTTATGCTGTGGGAGACCGGGTTTGGCTTTCTACTCGCAATATTCGTCTTCGTGTGCCTTCTATGAAGTTGGCCCCTCGTTTTATTGGTCCTTTTCGTATCTTGCATGTGGTTAATCCTGTCTCGTATGCATTGGATCTTCCAAAAAATTTACGCATTCCTAACGTGTTTCATACCTCCTTGTTAAAACCCCTCCTGTGCAACCGTTTTACTCGGCATGTCCCCCCTCCTCCTCCGGTTTCGGTGGAGGGCCATGAGGAGTTTGAGGTGGCGGCTGTAATTGACTCTCGCTTGCTTCGGGGTCGCCTCCAATATCTGGTACATTGGAAGGGCTATGGGCCTGAGGAACGCAGTTGGATTTCCGCTGACGCTGTTCACGCTCCTCGCCTTGTGCGTTCTTTCCACGCTCGTTTTCCTGCCAGGCCTGCTCCTCCCCGCCCGGTGGGCGTGTCTTCAGGGGGGGGTACTGTAGCGGTACTTACCCTCTCCAGGGGCCGGCCGGGGTCCTCCCTTCTCGCCGCGCGCGGTCCTGCTCCTGCACGAGCCGCGCGCGGCTCAGCCAACGATGGGATCAGTCAGGCGGGCAGTGACCGCGAGAAGCGGTCACATGTCCCGCCCGACACTAAGAGCGCGCCGCGCGTCTCGGGCGCGCTCTTAAAGGGACAGTGGGAGACTAAATTAGAATCAGTCTCCCATTGGCCCCTGTCAGGCCACATTCCCCATACACTCACGTTTTGGGGGCGTGGATATGACAGGGGCCAATCAAAGTGAACCTTAAGGGTATTTATACTCACCTGTTTCCCTTGCTCTTTGCCCTATTGTGGTTTCTGTCCAGTTCCCTTTAGTGCTTGTATCGTTCAGTTGGTTTTTTGGTGCTTGACCTTGGCTTTGTTCCTGACTCCGCTCTCTCCTTATCCTTGCTTGCTTATCCGCTGTTTTGTCCTCTGTGTACCAGTCCTCGGCTTGTTCTACGTTACGCTGTCTCTCAGTTCCCTTGACCTCGGCTTGTTCTGACTCTGTCTTTCTCTCGTCCTAGTCCGGCCATTCTAAGGTCCGGTAAGACGAACTCTGTTTCTTGTCTCTTGACTGTGAACTATTCCTGCGTGTTGGGGTATATTACCGTGACACACTGGGAGGCAGGAGCCCTATAGATGTATAAGTGATTGTGGTGGCAGTCCGAGCACTGGGAGGCAGGAGCCTTATACATGTGTAAGTGGTTGTGGTGCCAGTCCTGGCATTGGGAGGCAGGAGCATTATAGATGTGTAAGTGGTTGTGATGACAGTCCTGGCAGGCGGGAGCCCTGCAGATGTGTATGTGGTTGTGGTGGCAGTCCTAGCACTGGGAGGCAGGAGCCCTATAGATGTGTAGGTGGTTGTGGTGGCAGTCCAGGCACTGGGAGCCCCCTGCCTATTACTCTAATAGACTTGGATCGTCAATTCGGACATTTGTAAGCATCTGAATGCCTAAATTGCACGAAACGAAACTCGGAACGAAACGAATTGCACATGTCCACTAAAAGACCAATTTAAGTACAACTTTAACTTTGTACCATTATTTTTTTTATTTGATCTGCCTCCTATATTTATTTTGCTTTCTCCTTGAAATGTTGTGAAAAAAAAAGTCTTTGGTTGGGCAGCCAAATTGATTAATTCCTTTTCTACCCCATCCACTGTATATCTGGGAAAAATGTGAAAGGGACCTGGAACAGTTTCCCCCTACAACCCTCACCTATGGGTGATGGGTGATGGGTGAGTAGTGATGTCCCGAATGGTTCGCTGGCGAATAGTTCCTGGCGAACATCGCATGGTTGCGTTCGCCATGGATGGTGAACATATGCGATGTTTGGTCCTTCCCCCTATTCGTCATCATTGAGTAAACTTTGACCCTGTACCTCACAGTCAGCAGACACATTCCAGCCAATCAGCAGCAGACCCTCCCTCCCAGACCCTCCCACCTCCTAGACAGCATACAATTTAGATTAATTCTGAAGCTGCATTCTTTTTTATTTTTGTATTATTATTTTTTTTTTGTGTGTTTATTATACATTATCCTCCATAGCCAGTAACCTGTGTTTATTATACATTATCCCCCATGGCCAGTAACCTGTTTTTATTATACATTAGATGTAGAAGATGAATTTAGCCGTAGTCAGAGGGATTCAGTGAGAGTAGTGGTGAAATGTGTGTGGCATGACTGAGTGTGGGTAAGTAAGAGTCAAGTATTTTAACTGGGCACTAGTTCTTGGTGGAATAAAGTGGTATAGTGGATGGATGAGTAGTGTGCTTTGTTTTAGAGGTTTGTAGAGAAAGTATATAGTGATCATGATTTCTAGCGATATCCAATATTTTTAAGGTGGTCCCAGTGCCACCACTCATATGTGGTGTCACAATAGCTTGCATGTAAAAAAAAACAAAAAACTTTTTTGACTGTAATATAATAGCAGTCAGTTTCCTTCACACGTGTGCGTTTCAGGGCCTGCCAGGGCACAGTGTCACACCAGTGCAACTCATATCTGGTGTAACAGTAGTGTACATTTTAAAAAAAAATACAGGGGGCTTGTTATCACCACTCGGGGACCCTTGGTTTTGTACGTGGCTAGGTGGAGGAAGAGACCTTCAATGACATCAGTGAGGACAAGGAACGGGACATGGCTAGCTTGGTATCCAACCTTGTGCAAATGGGGAGTTTGCGGTTGTGCAAATGGACTGTTTGCGGTTGTTTGCGGTGCGTTAAATGGGGAGTTTGGTCTGTCACTGTGAAGCGGGCGTAACCCTTACACTACCTGATCGATACAACCAGGGGCGGACTGACCGGTCGGGCACTTCGGACATGGTCCGAGGGCCCGGCCGGGAGGGCGGCCCGCCATCAGGGGGCCCGGCCGCCCCTTTAAATGCTGCAGCCGCCTGAGCTCTCTTCAGAGCCTCAGGCGGCTACAGCTTCTCACCTCCCCTGTAGCTGTGCGGTCCGCGGTGCCCGGCCGGAGTGATAGGAAGGTGCTCAGTGTGCACCTTCCTGTCAGTCCGGCCGGGTACAGGAAACAGAAACTTCTGTTCCGCGCGGAACAGGAGTTTCTGTTTCCTGTACCCGGCCGGACTGACAGGAAGGTGCACACTCAGTGTGTGTGCACCTTCCTATCACTCCGGCCGGGCACCGCGGACCGCACAGCCGCTCGGCCACGCTACAGGGGAGGGGTTAAAAAGAGAGTGGGAGGGGGGGGTTAAAAAGAGAGTGGGGGGGTTTAAAAGAGAGTGGGAGGGGGGGGGTTTAAAAGAGAGTGGGGGGGGTTAAAAGAGAGTGGGAGGGGGGGATAAAAGAGAGTGGGAGGGGGGGTTAAAAGAGAGTGGGAGGGGGGGTTAAAAGAGAGGGGGGGTTAAAAGAGAGTGGGAGGGGGGGTTAAAAGAGAGTGGGAGGGGGGGTTAAAAAGAGAGTGGGGGGGTTTAAAAGAGAGTGGGAGGGGGGGTTAAAAGAGAGTGGGAGGGGGGGTTAAAAGAGAGTGGGGGGGGGGTTAAAAGAGAGAGGGGGGTTAAAAGAGAGTGGGAGGGGGGGTTAAAAAGAGAGTGGGAGGGGGGGGTTAAAAAGAGAGTGGGGGGGTTAAAAAGAGAGTGGGGGGGGGTTAAAAAGAGAGTGTGAGGGGGGGTTAAAAAGAGAGTGGGGGGGGTTAAAAAGAGAGTGGGAGGGGGGGTAAAAAGAGAGTGGGGGGTGGGTTAAAAAGAGAGTGGGGGGGGGTTAAAAAGAGAGTGGGAGGGGGGGGTTAAAAAGAGAGTGGGGGGGGTTAAAAAGAGAGTGGGAGGGGGGGTTAAAAAGAGAGTGGGGGGTAAAAAGAGAGTGGGGGGGGGTTAAAAAGAGAGTGGGGGGGTTAAAAAGAGAGTGGGAGGGGGGGGTTAAAAAGAGAGTGGGAGGGGGGGTTAAAAAGAGAGTGGGAGGGGGGGTTAAAAAGAGAGTGGGGATAGAGTGGGGTGGGGGGGTTAAAAGAGAGTGGGGGGGTTAAAAAGAGAGTGGGAGGGGGGGTTAAAAAGAGAGTGGGGATAGAGTGGGGTGGGGGGGTTAAAAAGAGTGGGGGGTTAAAAGAGAGTGGGGGGTGTTAAAAAGAGAGTGGGGGGGTTAAAAAGAGAGTGGGAGGGGGGGTTAAAAAGAGAGTGGGAGGGGGTTAAAAAGAGTGGGAGAGGGGTTAAAAAGAGAGTGGGGGGATAAAAAGAGAGTGGGAGGGGGGGTAAAAAGAGAGTGGGAGGGGGGTAAAAAGAGAGTGGGAGGGGGTAAAAAGAGAGTGGGGGTTAAAAAGAGAGTGGGAGGGGGGTAAAAAGAGAGAGGGGGTGTAAAAAGAGAGGGAAGGGGGTAAAGAGGGAAGGGGGTAAAGGGGGGGGGTAAAAAGAGAGAGGGAGAGGGGTAAAAAGAGAGAGGGAGAGGGGTAAAAAGAGAGAGGGAGGGGGGTAAAAAGAGATAGGGAGGGGGGTAAAAAGAGAGAGAGAGGGTGGGTAAAAAGAGAGAGGGGGTAAAAATAGAGATGTAGGGGGGGTAAGAAGAGAGAGGGAGGGGTAAGAAGAGAGGGGGGGGTAAGAAGAGAGAGGGAGGGGGTAAAAAGAGAGGCAGGGGGAGTAGGAAGAGAGGGAGGGGGAGTAAGAAGAGAGGGAGGGGGAGTAAGAAGAGGGTGGGAGTAAGAAGGGGAGTAAGAAGAGGGGGAAGGGGGGTAAGAAGAGGGGGAGGGGGGGAGTAAGAGGAGGGCAATTGCCCCCTCCCCTGCCAGCAGGGGAGGGAGGAAGAGAGGACCCGGGAGCTCAGCCTGCAGCTCCTCTGGGTCCTTCTTGCGCGAGCACAGATCGTTGCCGCGGTTAACACGGCAACGTTACGGCTCTTGCGAGAGTAAACTCTAGCCCTGGAGCTACGGGCTAGAGTTCACTCTCAACACTGTGACCACCAGGGATTCCTGGTGGTCGCAGTGGTGAGAGTGAACTCTAGCCCCATAAACACACTGCCCCCACACACCATACACATTTACACACATTGCCTCACACACACATACACTGCCCACCCATACACACACAGCCCCCCATACACACACACACTGCCCCCACACACACCATACACATTTACACACATTGCCTCACACACACATACACTGCCCACCCATACACACACAGCCCCCCATACTAACATTGCCACACACATACACAGCCCCCTCATACACGCATTGCCCCACACACCCTACACATTCACACACTACACCCACTCACACACACTGCACCCCTTACACATTGCACCACTGCTCCTATACCCTACTACAGCCTCATATCCCAGCAGACCCCAGGTAAGTTGTCAAACTGTTCTTAAACGGTTTGACTACTTACTCTGAGAGGGGGGCCCGGCCCTCCTGGCACCATAACGACTACACAGAGCAGTAGTGGTTATTGTGCATGGATTATTTCTTTAAATAATCTACAAGTGCCCCAGTAGCCAGCAAGCCAGCCAGCCCAGAGGCCGGCCAGCCAGCCAGCCCACAGGCTGGCCAGTAGCCAGCCAGCCAGCCCACAGGCCACCAGTTAGGCTTACAGCCAGCAAGCCCACAGCCTGCCAACCGCAGCCAGCAAGCCACAGCCTGCCAGCCAGCAAGCCACAGCCTGCCAGCCAGCAAGCCACAGCCTGCCAGCCAGCAAGCCACAGCCAGCAAGCCCACAGCCTGCCAGTCGCAGCCAGCAAGCCCACAGCCTGCCGGCAGTAGCCAGCAAGCCCACAGCCTGCCAGCCGCAGCCAGTAAGCCCACAGCCTTCCAGCAAGCCCACAGACTGCCAGCCAGCAACAGTAATTAAGGTAAGAGGAGCCAACTTGGCCTAGGTATCAGCGAGCTATGTTGTGTTGCTATATTGTGAATAGGAACCAGAGTGTTGGAGACCCCCCTCCAGGCCCCATTAGACTCCATTGTAGTCTCTAATGGGACCTGGAGGAAATTCTTTCTAACACACTCTCTAAAGGACACTGAGATAGCCTCTGCTAGAATGCTCCCCCCCCCTCCATGGCCCATTAGCCCTCAATTGTAGTCTCTACTGGGGCCTTGAAGGGATTATTGCACTTTTGTTCCTTGTGTCTAAAGATTGTGTAGGGTGTGGCTGGAGGCGGTGCATGGAGGCGGGACATGGGTGGCGCTTGATGCGGAGTATAGGTGGGGCCTGTAAGGGGGCCCTTGATTTATTTTGCCCGGGGGCCCTGAGGGTTCTCAGTCCGCCCCTGGATACAACATCATACCTGATGTTTTAAAGCACGTTATTCCAAACAATTTAGGAATGTTAGGTGATTTATGCCCTTTATGGATTAAAACCAGACTCTGCATCAACTATGTAATTTTCCATGGGAGTTTTGCCATGGATCCCCCTCCGGCATGTCACAGTCCAGGTGTTAGTCCCCTTGAAACAACTTTTCCATCACTATTGTGGCCAGAAAGAGTCCCTGTGGGTTTTAAAATTCGCCTGCCTATTGACGTCTATGGCGGTTCGCCGGGTTCGCCCGTTCGCGAACATTTGCGGAAGTTCGCGTTCGCCGCTCGCGAACGGAAAATTTAATGTTCGCGAAATCACTATGGGTGAGAGATTAACAATGGGTTTGGGTAGACATTGCCCACCACCTTTTACCCTTTTTCAATCCCTGACTATAAAATGGAAGTAAGAATACTTACTTGGTAATCACTAAAGTGTGAATTGTTGATAACAAATTCAAAGAGAACTTCAAAATTTAGGCCAACATAGTCAATACATGGTCAACATTTCCAAGTTGTCTATATTTTCATATTGTGACCTAAACTGTGAAAATCACTTTGAATTCAATTTAAGTTCTCAACAATTCACATTTTAGCAAGTCATCTTGTAATGTATTGTGGAGGGCTCGTGGGTCTTGGATAACTGCCACTGCATGCCATAGCATATACACCAGGGATACATTTCTACTTGCCAGGGCTAAATTTTCGCTTGCCAATTGCTAGTGAGAAGTGAAAATTTTGATTAGACGAGTAGAAAAGGTGCCAAAATACAGAGTATCGCAGAATGAAATGATACCTTTCTTATTGAACTAACATAATACATATATATATATATTAAAAGTTAATGAAGTCAGACAGAAGTGAAAGCAAAAGGAAGTCTGTATGTTAGAGAGCACATGCCTATAATTCCTAGTATGTACAGCTATAAATCTGCTATATATTAATAGCCATTCATATGCTAGAGAGAGAGATTTTGTGTCTGGCAATCAAGGCTACTATGCATAATAAATAAATGGCTATTTTGGTTCATGTTTCTGAAAAAAGAACTTGAGTGGCTTATGCCTTTACTCCAGGGAACTTTTATGGTTTAAATGCAGTGATGTAAACTAATGTATATATTCTAGGATATTGTGAATCTTGACCTCCGAGGTGGGATTACAGTAACACAGTATGTCCGATGGGACCTCTTTCTCATTGATTTTGTCCTTCTTGCCACATGGAGCCCCTGTAACGATGTGCGGAAAAAAACAGCATATGCTGGAGAGTTGCTGAAAACGTTCATGGAAAGCTTGGCCAATCGGACGTGTCTTGAAAAAACTGTGAAATAATGTATTTACGATAAACATGTCTGCCGGTTTTTAAAAAAAAGTTTTTTTAAATTTTTGATATCTGCTTGACAATTTTTTAATAAAAAATGAAACAAATATTTTTTTTATTTATCATGACTTCCTGTAAATTTTAGGAGGCATGATGGGGATCAGAAAATGCAGACAGTTATTTCACACTTTCCGGTAACTTGTAATGTTGGGTACTGATCATCTTAACGGAGCACTACAAGTACCATAATTGCTATGGCCATTGCAGTGGTTATGGTGCTAGAAGTGCCCTGAAACCCTCCCAAAAGGAAGTAGTCAAACTGTTTGTAAATGGGTTGATATACGCACCTGGACTCAGCCTCGTCTTTTGTTGGTCACTCTCTTCACTGAGCTAGCCCAGTGATACAAGTAGTGCAGGGCTTAGCACATCGGATGACAGACCTCAGCTGACGCTCTTAGCCAATGAGCTGAAGCTGAGTTCAGTGGTACTTACAGTTAGGTAGAGTTGTGCTTTGGGTTTCAAAGAAATATGATTCGTCCGAATTTTGGGTGATCAGAGACTTATCTAAATTCCACAACTTCAAAAAAACACCATATGGACCTTTCATGGCTGGATCATTTTTTTTTCGTGAACCACAGTTGCATCAATAGTGCCAGCAAAAGGGGGAGAGAATGGAAAAGAAGCTGATTTTCTTGATGGGCAAGTAACAGTGTAATTTGCTATGATGAACTGTCAGGATGATACAGTGACCCAACATGCAAAATTAAGTTAAACACGGAGAAAATACAAACTAAGATGAACGTATTACTGGACCTTAAAATGGCTGGAATTAATGTACAAAGAATAGTCAGTAACAAGCCGAGATCAGGGACACAGACAGAAGTATAAATGGATAGACAGCAACCAAAGGTCAAGGATACGAGAAATACGGATACTCGGATAGTAGAAGCAAGCCAAGATCAAAATACCAAAAAGACAGTATAAGAAATGCACTGTGATCAGGTGGAGGTAAGTCTCACCTCCCCCTTTCTATGTGACGGCACCGATCCGTCAGTGCCTCCGTGACAGTGACTGCCCAATAATGTGTGCTGTCAAATCAAGGGGTAGAAAAAAAAAGATGACTGCTGGAAAAAGATGATTCATGGTTAAGGGAAAGCCACTAAATGTTTAATTTATTTATAGATCAAGTGAGAAGTCACCAATGGAGGGGGACTAGATTCTTCAAGACACGTTAACTACAGCTATTGATAGAGGTAGACCAGCAGCGATTGCTTAATTTACCATTGATGTTCCTGTTTGATAGCAGGGGATGTGTCATTGATACTAGTGTGAGGCGGGTAAGGTGGTTAGGTTACTGCTACACCTAGCCATTGCCAGTGCCACTTTCATTAACTTTAGTTTAGAATTATTACATTATTTTCCTTGCACAAGTCTTATTTGGAGGTCTTGCCTCTGGATACTGATAGGTTTTCTAAAGTATGAACCGGGAATTGAAAATTATTTCAAATAGAATTTAAAATGTTATTCCAAAATAGCAAAATTTCGAAAAATCTCCAAGTCAACAATGTTTTCAGTTAGAGTAACGTGGTCTAAAGTTTGAAATATATGCTGAATCTCTGACAAGTCAAACGTCAGTGCATAATCTTGAGAGAGGCAGTGCGCCCTGAAGGACAGGCGCAATGCAGAACCTACAATATGCACCAGAACACAACACATCTTCCAATTTGAGATCATGATGGTTGAACACCTGCTCATTAGTCAGTAGAGACTGGTCAATAGGGGAAGGCGAAGTGGCACTCACCACTTTTTGCTACAATTAAAAAAAAAATTCATATCTGTTTGCACGGTTAAGATTTAATGATATGTGTTTCGATAAATACATGTGTCTGTCATGTTTAGTTTTTTTGTTTCATTTTATTTATGGCTAAAGATACTGATGAAATGTTGAACAGCTAATCATGGAAAAAATCATGGTAAATTTGGGGATTTTTTTTTAAATGCCCCATTTTCTGGATATAGACTTCTAAGCAAGGGAAAAAAAATGCATAATTAAATGTATGTATGTTTCCATGAAGGGTGTATCTACGAAACAGCAATTTTTTTTATTTTTTTTTGGGCCGTGGAGTGTCCCTTTAAGAGTTATTAATCAGATCTGCTGCCTATTTTGCATGTGCTACGAACTGAACATTTATGAATGTACATCTTGCAATATCAACAACATTTAAATTGTCAGCCCATCAGAAAGATCTGCCCTCATTCCCGCAGAAAACACGAAGGAAGTATTTATTTTGAGCAAGATATTATTTGATGAAAACTGCAGTCAATGCTGAGAACATTTGCTATCAATAATTCATCCTGATTATAACCTACTCAGGGGGTTTGAAAATTAACAATATATGGAGTGGATAATCTGTACCATTACAGTTATAATAACCGACAAACGTGCCCGATCTAACAGAAACACATTTAGGATTTGCAACAAACATTGTGTGGATTTGAGATATAAATCATATAATAACCTTGCATCTGATAAATTGTAAATTGTGTTCTTTGTTGAGTATCTTTCACCACACATTAATATTTCATGCACCTATTTCACAACAGTGTCAGAATGTTAGCCATAAATCAGAAAATGGGGGCAATTATGCCCTCTGCTTTGTATTAGTGTTACGTAAAGAGGAGAATTGCAGAAGCTTCACCATTAGCAAAGACCTATTTACCCTACTGCACGTTTGGTTTGAATCCGTTTAAAATGAAGGAAATACAAAACTCTATCATTTGTATTATCAATTACAGCAATAATTGCAAATCTAGACTAACGCCATGGATTCATATCTGCGTAATGACTGCATTTTATAAATATTGTTTTTTTGTCGAAGCTTATCCTATATATATCCTATATATATCTGCAATTTTATTTTAACAGTGAAATATTACATGTAAGGAATCCATGCAAGAGATCAGTTTAAAGGGAAATCAACATTTCTCGGGATTTTTTATATTATTTTTATGTACTCCCTATAATTCATGAACATGTGTTTCTGGGGATTCAGAAAACTAATACAATTTAGAGATCCACACCACTGTATTTACTTCTATTCTGAAACAGAGTTGTGCCATTAGAGAGTGAACCTATACCAATTGCCTATATCCGACTGATCCCACCCATAAGGGCAGTCCAGAACCAAAATGCCAGCAGTTCTCTCTGCACGAGAGCTACAGCAACCCCGGAGGATCTTTGGGTCTCTTTGGGTCTCATCAGTGAGGTGCTCACTGACACCCGTCAAGGTACAGTGAGCATGGGGTCCATGTCTGGGTGAACGTTTTGCATTAGGGAATACCAGTTAATGCATTGCAACAAAAACAGAGAATATGAGAATTCTGAAAACAGACAAAAACTTAGAGAAACTCAATAGCTTGCCCTTCTGTAAATCTCTGCTCAGTTCATAGGCAAGCTACGGAGATTCTGTAAGCTTTTGACCTCCATTAGCTAAAAGGGAAATTTAGATGTGGTCACCCGTGCTCACTGTGCCTATATGGGTATCACCTACACCTCACCGAGGAGGCCTAAAGAATGCCAAAACGAGTGTCTGCGGTTGCTATATCTCTCATCAAGAGAGGACTTACTAGCATTTCAGTTCTCATTGTAATAGCACAAGTGAGCAAAAACTATTTTCGAAGCCCGGGTGTTGACTAAGCAAAGGGCAAGCTATGGAATTTATCTAAACTTCCGAGTTCTCATACTCAGTTTTTTTGTTGTAGCACGTGTTGGGCGAGAAAGGAGGAGAGATTTCAATATGTTCTGTTTCTAAAAAGTCATGTAAACTTAAAAAAAAAAAAAGGGAGAAGTCACCAATGAACTTTGGCTCTTCTGGGTTCCATGGTATCTACCCTACATTTAGTGTACAGAAAAAAGAGGGATTGAAGGCACATCCAGAACATATCTCAGCAGTGGTGCAGCCGTAAAGACCAAAAATCTTCTTTTAGTATGTAGACCAACAGAACATTTTATAAATCGCCCCCAATGAATTAGTTTCTCCTTTTCCTGTGCTATATGTGCTCTGCCTGTGTCTGAACTGATGTGGATTTGGATGTTAAAGGACAACTGACACCTTAAAAACTATTTTTTTTTTTAGTATAATAATCCTTTCCTCAAGTTTTGAACGGAATAGTTTTCTTCTTAAAAGAAGTATATTTCAAGTTTTTGGAAAAACTTATTCCTACATTTAGTATATGACAGGATGAATTCCTATGATTAAGGACCTGAAGATTTGAAACACGTAAGGAGTTTTGTTGATTGGCCTATTTCTCCCCTTGTGATTTGGATTGCGGTGCCTCAATAAACCTTTTCTAACTCATTTGTGGTGAGCACTGGATTTGGCGGGTTTCGTACAGATATTTACTTAATTTTTTTTGTATAAAAAAAATGTAAGCTTCTTTGCTGGGCTCCTCCCTTGGAGTGTGTCATTTCCCATCTTAAGAAGGTTTTTTTTGTGTGTATTTTGCTTATTTTGACTTAGTTTAAATAGTGATTTTTCTGTGTGCCTGGTTCCAGTTACCATTGTGGATTAACTCTGTTGTATTCAGGCAAAACAGACGCTATGCTGGGTGGAAAGTGCAAATTATTGATAGATATTCTGTTAGTTTCTATGGTCCTTATTTGGCACTTTGCCTCATCATAGCACCTGTTTTTGCCTTGAGAACCCCGAAAATTTCACATTAACCCGAAGCGACCCATTTACACACAGGTTGCAATGCGGTCAGGTTTCTAACATATATATTTAAACAAAATAGTTACAGTTAAGAAGTTTCTTTCCCTCCAAATGCTATGTATTCTTTAGGACAACTTATTGCTTAGAACAGAGTCCACATTGAATTAAATGCTGGAACGGCATTGGACAAAAGTCAAGGTTATGCTGACACATTTATCTCTCCAACGTAAAGATGGTTTAGTTTTAATGCATTTGTGGTGAGCAATTGCTTAAAAAGATCAATGTAAATTCAGTTTGAACCAGTAAATAATGCTTTAATGAGACATCTGACAGTATTCACTTTTCGGAATATGTATATAAACAAAGCAAGCTCTGTGCATCCTGCTTCTTATACACTAACCGAACCCAATTAGAAAAATACTCATTACAAACTGTACGGTGTACGAAAAAGTTGTAATAATGAATTCCCCTTCCAGTTCTGCGCATTTTCAATTTTGCCACCAAAGGTCAACATTGCAAATAAAATTGCACCACTGTAATAAATAGTAAACAGCGTGTTACTATCTCTTTCACAAAATACACACAGAGGTATGTGCTAGGGACAGACGTAGTATTAATTGATTCAAAGGTAGTTTGTGTGTATAGTGGTGCTTAATGAAACAGTGGATAATACAATAAAATAGTGAATAGCTGCTACAACGCTTAAGGATCTCTCTAATCCCATAAACTTGTAGAAAAATAGAAAATGGGGATTGAAGGGGGTAAATCAGAAAAGAAGAACCCCACTGCAAAACACCCTTTTCAGTGGAGCGCTAAAGGAGTACTTACCCCTAATCAAGGGGTCTCCAAGGATAATTCCAATATCAGTTAATATATGTAAAAGAAAAAAGGATATATACCCAATGGTGAAGTATGTTTGATACAATATGTAAAACGTAAAAAAGTGGTTGCAATTAAACTCACAAGTATAGAGCCAAATGTAGGACTGGCTCAGATCTCATAGGTGATGGTGTATATGGGGAAACATGGCGAAAAGTGGCATCTCCCTTCTTCTTCGTAGCTATTAACGTCTACTGGTTTAAAGAAAGTCTTAGTTTTAATCTGGTTATTTTCCACATAAATACTTGAATCCAAAAAGTTGACCAGAAGGGAGCTGCCACTTTTCCCCGTGGCTGAGAAACGTTCCGAAATCCTAATTATTAAGGATAAAACGGAACTGCACAGATGAAGACATTTTTAATCAACAATCTAATAAAATTCTTAATGATTTTAGAGAAAAGAAACATGATGAAAAACTCCTTGATAAGGCTCTTAAAGAGACCCTTCAGACAAGTAGAAACGAACTCTTGATCTCCAATAAAATCAAAACGAACAATAGAAACTAACAAATTTAGTTTATTTGTGATTTTAATTGTTGACATAACGATGTCCGAAAAATTATTAACAAATACTGACCTATTTTAAAAAAAATGATGACATTTTAAATTCAGTACTCCCTGATTAACCCCAAATTATTTACAGGGGAGTTCAAAATCTGAGGAATAACTTAGTCCACAGCCATTTACATAAAGAACAACCTTCAACAAATCCATTTAATGAAGAAAAAGGTTTTTATGGCTTTGGCAACTGTATAGCTTGTGTTAACACTAAAAATAAAAAAATACACAATAAAGAATTTACACATCCTCATAATGAACAAAAATTCCCCATTAAACAATTAATCACATGTCATTCTAAGAAGGTTATCTACATAATAATTTGTACATGTGGACTTATATATGTGGGTAGAACTGCAAGGACTTTATATGTGAGGATTCAAGAACATGTCCGAAATATAAAAATCTGATTTGAAAACCCTAACCCTAACCTCTCCAATCATTTCAGGATAACACATAATAAGGACCATAGTCAAGTTACCTTTTTTAGGTATACAGAAAATTACTACCAATTGGAGGGGGAAGATCTCATCACCGCTATGGGAAAAGCGGAGATGAGATGGATTTTCACTTTGAACTCCCTCCTCCCTTATGGTCTAAACAGTGACTTTGAGCTTTACCACTTTTTATAAATCATTTTTTATAAATTATTTGTCTTTTAGAACTACTTTTTTAACATATCTTTTTACCAACTTTTTATTTATACCCTAGCTTTTATTAAATAGAGATTTATATATACATATATTTTTTTAAAGGAATCCCCCTTTGCACTGCTCCGGGTATCTTTTGCACTATCTCAATCTAGTTGAAACAACCATATGGATTGTATGCATAACATATTATGAATAAGTATATATAAATATTTTCCAGATATGTCACCCCTGTATCATTTTCTCTGGGTATTTATATTCATGCATTACTGTATTTATTTTAACACTGATTTACATTAATCCTAACAATATGTTATTTGTATTATATGTGTTTTTTTCATATATGAGGAACTTTAAACATATGGGCTATTATGCCCACAAACACGGACATGAACTTCATCCATGTACCGGAGAGACGCCAGTAACCAAGATGGCGGAACTGAAACCGGAAGTGACGAACGGACGGAACGTCACTTCTGGCAACTTACTGAATACAATCAGCTGAGAATACAACATCATGACACACGACAGATCCGATTGGACGACCGCAATTTGAACAGACCAGTGAGGCAACATCTGGGGATTCAAATAGAAGGAGGAAAGAAAGATGGATTAACTTCGATTGAAAAAGGCCGTGGATGGGCGAAACGCATCTTGAAGAGGTCTGCAGCATAAGGACTTTTTATTTTTTTGTATATTATACAGGGAGTGCAGAATTATTAGGCAAATTAGTATTTTGACCACATCATCCTCTTTATGCATGTTGTCTTACTCCAAGCTGTATAGGCTCGAAAGCCTACTACCAATTAAGCATATTAGGTGATGTGCATCTCTGTAATGAGAAGGGGTGTGGTCTAATGACATCAACACCCTATATCAGGTGTGCATAATTATTAGGCAACTTCATTTCCTTTGGCAAAATGGGTCAAAAGAAGGACTTGACAGGCTCAGAAAAGTCAAAAATAGTGAGATTTCTTGCAGAGGGATGCAGCACTCTTAAAATTGCAAAGCTTCTGAAGCGTGATCATCGAACAATCAAGCGTTTCATTCAAAATAGTCAACAGGGTCGCAAGAAGCGTGTGGAGAAACCAAGGCGCAAAATAACTGCCCATGAACTGAGAAAAGTCAAGCGTGCAGCTGCCAAGATGCCACTTGCCACCAGTTTGGCCATATTTCAGAGCTGCAACATCACTGGAGTGCCCAAAAGCACAAGGTGTGCAATACTCAGAGACATGGCCAAGGTAAGAAAGGCTGAAAGACGACCACCACTGAACAAGACACACAAGCTGAAACGTCAAGACTGGGCCAAGAAATATCTCAAGACTGATTTTTCTAAGGTTTTATGGACTGATGAAATGAGAGTGAGTCTTTATGGGCCAGATGGATGGGCCCGTGGCTGGATTGGTAAAGGGCAGAGAGCTCCAGTCCGACTCAGACGCCAGCAAGGTGGAGGTGGAGTACTGGTTTGGGCTGGTATCATCAAAGATGAGCTTGTGGGGCCTTTTCGGGTTGAGGATGGAGTCAAGCTCAACTCCCAGTCCTACTGCCAGTTTCTGGAAGACACCTTCTTCAAGCAGTGGTACAGGAAGAAGTCTGCATCCTTCAAGAAAAACATGATTTTCATGCAGGACAATGCTCCATCACACGCGTCCAAGTACTCCACAGCGTGGCTGGCAAGAAAGGGTATAAAAGAAGAAAATCTAATGACATGGCCTCCTTGTTCACCTGATCTGAACCCCATTGAGAACCTGTGGTCCATCATCAAATGTGAGATTTACAAGGAGGGAAAACAGTACACCTCTCTGAACAGTGTCTGGGAGGCTGTGGTTGCTGCTGCACGCAATGTTGTTGGTGAACAGATTCAAACACTGACAGAATCCATGGATGGCAGGCTTTTGAGTGTCCTTGCAAAGAAAGGTGGCTATATTGGTCACTGATTTGTTTTTGTTATGTTTTTGAATGTCAGAAATGTATATTTGTGAATGTTGAGATGTTATATTGGTTTCACTGGTAAAAATAAATACCGTATATACTCAAGTATAAGCCGAGTTTTTCAGCACATTTTTTGTGCTGAAAAACCCCAACTCGGCTTATACTCGAGTCAATAGTCTGTATTATGGCAATTTGCATTGCCATAATACAGACTGGGGCTGTGGGGGCTGCAGAGAGCGTTACTTACCTTTCCTGCAGCTCCTGTCAGCTCCCTCCTCCTCCGCGCCGTCCGTTCAGCACCTCGGTCAGCTCCCAGTGTAAGTCTCGCGAGAGCCACGGCTCTCGCGAGACTTACAGTGGGAGCTGACAGAAGAGCTGACCGGACGGCGCGGAGGAGGAGAGAGCTGACAGGAGCTGCAGGAAAGGTAAGTAACGCTCTCTGCAGCCCCCCTCTCCCCCCACTGAACTACCAATGACACTGGACCACCAGGGAGTAAGAGCCCCCCTCCCTGGCCAGCTAGCAAGCAGGGAGGGGGGACGAAAAAACAAATGAAATAATAATAATTAAATAAAAAATAATAAAAAGAAATAATAATGAAAAAAAAATATTAAAATAATAATAAAAAATAATAATAAATAAAATAATAAAATTGCCCACCCCCCAGCACTGCAACACACACACACACACTGCATACATACACACACACACTGCACTCATACACATACACACACACACTGCACACATACACACACTGCACACATACACACACTGCACACATACACACACTGCACTCACACACACTGCATTCATACACACACACACACACGGCATTCATACACACACACTGCATTCATACACACGCACTGCATTCATACACACACACACTGCATTCATACACACACACACTGCACTCATACACACACACTGCATTCATACACACACACACACTGCATTCATACACACACACACACTGCACTCATACACACACACACTGCACTCATACACACACACACTGCACTCATACACACACACACGCACACTGCACACATACACATACACACACACTGCACTCATACACACACACTGCACTCATACACACACACTGCACTCATACACACACTGCATTCATATACACACGCTGCACTCATACACACACTGCATTCATACACACACTGCATTCATACACACACACTGCATTCATTATACACACACTGTAAATAAATATTCAATTAATATATTTTTTTTAGGATCTAATTTTATTTAGAAATTTACCAGTAGCTGCTGCATATCCCACCTTAGTCTTATACTCGAGTCAATACGTTTTCCCAGTTTTTTGGGGTAAAATTAGGGGCCTCGGCTTATATTCGGGTCGGCTTATACTCGAGTATATACGGTAATTGAAATGGGTATATATTTGTTTTTTGTTAAGTTGCCTAATAATTATGCACAGTAATAGTCACCTGCACACACAGATATCCCCCTAAAATAGCTATAACTAAAAACAAACTAAAAACTACTTCCAAAAATATTCAGCTTTGATATTAATGAGTTTTTTGGGTTCATTGAGAACATGGTTGTTGTTCAATAATAAAATTAATCCTCAAAAATACAACTTGCCTAATAATTCTGCACTCCCTGTATGCATATATTCATTATTTTTGAATATTATAATAAATTGATCATGTGGATCTTTTAAATTTACTCCGCTGCCACCTCCATCTATCTCCAAGGAAGGTGTACCCCCCTTAGTGGGTAACAAGCTGATTACAAGGTGAGCAGGATACTTATTGGTATATCTGTATGTATGCCACTTGCTCCTCTATACTTCAGCAGGAAGATATTTACTTCTATGTTTTCTTTTGAGTACCTAAAGAAGAAAAACAGAGAGGGAAGGTGTTTCCCCATATACATGAGATCTGAGCCAGTCCTACATTTGGCTCTTTATTTGTGAGTTTAATTGCAACCACTTTTTTTACGTTTTACATATTGTATCAAACATACTTCACCATTGGATATATATCCTTTTTTCTTTTACATATATTAACCGATATTGGAATTATCTGAGACCCCTTGATTAGGGGTAAGTACTCCTTTAGCGCTCCATTGAAAAGCGTGTTTTGCAGTGGGGCTCTTCTTTTCTGATTTACCCCCTTCAATCCCCATAGTATTAATTGATGTTGCAGCAAAGCGACACCAAAAATGCAAATCACAAACAGGCAAAACATTGCTGCAGTGTCAATTATTACCAAGTGTTGACTCCATAGGACACATATATAAGAAAGACATTTGTTATTTTTTAAATGGTGATAAGGTTCCATGGGATGTAAAAAACGCTCTTTTTGTAGCATAGGTAGTATGCCTCACTAGGGGAACAGTTCAATGCAAATAAACCCTTTCAGTTTGGCAGAAGGGAACAGCACATTTTTTTCTAATGGGTTCTTCTCCTTGTGCTGTTACTGTCCTGGGTGACACTGAAAATAAAGGTTTAAATTAATTAAAGGACCACTATAGGCACCCAGACCACTTCAGCTTAATGAAGTGGTCTGGGTGCCAGGTCCAGCTAGGGTTAACTAATTTTTTTTATAAACATAGCAGTTTCAGAGAAACTGCTATGTTTATCAATTAGTTAAGCCTTCCCCTAATTCTCTAGTGGCTGTCTCACTGACAGCCGCTAGAGGCGCTTGCGTGATTCTCACTGTGAAAATCACAGTGAGAGCACGCAAGCATCCATAGGAAAGCATTATGAATGCTTTCCTATGTGACCGGCTGAATGCGCGCGCAGCTCTTGCCGCGCGTGCGCAGCTCTTGCCGGGCGTGCGCATTCAGCCGACGGGGAGGAACGGAGGCGGAGAGGAGGAGGAGAGCTCCCCGCCCAGCGCTGGAAAAAGGTAAGTTTTAACCCTTTTCCCCTTTCCAGAGCCGGGCGGGAGGGGGTCCCTGAGGGTGGGGGCACCCTCAGGGCACTCTTGTGCCAGGAAAACGAGTATGCTTTCCTGGCACTAGAGTGGTCCTTTAAGTAAAATATGCTAGGATCTGTGAGATCAGCTCTGTCTATTAAAATAAAATAAATAAAAAAAAAAGGATAACATTGGACCCCACAAAAGTCTGGTAGGGGCCCGATGACTAGTCCTATCCTTTCTTCTGTTCCTGAAGTTTTCAAGAGACAGATTGCCCTCAGCCCTCTGGTTTTTAAATGTGTTAACTCCATAAGGGGTTAGCCCTTCTTAATATTTAAAGGCCATGAGATGCCCAGGCTCTTTGCCCTATAAACTCCCCCCCCCCCCCCCCCCCCTTTAAAGGGCTTATCTCCTTAATATGCAAAGATCAAGGTGATTCCAATTCTCCTGGCCCTGTCTCGTGTCCTCTTACATATAAAGCCTGGAGACTGAACAACTCCCAGCACTTTTAATCCTCTATAACAGCTAATGCTGTCATTACACATTTAGAGAGCTGGGCATCTCAGTCCACTTTTTCATTACCCTGCACCTAACACACAGTACAGACCACCAGTGATGTCACTGCTCAGTATGCCCCTCCACATTCCGCCGAAGAAAAAAGGTCATATGCAAATTGTTTCTTTATTTGCAGCTGTTATAAAAAAAAAACCTGTTATATCTCACCAGGGCCGGACTAGCCCACCGGGATAATGGGAAATATCCCAGTGGGCCGCGACACCTGGGGGTAGTCTTAATTATCGTGTTCCTGTATTTTCCCCTCGGACTGTGCCAGCCTGTGTCAGTCCGAGGGGAGTAAAGAGGGAGAACCTGGGGAATGGTGCGGCCGCAATTAACCAGTCAGTCTCCCTTCCAAATTTACAGCAATTTCGTCCGTAAGCCCCGCCCCTGCATAAAAGTCACACCTCCTGAAAGGAATCTCCGCCTCCCACATGCAAACCTTGCCCCCATACACGTTGCTGACCTTGTTGGAAGGAAGAGGCCACAATATGGCAACTATACCAGAAGTGCCAGGTAAGCTTCAGCCATGACAGTTATTGTGTGCCTGCTACTGAGAGAGCTTGTGTGTGTTTGCTTGTGTGTGTGTGTGTGTGTGTGTGTGTGTGCCTGCTAGTGAGTGAGCTTGTGTGTGTGTGTCTGTTAGTGAGATAGCTTGTGTGTCAATGCTTTCCTATGGACATTTTGGGTGCTCATGGCGATTTTCGCATTGAGCGTCGCGGAAGCGCCTCTAGCGGCTGTCAGGGAGACAGCCACTAGAGGCTGGATTAACCCTCAATGTAAACATAGCCATTTCTCTGAAACTGCAATGTTTACATCTGAAGGGTTAAAACCTAGGGGACCTGAAGTGCATCATTGAACTGAAGTGGTCTGGGTGACTAGAGTGGTCCTTTAATTAGAAGCCTTGTTTGATCAGAAGCTGATGTCCCATAATTCAACCATTTCTTTGGTTAAAACCTATTTACTCTGTATCCGAATAGTAATTAATTATTCACTAAACTCCAAACTCCAAACTTTTCCAGATCTGCTATTTGAGCATCTATCTCATCACATAAGTTTTCATTTGCCACATTTCAGAATTTCCATGGAACTGTCAGAAGTAAAATCCTCGATGTCTTTTCTCAGCATATATTGGAATCATACACCTAGATAGCTCTTACAGTTCCTCCTTCCTTAAAAAACTGTAACATTTGGCTGATTTAGATGTAACTTCAATGGTGTTGGTGTCATATTGCCATTTGCAAACCTGTCAGACACATTGTGTGACAATATGTATTTTTCCACTGGGAGATATGAGCTCATTGATTAATTCAACTTTAGCCAGTCCCATCATTTCTGAAGCCCCAATATTTAGTTTGATTGGACTCCTTCCATCATGTCTAATTTAGGTTAAAGAGCGATCGAGATGTTTTAGAACCTTGTCATAGAGGAACACTAAAGTTGTATTCCTAATGCTTTAGTGTCACTGTCACTGGTTATATAGCCCATGTGTGCGCATCAAATAATAAAATAAAGATTTTTAGTTACTTTTTTTTTCAGTGCTGAAGCTCCCTTGGTGTTGCTAGTCCCCCCTCCTGTTAGATATAATGGTGGCGGCATGGTCTCCTCCGGTGTGGTTCAATCCAATGTACCTCATAGAGAAGACAGCTACGGGAGGTGTGTTTAACCCTTCAAGGTAAGCATTGTTTTATCTTGAATGGTTAAAATGACAGGACCACTGACTTTACTGGTCCTTTAAGTCACTATAAGGGGAGATCGAACGCAGTAGGCAGTTCTCCTGTTCACCACCACATATTGGTCTTTTGATTGACTGATTCTGAACGTCCTCCATTCATATTTCAAACTTCATGTTGAGATGGTCCATAGATGCTCATTGTTTTAGGAAACACACTTATAAAGTTTGTCACATGTTTGACATAAAATTAAACAATTTTGCCAACACGAGGATAACCTGGAATGCAGTCTATAATTGCTACAATTTGAGATAAATTCTGTAGTTCTACCTTGCATGCCCACGGCAGCACATGGCGTTGTGTGTATACAGCTGACTGGGTTCCTCACTCTATTTATAGTAACAGTGTATCTAACGAAAGGGTTGCTAAACATGATGATTCTCAACAGGGAAAAACATTGAGGGAGACGGGAAAAACTTTATAGTGTTGTTATATGTCTATAGTTATTTATTTATTTATTTATTTAAAGTTTGCTTAAGCACAACTAAATTGCTTGAGAGACTGCTGTCCCTTTTATCATCCCAATACTCAATTAATTAATGAATGACTGGCACTATGTACAATGTTATTTGAGTGATATATCCTTTAGTTTATACCATGCACAACTTCATTACCTCCAGCTTCCCAAATTTGGGAATGCCTGACTGTCCGTCTATAGATCAGTCTGTCAGTCTCTTTAAGGTACAGTGGCGGATGCAGAGCCTGACCTTGGGAGGGGCACTTGCAGATTATTTAGAGAAATAATCCAGACACAATACCCACTACAGCTCAGTGTAGTGGTTATGGTGCCAGTAGTGTCGGGACCCCCTCCCAGAGTAAGTAGTCAAACCATTTAAGAACAGTTTGACAACTTACCTGAGGTCTGCTTGGAAATGGGGCTGTAGTAGGGCATAGGAGCAGAGGTGCAGTGTGTGTGTGTTTGTGTAAGAAGGACTGTGTGAGCAGTGTGTGTATGTGTGTGAAAGTTGCAGTGTGTACGTGAGGACGGCAGTGTGTGTTAGGGGGGCAGTGTGTGTGTGTGCGTTGCAGTGTGCGTGGGGGGCAATGTATGTGTGTATGGGGGGCAGTATGTGTATGGGGGGGATGTTTGTGTGTATGGGGCAATGTATGTGTGTGGGGGGCCAATGTGTGTGTAGGGTGTGTGTGTGTGTATTGGGGGCAGTGTATGTGTGCAATGTGTGTGTATGGGGGCAGTGTATGTATGTGGGGGCAGTGTATGTATATGGGGCAGTGTATGTATGTGGGGGCAGTGTATGTGTATGGGGACAGTGCATGTGTGGGGGGGCAGTGTATGTGTATGGGGCAGTGTATGTGTTTGGGGGCAAGGTGTGTGTATGGGGGCAGTGTATGTATGTGGGGGCAGTGTATGTGTATGGGAGCAGTGTATGTATGTGGGGGCAGTGTATGTGTATGGGGCAGTGTATGTCTGTGGGGGCAATGTGTCTGTATGGGGGCAGTGTATGTATGTGGGGGCAGTGTATGTGTATGGGGGCAGTGTATGTGTGTGGGGGCAATATGTGTGTGTATGGGGGCAGTGTATGTGTATGGGGGCAGTGTATGTGTGTGGGGGCAGTATATGTGTATGGGGGCAGTGAATGTGTATGGGGCAGTGTATGTGTGTGGGGGCAATGTGTGTGTATGGGGGCAGTGTATGTGTGTGGGGGCAGTGTATGTGCATGGGGGCAATGTGTGTGTATGGGGGCAGTGTATGTGTATGGGGGCAGTGTATGTGTGTGGGGGCAATGTGTGTTTATGGGGGCAGTGTATGTGTATGGGGGCAGTGTATGTGTGTGGGGGCAATGTGTGTGTATGGGGCAGTGTGTGTGCATGGGGCAGTGTATGTGTATGGGGGCAGTGTATGTGTATGGGGCAGTGTATGTATGTGGGGCAGTGTGTGTGTATGAGGGCAGTCTATGTATGTGGGGGGGGGCAATGTGTGTGTGTGTAGGGTATGTGTGTGATAAGGATGGGGGGATTTTTTATGTTTTTTTTTCAATTTGATAAAATGATTTTTTTTTAAATTTATTTAAAATATACATAATGTCCCCCCTCCCTTCTTACCTTTGTTTAGGGAGGAAGGGGGACATTTCCTGATCCATGGTGGTCTGGTGGGGAATCCCTGGTGGTCCATGTGGTGAGAGTGAACTCTAGCCTGGGCCCAAGGGCTAGAGTTCACTCTTGCGAGATCCGGAGTGTTGCCGTGGCAACGCTCCGTGCTCGCGAGAGAAGGACCTGGAGGAGCTGCAGACTGAGCTCCTCCAGGTCCTCTCTCTCTCCCTCCCCTGCCGGCAGCCAGCAAACAGTGCCTGCAGACCGGAGAGGGAGATCTCTGATCTCCCCTCCAGTCCATGAAGGCACATTGCAGGGCTGGTGCTTGGACAGCAACAGCCCTGCATTAGCCGGCAGGGGAGAGGGAGAACCTCGGATTCTTGGGGGGGGGGGGGGGAGGGGGGCAATTGCCTTGTTGCCCCTCCCCCCCCCCCCCCCGGATCCGCCAGTGTTAAGGTACATCCCCCTTTTTTTTCTATTTGGTTGCTGTGTAGCTATGGAGATATATCTTACAATTAAAAACATTCATTTACTTTGCAAAACAATGTAATTAATAATGTATTAGCATTCATCAATAACAAACAGGGCAACATACAATGGAACCTTAATACATCACGGATGCAATATTCTAATTGTTTTAATTACAGTCTTTTATTTTCTTGCTGTATCTGAAGTTTCATCTCGTTGTAGTGCCAGATCTGTCACACGCTGCCAGTTAGCCATGTGATTTCCAAGTTCAATAACTCCTTAATGCCAAAGCCTGTTTAATGATCAAAATAGAGAACAAAGCAGGAGAGTGGATATTCAAGAACCCCAGAGGAAAACAATCGTTGGCATTACCATAATATCTTCTGCTTTATTAAATGCATTTCTTGATTTAACCCATGTTTTACCGTGACATTATAAAATAGCTCATTTGAAAGCTTTAATAAACCACAAGGGTTAACTCTTTAAGATTCAGCATGATAGTCACATAGAAACATAGAATGTTGCGGCAGATAAGAACCATTAGGCCCATCTAGTCTGCCCAATTTTCTAAATACTTTCATTAGTCCCTGGCTTTAATTTATCGCTAGAATAGCCTTATGCCTATCCCACGCATGCTTAACCCCTTAAGGACACACGACATGTGTGACATGTCATGATTCCCTTTTATTCCAGAAGTTTGGTCCTTATTAAACTCCCTCACTGTGCTAACCTCTACCACTTCAGCTGGAAGGCTATTCCATGTATCCACTACCCTCTCTGTAAAGTAACATTTCCTATTTTAAGACTATGTCCTCTTGTTGTGGTATATTTTCTTCTTTTAAATATAGTCTCGTACTTTACTGTGTTGATTCCCTTTATGTATTTAAATATATCTATCTATAGATAAATTTGCATGTATATATTCAATAATAAAGATAAGTAATGGGTAAACTCATTAAATATAGACACCAAATAAATTAATTCTTTGAGTTTTCAGCCTGGCAATTAATTATTTTATTTAGCTTTATTTTCATGATAGCGTTATTATGATTTATTATCCTTATATGGAACCAACAGCAAATCGAGTTTCTCTGAATAAATATATAAACCTGGTTTGGTAGCTCGTGTTTGAAAATGTTACTTTACATGTCGTCTACATCTTAATATCATATGTCTTACATGGTTATTTTTTTCTTTTAGGGTTTATTGACCTTAATAAACACGCCGGTTCTCAGTGTTATTGGTTGAAAACTCTTAATTGGTCCACAAGATAGTTACATTGAACAAGAGTAGTTAATGGCTAGTGAGATAGAAGACACACTTTTGCTAAGTAGACTTGGGCATTCGAATTAAAATGAATCATGATTCATCCGAATTTTGGGTGTTCTACAAAAACCATATATGGATGTATCACAAACCAAGCGAAACAGGCAATCGACAAGCTGTTTCATTTGTTTCGTGATTCGGACTTCAGTCCGTATCTCCAGGGTCGGAAAAAAACAGCTTAGTTTGCCACGATGAGCAAGAGGGCTGTATCTCCTGTTCAATCAAGAGGTGAAAAAAAAACCCATTATTGACACATCTCCATTTATATTAATAATAATATCTAATTAACTATTTGATAGTTTTTGCAGTTAACTACAATCATTTATTAAATTTATAATTATTTTTGCATTTAAAAAATGACTCATATTGCTCAACCATTAGGCTAGGCAATGTTTTTGTATTGAGGAAATTGAATAGGTATATTTTTGTGCCATTTTTGATCGTCCGAATATCTTTTCCTGAAAAGATCGCATGGACTAAATTATTCTGAACCCGAAATACCACATAAATGAACTATTATTTTTTCCAGACTAATTGATTTGGACAAATCAAATTTTATTTTGCCATGCACGAGTCTACTGTTTACTGTTCACTCCCACTGCCCAACAATGAAAAATAAATAAATAGAAAAAAAATAGAAATGGGGACCCTCAGAATGTCAGTTTCCCATTCCACTTCAAACAGAGGCAAAATAAATACATAAATCAAACATTGTCCTCAGGATTTGTAATACCCTGGTAGAAGTTGAGTGGTGCCTGGTTCCACCCTTTCTATGACTGGGGCACAAAGAAGATTAATAGAATATTCCTAGGACACATTTTTGACCTAGAGTGGAGTCAGCAAACAGCAGATCTTGTCCTTTATTCCTATGTAAAATGAGGATGATGGGTTGAACCCCCTGATAGTTTCAACTGCTGTTTGTTCAAGGGAGGGGGCACCATGACTCCAAAAAAATTTTATTGTAAAGGGACAATTTAGTCACCAAAGCCACTTAAGCTTAATGAAGCAGTTTTGGAGTATAGATCATGCCACTGCAGTCTCACTCGTCAATTCTCTGCCATTTAGGAGTTAAATCATGTTGTTTATGCAGCCCTTGTCACACCTCTCTGAATTTGACTCGCACAGCCTTCCTAAACACTTCCTGTAAAGAGTCATCTAATGTTTAAACTTTTTTGCACATTCTGTTTAATTTAGAATTCTTATCCCTTGCTCTGTTAATACTTACTAGATGCTGCAGGAGTCTTCTGTATGTGATTAAAGTTCAATTTACAGAGCAGGAAATAAAAACTTTTAAAGTAAGTTACCATCTGATTGAAAGTGAAACCATTTTGTCAGGGGAGGTGTGACCAGGGCTGCATAAACAGAAACACAAGTGATATAACTCCTAAATGACAGATAATTTAGCTGTGAGACTTCAGAGGCATGATCTATATACAAAAACTGCTAAATTAAGCAAAAGTTATTTTGGTGCCTATAGCATCACTTTAATATTAATATAACAGGTCAGGGGTTCTCCAATCCGCTAATATTTAATACTTTGCTTCAAGAAAATCCCTTGCTCATTACAGAACCATACGTTGACCCCTGCACTACGCTCTTGCAGTAGACAGTAGTTGCAAGATTGATGCCTTTAGAAAATATGGTAAGAATGTAGCCTGATACTTTTTAGCGTTGGCTCACAGATTTTACATATTTTTGTCAGTAAATGATGAATCAGGGTAAACTTAACTACAAAACAGAGCTAATATTGCCAAATTGGACATTGATCCTCTTCTGAGAATTCTTCTAACGTTATATTAACCTGTAGGATTGCAAAAGGAACGTTTCAAGTATATTAGAACATATTTGTTGTGTTCAAGCTAGAAAACACAAATGTCAAGTTTGTTTGTGCGTTTTATAACTTTTATGTCCAAACTAAATAAATGCATCATTCACACCTCGGGGAAAAAAATGTGAATGCAGCAATATTTGCTTTCGATCATGTTGCAGAGGGCTGAATGTTCGGTTATGTTCTGAGGTCACTGCCAGTACATTAAAAGCAAAAATGTTATTTTAGCAGTAGCCAATAAAACGAGTAAGTGCCATAACAATATTCCAGGAAATATTATTTTTAGAAAATTTATATGGGAATAATGTTGAAATATGAAATCTTGTTTGGCAGTCTGAACAAAATATGATTACGCAAACCCATATTTCCAGATGTTAAATTAATTTTTAACATCACTTTAAAGAGAAGCGGGCACTCATTGGTAAACTTTTTCTATGGTAGTTATCCTTAGGATCTATAATATATATTTTTATGGATCGAATTAACGTATAATTTTCCGTATGACATTTCGTGATTGATTTTACACATTGCATTAATATTTTATTCAAGAAAATGCTGTAACCAAAAACTTTTATTAATATGGGCAAATATCGAGCGGTGGTGGCAAAATAATAGAAGCTGTCTATCAACTGTTAGAAATGACAGATAAAATATATAACCAATGGTTTTACTAAGCACCAGACAATATGATAAGGAAAAAAGTGATAATATTTAACCACAACCATTTTACTTAAACCGTATCTGCTCACATTTGTTCAGCTGCCAGTGAAGACTAAATAATAGAGAGAGATACTCTATGTTAAAGTTATTGTCTATCACAGATAAATAATGGTGGATTCTAAATAAATGTGGAATTCTTTGAATACAGTGGTTAAGTAACTCTAAAATAAAAAAAAAACATGAAATGTGAAAACATATAAAAGAACATTCTAAAATGTATATATGGTAACATTTCCAAAGTCCAAGAAGGACCCATTTTTAAAGAGGGGGAGGGATTGGTCTTTAGGATTCCCTATGTTTCTGTTTGGATGTATTAATAATGGCTTGCTGCTGTAGGTATCTTCTGAATAAACATTATATATAAAAGTGTACCTTCAACTGATATACTTGTTCCAAGCCAATTCTGCAGAACAAGCAGCTTATATCTTCACACCTGGCTAATGTCAGGCATTGATATGTTTCCAGTGAAACAATTTAGTGGTGTCAGAATGTAGGACACTTCACATAACAATTTGGCCGCTATGTGATGTTGTCTTCTGGCTGAATTCTGGCTTAAAAACTTGGAGTACACAGTTTAGCTAGTTTGGGCTGTGCAGATGCTGACACAAAGCTCTAGAATAGTTCTAGATATCAGGAGCTCTGTGGAAATCAGGAAGATACATTTGTTCAACATCCGAACACTGACGGCAGAGATAATGGCTAAAGATATGACGGACAATTGGAGAAGAAATTTATTCTGGATTCTGTAAATATGAGGATGAGTCTTCTCTTTTATTGTCTCTTCCTCCATTCTAGAGCTGACTCTTTAGACCCCAGATCCCAATCTAGTACTGACTCCTCCAATATACTTCTTAGATAATCGACTAAACAAAGAACACGGTCCATTTGTCCAATCATAGTTTCTCCATTCAAAATTCTCAACTCTGATTGGGTGGGCTTTAAAATGGGATAAAGTAAGTTGAAGGCAAGATTACATTATGTCCACTGTAAAATCAGTAGCAGCAGTGGGATTTATTGTACACACTTCGATAAACAAATAAAAATCCAGTGGGGGAATATATTTATAGTTATTGGAGAGAAAGAGCATGCATTGATATTCATCCAAATACATGATTTATTTGTCAAAGTTTCATTCCAAATGTTATACTTGTATCAAGACAAACATACACCAGACATATTACTGAGTTTATACTATAAAAGCGAACATTTTGTATACAGATATGACAACTTAGCAGACGGGAGTAAATAAAATCTGTAACCACAAGATGCAATGTGGGAATTAGTGCTGTCATGGTTGGTTTCAGTCCATGATGGCACTACAGCAATGCAAATGAAATTACAATTAATCCAGAATTACATAATTAATTAGACAGTAATTTCTTTCTCACACCACTATTCCTCGTAGTCAAATCTCAAACTACGGTTTGTTTTTACCAATATAAAATTCCCCAGACACTTCATACAAGGCCATATGTGATATATTTTGAACTATACCATGAAACTGTGTGGTCCAATGTATTATTAGAGTGGGCAATATATTGCTGAGCTGCACAGACGTACATGAACCACGTATTTAGAAATTAAATATTAGGCCAGCTTTAGAGTACTTATATTCTTAATTTTAATAATGTCTGGAGGCAAATATTTTGCATATCTTAAAACGAGAGAAATCACAATGTATCCTTCCTGGGAAAATACTTTTTAAATAAATAAATACTTAGTTCCACAGCAGCAAAGGAAAAAAACATAAAAAAAACAAGAACCAATAAAAAACAGGCACCTTAAGCACCTCCTCTATCTTTATGCGAAACACAGGAAAACACGAACAAGAGAACAGAAGCACAACTTTAACATCGCCAAACAGGCCTCAACATCCGATGAAACGGGAATTCAGACAGCATTCTGAAACTGGGTGATCTAATCCTTGACGAAAATCAAGTTAAAAAAGATAAAATTGAATAACAGGCTTAGCTATTGAAATAAAGTGAGCTCCCAAGTACAAGATGCATAACAACGCAACTGTCAATACTATAACTCATAATGAACAAGGTTATATACAAAAACCATCAAATAGTTAACAACTAACTATAAGTTAACAAAAACATAAATGACTAATGAATTATATCACCGGAAACATCAGTAGAACATGTGTACCAACTTTCTGAAAACATCACAACACAAACAAATTAATAAACAACCCAAATCAGAAATTAGAAAAACACGAGAAATGGTGAGGAAGGATGGGGAAACATTCATCTCCTGTCGTTATTAAAATTAAGATTACAAGTACACTAAAGCCAGCATTTATGACCAGCAGTGTGATTTGGATCAGGGAATTGTTGGGAAAAGCAGGTGATGTTGAGAGAATTAATTTATAGTGATAGGACATAATAGGGAGAATCTGGTTATGGTGGAGAATTACATTTATTTTAGTGTTCTCTAAATTGCAATTAGGTCCATTACAATTGTCAGAAGACTTGGGGACTTGTTTCAATTTTATTTGCGGATTAAATGAGAAGTGAGCAATACAGGAAATCAAGAGGGGCAGTAAAGGAAATCTATATTTATTTATATATTTAAACATTTAACTTATTTACATCAACATATATATGTTTTTTTACTGCTCATGTTTTTCCCTTTATCGGCTCCCGTAAATCAAATGTCGGGAAAATACTCCTATCAGTGTACTGCAAAGTATATGCAAAATATTATAGTATATATATATATCCATCTATCGTAGCACATTGATTGGCCCATTTGTGCATCTTTTTGGCTTTCCTGGTTCATTTTTGGATTCTAAATTCAGGAGAACTGAAGCAACATCTGCACAATATTCGATTGTCCAGAGCAGGGGTAGGCAACCTTCGGCTCTACAGATGTTGTGGACTACATCTCCCTTGATGCTTTGCCAGCAATATGGCTGTAAAAGCATTATGGGAGATGTAGTCCAAAACATCTGTAGAGCCGAAGGTTGCCTACCCCTGGTCCAGAGTAATGTTCTATTTGCAGAACAGAATTATTAAGGAGAACTGGATTTTCTCGCAAAGTTGAAATTTAATGGTGACTGAAATTGTTATTGCCATGTAGTATTACATTACACACTGATGATTATTTCTTTTTTTGTGCAATTAATGCCTTTGCTGTTGTGTTGTAATGTTACTTGCAGCTCTGGCATGAGTTGTTTGCCCCACTCTGACGTTGTGTGCCATTCCGGTATATCTGACACCAGACACTGCTCCACAAAGCACAGTTCATCTCTCTGGACCAAGTGTTATTTTCCAGTGAACATTCTGAGATATTGTGTGTGCCATAACATATCTACATTCTGGGTTACCCAGGACTCACGTTGACCTATCATCAGTTTGATTCCACATAGCCCAACATGTGTTTTTTTTTGTTTTGTTTTTTCATTTTAAGGTATCAGATCTTTTACTTTCTCTACTTTTTATTTTTATTTTTTATAGGTGCAAACAGCAACAAAGTGTCTCGGTTTACTGCTATCATTCACAGACCTGTATCTGTTATTTTCCCAGCAGAGTGCTTTGTTAGCGCTTAAACCAGGAAAGCAGATCCGCTGTCTGAGCTCAGTGACACCCAGAAGTTAACCTGCACCGTGTGATGCTGATGATCACTGATCTTTAAAGAGATCTTCTGAGCTGATATTGACAACAATGCGGCTACACAAGTTGCCTTTTTAATCACCGTACTTGCTGTGCCTAGATAACCTCTTCAGAAACTCATGTCAATGTGTTTAAATTGTATGTATGTTTTTCTCTATTCTAACACAACTTGATCTTGTTTTTCTTATTTAGATACCCCTTTGACCTTGGCACGTTTCTAAATATTTTGTCTACTTGCAGGTTCCCTATTTTTCCTTTCTATAGGCGCCACATTAAGCCCGGTCAACGGTAAGGTAACGCACATCATGCGTACCTAAGTTTCCAAAGTCCAACTTGAGATATGCAGGTGATGTACAACAGTATATTTTATATTTGGTTTGTAGAGAGCTTTATTGTACTTGCCCTCTAGGAGTATACTTAGATTTGATACTGTGTATTGGATCATTCAGATTTTTTGACGTGTAAATTAATGGGTGATGTGAAGAATTTATCAGGCTTTACCAAAGGGATGTAATTTCTTAAACAGCCTGAGACAATATTGGTAAAACCTGGAGAATTCCCTGCTACCTGGCTTTAAGGGACACTATAGTCACCAAAATAATTTTAGCAATTAAGCAGTTTTCGTGTGTAGATCATGTCACTGCTTAATTTTTTTGCCATTTAGGAGTTAAATACCTTTGTTTATACAGGCCTAGTCACACCTCCCTGCATGTGACTTGCACAGCATTACTAAGCCCTTCCTATAAAGAGTAGTCTAATGTTTAAACTTCTTTTATTGCACATTTTGTTTACTTTAGAATTCTTATCCCCTGCTCTGTTAATAGCTTACTAGATGCTGCAGGAGTCTTCTGTATGTGATTAAAGTTCAATTTAAAGAGCAAGAGATAAAAATCTTTAAAGTAAGTTAACAATTGATTTAAAGTGAAACTTATTTTTTCATGTTTGTTGTGTCAGTCACAGCCAGGGGAGGTGTGGCTAGGGCTGCGTAAACAGAAACAAAGTGATTTAACTCCTAAATGACAGATAATTGAGCGGGGAGACTGTATGGGGCATGATATATAGAGTAAAATGGATTTATTAAGCCAAAGTTGTTTTGGTGACTGTAGTGTTCCTTTAACTCCTAAATGACAGATAATTGAGCAGGGAGACTGTAGGGGCATGATATATAGACTAAAATGGCTTTATTAACTTAAAGTTGTACCCTTTAAATACACTACATAGGCATACCTTTTTTAAAAGCATGCTCTTTAATAATAAAATGACTTGTCGAGTTCTTGTGTGTATAAAAAGAATGCATTGTGTGGCGAACTGCAAATGGAATGCTCTATTTATATTCATTTAGCATACAAAACCCAACTTCACAATTCTGCTTACACGTCAGAAAATAGATAAAGTGTATAACGTTCTCCGGACACTTCAATATAAAAATTAATGATTAATACATGCTAATAACAGCTGATTTATTCCACCTCCTTCTGTATAATTTGTCTTAAGCAAAAAAAAATGTGCAGCAGTGAGCAGTGAGTAAACTTTATGCATAATTTTTACATTTATAAGTGAATGACATACAGTATGTTTAAGGGGATTTCTAATATATACTGTATATGGAAGACGCCAAGCAAATATTACAAATATAAAGTTAGTGGAGATTTGCAAATATGAGTGTGACAAGGTTCCCAAGACTAACCACATGTACAGATGTTAGGTGCCTGACAGAGCTTTTTACTATAGTGAGAATTGCTGGTAATTCAACGTGAATTTCAAACTTAAGGTCAAATTTAAGGTAGCCAAACTGGAAGCATAGAGTTTTCCCAGTTTGACAACATTTGTCTTACATTTCTCTTTGAATTCACAGAATTCCTGACAATTCATAAGTTAGTGAATAACCTTGTAAGTACCAAGTCAAGGAGAAGAAGGGAAACCAGGAATAGGACCAAAACAGGACAGGAGCCATAATCTGTTCCAGTACTGGAACTTGATACAATCATCGTGCTGAATTCTTAATAGTTTCCATAGACATAACAAACAGCACCAACTTAGCGCAAAGACTTTAAACACAACCGAATGTAATGCCATGGGCAATAGGCATGCACAGCAATCACCACTCTGCACCTATCATTGAGTCAATGAATCTCCACCGGTAGCATTAAGTGCCTTCATGCTGTGCATGAACAATCTGAAAGTTAGTCCTGCAAAGGTTACAGCATGGAGCCAGGAAGCCCCTCTAGTGGCAGTTTGAGTGACAGTCAGCCACCAGAGGTGGATTTAGGAAGCAATTTAAACACTTCTTTTTCAAGGGGAAGGCAGTGTTTGCATTGCAGAGACTGCACGGACAGGCTGTAGACACCATAACTAATACATTAAGCTGTAGGTGTGCTGGTGTTTATGGTGTCCCTTTAAATTCTACATGTTTAAAAGCAAAATTATTTTCTATTTTATAAATAGCTGCTATAAATATCGTAGCTTCTCCTACGCTATTAATAAGAATGAGATCAGACTCAGTCCTGCGTACAGAGTGAAAAATTAAAATGTACATGCAGTTTTACATGCTGTTTTAACCTCTAAAGAAAAAAAAGTTTACGTACTCTGTCATTACTTTTGCTTAAAAGGCATAGAAAGAGATAGAACTATCAGCCCTTTTCATTTTTCCTGCCAAGGCTATTTTATATTATGATGAATGATTCATAATAACAAGCTTTAGGGAATATTCATTGGAATGCTAAACTTGCTAAAACATATTGTGTTTGTTGGCAGTGGATAAATGCTAGCCCCAAATTATGTTTACTCGATTAGAAAACCTGTATCCATTTGTATAAATGGTTTGATGATTTGTACCAGATCCATGAACCTGTCAGGAATTCAAGAGGTCCACTTGATCTAGACAGAATTGCTGAGAATTCAAAGTGGATTTTCATTGTAAAGCTAAATTACATTTTGAAATTCACTTACAGTGTTATTCACTTAACACCAGATGTTGTCCTGTTGGATAAAATCTGGTGAAAATGACCGAATGACCGGGATCAGTCTCGCCCACCGGCCGAGGAGACCTAATGCGCATGCGCGGCAATGCCGCGCATGCGCATTAGCGCTCCCCATAGGAAAGCATTGAAAATGAAATTCAATGCTTTCCTATGGGGAAATGAGCGACGCTGAAGGTCCTCACATAGCGTGAGGACGTCCAGCGACGCTCTAGCACAGATAATCTGTGCTATGAGTCAGGAATTGACCTCTAGTGGCTGTTTAGCAGACAGCCACTAGAGGTGGAGTTAACCCTGCAAGGTAATTATTGCAGTTTATAAAAAACTGCAATAATTACACTTGCAGGGTTAAGGGTAGTGGGAGTTGGCACCCAGACCACTCCAATGGTCAGAAGTGGTCTGGGTGCCTGGAGTGTCCCTTTGATTTGTCATTTGGCTAGCAGAGAAGCATGCGCTGCAGTTGCTATGGAAACTCCCTAGCTGGTGCTTCTAGCTCTAACAACGAAACTAGCACGCCGTAGTTACAGAGGGGGTTTGCCCTGCTTGGGGCAGCATTTCCAAGCGGGGGACGGCCGTAAGGTGGGTGTTACATGAAGCTCGAAGATAGCGTCGCTGGAACAGAGAAGAGCTGAGTAAATCTCTAAAATCCCTATATTTTTGCATTAAATGCACCATGTATCTTTGTGATATAGGATTTATTCAATATATATAGGAGCGATTTCAGGTAAGTTTATTTTTCCTACACAGGTTCACTTTAATGTCAAAATAGCCATATTGTAAAAATTCTCTCAGTCAGTCTCAGTCAGTTTGGATATTTTCGGTCTTAACTTAAAATGTACATTGAGTTTGAAATGGTCATTTTCGTAAATAACCCTGATAACATATACCATAACAGGGTAAAGGGCAAATAAAGAGCTAGGAAGAAAACAGTTTGCAGGGGGGGGGGGGGGGGGAGAGAGGGCACCAGGTTATGGCTATTCTTCTTGGCGTTAATGTTTAGTATGTGATCATAGAAAGATAACATGAAGACTATTTAGCTTGGAAAACCTATTTTTGCCTGATCTAAAAATTAAGGAGGAAATTGCACACTTTTAACCATAGCAACCGAACTGTTAAAAAAAACTGAGCTGGAGAGTTTTTCTTTTTTTATCTATTTTAAATAAAAATTATTTTTACCTTTAACAGTTTCCACCCATTTCTGGTTTAGTGTATATACCCTTAGTTCTATAATATTACACAGATGATTCAGTGTATAAACATTTTCCTTTTGTCTCCATCGGGTATTATTAACTGAAAGATATCTCTTATTCTTCCCAAGTTATGTATCATGTAATTAAAGCTTTCTATGGATTTTGACACTTTTAAGCAATCCTTGAAGACTACGGAGCTCCAAGACGTGTCTTTCCACTAGAATGAATCACCGAGAATCATAGAGATCATTTTCCCAATTAGCTGAATATAAGTTTGATGCAGCTAAATTATTCATTAGGGATTTTTTTCAATGACTTCAAAATGTTATGCTTCAAATGCAAAAAAAGACCCAAGATAATGGTGGAGATATAGAAAAAATGGTCTTAAATTTGTCTTAAATTTAAATAGTGTTAGTATGATCATGCTTATTTTTCTTTTTAAATATTGCTACTTATTTTCATATAAACGGCTAATTTTCTTTAAAACACAAATGGTAACATGAATGTAGAATTCACATGGTGCTAGTCAAGCCGTTCAAAAATATACAGTATGTAAAAGAAATAAAAGGAACATATTTGAATTTCTGAATGCCGCAAGAAGTGTGTGATAATAGATATATTGTATCCAAAAAAAATCATTAGGATTAAAATACTTTGGCGCAATTATTGCATTCTTTTATTCTTAAAAAGTGGGGGGGTTAAGGGGGTGGGGGGTTTTGGAATACTGTATTATTATTTTTTTTGCCAGAACACTGGAAATCATTCATTGCACTAGCTTTTCATTTTTCAGATGTTCTGCCACAGAAAATAAGAATATTATTGTTAAAAATCTTTCAAGGATGCGCCTGTGTAATAACAGCAAGCAGCACCTGTAGACAGGGGGCTCGATTCTCGTAACAGAGTAACGGTTTTATCTACTAATTAAATAGCAATTTTCCCAAAGACTTCAAAAAAATTGGGCCTATAAATGACAACCCTCTCTTCCTTCTCCAACACTACGCAGAAATATTAAAGTGGCACTATCACCCCCCTGTAGCATACTGAACTGCCTTAGGTGTGAAGAGTGTGTCCTTTTTTTTCATTATCCAAAAAGTGTAGACTTCCATAGAAATTTGCACTTTTACAAATTAACCTGGTTAGTCCCACCTGGCTGTCAATCAGCCAACCGGTTCCTGTTACTTCCTGGTTTGATTAGCTCAGTGGAGATAAACTCAAGAGGCAGCAATTGCCCGGAACAACTGCCTTGCAAAGATTTCTCATTGTGCTGCTTTGGGAAGTAAAATTAGCAGATATATTGGGGAATGCAGACTTACAGTGTTTTTCAGCTACTTAAATTCTAATTTCAAATATCAAATATCAAAATGTAGACTAAAATAGCTGATCTTGAAAAACTCTCCGAAAGGGCCGAACATGCCCAAAAAGGAGGCGTGTCTGACCAAAGAATTGGAAGTCTAGTCTAGCATGAATGCATGTCAGGCTGCCTGCCAATCATGCATGCTGCCTGCCAATCATGCATGCTGGCCAACAGCTTCCTGAGCTTGGCATAAATGCATCTAATGATGCGCTATCTCTTTGCTTTCCAAGGACTGTCCCCTAGTATTCGCTGGTCCATTTCTATCCTAACCTTCTTACTAGAAGGAAGAAGCTCCTGGTATACAGTCTGAGACAGAGAAAAGGTGTATGTAGTGAGTGTAGAAAAAAGGGAACATGGCACACTGTTAGAGAGACCAAAGTCGGCATTACCTTTACTAATTTCATTTCAGTTAGTCCACACAAGTTTTGTTCCTCTACATCCCTCTTAAGTTTCCATACTTAAGCAAGAGTATGTGCATCCTTTCTTGGAAAAAAAATTACAGGCCTTACTAATTTGCATAACTAATTATGTATGCATGACATCACATGATGTAAATCACAAGGAGTGACAGAGAAAATTCTGTGAAATCCTCAAAAAACTACTTAGTTTGATACTGCTGTATAGATGGATTGCTCCCAGTGTCTCCCTGTCTCCCAGTGTCCCCATGTCATCCAGTGTCCCCATGTCGCCCAGTGTCCCATGTGTATGTGTCCCCGTGTCTCCCAGTGTCCCCATGTCACGAGGTAACACTGTGAGACATGGGGCCACTGAGACTATGCATCACAATGTCTCTGTATCCCCATGTCTCTGTGTCCCCATGTCTCCCAGGGACACTGAGAGACATGGGGACACTGGGAGACATGGGTACACCAACACTGGGAGACATGGGGACACTGAGACACTATGGATACTGGGAGACTAGGGACACTGAGACACTAGGGACACTGGGAGACATGGACATACAGACACTAGGGACACTGGGAGACATGGGAACACACAGAAACTAGGGACACTGAGGCACCAGGGACACTGGCTGGGAGACATGGGGACACTGAGACACTTGGGGACATTGTGTTCCTTGTGTCTGTGTCCCCATGTCTCCCAGTGTCTCAGTGTCCCCATGTCTCAGTGTCCCCATGTGTGTCTGTTTACCCATGTCCCCTAATGTTTCAGTGTCCCCATGTGTGTGTGTGTTCTTGCCTCAGTGTCCCTATGTGTGTCTGTGTCCCCATGTCTCCAAGTGTCCTCAAGTGTCTCAGCATCCCCAGAGGTCTCCATGTGTCCCCATGTCTCCTAGTGTCCCCTAGTGTCTTAGTGTCCCCATGTCTCCCTGCAGCCTTTACCCCATCCCTCACTTCTCTGAGCTGTAGGCTGTCTCTGCAGGCTGGAAGCTGCTGTCTGGACTATTTGTGCTCTGTAGCTGCTCCCCCAGTGGATCAGTGAGTAGAGCAATGCAGGTATATGCTGTAACTTCCTATCCCTGCCTCTCTCCACACACAGTGACCCCTACTGGTCGGTAATGGTATTGCAGAGTAATCTCTGTTTATACTGAGAAAAATACTGGCATTTGTATTGCCGGTATTACTGCAATATCAGCACTGGCCAGGCAGCCTCAAAAAAATAAATACCGGCCAGGTGAACAACACTAAGAGTAGTGTGTAAAAAAAAAAAAACTCTTTTTTTTTAAATCAATGGGCCTATTCCATGGGCCTGGGCCTGGAGCTGCAGCTCCATCAGCCCCTATGTTAATCCGGCCCTGCACAGCACCCATTGCTAGTATGAATTGGTATAGCAAGAAGGAAGTCTGCAAACTCTGCCTTAGCCAAACCTACAGAAGGAGCTGGGCTGTGGGTGACCTGTAGTTAATGTTAAAGGGCATCAAATGGTTTAACATTGAATGTTGAAGACTCCGGGTACTTTAATCAATTCAATAAGATTAAATGGCTATGGTGCCTACAGCATTCCTTTAAATATTGCACTTTTGAAGGATCTATCTTTTTGTTCATTGGAGATAATAGGTGGATATGAGTGAACATGTGTACATTTTGAAAGAATTTAAAGGGACACTATAGTCACCAGAACAACATCAGCTTAATGTAGTTGTTCTGGAGAGTATAATCATTCCCTGCAGGCATTTGCATGTAAACACTGCCTTTTCAGAGAAAAGGCAGTGTTTACATTGCCCCTTAGGCATACCTCCTGTGGCCACTCCTCAGATGGCCACGGGAGGGGCTTCCTGGCTCAGCACTGCACAGTAGGCAGCACTGCCATTCAGCGTCTCCACGCTCTGCATGGAGACACTACATTTTTCTCATACAGATGCATTGAGCCAATGCATCTCTATGAGGAGGTGCTGATTGGCCAATACGGTGTTTGGCCCCACCCCCATCCCACCTCCGCTTTCCCTATGGGAAAGCATTGGATTGGCTAAAAATCGGCAATTCTGATGGTGTCACCAAAGAGGCGGATTGGGGACAGGGCCAGCGCCGGCGGACCCCTGCTGCGCTGGAAATAAGGTGAGTTTTGACCGCTTCTAAGAGGTTAAGGGGGAAAAAACACCTAAATGGTGGTTTTAACACTATAGGTTTAGGAATACATGTTTGTGTTCCTGACCTTGTAGGGCTTCTTTAATATAATTCCAGTAGCCTTTAATTTTATTTTGTGAAAGAGAAGGGATTAAAAATGTTCACAAAGTGTTATTACTGCTTATTATTTTAAAATAAAGTTTTACTTTAATTTTTATTGGCACAGTCCCTTAAAATGTGTTTTTTTTTTTTATGCACATCTTGATGTCACTCAAACTTCAGCTTAGGAGGCGATAAGGGGTTAACCATGTGCCTATTGATGGAGGTAAATGCATCTTTAAACATGCAGAATCTGCCCATTTTTTTCAGCTCTCTATGTCGTAAGGAAGTCGATAAAACAATACAGATGAATGTGTTAGCAATATAATGACTGCATTTCAGAACAATAATCTTGGCAGTAAATAACCCTAGGCTATTTCCAGTCAGTTCTCCCCCCTCCCCAATTTACTCTCTGTAGGTGACTAGAGGCACTTAACCTTTAACTTCTGTTTCCACTGAGAACATATAGTTTTTGCTACAATTTGTTTTTTTCAGTAAATCCATTCTACGTTAAAAAAAAAAAAAAAAAAAACATATATAAGACACTTACACTAAGTGCTGCATTATAATTGCTGGAAATCAAAAATGAATTGTTGGAACTCAGGGATGACATAAAAAAAAGCTCTTATTGGTCATCAGAAAGAGAAGAATTAAAGAAAAGTAAAAACAGAAACTTGAGAACAGAACATGAAATTTTAATATGTTTATCACCAACGCGCATCATTAATTTGTGATATTAATACATATGAGAGAGAACTAAACATGATTAGTAGATGCTAATGGTGTTCCCATTAATTTTCTGGTCAATTTTCTTAGTAAACAATGAGACTAAAGTCCGTGAACTCAAATAGAACCTTATCAAATAAAACTTAATCTGAACTGGAGAATGTCGCGGGTTTGAAAGCAGCAAAACGTTTAAAGTGCTGAAACCAGGAGGTCTGTGTAGCTACGTTTGGAACATTGGCCATTTAAAGCTTCTGCCTGTAATTTACAGGAAGGTCACACATGTTTTTACTGTCACGTTGAGCTCAAAAAGCAATTGAGATGACTATGAAAAGCAAGTCACTGGATGCTGTGAAATCTACATAAATTTTACAAACATAAAAAAAATAATTAAGTTAATTATGGAGCGGGCGACTAATTTCTAGAATAGAATAGGTCACGCAGTTCTTTAATTTAGATGCATGTAACCAGGGGGGAACATGTTTAAAACTTCCAGTAACACTATCTCCTTGAGATTACTGTATTTGAACCAGAAAAAGAGTAGTTTGCATTTCCAGCATAATAGTTGAAGCAAGGCAACTTGCCATATGGTCTCTCTTGGCTCGATTTTCAGTTGCTTCATCCAGTCTATAAAAGTCACATATTGCAGGAGAGGTCAGTGCGCAATCAGCCCTGGTCTAAATTAGAGACGTGATTTCCTATGTGCTTTGAAAAGTATAGGGTTAATAGAGAGTTAAAGGGTCAAAAGCACAAAAAGTGCCGATGAATGTTGTAAAATTACAGGCTATTCATAGAGTCAGGCATTGGCTAATTTAACTTTGCAAGATGTCGGAACTCTTGATACTATTACAAATTACTGGGGACATTGTGTTTGGAGCTCTTTGTTGTATGAAATGCAACTGAGATTTATCCACATAAAGGCTATGATTTCCAATTCACACGTCAACTGATAGGTCATAAATGTATCAGACAATCTCACATAAATATCATCTCAAATAACATAACATTAATTTGTGTGTGTAGGTCATGGTGACAAAATGGAAGTCTGCCTGCTAGGAAAATCTCAAACAGGCCACAAACACAGAGCTTTCCTTGTCTGGTTCTAAAAGTAAAAAATGATTTATTCCATAATATAAGTTAAAAATCTAAAATGTCCAATCTCAATCGCACTCCAAAAATAAAGAATTACAAAAAAAATGTTTTAAAAAAAATCTAAAATGTCCAAACTGTACACAATCCATTAGGAAAATATCATATTGAGATTACCAATTCTTGGCATCAAATGTCATTGTTTCGCCAACAAATACATGCCTTATAAAGCGTCCTTAAATGGGACATCATCGTAATCTAAATTTCCTTTAAAAACTTTCCACAATAAAAATAGCCAAAAATATAAATAGATATAAGTAGATTCTAGGAAAAGCCTTGTAAATTCTAAAAACTTTCTAATGAAATACAGTATAGTAGGGATTTATTGTCCTTTGTTTTTCTTCTGATATCTGTGAAACTTGTGAAGAGAAATGATCTATATAAACATCCAAATCGGAATGACCTATAAACACGTGTTTGATGTGTTTCCTATGGTGATTTTTTTTACAGTAGGACTTCAGGGTCTCCTAAAAGTTTGTAGGCCAGTCAGATGCAATCTCTTCTCGGCACACAGTTACACTGATTGACTTTGATCTTAACGTTCTCAGCTTAGTGCCACTGATCTGTTCTTTGTAAATAAGACACGCTGCAGTTTGATGAAAATTATTTCCAGTGAGTGAGGATGTGTCTTCAGTAGTTTTCAAACTGGCTCAGACTCAACAAACCTCATGGGAGACTATTTAACCGGTCATTAGGGAGACAACAAAAAGACATTGTGGAATTTCAAACCAATATGTGCATTCCCTTTGTGAAATCTCTTGAGCGTTCCGTCGGTCTATTCCCAAGATGCATTGTGCAGCTAACAGCCTGTATGAATGTTCTTGAAATTCTGTAATGAAATGCTGCCGTAATCAATTGGTTATGTTCAGATATACTGCATTTAAAATGCAATTCTTGATGATTCCCAGAAATGACTTTGATCCACTAAAAAAAGGGTGTCATTAACCCCTTCCTGACAAAGGGTCAGTGAATCCATTTATACCCTTATTGTCCTGGTAAGTCCATGCTCGTGACGGGTTACTACAAATGAATTCATCTTTAACACTTCACACACTGTATTTGTACTGTTTTTATTTATTTTTTTAGAAATGAATGAAAGTGCAGTAAAAATGTAGATTATTATTATTATTATTATTATTGAGATTTATATAGCGCCAACAGATTCCGTAGCGCTTTACAATATTTTGAGAGGGGGGATGTAACTCTAAATAGGACAATTAGAAGAAAACTTACAGGAACAATAGGTTGAGGAGGACCCTGCTTAAACGAGCTTACAGACTATAGGATAGATTGAACATGTTTATTTGCACACCCCTAGCTCGGAATACCAGCTGCAGTCAGGAGATAAGGCAGAGATCTTTAACCATCTTTAACCAGTAGTCTGTCACCAAAACATTGATGTGTGTTTGGAACCTTACAAAGTGAATATCCCAGACTGATGACAAGACAGATGTAATTTATGCATGCTGCTTGTGTCACTGTCCACCTCATGGCTCGTTACCACAAGAGAGCTTGGCTTTTGGTAAAGTGACATCTTCCTTTCGACCATAGTGGCCAGCAGCCTACAATTCCTTATCAAGGGCATTTTTGTAGTGGCCTTGAAAATCCTTAAATAAATACTGTAACTTCTCTTACCATAAATTAAACTGTATACGGAAATCCAACTCTGTATATACACAGGTACAAAGTCTAGTGTGAACTGAAATGTGAAAGATAGAATTAAAATATGTACAAAATATCCCACAACAGAAATCATCTCCAAAAATTCACATGAATGCCTCAAAGGCCTGACATATGACTCGTCCTATTTGGAATTGCTGTATTAAATTATTCTCAGGTGGTATGTTGGCATTGATGCGGCCATATTTGGTGGAGCTGTCTGGCTTCTCTTGATTATAGCCTTTACCCTTGATTCTAAAGTAACCCAGATTCACATACCCCTATGCCCTGGGGCAGCCCTCCTGCATATTTTCCCCACTGAGCTACCAAGAGGAAAGAAACTATGTTACTGTCACTGTTTCCTATCAACCATGCAAACCTTAATTTGCTGTTGGAAGGACCATAACATCTCATCTTGCTGCCGACATCCTCAATAATGTAATCCTCAATAGCTCATGGGAAGGCACAGCCCACTCGGCAGTGTAAACCATTAAATCATATGATAGACAATGGGGAATGTGTGAAGAATTCTATAATAACCCAAATAATATTCAAGAATTGCTAAAGATTGGTGAAGAGGGGACCATGTCAAACACGTAGCTGGTAAAAATGCAGGTTAAGAAACAGTGCACACACAACAAATACAGTTTAAAATTTTACAAACCTACTTAAAATTCCCTGTCTTAGCAACTTAGTATTAAGGTTCACCATATGGCTATACTGTGTGAAGCCTACCACTATGTCACAGTAGCCCAATATCGGTGGGTACCACACTGATATTAACATACAAGATTAATATTCTAACCACAATACTTATTGCTTAAACTGCTTCCAGAGAGTCTACTCAAATTTATGTTATCCTGTGGTCACCTCCAAAGAGACACCTATAGTGGGTGGGTGGGTGGGTGGAGTGCTCACCCAATAGAAATCTGCAAATAGCCCCTGTCTCATTACAACACATTTGAATAATAAGTAATTTACAGTTTGAGAGTTGTTCTTTTCTGTTTTTTGTTAAAGATACACTACAGGTACCAACGATTTTTGGTTGGACCAATTTTTACAAACAGAACAGAGATTTTGAGCCGAACTAACATTATTTTCAACTGAACACACTAAACAGTATGGCTATGATTGTTAGCAGATTTTGTATGTTATTCTTTATTCTATTTTCATTGTTTTCTTTTTTTCTTTGTTGTTATTTTTTTTAGGATGGGAAAGTCACGGTTTATTTTTGTATATTTATTTTCCATAAGACATTTTCTCCATATTTTACTGAATATAAAAGTTAATATGTATTCTTTGAATGCAGACATATTCTGACATACTGAAAACAGGACTTAATTTCAGGTTCTAGTCCCAGCTCTGTCAATTGGTGCATGGGTTTTACAATTTCAATTTTGCATGATAAAAAGAAGTTGTGCGTCAACATTTGACTTTGCCCTATCTAGAACACATTATATTTATTACGGACTTAGTTTAAGTCAGTTTAGTTAAATTAGAACAATACGAGTTGGTGTCCAAAGACTGCCTCCAACACACTCCAGCAGTAAATTATGATTTTATGATTCTAACTACGGATTTAAATAATGTTTCAGTCAACAGACCTTCATCAGAAAATGTTCACTAACTAAACTCTGTAGCACTTTACATGTAGCCATCCTGATGAAATATTTTATAAAGAAATAATATATTTTGTATTTCATACAGAAGCTCAAACTACCTTTTTAAAAATTGTATCTTTTTATTTAGATGTACATCCATTAATGACTAGTCTCAGCACTCTAAATCTCAGTGGACTACATTTCCCATGATGCCCAGCCAACATCATTTTGCCTGGATACATGGCCAATATATAGTTATATAATTTGACATGAGATATGTGATATGCAAATAATGCATATTTTATGGATAGAAGCATCATTTAAATGGCCATCCATCACACAGTAATGCTGGGCTATAAAATAACGTTTGCTTGTAGATCCATTAGCCAAATGAACTTGCCATATTACGAACAGCAATTTGTTTATGCGGTCTATAATGTAATTAATACTTTTTGATAAAGCGAAATCATCCGGTGTGATTAGTATTGAAGGATAAAATGCTTCTCAGCAAAAGTCAAAAAGAAAAATTAGAGAAATCTTTTAATTTTTCCACTGCAGAAATGTAATTACAATGTGTTCAAAAGGCTAAGATAGATGTGTGTTTTATAAGACAAAATGTCTATAAAATGCTATCTGGAGGCCTCCAGATATTCCCAAGCAACCCTACCCTGATAGCTTCTCCTGGTGGAGCTTTACTGGCTCCATGTACTAAGTGTGCACTCATTTCTTCTTTTTAATATGCTGGCCCCACTCTGCCAAATAGTAGAGGAAAGGGCTCCCTGGCGGTCGTTCACATGAAGCAAACCCATGAACAGGGCCGTCTTTACTGCAGGGCAAAAGAGGTAGCTGCCGGGCCCAGTTACTCCTGGGGGGCCTGAAGCAGCTGCACCGTGGGCCACGCTGGCCTCAAGAATTTCTCCCACCCGCCGGTGCAGCCGCACACTAAGGAGGCCCACTGGGTGGCCCATGCACTAAGGGCCACCCGGTTGGCTTCTGTCAGCAGGGGTCCGGTATTGCGCTCTGGCGCTTAAGGACCCTCTTGCTTTTCGGCAGCTGGCTGGGAGGAAGTGATGGCCACATGTCACTTCCTCCCATAAAGAGAGAAGCCACGCGGGAGGAGGAAGAGCAGAGCGGAGGGGGTCTGGTCCGAGCTAGCCAGACCCCAACTCCCAACAGCTTCAGCCCCCAGTGGGAAAGCCACCCTCCAAGGTAGGAAACTAGAGGGTGGGTTTAATAGTGTAAATTTTGTGTGTGTGTCAGTATGTCTGCCAATGTGTGTGTGTGTGTGTGTGTGTGTGTATCTGTGAATGTGTCAGTATGCCTATCAGTGAATGTGTTAGTATGTCTGTCAGTGTGTGTGTGTGTGTCAGTATGCCTGTGAATGTATGTCAGTATGTCTTAGTATATGTGTGTGTCAATATGTCTGTCAGTGTATGTGTCAGCGTGTCAGTATGCCTGTGTGTGTGTCTGTGAATGTGTGTCATTATGTCTGTCACTATATGTGTGTGTCAGCATGTCTGTTAGTGTATGTGTCTGTGTGTGTCCATATGTATGTCAGTGTGTGCATGTCTGTATCAGTATGGCTCTTTGTGTCAGTATGTTGGTATGTGTGTGTTGGTGAATGTGTCAGCATGTCTGTGTCTCTCAGTATATATCTGTCTGTCTATGTGTCAGTATGTCTGTCAGTTGTGTCTGTGTAAGTATGTCTATCAGTGTATGTTTGTGTGTCAGTTTGTCTGTCTCTATGTGTCTGTATATCTGTGTGTGTATCTATATGTTGTCATTGTCTGTATCTCTGTGTGTGTGTCAGTGTGTATCTGTATGAAGTCTGTGTGTGTATCTGTGTATCTGCAAGTGTGTCAGGTGTGTATATGTGTGTCTGTGTAACTGCATGTGTGTCAGTGTTTGTATCTTTATGTATGTCAGGATGTGTATCGGTGTGTCTGTATGTTGTCAGTATGTGTGTCTGTGTATCTGAATGTGTGTCAGGTTGTGTATCTATGTGTCAGGTTGTGTATTTGTGTGTCAGTGTGTGTGTATATCTGTGTGTCGGCATGTGTTTCAGTGTATGTATATCTACATGTGTGTTTGTGTGTGTATATGTGCATACATCTCAACATTCACACGCTAAAACTACACACAAATACATCCCTGCATTCAAGCTTTAGCACTACATACAAATACACACCCCTGCATTCAAAAACCAACACTATACATAAATACATGCTTACATTTAAACGCCAACACTACAAACAAACATATTCCATACAAAAACCCGTTTACATTGAAACACACAAAAACTGCTTAGTGCTAAATACAAACCTGCAAACATGGGTAAATGGTAGAGCACCAGCTGTCAAGGCATTGCTGGAGTTTCACAAAAGATGGGGATCTACCTTTTAAACATCCTTGCAATAGGGAGGCCCAAAAAATATTCTTGCACCTCTCTACTTTAGGTTGCCACTGCATTAAGGGTGATAATGTGATTGCATGCCTGGGGAGGGTGTGCAGGGTCCAGGGGGCCCAAGCAAATGCTTTGCCCAGTGTCCAATCAATATTAAAGATGGCCCTGCCCATGAATAGCCCTCAGCAGTAGTTAGCCGCGACCGCTATGGAACTAACTTCAGCATGAGGACTTGTGGGTTCCTGATCACCTCAGCGGGACTTAGCCGCGAATGTTATGGAACTGTTTTCAGTGACCGTATGGTTCCCGGACAACATGGTTCGCGGTTTTGAACCACTTTGAAATCTGCCAAGAGAGCGCTCTTTTGGAGGGAAGGTGACTGAGACAGGGGAACAAAAGAGCCAGGTGGAGCACCCCTAAATTGCGGCCTCAGTAGCTCCCGAAAGTTGACCACCAAAAGCACCAAACACCCTGAAACTATTTTGGGCATAGGACCACGTGTGTTCTTATGAGAGTAGGCAGTTTTTAATAGAGACTGGTGATCCTGCGAGATTGTATGACAATAAATATCAACTTTGCCGATGTATGTGCTTATGTCCAGTGTTCTTCCGAGGCCTTTATCTCCTGAGTTATGTATCAAATTCAATTTCTTTCTACCGGTCTTTGTTTCAGATATGCTTGTATGCATACACGTCATATATGAAAACAAATAATTATTTAAAAAGATGTATACCGCACACACCTAAATCACTTTAGTTTTCTGATCTGCTTTACATGTGACAAGCCTGTCCACTTTTTGTTTTTTCATTTTTCAAAAAGTGCAGATTATATCGATTGGTACCTTTCTAAATTAACCTTGTTACACCCCCCTGTCTGTTAGTCCTGTTACTTTCTGGTTGTTTAGCTCAGTGGAGATAAACTCAAGAGGCAGCAGTTGCCCAGAACACCTGCCTTGCAAATACTTCTCATTAAGCTGTATTAGGAAGCTTATGATTGGACAGCCACAGAAAGTCTGGTTGCGGTTAGAAGGGGAGGGCTTAAGATAACTGCATGCAACTTTGCAAGCTATTTTTAGATATATAAAAATGCGCAATTAAGTGCATGCATATTTTTATTGGGGTCATATCTAATACATTGTTTGTTTGTTTTTAAATGAAAATTTGTCCTTTGCAGAGTTTCTTTAACTACATTATAAGTAGCATTGCAGACGCATTGCTTTGCCGAATGGTTAAATGTATTCGAAATATGTTACAGATTATATATGCAGGAAATGATACTGCGGGCTATAATGAAGAGGATTTACATTTCTAGTAAGTAAACATGCACATTCTATAGAATTCTCATTTTGTATGACCACAAGGAAGAATTGAAAATAATAGCAACCACTAAAATGTATCAGATCTCTGTGGTTAAACCTCTAAGACCATCGTTTCACCCCTCGTAGTGAACCAACTCTATGATTGTCATGTTGTGTGCAACCACTTCACAAGGGCAAGCCCTGAAAAACAAACCACAGGCTAAATGAAGACAACCTGTCATTTCAAAAATTCATAGGGGATTCTAATCTACCCTCTGTGTTATACAAAGCCAGTAATTATGGCTGTCAGTAGGTTGATATTTTACACAGATATCGTACAAGTTGTTAGCTGGCAGGACCCAACCTCGACAACAGCAAAATCTGTATTTTCTGCAAAGTACATGGTAGTATGTTTGTCATTTATAATAATGCATGAAACCACAAATAAGTTGTTTGTTTATAAGTACTTCCAAATATGCTGGCATCCCTAAGTAAAATAGGGGGTGCTTAGCAGAGGTTAATGAGGTAATTTGATGGGGAGAACAAATAATCGATGGGAAATCGGTATTAACCGTTGGTATGACCACAGAATTGCTCTATTATAGGACAATCATGTCACCTTTACCCAGGGCATTTACAGAACAATTAGGATACGTAGCTGCAGTAAAATTATGATTTTGCAACACAATGCATGTTTTGTTGGACCACAAACAAAATGGATAACTAGGCACTGTGAACCACTCATCCATATTAAATTAGTCATTCGAGGGGTATTTCACAAGAGCAATAAATATTACCTTTAATCGAGATTTGAAGACAAGGTAAATTTGTACTCTGAGTTTGCAAACAGAGGGTAAACCTGGGAGTATTTTAAAGGGGAAAGTATAATCTCGATTGATTATAACGTAGCAATTTGTATGAGGATCTGAGGACCTATCTTACCTAGCTAAAGCACCCCATTTATTAGAACCATGATAAAACCAAGCAGGACTCTAATGACTTGGTGCCACCATCTTGCCCATCCGATGTTCCCTTGTTAAGCCATTTATGTGTCCCTTTAGATCCTGTTTGCCAAAGTATTGTACTTGTACATTGTCAGTCTTATTTAATAACGTGAAAGTGAATTAAAGGGAATTTCAAATTTAAGATCAAAGTAGCCAAACTGGAATCATAGCTGACTTGGATAATTGTTACATTTTGGCTAAATGGAGGAGCTATAAAATATATATATATATACATTATATATATATATATATATATATATATATATATATATATACCGTATATATATTATATTTGTTAATAAATCAAATATATAAATATTTATTATGTATATTATATATTTGTTAAATAAATAAAACATATTAATATTTATTATAGATTTTAATTTTTTTTACTGTGCCTCGTCTTCGCCCCTCTATTAGATACTTTTTTCTCACTAGATCAGTGCACCAAATCGTGGGGAAATGCACCTCTCAGTTTATTGCAACATATGTACATAATATTTATATTATGTTTTTTTTCTGTACACTGATTGGTCCATTTTTGTTTCCATTTTGGTTCATCTGATCGTTTTCCCAAATAGTTTGTCATTATTGAAATTTGGACGAAACTCATTTTTTTGCCATGCACACGTCTAATTAAAAGCTTTATTTTTGGAGCTGCCTAGCTTTCTATGGCATTATAGGGACATCTCTCCTCTACAGGACTATAACAATAGTGATATCTGTGGAATAGGATTTATCTAATCAACATATAATTTGTTGTTTTGGTCACATTATTGTCCGATCTGTCAACTCCCGATCCACAATACATTTTGTATATGTCCTATCCACCTGGAATGAATATATATGTATCTTGTATTTTCTTAGATAGTCTCTTCCATACAGCAATAATTGTGTCTCTGTTTATTGTCTCTGTTGTGGGGGAATGTCAGTTATATATATTGAACAACTGAAACTAAAGAACGGTCACTGTGGTCACTATGATCAAAGGGCTAGCTGTAATAGTACCCAATGACCGTGTAACCCTGCCATTGGACAGGTTCTAAACAACACTATCACTATTCTGACTTTATAGATTCCTGCAGTATATCTATACAATGTTATTCTGAGATGAGTACTACATTCCCTTGCTGAAATACAAGGGAAAAAAAACACATTATGTTTGTTAGAGCTATAAAAACATTATACTAAAAACATTAAAAAAAATAAAAAAAAAAATAAAAACATTTTAAACTGCCATAAGTCCACTGATATATATTTTATGTAAGAATTAAACTGTGTTTAAACAGACTGGTCAAAACAGTTCTATGACAAATAATTCTAGGCTACTGTCTACATTTTGTATGCATTAAATAAATTATTTCATAATATTTTTTTTTTCCGAGCTTCATAAGAACATTGGATTTAACAACATGTCTTAATTTGAATTCTCACTGAGCTATTCGGGCCAATTATTCTACCCAATACCTTTCATCCAGCATTTCTTATTCTTCGTTATAAAATTAAGCCTCTGGGGTGAGTCTAAAAATTATTTCCACTCGGGAGCTGACGTCGATGGGGGAGGAGAGGTCACCAGCGCCGAGGGAGCCCGGCGCTGGATTAAGGTAAGTGACTGAAGGGGTTTTAACCCCTTCAGCGCCACGGGAGGCGGACCCTGAGGGTGGGGGCAACCTCAGGGCACTATAGTGTCAGGAAAACTGCATTGTTTTCCTGACACTATAGTGATCCTTTAATTTTAACAAAACTTGTATGACATGCAGGAGCAGTAGGTGAAGAGAGCCCTGTGCAAATTAGTTTACAATCTACAAATAAGTGTGCCAGACTGTCCCCTATCTACATGGTTCTAAGTTGCAGTGTTAAGGCATAGCTCACAGGAGGGGGATAGAGGGCTACTAGTCTTCTGGCAAAAAGTATCCGGTTTGGTTCTTCAAGTATGTGGCATTATACACACAGATGAAGTCTGCAAGGTTCCAGAAACATCTGGGGGCTTTGGCCCAAAAGAAAAATCGATGACCTCTACACTTACAGAGAGTTGGGGAAATGACAAGACATATGTTATGGCCCCTGCTCTCTACTCACAGATCCTATCATGGATATCAATGAAAGCATAGCTGGGAACAAGCACACATTGCACAGCCAGATATTCAATGTCACCCCAGCATGCTACATAATGAATAGAGGGGTTCTGTACTTCTGTACCCTATCATCCCTTCTGGACTGTCATCTGGGGGGCACTTTATTACAACCTGATATACAATAACAAAATATAAAAAAAAACACTAATATCCACCGCGCCTCCACCAGCTGTGGAGATCCGTTGCTAAAGAGCTCCACATCTGAGGCTTCAACCCCCAAAAAGCCCCAAGCAAAACTCATGGTTACATTTGCAGTCCAAAGACATTTTGAAAAAACAAAAAACAAATTAACTTACAAATAACCAGTGTGTTTGACAATTGTTATTTTTGTTATTATGTGCTAACATTTTAGAATGTTTTTGAAGCATTGCAAAATAAAGACATTGCATAATTACTAGTCATTTTAATCCCAAATATTTCTATAGATTATGGATTATAATGAATAAATAAAACTGTATTTATACATTTAGGTATCCCTGAATAGTAAACTGTACATACATTACTTTTTTTTTTTTTTAATATATATATATATATGTTGTGTTATATTTATATTATTTTATTTATTTTTACTCAGGGAATTCAAATGTGGGATTTTTCTAAAAAAAAAAAATCTCTTCTTTTGATTATGTATAAAGGTGCAAAGGTCTCCATTTTGTTATGCATGCAGTCATAGCCTATTTTAAGGCATTTTGTCATGATAAACAGTGGATCACTGCCTCTGAGAATATTAATTTTAAAAAAATGGATTCAGCTTCAATGATTAGAGTGGATGTGTCATGGTGCTAGTTCGTTACATTTTTATCATGCACAGACATTTTATTCAAATGATCCATTTGCTGACCCATCATGATTAAAGGCAAGCACACATTTGAATAAAAAGCCTCTATGCCATAAAAACAAAGGGGAAATAAATAAACATACTTACTGATCATCACACATCATGATGTTTTCTACTTCTGCAACTGCTAGAGAGTCCAACTCAACAGAACTATATCTCAGTGGCTTTGAAAAACTAGTTGTGCGCCTAATATTGGAAGTGATATTTATCCATTGTTTGAAACCAGTATCATTGAATTCTGTTCTTTCCTACAAAATGGTGGCCCTGGGGGAAGAAGAATGTAATTGTGGCTGTAGCATGTCTAAAATATCCAAATACATTCTAACGCAAATCAATGTCCACATGCCTAATGGAGTCTTCAGATCTTACACAATTTTTAGAAGTATCAGCAAGCCCTTACAGACATTGTGACGGTAAGGCAATTTAAATATTCTGGGAACCAAAGAAGGTCTAAGGACCTTCAAATGGCTGTCACATACAGTGTAGCAGTGCATTCACATGCCCGGCTCCTGCAGAACCTCTTGGGCTCTAAATGTCAAGAAGCACAATGCTAATTAACAGATCATCCCGAGAGATCCTTTTGCAGAGAGAAATGGTGAAAGGTCTCTTGGTGGCGGCGTATAAATCTGTCCCCCCAACTCACTATTCAAAAAGCTGTCAGCCAGGCCTTTATTATTTAGTGCTCCCATAGCAGCCCGTGAAGCCCATGTTAAAATGAGCCTAATGGACTTTGTCTATGTTGCAAGGTTACCTCATCACGTTTCAAGACTTTTACTTTCAGTGCAATTTATAATTGTTGTCTGCAATTTACATCTACACAGTACACAGAGTCAAGAGAGCACCACAGCAGACTAATTTCTGCTTAATAATTGCCTATAAGCACTAATCTACTTAGCTATGGAGTCCAGGAGCCATGCGCTTTAGCAGTTCGTTGACACTGGGACACTCAATCTTGCCTGAAAAATCAGTTCAGGATGAGCGGCTCTTGTCAGGATGTTAAACTTGCAATCCCCTAGTGAGGTATATTTAAATGTGTTCGAGGTCTGAACTCTGTCATCCCCTCTCCCACTTGGTCTCATTTATTAGGAGAACCTGCTAGAACTAACCATGGGGAAAGGCGAAAATCTCTGTGACAAACTTAATGCGGAACAAGTTTTTTTAAATTTCTTTTTCTGACGTATAAAGATCTGTCATAGTCGGGGCAGAGAATGGTTTATTCAAGAGAATAGAGATGGTAGAGAGTGGGAAAAATAATAATTAAAAAAACGCAGTTTTCCTTAAATTATACTTGCTGTTTTAATGTCTCTTTGGGAAAAGATTCCTATACATCGCTAGAAAGAAGATAGTTTGATTAGCGTTGAAATGAGGGGGAAAATTCTAGAGGTAAAAAAATTCTATTTAAATATAAATTCAGATATTTTATTTGGTGGCTTGAATGTCCCAAAAAAAGATAATTTGCCTTTTTAAAAGAAACAGCCTAAAGTTAGACAATCAATACAGTGAATTAGTAGTGGCGGAGTTTTTCTGGGTGTATTTGGATTCAGGATTAAATGTAAACTTTAAATCCAGCACCAGGTCAGTCTCAATGGAGCTGACACTCCGCTCCACTTCTGGTGTACGATCTAATGTTTCTTGTAGAGAAGCATCGGGGACCTATGATGCATGAACAGCAATCTCTGCTCTCCACCAATTGGATGGAATCCAGCACATCTGTATCATAAGCATTAACAATGTTCAGTGTCATGATGTTGTGTGTGATGGCGCTGAACATAAAACAGGTTCAATGATAATGCTATGTCTCACTTTAGACACATTTTAAACGCCAGAAGAACAGTTACCTATCCGCATCCAAACAATAATATCCCTTCTCCTTTCCACTTACGCCATAAACTCTCATCATTAGGTAAAGTGAAGTAATATTTTCATTTCATTTACCGTACATTGTGTTTATTATTTTGTTTTCTATATGATATTATGCATGCAAGGTATTATTAAACTGTCACATTTGTGTTAAAATGCTGTAATTTTGGGGGGTCTGGAACGGATTAGTCAAATTTACATTAATTCTTATGGGAAATGTTGGTTCTATTCTCGAACAAATCGGAACTCGAACAGCCTTCTGGAACGGATTAAGTTCGAGTTCTGAGGTTCCCGTGTACTGACATAAATAGAAAGCACTAACAAATATTTCCCTGAAAAAAATCCTCACCACTTTATGTAAATCCCCCACAATATCAAGTTGATCAAATAAAATGAACGAGTGCGTGCTAATAATTTCATTCTTTTTTAATGGTTAAATTGTGCTATAAATTCTCAAATATAAAAATACAATACCAGCTTCAATTCACAGTGTGGGAATAAAAAAGGGTTAGAGATTTTAAGATTTTGTTCCCTTTTGTTAGAGAATTTTCCTTTTTGGCTATTTTGGTCTAAGTGTTTAAATCCTTTTGGCAATTGTTCACAAATCCTGGTTTAGAGAATAACCTCATAAAAAACAAAACACAAAAATGTATTCTATAAAATCTTACTAATCTTTACATATGATGGTGTATACTGTCATAAGAGATGTTGAGGGAATGTAATTTTTTTTAAAAAGGTTCCAAGTAGACTTGGAGATTCAACAGAGGGAGATAAAGGAGCAGTAATAGTTATTTTTTTATATAGAGAGATTTTTATTTTATAAAGAGATTTTTATACTGTTCCTCCAGTTTTTCCCTCTGTTGGTTATTTTTTTTTACTTTTTTGTTTTTTTTAGAATTCTTTATTTAGTGATGACAGAGGAGATCACATAACACAGTTGTGCGGCTTATGCAAAAGCCTGTGCGTAAAGTAATACTATTGGTAGTAACAATAATGTCAGAGGAAATTACATATCACATTTGTATGGCTTATGCAAAGGCCTATGCGTGGTTTGAGCATGGGTATGCATTTTTCAGTCGTACAGTGTGCACAGTGCTATTCTCGTGTCTTGGATAGTGTCAGTTCTCCTTTTCCACCTGTCAGTTTTTGTAAATGCAAATAACCATAGAGGAATATTTCATCCTCAAAAGGAAAAAACAAAACAAGTAATTAGGTCTTCGTAACAGAAAACAATATTAACTTATTATGAGAGTACGCTTAGATTGCCATCTTGTCTTGGTGGCTGTATTGTGTTGCACTTTAGGCCGGCATACCGGTTGTCCCGGCCCAGGTGCAGCACTAAAGAGAAAGGGGGGGTAAGGGGCGGGAGGAGGTCCGTCATGTCCGTCGGTTAGTGCTCTATGTCAAGGTTTGTCTATGTAAGTTTCCCAAGGTTCCCATGTCTTGGTGAATGTTTTTGTGGTGCCTCTGATTTGTGCCGTCAATTTGTCCATGAGGTGACATTCTTTGATTTTATTTAGTACCGTGGTCATTGGGGGGCTTGTGGGTTGTAGCCACGTTTGGGCCACGGCCCTTCTGGCTGCTAGTGCTATCTTGTTTAACAATTGTTGTTCTGGTCTGGACCAGTTGTTGATGGGTTTGGCTAGCAGGAATGCCCATGGGTTTAGGTCGACAGGTCTGTGGAGTATTTGGGCTATGAGTGTTTGGATGTCTGTCCAAAAAAGCTTAATTGTGGGGCAGTGCCACCACTTGTGGGTGTATGTCCCTTTTTCTCCGCAGTTACGCCAGCAGAGATTGGTAGGCGTTTTGTTCATGTGATACAATTGAACCGGCGTGATATACCACCGGAATATTGTTTTATAGGCCTGTTCCTGCATTGTGACACATATGGAAGTTTTGGTGTTGGTCTCCCAAATGTCCTGCCAGTCGATTCCCTCTAGCGTGTCCCCCAAGTCAGCTTCCCATTTATCGGTATAGTGCAGGTTGCCCCATTCCTGTGTGGTGGAGCAGCTGTTGGTTAATTTTTAATCACTAAATCTGTGTACCAAATGGTGGGAGAATGGTCCTATTAACATATATAATATTATATATATATATATTTTGCAGCACACAGATTGACCCATATTCGCGCCTTTTTTTTCTTCTGATTCAGCTCTGAAATTCTGCCAAGCCAAATGACCTTAGGCCAAAATCCGGGTGTTCGATGAAACGATTTATTTTTAGGAAAAATGGTTGGGTCGAGCCAAATTTTCTCTTTGTACGCAAAAAAAGTGCCAAGCTGTCACGGCAGTATTTTGACCTTAATTTTGTAATCTGGTTGTCTACACACCATAACTGTCTATTTAATGAATAAACCACAATGTATTGTAAAGTATCATTCTATAGAACTGAAACATAAAATGCTATATACATTTCTAATTTATCATTTGTATCCTCATATAAATGTCTCCCAGGCTTCATTGATTTCCAGATCATCAAAAATGCATACAAATTATCTAATATCATATGTGTCATCATTAAATCCAAAGTGTTCAGCAATTTTTAAGTTACATTTAATGTTAAATTAAGTGAAAGGTGCACACTCTTCCATGGCATTTAATAATAAATAGCCAAAAAAATGTAGACATTAACAAATAATTATTTGTTCCATGTTTACCAATAGTTATAACATATTAATCAATTACGGCAAAATTGATAGCATATTTATTAATTACAATTTTAATTATGTCTTTTAACAAAATATTTTAGCACGTTGGCTGATTTTACTCTAAATCTATTCAGAAACACATCGGTGATATCTTCCTCAATAATTTTTATTTATGACTTTTCACAGCAGGACACTTATACTGATTATTTAGCAGTCTGAATGCTATAGAGCAAAAAAAAAAAGAAAAAAGAAAAAGTTATCATTATGCAACTTTTTCCCATTTTATGTTTTATTTGTTTTAATGGTGAATGATCAGATAGAGCACAGTTTGATTGATACCTTCTACCGGTGCTGCAGCTAAGACAGTGGTAATCAATGGAGTTGCCAAGAAGGGGCTTTAGGGGTGATGCCCCATATGTCAATCTCTCACTCCTAGATCTCAGCTGGCGTTGGAGGGGTTAGGAGGATATTAGTGTTTTTTTTATTTTTTATTTTACTAAGTGCAGCCACCCAATATAAAAAAAAGATCACTAGTACAGTGTTCCACAAGCTTACTAAGGAGGACGACAAGATATTCTATAAATAACGGTTGGACAAAGGAGCTGGGGGACAGGAAATGTGGTGGGATTGTGCTGCTCATTAATTAGAGAGGAGGGAACATAACATAGAGAGGCATTGATATGTCATGATTAGTGATGTCCCGAACTGTTCGCCAGGAACCGTTCGCCGACGAACATAGCTTGTTCGTGGCGAACGCGGCGGGTGAACATATTCAATGGTCGGTCCATCCCCTATTCATCATCATTGAGTAAACGTTGACCCTGTACCTCACAGTCAGCAGACACATTCCAGCCAATCAGCAGCAGACCCTCCCTCCCAGACCCTCCTACCTCCATGACGAATAGGGGCGGACCGACCATCGCATATGTTTGCCCGCCGCGTTCGCCACGAACAAGCTATCTTCGCCGGCAAACGGTTCCTGGAGAACAGTTCGGGACATCACTAGTCATGATATCTTCCCACCTCCCTGTTAGTGTAGAGGTTATTGAGTTTTGGTTTGGGCTCAAAGCCCACGTATTTCTGGAACATTGCACCATGGACCTGGTGGTAATTACCTTCTTCTATTTTTTTTCTGTTTATTATAACCTGTCACGATTACTAGTGACCCAACACGTAGAACTATGTAAACACAAAATACGTTTACCAGGCCTTAGAATGGCCGGACTTAACGTAAGAGAATAATCAAAAACCATCCGAATTCGAGGGTACAGAAATAGACAATAAACGTAGAACTAGCCAAAAGTAAGGATACTAGAAGTAGGGGAAGTCAAGCCAAAGTCAAATACGAGAAAAATCAAATGAACAGGAAGCACTCTCAGATAACCAACAAGTGGAAACCATGACAGGGCACTGAAAAAATGCATAAGACTGCTTTAATATGCCTCTCAGTGCTGTAATTAATCAGTATATCAGTATATGGCATTTGACCCCAAAATATGCGTGTGCGTCAACATTGTGACATCACAAGCACCTCAGCGCCCTCTTTAATGTGGGCAGTGTGCCCTTTTTCATAAAGAACAGGACTGCAGCGGCCGGCGTCCTTTAGAACGCTGCACCAGCCGGGACTCATCTTCAGGAAAGCCGCCGCGATCCAGGTAAGTGATTAGTTTCCCTGTCGGCACAACCATTCTGCTTATTTGTGGCTGCGCCGACTGGGGACTTCAGTGCGGCTAGAGTATCAGAGTAACCGCACTGATCAGACGCAGTCACGCTGATACAACCTCCCAGCTCTGTGACATAACCTGGGTGGTATTCCTCTGGCCATGTCTCCATATTAGCGTGTTCTCAGCATTTTCCCAAATCTATTGCCAGCTTTTGTAACCATGAAAAAATAGTAAACTTGACCAAAGAATTGCAGATTCCAGACCAAAAAAACTAAACATGAAAAATTATTTGACACAGTTAGCTTTTTAGTTAGTAAAATGTGCTGTTCTCTATAGTTAAAGCCCAGCAAATTATTGTTTAGTAAATAATCCTGTATTTGGCAACTTGTGAAATATATATTATTAACTATGCTACATACTAAGCATATTACTACATATTACTATATAAATGACATGCTAAATAAATTATTATATAACAACTGTTATTATGTAACAATATAACTTCATTACCCTAGGCATTGTCTAATCAATTAGATAAGCATTGAGGACAAATCTCTATTTCAGAGCTTATCAAAGAGATGGATGGTTTATTAAAATTTATAGTATCACCTAAAAAAAAAAAATATATAGTGTGTTACTCAGCCCGTCAATGTCTGATCTATTTTAAAAGGGAAGGCTACAGACACTCCTGTCCACCCCTCTACAGACATACATATTAATTTCACACATTTTCACAAATCATCACAAATTATCAAACTGTTTTCGTTTGTCTTTATGTTCTACCTAGAAGTTAAAGGGACACTCCACTGCCTAAATACAAAATAAATTAACCCTGCCCGGACTTTCTGTGGCTGTCCAATCACAGACCTCCCAATGCAGCTCAATGAAAAGTCTTTGCAATACAGGTGCTCTGGGCAGTTGCTACCGCTTGAGTTTAGCTCCACTGAGCTAACCAAACCAGGAAGTAATAAGAACTGTTCTCTGAAAGTAAAGGGGGTAAACCAGGTTAAATTATAAAAGTGTTAATTTCTATTGTAACTTTTAAAAAAGAGGACACACTCTTTACACATAAAGCTATTCATCAAGCTAAAGTGCTAAAGGGGTCTGGAGTACCCATTTGAGTACAATCAAAATAAGATTAAAAGGAAAAAAAACAGAAACCTTAAGGTTTGCAATTTATATTATGAAACAAACAAAAGTGTTTTCAGCCTTTGAAATACAGCTACTGTATGGAGCAACATTACTACTGTATGATTTAGCAGTAACCATTAAATACTATAACCACTGTATGGATCCACTTCACTATAACTACTACACAGACCTACTTACACTATTACTACATAGATTCACTGCTACTACTGCATGCATTTAATATCACTACTGCGTGGATCTACCATTACCTCACTATTGATATACTATCACTATGGCATGGATCTACCATTACCTCACTATTGATATACTATCACTATGGCATGGACGTACTATCAATACTGTATCATTCAACCATCACTACTGTATGGACCTACTACAACTTCTGCATGAATATACTAAAACTACTGTATAAATTTGCTATGCTATCACTACTGCATTGGACTGGCCATCACTACAATATGGATCTACCATCACTACCTTATAATACAACTATCACTACTGTATGGAACTACTACCACTACTGCATGAATCTACTTCAACTCAAGGAAGAACATGTCTGCATGTTGTATCTGTATGATGTTGTAGAATGTGTGTTTGGTAACTGATGCATGCGACTGAACCAGGGCAAGTCCATAGAGGGATAGCGTGCAGTGTCCGTTGTGATTCCAGGAGAATAGATTGTGTCAGAGCGGGAGAAATAATAGAGGAGTCCCGGACCTTTTCCAAGGTGTCCCCTTCAGTGGTGACTCCATTTTCAGATGCTCATACTAGCTTGTTTCAATGCTGAATGAAACTACTTTTTCCACTGAATGGAGACCCTTCCATAGCTGAGTGATAGCCACTGTCACTAGTGAATGAAGCCACGTTCACATCGTTAGTTTAGGACAATACAATAAATGTCATTATAGGACGCTACATCAGGTGTTGAGAATACTGAATTTAACCTGAAATGTTTTTACTTCATTGCGTTCATATTCTAATTCACCATAAAAAGCGTCCATTCTATTAATGTCTGGATGTCTAATTGCTTTTTTTTTTTTTGAGGAGCATTTATTCTCTCCAGCCAAACAGCCTCTGACTCCATATTAATGTCTGATCCTTGTATAATTTATGAAACTCCTTACTTTACATTTTTTACAATGTGCACAAATGCTTAGGGATCGTTTACACGCAGATTAATGATCCGAGTACCAGAGAGGAGCCCAATGTTACTCTGAGTAATACTTTGCTCTGCTACGCAGAGGGTTAAATGTAATTTCAGCAATTAGACACCTAGCGCAGTGTCTGAGTGCACAGTACTTTCGTTGGTCCTTTTAATGGTGCCCCATTGTCTGAATTCACAGCTAGAAGGTTGAGTGATAATTGCTGATTCTAGTTTTGTATTAACTGATTCAGGGCACAATGCGAAAGATTGCATTACTAATATTCAGATATGGACAACTACCAGCACCCCTTAACGTTTTAGAATACAGTGCGCACTGTACCCAGCCAGGCATGGTTAATTTGTTACCTACGGAATGTTAAGTTCCAATCTGCAAACATTTAGAAATTATTCTATCATGTAGGGGGCGATCTCAGCAGTGGTGTATTTTGGTTTTGTGCAGCCCTAGGCATAATGAAGCTCGGACCCCCCCTCTTTAAATTTGCTCCACCCCTTTCTTTTTAAGACCCTCTTTGACTGACATACACACTTCCTCACTGATGCATACAATGACATACATTCACTGACGTACACACAGTCATTGACACACACACGGTTAAATCAACACACACTTTCACTGAGAGACACACTCACTGACAGTTACACTCACTGACACACATCCACATTCACTAACAAAACACACACACACACACTTACTGACAGACACTCGGATTCCTTCACTGACAAACACACACACTTATGTGACAGACATAGACACACACATACTTACTCACTGACAGACACACACACACTCACTGAGAGACAGACACACACACACACTCTCTGTGGCAGACATACACTCAGTGACAGACACACACACACTGATACTGACACACTCACATTATTTTATTTCTATCCACCGAGCCTCCCTAACTTTGGGAGTGCAGGAGTGGATTTTCAATTTCCCTGAGGTCCAGTAGGGATCCTTTCCTTGCGAGGGAGCTCTGATCTTCCTCTTCAGCTCCCTTGGGCAGTGGCATACATACCGGGGTCGCAGGGGTCGCGGCTGCGCCTGGGCCCGGCCCACCAGGGGGCCCAGCCGCCCTGTGACCCAGGTATGTATGTCACTGGGCCAGCCTCCTCTCCTGGGGGCCCCAGTAGCCGGCCACCTCAGGGCCCCCCGAGGCTGGCCCTGCTGTCACCCGGCTGGTTGGTCCTGCGGGTGCGCGAGGGAGCACTCTCACTGGCTGAGTGCTTCCTCTTCAGCTCCCTCGCGCACCGCACTGAAAGTGGAACATGAAGATGACGTCATCTTCCGGCTCCGGTATCAGTATGCGGTGCGCAAGGGAGCTGAAGAGGAAGCACTCAGCCAAGGAGAGTGCTCCCTTGCGCACCCGCAGGACCAGCCAGCCGGGTGACACCACTGGACCCCAGGGAATCCCCTCAGCTCTCCCACAGGTAAGGAGGCTGGGGGGATTAAATTTAAAACAAAAAAAAGTGTGTGTATGTTAGTGTGTGTGTGAGTGTGTGTGTGTGTGAGTGTGTTAGTGTGTGTGTGAGTGTGTTAGTGTGTGTGTGAGTGTATGTTAGTGTGTGTGTGAGTGTATGTTAGTGTGTGTGTGAGTGTATGTTAGTGTGAGTGTGTGAGTGTATGTTAGTGTGTGTGAGTGTGTGTTTGTGTGTGTGAGTGTGTTAGTGTGTGTGCTAGTGTGTGTGTGAGCGTGTGTGTTAGTGTTAGAGAGTGTGTGTGTGTTAGTGTTAGAGTTTGTGTGTGTGTGTTAGAGTGTGTTAGTGTGTGTGTGTGTGAGTGTATGTTAGTGTGTGTGAGTGTATGTTAGTGTGTGTGTGTTAGTGTGTGTGAGTGTGTTAGTGTGTGTGTGAGTGTATGTTAGTGTGTGTGTTAGTGTGTGTGTGAGTGTATGTTAGTGCGAGTGTGTGAGTGTATGTTAGTGTGTGTGAGTGTGTGTTTGTGTGTGTGTGAGTGTGTTAGTGTGTGTGTTAGTGTGTGCGTGTGTGAGCGTGTGTTTGTTAGAGTGTGTGTGTGTTAGTGTTAGAGTGTGTAAGTGTGTGTAAGTGTGTGTGTAAGAGTGTGTGTGTGTGTGTGTGTGTGTGTGTTAGAGTGTGTGTTAGTGTGTGTGTCTGTTACTGAGTGTTTGTGTGCATCTGTTAGTGAGCGTGTGTCTGTCAGTGAGTGTGTATGTATGTCTGTCACTGAGTGTGTGTCTGTCAGTAAATGTGTGCGTCTGTTCATGAGAGTGTGTGTGTCTTAAGCACTTACCTTTCTCCAGCGCCGGTCTCCCTTGGCGCTGGGGATCTCTCCGACCCGATACGCCTCTCAGCTCCGAATGCGCATGCGTTTACAAGAGCCACACGCGCATTCAAACCGCCCATAGGAAAGCATTACTCAATGCTTTCCTATGGACGTTCAGCGTCTTCTCACTGTGATTTTCACAGTGAGAATTGCAGAAAATCCTCTAGCGGCTGTCAATGAGACAGCCACTAGAGGCTGGATTAACCCTCAGTGAAACACAGCTGCACACCTCACACACATAACCTCTCTGAAACTGCTATGTTTTCAGCTGCAGGGTTAAAACTAGAGAGACCTGGCACCCAGACCACTTCATTGAGCTGATGTTATCTGGGTGTCTGTAGTGGTCCTTTAAGTGTATGTGTTTATGCATGCACTGGTGTACATACCGTGGCCGCACGGGTCGCAGCCCAGTGACCAGGTGCCCGCCGCCATGTGTTGGGGCCCCAGCTCGCGCAGAGTAAGCGCGCGCACGGGGGGGGGGGGGGGGGCATGGATCAGTTTTCACACCGGGGCCCCATGGGTTGTGTGTACGCCACTGCCCTTGGGTGTCGCTTAGTAATGACAGGAGCCAGATTGACATCATATTCCGGTTTTCAGCATCAAAGTGAGAAGCTGCCAGCCTTGTGGGGGAGGGGGCCTAAGGTGACCAGCTGGCCAGCTCTTGGGCCTTCCATGGAAAAGGCTAGCAAGGCATCTGCCAGGGATGTGTGGGGACAGCATTTTTTGCCTTCCCCCCGAAAGTGCTGTGGAAGGCAAATGCCTTGTCAGCCTTGCGCTAAATACAGCACTGGCTCTAAGCATGAGAGATGGCCAGCCACATGCACTGTAATGGATCCCAGTACTCCAGCTAAGTACATCCGTGAAGAATCTCCCAAGTCCCAAGCACCGTAGTGATTATAAGTGTGAATATAGCTCCCAATCACCCAAACATGAGCTTAGACTTAATGAAGGGGTAAAATGATCTGTTTAATACAGGCTCAATGGCCAGCTTTTATGCAGTACAAGGACACAGGAAACATGCCCATGACACTCCCACACAAAACAGGGTAACCCCTCCCCTGTGCCTGGGAGATAATTGAGTCAGGAACTGTACAAACTCAATTATCTCCAGGCACAGAAAAACATAAAATGTATACAACACCCCAAAACATATCCAGAAATCAACCAGATCGGTTCAGGTGATGTGGGATTATTTAAAAAACCTTATTGTATTTGTATTCAATTATTGCACTAACTCCATTTTAACTTTATACTGTGACAATCCTCCATTTTGTCCTCATAACCTAACTTGTTCATTTTAAAATCACCTTACATGACAGAATTTCCCAGCACATCTAATACAATAGAACAAAGACTGTATTTTCTATAAAGATATGATTAACACAGGAATTGCTGACTTTTCCTTAGATTTGCAACAAAGTATAATTTGAAGGCCATGCGAACACAGTAGTAATGAAATGTTCTATTCATAAGAGACCTTGCACCTGGCCACGAGGCCTGAGATCACCGACCGTGTAAAATGACGCTCAAGACCCCTTGTCCCCCACCCGTGTCCAGAACAATCCCACCTCTTGGTGGGTGGACACGGGATTAACCACTTAGTCTTTTGAGCCAATTAATAATATTGATAGGTGGACACTAATCCCGACACTTGACAATTAATCCAATTAATGATGTTTATTTACTGATATTCTAATAAGCAATGATGACGTAAAATGTCTCTTAAAAGGACCTGCGTGTCCGCTTTTTAATCACTTGCCAATAAATTTTCTCGAAGTTATTTTAACCTGAACCTTGTGTGTCAGACTTAATTACTTCAGCGTATATACGCAATTTATTTTATTAATTTGGACAGGAACAGATAGACATTTAAACATTTTGGTTTACTGCAAAAAGTACCATAACAACTTGGCTGCCCAACGTGGGGCATCGGGCTATGTCCGGCCGGTGAGCCGTCCTAAGGAAGACAAGGGTGGACGGAGGAATCCAGGGGGAAGGAAGGGAGATTGATCACCTCCAGATACACGGTAGAGACTTCTGCAGAGCCACCGGTACGTTCCGGCCCCTTTGATTGACCCGTCCACGTGTCTGTGACTGCTTCCCGGGAGGACATCAAAGACAGGTAATATCTTGCCCGGTGTCTCGTTACTCATTTGTTTACCTGCATTTTAGTCTATCTGTTGCCTGGGTGTGTTTGAATTGTGTTTGAATTGTTTGCCTGTTTCCCCATTTTGAGATAAAGGGGGGGTGGACCTGCAGGGGATTTGCCTGGGGTTCTGTCTTGCTTGTTTTCCCCTTTTTGGGATAAAGGGGGGTGGACCTGAGGGGATTTGCCTGGGTCTTCTGTTTTGTCTGTTTATCTGTTTGTATTTTGCCCCTTTTGGGATAAAGGGGGGTGGACCCGAGGGGATTTGCCTGGGTCTTCTGTTGCCTGTTTTACTCCTTTTAGGAACCACGGTGCCGTGGTTGTAGGGAAAAAGGGGGGTTGACCTGTGGATGCGTTCCTGGGGGTCTTCTTTGCCTGTTTACCTCTTTTAGGAGCCTCGTGGCTGTGGCTGTAAGGAAAAAGGGGATTGTTGGAACTGTGGATTTTGTGTAGACTCATAATTTCCTGTGATCCTTCTCGTGACACTCTGAGAGCTTAGCTAGCCTCATTGTGCACGTGGTAACCCACAGTTTCGAGTACTGGGGCTAGTGGAATTCCAATTTTGGTAACCACTGTCCCGAGTACCGAGGCTGGGGGGATTCCAGTTTTGGTAAACCTCAGCTTCGGCTGGGGGGATTCCAGTTTTCTCTTGGTAACCGCCGCCCTGAGCGCTGGGGGCTGGTGGAATTCCAGTTTTTCTGTTTATTTGTGGTAGTGAGACTTATAAGTGGGTTTTATAGGGGCACTACGGGGTTGAGGGAGGTGACTTTGGAGTAAGCACATGAGTAAAGGAAAGGAATTACTGTTGATTTCATTTGAACTGTGATGCATACACTGTATTTCAACTGTATTGTTGTCTTGTTTGTTTAATGAGGAGTCTCATGTACTCCTGTGTCTGTCTCTAAGGATTTTTTTCCTTGCCTTTCATCTTTTCTACACTTTCTATATTATTATACTATCCACTCCCATTCCTCTTAAAAGAGAAGTGATTGGTCACACACTTCTCACCTCGCTCCAATCCGTGTCTACCACCCCGGGTAGGCGGATTCAGTGACTAGTCTACGTTTTGGGAAGACGCACCTGAGAAAGTCCCACGATTCTCGGGTGGCAGTCGAGCATTGTAGACGTTCTTGTGCAAATTTCCCTCTCTCTCTCTATATCTAGGACGCTGGTATAGGGGTAAAGGGACTATGGGACAGGATTTAGATAAGCCCAGCAAGGGCTGGTTAGCATGTGATTTGGTAGAGAACAGAGAGGGTGAAGAGATGGTTAAAGGTGTTGAAAAGATTGCAAAAGTATGTAAAATTGCTGTACCGACATGTGGGAGATTGCAACCAGAAAGTTGGCGCAAGTTACTAGCAGAAATGAAAGGCAAGCTTACAGATAATGGTTTATTAAAGACTGCTGAAGCATGGTACAGAGTAGCGAAGGCTATTCAGTTAGAAGGTTGGGTTGAGGAAGAAGTAAATCACAAAGGTGTAAAATTGTTTGTGTATCATAAAAATTGTGTTGCTGGGGTTTACCCTCAGCCAGCGCCCCAAAATGGCGCCCAGGGGATGTCCGTCCCCAAGGTTCAGTCAGCCATAGGTGATAGCCAGCTGACTATGTTCCCCACTCCCGATCCTCCCGAATCCCATCCCATCACCTCCCCTGTCTGCCCGGTCCTGAATTCTGATGGATCTTTCTTTACCCCTTCCCTTTCTCTAACGGTCCCATCATCCTCAGCCATCCCCACGCTTCCTTCCATGCCTAATCCTAACATCTCATCTGCCGCCTCCTCCCTGCAATCCCTCTCTATGGTTAATCCCCTTCCATCAGCACCCGTCCAGCTAACTACCCCTCCCTCCCATGCTACGACTCCTCTTTCTGCACCCATCCCTACTAATCCTGTCCTGTCTCCTCCGATAACCAGCTCCGCCCCAGTCCAATATCCTACCTCCTTAACCGTACCTGCCCACCCTACTCTTTTGCCCTCCCCTGCCTGGCCCTACCCCTTCCCATATCCCATGGCCCTGCCCTACCCCGGTTACCCTACCTTTCCCCAAGCCACTCCCCAGGTTCCGGTCATGCCCAGTCCGGCCCAATCTACCCCGGAAGTGCCCATATCAAATATGGCCGCCGCTCCTTCCCTTAATCCTGAAGCAACTCCTTTCCCCGCCTCCAATATGGCGGCTCCCAGTTCAGCCCTGATGCCAGTAATTCCCGGCAACTACCTGTCCCCAGGTTACGACTCGCTAGCCACCCCTGCATCTGGGGCTCATTCCCAGCCACCGACCCTTTCACCTCACGCGGGACCTGCACCGCGTAGAAGAGTCAATATCATAGAATTCGATGATGACGAGATGGACAGGGTGTCCCATGTCTCATCGGAACTTGCTGCGGGAGCCCCATCTCATCGTTCTATCGATGATCCCTTCGGCCACAAGGGTCGGGGAGAACAGGCCCCTCCTAAATATGTAGCTTTTAACCCCACTCAAGCTAGTGCTCTGATGAAATCACTCCCGGACCCAGAAAAGCAGCCCATGCCCTTCTACCGAGGGATAGTTCAAATTCAAAAGACTTATTCAGCCGCATGGCGTGATCTATTGAGCATTTGTGCTATTAAAGCAGGGGATGCATATTGGCCAAGTATGGCCCGACACCTCAGTACAGATCAGCTCAACAGTGATGTTGATTACCCCTCTGGAGTAACTTTTTGCACCCAATTAAAAGAATGGGCTAAGGACAAACTTGCAGATCAGGCTGCTGGCCTTACTGATGTTATTCAAGATAAAGGAGAATCAGTGGAAAGGTTTCATGCAAGACTGTATCAAATGTTTACAGATTTGGGGTTTGATCTTACTGACAAAATTCATTCACAAATGCTGTCAGGTGCGTTTGTCCAAGGTGTTAAGGACTCTATACGCAAGGGAATCATTGCTGCACGCCCTGAATATAAGGTTGTTCCCCTGGACACCCTACTTTTAGTTGCTAGAGGTTTGGAATCCGCTCAGACCCCAAGAAGATCCACTTCAGCGCCTCTCATGGTATCCCGCTCCACCCCAGTCCCAAAAGGTACTAGACCGGAGGAGGGGGGACATTGTTTTAATTGTGGAGCCAAGGGGCACTTTAGAAGTGACTGCCCAGAACCTAAAAAGGAGCCAAGGGAGCCCAGAAAGCCCTCCAAACCTGCCCCAGCTCCCAAAGCCACCAAACAGGTTCCGATAATTGAGGAACCAGATGATTAGGAAATTGGCAAGCCTGTGTCTGCAACCCCTGTCATGGCAGTGTCTACAGGGGATAAAGGGGGGCCACTTGCCACAGTGACTTTGCCCATTGAAGGCCACCCTACCACATTTCTAGTTGACACAGGTGCAGCCCGTAGTGTTCTGCGAGAACAAGACCTGCCAGACCCATCCTTTCTGTCAAATATTGACGTCTCTTGTGTTGGAGTGGATGGCCAGCCAAGACATAGCCCTTTAACAACTCCATTACGAGTTGGCTCTAGCCTGCTTGCTCGCTTTGTGGTATCCTCCACATGCCCAATTAACCTATTAGGTGCTGATGTTCTCTCACGCCTGCAAGCATCCATCACCTTTACCCCGGATGGGCAGGTAGAAATGTCCACACCTCTATCTGAATCAGACACCTCAGCCTTGTGCTCCTTGCCTCTAATGCTGCATTTAGAAAAGCCCCGTGAGAAAGCAGCAGAATTAAGGTCCAATTTCCCAGAGGCATTAAAGATACAGGTGCCCGCCAAGTTATGGTCCTCAGGCCCAGAGGACATAGGTCACCTAAATGTTCCCCCTGTGGTGGTAAAGCTCATTCCAGGAGCTAAATTACCAAGAAAACCACAATATCCATTAAAACCAGCACAGGCCGCTGCCATTTCTACCCACATCAAGGCACTCTTGGAGAAGGGTGCCCTGGTGAAATGTAAATCTGAATGTAACACCCCATTATTCCCTGTGAAAAAGAAAACTCCAAAAGGTGAGCCAGAGAAGTACAGGATGGTTCAGGATCTCCGTGCTGTCAATGAAGCTACCGTCCTGGACACCCCTCTTGTACCAAACCCCCATACTCTGCTCTCTGGAGTCCCACCATCTGCAAAATTTTTCACAGTCATTGACCTAGCAAATGCTTTCTTCAGTGTCCCACTGGACCCATCCTGCCAATACCTGTTTGCTTTCACTCATGAGATGCAACAGTATACCTGGACTGTCATGCCCCAAGGGGCACAAAATTCACCAAGTCAATTTGCAAAGGCCATGGCCACCATCCTTGACCCATGGCAAGCCGAGCACCCAGAAGTTGTTCTGCTTCAGTATGTGGATGATTTGCTGCTCTGTGGAGATGATATACCCACTGCTGAAAAGTGCTCAATTAGCCTGCTTTGTTATTTGGCAGAACAAGGATGCAAGGCTTCCCTCATCAAGCTACAGTTCTGCCAACCCTCAGTAATTTTCCTTGGACATTGCCTATCTCAAGGTACCAGACATCTTACCCGGGTAAGAGCCGTACTGGATATTCCAACTCCAAGAACTTCAAAATCTCTCCATGCCTTCCTAGGCCTTATTTCCTACTGCAGAGCATGGATCCCAGAGGCCTCCCTGCTCATGCAACCTCTCTATGACGCACTTAAGTCTGACCCTTTCTGTTTAACTAATGAAGCAATAGACAATTTCAATGCTCTAAAACGTGCCATTGCTTCTGCTCCGGCCTTGGGCCTGCCTGATTACTCCAAACCTTTCAAATTATTTGTCTCTGAAAGACAAGGCCATGCAACAGGAGTTCTCACCCAAACTAATGACTTAAGAGGCCGCCAAAGGCCTATTGGATATTTCTCATGTCAACAGGACATTGTGGCCAGAGGGACCCCTTCCTGTCTCAGGGCTGTTTTTGCTGCAAGAGAGCTCATAGAAAGAACCTCAGACCTGGTCCTTGGCCACCCTCTGGTTGTTTTGGCCCCTCATGACATCTCTGCCATCATCAACCAAGTCCAGCTCAAGCACGTGTCTCCTGCCAGACACCTACGCCTACAGTGTCATCTTCTTCTACCTGACAACATTTCCATTCAAAGATGTCAAGTTCTTAATCCATCCACTCTTCTTCCACTCCCTGAGGGGGGTATCTATTATGGATTTGTCACAGATGAAACCTACATTTACCTGCTTTGTGGATGTATCAAGAAAGTCATGCATCCACATTTGACATTTTATGAAGATGAGAAGCCTCTCTGTGAAGGCCCAGATTACGCCTTCTGTACCATGTGGTACAAACCAAACATTACTCCCGAACCTTGCTATGAGGATGAGCTTTACCACTGGACTGATGTGAAGCTCACTGCTCAAGATTTCTATTGTGACTCTGAAGGCAATAGCATGGTCTTGGTCCAACTACCTCAACAACTTATCTACCTCTACCGCCATTGGGATACTGCTATCCCACATATTCCTGTTACCAAAGCAAAGACAAGGTCATGGAATGATCTTGGGCCCATGGCAAAGTTATGGGCCACCATGGATGAAGAACAGCTACAGGAAAATGGTATTGTCAAATACCCAACAACTGACCTTCTGGAAGCATGGCCACGCCACTTCCTAGAAAAGGAATTTCAAGATCTGGTCATAGTGAATGATTATGACCCCGAAACACCTCATGACTGTTTTGAACAGATGAAGATGGAGACAGTGCACCTACCAACTGTGCACGAGAATCCATTACCAGATCCAGATTTCACCCTGTTTGTGGACGGTTCAAGATATGCTGATGAAGAAGGAAGATACCATACAGGATATGCCGTAACCACAACAGATGAAGTTATCAAATCATCATCTTTACCGCCAGCAATGTCTGCGCAAGAAGCTGAATTACAGGCTCTGACTTCAGCATGCAAAATTTCCGAAGGAAAACGTGCCAATATCTATACAGATTCAAGGTATGCTCTAGGCGTGGCACATGACTTCGGCCTCATCTGGAAGACAAGAGGATTTCTTACCACCGCCGGTACGCCAGTCAAGCATAGTACTGCAATCAAGGAACTAATGGATGCCCTCCTACTCCCTAAAGAAGTGGCCGTTTTGAAGGTAAAGGCCCATGGGAAATTGGATACAGATGAAGCAAAGGGCAACCATTTGGCTGATCAGGCTGCTAAGCTAGCAGCCAGGGATTTGCAGGAAGTGGATGAAGACGTGTCCGGACAAGAAGAAGAAGAAGAAGTCCCTATTTTTACTCTGCAAACTCTTCCTACTGATTTGCGAATTTTGCGAGAACAGCAAGCTGTAGTCACTCCTGAAGAAATCCAGAAATGGAAAAAGAAAGGAGCCGTCCAAAAGGATGGAGTATATTACAACAACTTCAAATTCTGTCTCCCCAAAAACTTATATCCAGCAGTGGTCCAATGGGCACATGGGCCTGCACACTTGTCAAAGGAATTAATGGCCGCCCTCATACAGAAGTATTATGAAGCACCCGGAATCACAACATTGATCAGCAGCTTCTGTAAGGCCTGTGTCATTTGTGCAAAATGCAATCCAGGAAGACCAATCAAGGTGCCTGCAAAACACCTGGCAAAGCCCATGTACCCCTTCCAGCGAATCCAAATTGACCACATCCAAATGCCCAAGAGTGGGCCCCATGAATATGCACTAGTCATAGTGGACATGTTCTCAGGATGGCCAGAGGCCTACCCAGTGGCCAATATCACTGCAAAAACAACCGCAAGACGCCTACTTACAGAAATAGTATGTAGGTTTGGACTCCCAGAAGTCATTGAAAGTGATCAAGGCCCAGCCTTTACAGCAACAGTGACTAAAGAAATTTGGACTGCTCTAGGGGTGACCCTAGCCTTCCACACCCCTTACCACCCACAAAGTAGTGGTAAAGTAGAGCGCATGAATGGCACTCTAAAAGCCAGAATGTTAAAAATGTCACAAGAAACAAAGATGCCCTGGCCAGAAAGCCTGTCAATAGCTTTATTCAGTGTTAGGCACACACCTAGAGGGAAGCATTCACTGTCCCCATATGAGATTCTATTTGGGACAGCACCCAGACTAGGTTGTTATTATCCGCAGCAGTTACAGCTCCAATCAGATGTTTTAGTAGATTATGTAACTGAACTTGCAAGTGCCTTAAACAAAATACATGCCCAAGTTTTCTCTTCAATTCCAGATCCCGAATTGGATACAGGTGCCCATAACCTGCTCCCCGGAGATTGGGTTCTGGTCAAGAAGTTTGTGCGGAAAAATACCCTGGAACCAAGATTTGACGGTCCATTCCAAGTTCTCCTGATTACCGCAACTTCCGTCAAACTGGCCGGTAGGCCAAATTGGATCCACGCTTCCCACTGCAAGAAATCTCCTGCCCCAGAGGAAGCAGATACCGCACAAGCATGTACCTCTGGCACATCTTCTCCTTAATCAGCCTCATAAAGGCCCAACAAGTAGCCATCACCAAAGATATTAGTGGGTATACCTTCTGGTACAATTCATCATGCACCCATGTGGCTACTTACACCTTTGACTATTGTGATATTGTAGAATGCCCGTTCCCCACATCACAAATCCAGAGTATTTACAGAGATATCCCTCATTCAAAAGATCCATATGTTTGTGTAGTTGACAAGCAATGGGGGCACAATTGTAATCATTGGGGGGCGGCGGGATGGAATGCCGGGCCTGCCTGGGGTTACAAGCCAAAAAGTGCCTTATCTAAAGTAGATGATCAAGGTAGATCCCTTCTCCAGAGAATGACTTTAAGAAAGCCTGGGGGGGGTACACCAATGAAATTAATCCTTAACATTGAGCATCCAAGCCCAACGGATGCAGACCAGTATGTGATGGGAATGTATTGGAAAAAGGGTTCCTACCGTAAATTAGGGCATTTCTTCTTAAAAGATATGTGCAACTCTTCTGAGTGGCAAGGGGCCACCCACATGGTCCCTAACCCATTAAAACCTCACATCCAGACCTTTCAAGACATGATGGCCATTGCTAACCCCACCTTTGAAGATACCATGGCCGCTGAAACAGGTTTTAATGATGTAAATCTATGGTTAGAATGGATGAAATATAATGCCAATAAGCATAATAAGACTGCATGCTATGTGTGTGGTGGTGCCCGGCCTCACCTGGGCACTGTACCTCTAATCCTGCCAGTAGATATAGAGGAATGTGTTTTAAGCCTTTTTGCCTATCACTATGATTTTAACAGGTCCATATGTATTGCATGGACAAAGGAGTATCCTCTCCTAACCAAGGATGTCAAACCCCCAGATGGTATTACCGTGTATAAAGGTAATTACACTTGTTATGCTAATTACGATGGAATTGGTAAATTCTTGGGTAACTTCTCTAAGGGGTATTGTGCTACCTACAGGAGTGTCTCTATGAACTTGTTGCAGTTTCACACCAGGTCATTAGGGGATATCTACTGGTTGTGTGGGGATTTACAGTTAAGATCCAGAATGGACAAGGAGTGGTGGGGGGAGTGTACTTTGGCTAAAGCTATTATGCCTATACATATCATCTCTGACACACACCTCAACACCCATGAGTCCAGACACACTAAGGTTAAGCGTGATGCCCCAGTAAAAGGAAGTTTTGATCCTCATGTCTATATTGATGCCATTGGGGTGCCTAGGGGGGTGCCCAATGAATTTAAAGCAAGAGATGAAGTTGCTGCAGGATTTGAATCACTTTTTGCCATAGTTACCACAAACAAGAATTTAAATTGGATAAATTACATTTATTATAATCAACAGCGTTTTGTTAATTATACCAGAGACGCCCTCCAGGGATTGGCCGAACAATTGCAGGCCACATCCCAAATGGCTTTCCAGAATAGAATGGCCCTAGATATGATCTTAGCCGAAAAAGGAGGAGTTTGTAAAATTTTGCCCGACACCTTGACATGTTGTACCTATATCCCAGAAAACACAGGCCCTAATGGTAAAGTTACATTAGCCATAGAGAAATTAAATGACCTGTCTATAGAGTTGAAAAGGAATTCTGGGATACAAGATCCCTGGGAAAGATGGTTTGGCTGGATGACGGGATGGCAAAAGGCTTTAATGCATATTGGTATGGCTATACTAATTTTTCTTTTTCTCTTTGCTCTTCTCTTTTGTTGTATTCTCCCATGTCTGAGAAAATCCCTCCTGAAGACTGTTGACCAAGCGGCACCCACTTTCGCCCATCTTGAAGTTGATGACCAAGATTTCCAAGACATCAACTCACCCTGTCTGCCGCTGCAAACAATCCCTTTTGTTGATAAAGTGCAGGAATTCTAGGAAGGGACTAGCTCAGGGACAGCATCTGTCAGTGAATGGTAAAGGCCCCATGTGGAGAAGTGGTGGGTTAGCTGCCATGGGATACCCTTGGGTGTGAAGTGTTCGAGAGCCATACTGACGGATGAGTTAGCCTATTAGGGTCAGATCTAGGGACAGCCTTGCACTTTGCATTAACACCTAGCTAGCGGCCACGGGGTTTCTGTGCCTTTGGGTTAACACGTCTTCCTGGTACTAACTTAATAAAGTTTTATCTCTTAGAATCTAACATTTCATAGGGGGGACTGATGTGGGATTATTTAAAAAACCTTATTGTATTTGTATTCAATTATTGCACTAACTCCATTTTAACTTTATACTGTGACAATCCTCCATTTTGTCCTCATAACCTAACTTGTTCATTTTAAAATCACCTTACATGACAGAATTTCCCAGCACATCTAATACAATAGAACAAAGACTGTATTTTCTATAAAGATATGATTAACACAGGAATTGCTGACTTTTCCTTAGATTTGCAACAAAGTATAATTTGAAGGCCATGCGAACACAGTAGTAATGAAATGTTCTATTCATAAGAGACCTTGCACCTGGCCACGAGGCCTGAGATCACCGACCGTGTAAAATGACGCTCAAGACCCCTTGTCCCCCACCCGTGTCCAGAACAATCCCACCTCTTGGTGGGTGGACACGGGATTAACCACTTAGTCTTTTGAGCCAATTAATAATATTGATAGGTGGACACTAATCCCGACACTTGACAATTAATCCAATTAATGATGTTTATTTACTGATATTCTAATAAGCAATGATGACGTAAAATGTCTCTTAAAAGGACCTGCATGTCCGCTTTTTAATCACTTGCCAATAAATTTTCTCGAAGTTATTTTAACCTGAACCTTGTGTGTCAGACTTAATTACTTCAGCGTATATACGCAATTTATTTTATTAATTTGGACAGGAACAGATAGACATTTAAACATTTTGGTTTACTGCAAAAAGTACCATAACACAGGGGTTCGAGATTTCCATGGAAGTCAATTATTTGACCGACCGTGCACATGGTCCTATGCCCTAAACAGTTCCATGAAATCAGGGTTAGCAGTCGGCCAACTTTGGTAACATAAGCACAAAACATAACAACAAAATAGGGGTTTTGTCACATAGCTCCTCCCAGTTCCATGGGACAGCATACCCACCTAGACCCCAATGGGTTGGCTTGGGGATGTTCAGTCAAGTTGGTTATTTTTCTAGCTCTGGAAAGTGGTGAACCACGGACACCCCGAGCAAGCCACTAATGGCAGTTGAGGAGATTTAACTCCTGAACAGGATCTTTCTATATGGCCCATAGTCAGTGGGCAGGAGACTAGCGTCCACACTCCTCCAGGAGCCCATGGCGAATGTCCAGGCAGAGGGGCATTACATGCGCCATTTGGAATTTTGGACTATAGCTTTTGTGGCGGACCCCCTGGCACCCCGACTGGGTACCTCCACCAATCACACTTCCTATTGCTCACCAAGTACTATAAGCACAGCACCAGACACCATAGCCCCCTTTGCCACCAGGTCTTGGCTGGAGTCTCGCCGTCACTTCCCACCCTGGACCAACACCTAGATCCAGCTCCCAGTGGGAAGACCTCTCCTCCAAGAGAATATAGCAGGTATAGTAATCCAAAGAGCAGTATAGCAATCCCCCACACACATGAGCCAAGGCTTAATGCTGGGAAGTAGTATGTTACATTTATACAAGTCACAAATTCCTTCCCTGTGCCTGAGAGATAATTGAGTCAGGGATTGTACAAACTCAATTATCTCCAGGTACAAAAAAACATGCCATTTACAAACACCCCAAAAGTACCCCTAAAACACGTAAAACTCCCACAAAAGTCACATCCTCTGATCTGGGTGACCAACATATCCAAAACTCATCAAGATCGGTTCAGGGGTTCGGGTTTTCCATGGAAGTAATTTTTTGACCTACCGCATATGTGGCTTAAGCCCAAAATAGTTCCATGAAATCAGTGTTAGAGGTCGGTCAACTTTGGTAACATAAAAACAAATAAAATACCAAACATAATCCATAATTTCAATGTGTAGCTTGTTCACCTCATCCATGTGAACAATTCCACCGAACAGTGCCCTTCCAGGTTGTGTAGAAACGAACACAGACGAATATGGAAGTCCAGCGGTGTTCAGGAGTTTCAGTGTCTGATTTTAGTTCCATGAGCTCGACGCCCAAACACCGCTGCCTGCGTTCGCGGGAACAAGATGGCCGCCACCTCATGGTTGTTCATACGAACTGCGGTCACCCAGATGAACAATTAGAACACTGAGGTGGAAATCGTTACACGGTATCAATTGAGCTTAACAAGCACACGAGTGGTCTCTGCTTCGCGCGGTTCTTCGGTTCCCAAACGGCATAGGGAAATTACACAAACCAAACCTTTTAAACTGTCTTTCAGAGGTTTTCCTGCAGGGCCCATAGTCTGTGGGCAGGAGGCTGGCAAGCAGGGTCCTCTAGGAGCCTGTGGTGAGGTCATGTTCGCCACAGCTTTCATAATGCCATGGTGACTACAGTCACCTTTAAAAAAATATGCCTTTAAAACCAGTACCTTCAAATAATGAGGAATCTTAAAATGTAGTTTTCAAGTGTTGGCACCTGTTTTAAATGGCATGAAATGTTTTTTTTATTTTAAAAAATGTTATTTGGAAAAACAAGAATATGACTTGGAATTCAGATCTACAGTATTGTGATTTTTATCTTTGAATTTTTAATTTTTTAAAAGAGCCTCTGACAAAATAGGCAGGGCCACCGTTATCATTTTTTTGGTTTCTTGTGAGACAAATGTGTGGGCATCTTCTCATCCACCTAAACATATATATAATTAGCTTCACATATATAACTAGCCATTTACACATAGCTTGCCACACACCAAGGTTTTTAGCTAAGCGCTATTGTTTTCCTGCTCTTCTATTTTGGTCTAGAATTTAGACTTATCGTCAAGTTTCCAATGTTTATTGCTAAACAACTGCAGGGTTTATTCACTTTTAGATTTGGCCTGGACCCTCTTCGCCTACTGTTGCTCTATGTAAAACAGTTTTGTTAAAATTGTTTGTCTTGTTTTACCTATTGTACAGCGCTGCAGAATATGTTGCCGCTATATAAATAATTATAATTGTAAGGAGTTACCTGTAGTGAAATAACAAAATAGTCATTTCTAAGCATCTGGCGCTTATGGTGCATTGTAAGTTGATTAAAGGAACACTAATGGGTCAGGAACACAAACATGTATTCCTGACCCTATAGTGCTAAACCTACCATTTAGGTGGCTTGCCCCCTTAAAAATAATTCAAATTCACCTTATTTTCAGCACCGCATGGGTCCGGGAAAGCATTGGATTGGCTAAAATCGGCAAGGAGGCAGGATGGAGACTGGGCCAAACGCCGTTTTGGCCAATCAGTACTTCTTTATAGAGATGCATTGAATCAATGCATCTCTATGAGGAAAATTTAGTGTCTCCATGCAGAGCGTGGAGACACTGAATGTCGGTGCTGCCTACTGTGCAGCACTGCCCCAGGAAGCACCTCCAGTAGCCATCTGAGGAGTGGCCACTTGGAGGTGTCCCTAGGGGCAATGTAAACATGAAAATGCCTAAGGGCAATGATTATACTCACCAGAACAACTACATTAAGCTAGTTGTTCTGGTGACTATAGTGTCCCTTTAATCTCATAAGAGCAAGCATTAGGCTGCTAGAGTAGGACCTGCCAAGAATGCGGTACACTGACATTGTGGCAGGCTTATGCAATGCAGGCCCGGACTGGCCATCGGGCAAACCGGGCAAATGCCCGGTGGGCCGCGATGGCCACGGGCCGGGGAGATCCAGCCGGTCTATGCAGGGCCGGCGCTATCCGAGCGCCGGCCCCGCTGTGTTGCATTAAGGGCCGGTGGGGAGATCAAAGATCTCTCTCACCGGCTCACATGCAATCAAACGCGGCTGCCGGCGGGGGAGAGAGGGAGGGAGCCAGCTTGCCTGGAGGAGGACCCGGCGGAGCTCTAACTTGCAGCTCCGCCGGGTTTCTCTCGCGAGATCCGGTCCGTTGCCATGGCAACCGGCCCGGTCTCGCGAGAGTGAACTCTAGCCCCAAAGGGCTAGAGTTCACTTACCACGAGGACCACCAGGGATGGATGTCAGCAGCCCCCCCTCCCCTCCAGGCTATAGGTAAGAAATTAAGAGGGGGGGGTATAATGTCTATTTTTTTTTTTGTGTGTGACGCTAACACACACAGCGCCCTAACACACTCAGCGCCCTAGCACACTCAGCGCCCTAACACACTCAGCGCCCTAACACACTCAGCGCCCTAACACACATCACCATCATACATCACCCTAACACACATCACCATCATACATCACCCTAACACACACCACCCTCATACAGCATCCTAACACACACCACCCTCATACAGCATCCTAACACACACCACCCTCATACAGCATCCTAACACACACCACCCTCATACAGCATCCTAACACACATCACCCTCATACAGCATCCTAACACACATCACCCTCATACATCACCCTAACACACACCACCCTCATACAGCATCCTAACACACACCACCCTCATACAGCATCCTAACACACATCACCCTTATACAGCATCCTAACACACATCACTCTCATACATCACCCTAACACACATCACCCTCATACAGCATCCTAACACACATCACCCTCATACATCACCCTAACACACTTCACCCTCATACAGCACCCTAACACACATCACCCTCATACAGCACCCTAACACACATCACCCTCATACAGCACCCTAACACACACACAGCGCCCTCACAAATCACGCTAACACACACAGCACGCTAACACACACAGCGCCCTAACACACTCAGCGTCCTAACACACTCAGCGCCCTAACACACTCAGCGCCCTAACACACTCAGCGCCCAAACACACTCAGCGCCCAAACACACTCAGCGCCCTAACACACTCAGCACCCTAACACACTCAGCACCCTAACACACACACACCACCCTAACACAGCGCTCCAACACACAGCACCCTCACTCACACACACAGAACCTTCACACAGCACCCTAAAACAGACACACACACATCACCCTCGCACAGCACCCTAACACACACACACATCACCCTCACACAGCATCCTAGCACACACACACACACTGCACACCTCACACACACAGCAGCCCCCAAACACGCTGCACCACTCACACACACACACACAATACTACACACCAAACATATATGTATATATACTACAGAACCCCTCACACACATACTGCACCCCTAAACACATTAAATTCCAGCCAAACAATAGATTCCTACCCAACTCTGGATATCTACAGATATACACACACTAAATATCTATATACACTCTGAATCCTCTATACACGCACACACACACTCACTAGATCTCCTATACACACTCCTGAGTCCTTCAAACACACACTAGATCCCCTACACACAGACGCTGCACCACCTACACACACACACTACATTTCTGACATACACACTCTGGATCCCCTATGCACACACTAGATTCCATGTAAGCAAACACATAGCGTCTCCATAAATGGGATACAGTGAGTATCCCAATTATGGAAACCCCTGAGACAAGTTTCAAGCAAACAATGCAAGCATGTTATTAAATTTGCTTGCACTGTGCAGAACAAATACAGGGCCTTTTTCTCATGCCCTGGAAGAGCATTGAACCAACATGCTCACTTTGAGATGGGGCGTGCGTGTCATTGGGGATGACAAAACACACCCTATCTAGCCCCGCCCCCTTTTCAGTGGGCCGCTGTGAACAAAAAATGCCCGGGCTGAATTTTTTTCCCAGTCCGGCCCTGATGCAATGTATAATCATATACTGTAACTAAACCCCCATTATTTTCTCCCTAGGTGAGGTGTTTTTAAATAAAGCTATTACACTCTGTGAGGCTTGAAATTCTTGTTTAGTGAATGAGTGAGTGCACTGGATCTTATATGTTTTATATCACATCATTTAGGCCACAAGTAGCTATGCTGGTACCAAAGCAGAATTAAAGATTTGTTTTCTAAATTAATTATTTTATCCTTAACATTACAGCTTGGCTTTCAATTCACTGCAATTAACTTTTCAGTTTAGGGAAGAAACTGGTGGGGTTTCTTTACGAATTAATAAATCGTAGCAAACTTAGATCGGAATGACAAAATATAGGCAAAAATACTTGATTTAGAATTCTTCTATCCAGCTATTGTCAAAGCTTGGCTATTTTAGCTTCAATTTTGCAGTTCTGATTTGACTACATATAATAATACAATAACCCTCCATGTTTTTTTGTGTGTTTATATATTGCGTGTGAAAGGGGCCCGGGGGGGCCAGACTGTTCTCAGTCCATCCCTAGTGCTAACGGTGCCTAGCGGGTCCCTTTAAATTTCTATTCCACATTAAAACATACTAATATATCTAAGCGAAGTTAGTACATTTTTAATGCACTAAATTTTCTACCAAACCTGTTTAATAAATCCCATTTTTCACAGAAAGCTTTTTTTTTTTCTACCGGTAAAAGATCTCTTTATAATGAGACCAAGATTGCATCCCAATGTGGATATTTTACTTTTTAAAGAGAGATGAGACTTGATAGTGATACCACATTAAACACATCTCCTATTGATTGTGTCTAACCTTGCAAAAGAACTGGCCTGCATTAACTACCTTTTACATCACCCGTCCTCCTGATGGGACCGCAGATGTTAACAGACAGTTTAGATATCATTAAAGGTCAACAGACAGGGCACGGAGGTCACCGAGCGATCGTTTCCGGACAAGGAAATAATCTGACTGTTAACTATGTCACCCTGTGAGACTGTTAAAGAACATTACAGTCTGGGAGAGGCTGAGGTGGTTTTGACTGTCTTTAATTTTATGCATCACAAGGTCAAAACCCCTGTAAAGTAATACAATGTTTTACATCGCAGTTTTAAAATGACAGAACCTCTGTACGCAGAACACTTCATTGAGATAAAATTGTCTGAGTGACTTTAATGTAGGCAAATTCTAAAAAAAACTGTTATTGAAAACATTCAATGTACTTTTTTTGTTAAGTTTTAAATCACATTTCCAGAATAGTTTAATTTCATATATTTTTACAATTTTATTAGAAAACAGCTTAGCTATTGTAGTCTAAATTTTGACTCCTTATGGTTATGAAAACATAAATCAAATCCTGCCATGGTGATGCCTTTACAAACCTGGCCAAACAGTGGACTGCAAAATAAATAAACACATAATATTTATATATAATGTAATATATATGATAATTCTTATTTTTTTTAAGGTAATTCCGGTTAACCCCTTAAAGACACATGACATGTGTGACATGTCATGATTCCCTTTTATTCCAGAAGTTTGGTCTTTAACCCCTTAAGGACCAAACTTCTGGAATAAAAGGGAATCATGACATGTCACACATGTCATGTGTCCTTAAGGGGTTAAGGGGTTAAAATTGTGTCAACTGAATTCCAAGCAAATTATGACCGATTAGAATGGTATCTTACCATTTAAATTCAGTTTACATTCAGTTACGAATTTTAAACATTCAGTCCTGCAGATCCCTTGTTTATTTATGTATTTATTGTTTTCATTAATTTATTTGATTTAATGGCAGTTCCCAATCTCTCTTTTTTTGGCATCACTGAATCGACTTGTCCATTGCCTATTTCAGTTTATTCGTAATTCAGTCATATGACAATTCGAAGTTACGTAATTCGGAAGACAGGCCGATTGCAAAGCTGCAGACGAATTGAGATTCCTTTAAAACCAGATGTGCATGTCCAAGTTTATCATATCTTGTAGTAGTAGCCAATGCCCCATATCTTCATCTGATGGAATTTGGAATCCATTAAAAATAAATACCGTATATACTCGAGTATAAGCCGAGTTTTTCATCACATTTTTTGTGCTGAAAAACCCCAACTCGGCTTATACTCGAGTCAATTGTCTGTATTATGGCAATTTGCATTGCCATAATACAGACTGGGGGCTGTGGGGGCTGCAGAGAGATGTTACTTACCTTTCCTGCAGCTCCTGTCAGCTCTCTCCTCCTCTGCCGGTCCGTTCAGCTCTTCTGTCAGCTCACTACACTGGGAGCTGACCGAGGTGCTGAACGGACCGGCAGAGGAGGAGAGAGCTGACAGGAGCTGCAGGAAAGGTAAGTAACATCTCTCTGCAGCCCCCACAGCCCCCTCCTACACAGTGCCCATCCACTGGACCACCAGGGAAGGAGAGCCCCCCTCCCTGGCCAGCTAGCAAGCAGGGAGGGGGGACGAAAACATGTGTATATATATATTAATAATAATTAAAAAATAAAAATAATAATAAAATAAAAAATAATAATAAAATACAAAAATAATAATAATAAAAAAATGTAATGAAACAAAAAAAATATTAAAATAATAATTAAAAAATAAAAATGCCCACCCCCCACCAAGGCTCTGCATCACACTCTGCATTACACACACACATACACACACTGTATTCATACACACACACTGCACTCATACACACACACACTGCATTCATGCACACACACTGCATTCATACACACACACACACTGCATTCATGCACACACACTGCATTCATACACACACACACACTGCATTCATGCACACACTGCATTCATACACACACACTGCATTCATACACACACACTGCATTCATACACACACACAGCACTCATACACACAGCATTCGCATACACACACACTGCACTCATACACACAGCATTCATACACACACACTGCACTCATACACACACGCACTGCACTCATACACACACGCACTGCATTCATACACACACACTGCACTCATACACACACACTGCACTCATACACACACGCACTGCACTCATACACACAGCATTCTCATACACACACACTGCACTCATACACACAGCATTCATACACACACACTGCATTCATACACACACACTGCACTCATACACACACACTGCACTCATACACACACACTGCACTCATACACACACACTGCACTCATACACACACTGCACTCATACACAGCATTCTCATACACACACACGGCATTCATATACACACTGCACTCATACACACACTGCATTCTCATACACACACTGCATTCTCATACACACACACTGCATTCTCATACACACACACACACACACTGCATTCTCATACACACACACACACACTGCATTCTCATACACAAACTGTATTCTCATACACACACTGCATTCATTATATACACACACTGTAAATAAATATTCAATTAATATAATTTTTAAGGATCTAATTTTATTTAGAAATTTACCAGCAGCTGCTGCATTTCCCACCCTAGTCTTATACTCGAGTCAAAAAGTTTTCCCAGTTTTTTGGGGTAAAATTAGGGGCCTCGGCTTATATTCGGGTCGGCTTATACTCGAGTATATACGGTAGCTTAACTTTCCATTGCATATTAAAAGGAGAGACAATTACATAGTTACATAGCTGAAAAGAGACTTGCGTCTATCAAGTTTAGCCTTCCTCACATGTTTTTGCTGTTGATTCAAAAGAAGGCAAAAAACCCAGTCTGAAGCGCTTGCAATTTTGCAACAAACTAGGAAAAAATTCCTTCTTGACCCCAAAATAGCAGTCAGATGTCTCCTTGGATCAAGCAGCTATTACCCCACTAATTAGAAATTATATCCCTGTATGTTATGTTTTTGCAAGTATTTATCCAATTGCAGATTAAACATTTGTATGGACTCTGATAAAACCACCTCTTCAGGCAGAGAATTCCATATCCTTATTACTCTTACTATAAAAAAAACCTTTTCTTTGCCTTAGATTAAATCTCCTTTCTTCCAGCCTAAATGTGTGACCTCGTGTCCTATGAATAGCCCTGTTATAAAAAAAAAGAAAAAAAAAGTTATATTTTACCTCTGTAAGAGATAATGAACATGATAAACTAACAACTGTTTCACTTAGTGTTCTTACACCATCCTACCTATTTAGAAATTAGATATATAAATAACGTTTGGGACCTTTGTTGTGCTGGACATATATTGCTTATATTAAAAAATACCAAACGAATGTGAACATGGCACTAATATATGTAAATATAAATATATAAAAAAAAATAAAGCTGCTACAACCCTACCATGAACCACACCAGATTTCCAACTATCTAAAACAAACATAAAATGGAGATAAAACCAATAGCCCAAAAGATGGGTGGTGGAGAGCTACAGTATGCAAACTAACCCATATGTATGGCATATTACAAGATAATACAAGCACCAAGGTCAAGTGCTGAAACAGTCCTGTTAGTGAATTGCAGCAGCAACCAGGCCAATGTTCTCTTCTTGGCTAGAGTAATGATAATTGTTCACAGTGGGTTGATAGTTGCGCTTCAGATGAACATATATGTAAAAAGAATAGAGAAGATCCAATGGTGGAGAATATTGCTATATCAGGACAAAAATATATGCGGAGTGCCACTTACATTAGGTAGAGGTTCACACCAGCTCTGAGATATTGGGTAGAATGATCCCTGCCTGAAGATATGTGGAATATCTGCCATACATACTACACTATATATTGTTCCTGTTTTTTGCTCTGTGTTTTATTTGTTGGTGAGGACTGAGTGTAGGTAGATATTCCACGTAGCTTCAGGCAAGGATTGTGTACATCAGGCTCAATATCTCAGAGCTGGTGTGAAGCTCTACCTAATGTAAAAAATTTTCCACGCATATTTTTGTCCTGAAATAGAGATATACTCCACCACTAGATCTTCTCTGTTATTTTGTTTTACATATATGTTCACCTGAAGCGCAACTATCAGCCTACTGTGAACAATAGGGTATATAACGCCACGTGAAACATAAAAAAAAGCATAAAAAAGAAAGCAAAACAGTGTATATAAATACAAACTTGAGTCAAACCACACAGATTTAATAGAGTCTGATATGATGGCTCTGATCTTTTAGATTTTGTGCCTTTGAGGTGTCAAACGCCTCTTCCACGTACTTCTTAATGTGCAAAGAAACACCCTAACTAATGTAGTATCTTCAAAATATACAGAGAATATACAGATAGAAAACTTTCTTATCTTATCAGAAGACTTAGAATCCTGGCTCAAGGTATAGCAGTACCACACCCATAGGATGTCACTCTCTTGACATAGAAACGTGTAGCTCTGGATCAAGTAAGATATATCCACACTCTACGTCAGATTTATTACTGCAAGATAAAATTCTGGTGTAAAAACCAACCATGTGTACAATATTCCAAAATGAGTTCACCATACAGGCAATCACAATATGGGAATCCATCTTTTAACTCGGATAGTCCCTGCTCACATGACTATGGAGATCAATTCACTATTAACTAAGGTCGATAGCCCTTCTCCGTGTGGTCTCTTGTGTCTTCTGATCATGTGACTGCAAAGTTCAATTATTTGATATTTACAATGCTTGTTCCCCTTCGGGTCACACTGTAAATGTTGATATGGCTTACGTGAGATTTTACAGATTTCAGATTTTACAGGAACGAAATTAAGGAATTCATAAATGAGAAACTCTCCATAATATGAATTCTACACACCTTTGGCCAGCATCAACATGAAGAAGGAACATGTGTCTGTGAAAACACGGTGCGAATATCAACTCGAACTGAAACAGTTATTTACTGGAATATTTTTGTGTAGAAAAATGGCATTTTTATGGTGAGATTAAGTCACTTTAATATTTTTATATTATTTTATATTTAGAACTTGAAAGAATCAAACTATGGCCTGAGGGACCACGGAGGTCTTTCTAATCCATCCGCAAATAATACACAGTACTTATCAAAAATTAATTGTAGAGGTATCACTTAATGAAAATACAAAGTTGACTTTGTTGTAAAATTCCACAAAATACCCAGAGTTAGGAAGATCTTCTACACATTTTATTTAGATATTGATTGCATGATAAGATGATTACGACATTAATAATCATAATTGAGGGCTGACATTAACTGTAGCTTGTAGGTAAGGAAAAGGCTGAATCCATCACTCCGTACCTTTTTAAATGGCAATAATGAAATAACAAAGAATCACTAGTAAACGCTTAATAAATCAAGAGTCTAATTTTATTTTATGCAGGTTTTTAATCAATATTGAAATGCTATAATAAAACATATCCGTAAATATTACATTTACAATTATTATTACATTATCACTTTCCTGCTTATTTATGATATATTATATTGTTTTTTATTGCTTGTACTTTGGTATTTAGTGTTGTATTTTAACAATAAAGCGTTGATCTTTGCTAAAATCTTCTGCTTCTTTTGCTACGTTTTAACAGGGTTATTCACTAGTTTAAGAATTCAAATTTAAGGTCAAAGTAACCAAAATGGAAACATTCTATGGTATGCTGCCAGTTTGGCTACTGTCACCTTAAATTTAAAATTCACTTTGAATTCACTCTGAATTCTGACTCTAGTAAATAGCCATATTAAAAACTCTGTGTGTCATTTTGATTTAGAAAATATGTAAAAAAAAAAAAAAATGTCAATTTGCCAACCCCAGTATACAGTTATTTATAAATAAAATTAAGTTATGTACAAGACATGATAAATGTACTGGATATTTGTTTTTTTGATTAAGCAATTATTGATAATGCCCGTTATAATGCCGGCACCCTGACACGTTGTATCCATTTGTTAAATGCCATTGAGCCAAAAAGCAATTTTTACTTTGAAAATTCTATATATGTAGATGTACATCATTGTCCTAATGCATGCATCCACGCACTCTTAGTAAATTAGCCACTTAGATGTTTATTACTAATTAGCAGCAAACCGCATTGTTTTCTTAGCACTTACGGGAAATCCCATTTGGTATGTATAAATTTTTGTAAGTACCACACAGCACGCCATAGTTTCTTGTCTTATTTCTCTTTAGAAAAAAATAAATAAATATGAGCCTTGCATTATGATGTCAGCATAAAACCATGTGTCACCATGCAAAATTAATGAGATTGCAGCTTAAAACGGAACGGCTAAAGGAGATATAATTCAGAAAAGAATGAAAAAAGCTCTGACATAAATTGGAGTCTATTGTAGTTTACTTGTGATTCATGTTTCGCAGTTTGAGTGAGCTAGAAAATAAATGGACTTCACAGATTTTAAAATCAACTAAAACCTTGAATATGAAGTATTTGTTTAGTCATACATGTTCCCACATTAAAGAGGGAACAACTCTTTTAAAAAAGTGTATTAGCGATATACGGATATGGGTATTGCTAAAACTGGGATATGTCACTATGTGAAAACATAATTCAAACGGTCACCTTAATTTGTGTACAGTCTACATATATGTGAGTATGTGTGTATATATGTGTCTTCTTGAATTTTTATTTAAAAGGAAAGAAACCTGTAAAAGATATAATAGGCCTATTCGGCAAATAAAACTTACTTACCCCAAATACATTATGTCCGTATGTCTGTCTCAATTAGTTTTTACCCCTTGCTCTACAACCAAACACAGGAGGCATTTGCAGGCTCTAGCAGAATATTAACAGAGCAGAAGATAAGAAATTCTAAATTAAACAGACTGTGCAATAAAGTAAGTTTAAACATTAGATCTCTTTTCTTCAGGAAGTGTGTAGAGAGACTGTGTCAGTTACATGCAGGGACGTGCAGCTGGAGCTGCATAAACAAAGTGATTTAACCCCTTCAGGACGGAGTCAATAGTGCACGTTCTGATCAAAACAAAACGTAAACAAAAACTGGAATTTGCGCTATATGTCTGTTCACCCGTAGTTCCCCTCTTTCATATTATATGCACCCACACTTATTATATATCATTTTGTTCAGGAGAAACAGGGCTTTAATTTACCATTAACTATTCATATATGGAATATAATTTATTATGAATAAAATAAAAAAAACTGTGAGAAATGTATTTATTTTTTAAAAATGTGTAGTTCCGCCTCACATTTTAGCTGTAAATGTCATAATACTGTTAGGTTTTACTGCAACAAAATGCACATATTTGTAATCAGCGATGTCTCACGAGTACAACAGTACCCCCCATTAACAGGTTTTATGTTGTTTTGGAAAGTTACAGGGTCAAATATAGAACGTTCCATTTTCAAATTGAAATTTGCCAGATTAGTAATGTTACCTTTGAGACGGTGTGGTAGCCCAGGAATGACAATTACCCCCATAATGGCATACCATTTGAAAAAGTAGACAAGCCAAGGTATTGAAAGTGGGGTATGTTTAGTCTTTGTTAGTAGCCACTTAGTCACAAACACTGGCCAAAGTTAGCGTTCATATTTTTTTTTGTGTGAAAAAAGCAAAAAACGAATATTTGGCCAGTGTTTGTGACTAAGTGGCTACTAAGAAAGACTGGACATACCCCACTTGCAATACCTCGGGTTGTCTACTTTTGCAAATGGTATGCCATCATGGGGGTAATTCTCATTCCTGGGCTACCATAGGGTCTCAAAGGCAACATAACCAATCTAGCAAATTTCAATGTGAAAAAAATGAAACGCAAGCCTTATATGTGACTCTCTAACTTTCCAAAACACCATAAAACCTGTACATGGGGGGTACTGTTATTCTCGGGAGACTTCACTAAACACAAATATTAGTGTTTTAAAACAGTAAAACATATTACAACAATAATATAGTCCATAAAAGTGCCGTTTGTTTGTAAAAAATGCAAAAAAACGTCACTTTTACTTAAAATATCATCGTTGTAATACAATTTACCAGTTTGAAACACTAATATTTGAGTTCAGCGAAGTCTCCCGAGTAAAACAGTACCCCCTATGTACAGGTTTTATGGTGTCGTGGAGTATTACAGGGTCAAATATAGTGCTTGCAAATTAAATTCTCTGCACTTTCTCCCTGTGTTGTCAGGCATGTCAATCAAATTTTAATTAATCAAATCACATAATTATGTTAAAAGATTATTTAAATATACATGTAGAATTTTAATATATATACATATATATGTATTTAAATTCTACGTGTATACTAATGTAATCTTTTATGTAATTATATGTATTTATCTATATATATATATTTGCGGTTATTTGTATTTTATATATAGATAGATATATATAGAATGTCATTCTAAGTGTATTTTGTTACCAATATATATATATTAATAACAAAATACAGTTAGAATGAAATTACATATGAATATATAATTTATATTAAATTTTGTTTCAATATTTTATTTATTTATTTTATTATTTTATTTATTTATTATTTTAATTATACGTATATATATATAATATATATATGTACATCTATTATATATATAATATATATACATATTATATATATGTAACATCATTCTAAGTGTATTTTAATGCTAATATATATACTTATATTAGTATTAAAATACACTTTGTATGACGTTACATATATATAATATGTATATATATTATATATATAATATATATACATATTATATATATATAAAAATATTTTCAATTTATTTTTTAACATGTTTAATTTCTTTTTTTATACTTTCTTACCAGCAGGGGGACTGTCTGATATTTTAGACAGTCCCCCTGCAGGCAGATCCACAGCCAGCTATAGAGGGCCATGTGATCGCTCTTTGAGAGCGATCACATGGCCCCCGGGGGCCTCATTTGCCGTGGGAGGGCTGCCTGGGCTGTCAGGCAGCCCCCCAGAAGAGGATCGCGGCGGAGGTAAGTATAACTTACCTCCTGGGGCTCAAAGCCGTTACGACGTTCCATGCCGCCGCAACGGCTTTAAAGCCCATTATAATGGGGACGGCATGGAACGCCGTAACGGCGTTAACGGGTTAACGCCTAAATGGCAGAGAATGGACTAGTAAGATTTCAGGGGTAATCTATGCACCAAAATTCATTAAGCTAAAATTGTTTTTTTGTGTGTGTGTGCTTAATATCCCTTTAAGTCCAGGCGAAGTCAGGGCACATGTTGCAAATGAAAAGCACGGAGACATAGTTTAATTTCTCCTTTTTTCTGTATGCTTTCTCTATGCTGACTGCCAGGTGCAAACCACAGCACATATAACAATGATTGACAGGGAGCTAAAATGGATTAAGATATGTGATACATGTATTTTTTTCACACCGTGCAAATACACATTTGTTGGATATAGAGGGTTAGGAAACATTATATTAAAAATCATGAAGTGAATAACAAATCCCCTTTAACTTTTATGTGAATTGAACTCCCCAACAAGAATTAAATGTTTAAAGCATACTTTCAGGACAATTATCTAAAACTGGTGTGACCTGCTTGGAAAAACAAACAAACAAAAAAATCAATACTAAGCTCATGCGAAAGTTCAACATTTGCAACTTTGCATATTTTATTTTTCTTTATTATTGATAGCGTGGCACTGACAGAGCAAATCTGAAGTACCAGTCAAAAAGCATAATAATAAAAATAATACAAATGATGATTCTGTGATCTTGAAAACCATCTTTGGCAGATTAGCAACGGATATTACAGGATTTCAGCTTTATTTGAGCCCTGGGATAGAAATATTCTAGACTAGTGATGTCGCGAACATAAAATTTTCGGTTCGCGAATGGCGAACGCGAATTTCCGCAAATGTTCGTGAACGGGCGAACCGGGCGAACCGCCATAGACTTCAATAGGCAGGCGAATTTTGAAACCCACAGGGACTCTTTCTGGCCACAATAGTGATGGAAAAGTTGTTTCAAGGGGACTAACACCTGGACTGTGGCATGCTGGAAGGGGATCCATGGCAAAACTCACATAGAAAATTACATAGTTGATGCAGAGTCTGGTTTTAATCCATAAAGGGCATAAATCACCTAACATTCCTAAATTGTTTGGAATAGCGTGCTTTAAAACATCAGGTATGATGTTGTATCGATCAGGTAGTGTAAGGGTTGCGCCCGCTTCACAATGACAGACCAAACTCCCCATTTAACGCACCGCAAACTCCCCATTTGCGCAAGGTTGGATACCAAGCTATCCATGTCCCGTTCCTTGTCCTCACTGATGTCATTGAGGGTCTCTTCCTCCACCCAGCCACGTACAACACCAAGGGTCCCCGAAAGGTGACAACAAGCCCCCTGTATTTTTTTTTTAAATGTACACTACTGTTACACCAGATATGAGTTGCACTGGTGTGACACTGTGCCCTGGCAGGCCCTGAAACGCACACGTGTGAAGGAAACTGACTGCTAATATTTCACAGTCAAATTTTTTGTTTTTTTAATGTTCACTACTGTTACACCAGTGATTGGCCCACGTCATGCCTACGCCCCCAAAACGTTTGTGTGTGGGGGTGCTGGAATGACGTTGGCCAATGGGAGCCTGAATCAACTTTTGACTCCCACTGCCCCTTTAAGAGCGAGCTCGTGACTCGAGCCGTGCTACTAGTGCCAGGCGGGCCACGTGACCGATCCCTGCGGTCAGTGCACGCGGCTAAGTCAGAAGAGGAGATCAAGCCGCATGCGGCTCGTGTGGAGGCAGGAGTGATCCAGCCATGCGCGGCTCAAGCTTAGGAGCCAGGTCGGTCCCAGGATAAGGTAAATACAGCCACAACCACTTATCCCAATCACACACCTTTCCTAACGTCCTGTCTGTCAGGATCGGGACAGGGATCCAACACGCAGAGTACAAAGAGTGGAAAGGTACGTATACCGGGCCTTAGAATGGCCGGACTAACGTACCGAGAGTAAAGAATAGTCAGAGACAAGCCGAGGTCGAGGGAACGAGAAGACAGATAAGCAAGAGACAAGCCGGGTCAAGGGATAACAGAGAAACAGGGTAGTACAACGAGCCGAGTCAAAACCAAAAGAGCAAACTAGAATACCAGAGCACTGAGTGACTAGACAAGCTAGAACCACGACAGGGCAATGAGCTGAAGTAAGGAGTAAGCTTAAATACCCTGGCTCTGGATGGAAATCACGCCTCTGACAAGTACCGATTGGATATCGGACACTTGAGTGACAGATTGCTCGTGCTAGCGTCATGACGTCACGTATTGAGCGTCCTGCTAGAAAAGGACGTGGATTCCTCGCGGCCGGTGTTTAAGTGACTGGATGAACCGCGAGGAACGGAGGAAACAGCTCGCCTGGACGGATACACCACCAAGTCTCTACCTCCCTTAGAGGTAGAGGCCTCAGGTACCCTGACAGTACCCCCCCTCTCAGATACGCCCACCGGGCGGAATGAACCGGGGCGAGATGGGAAGCGGAGGTGAAATGCTCTGCGAAGGCGAGAAGCATGGACGTCCTCCTGAGGTACCCAACTCCTCTCCTCAGGACCATATCCCCTCCAGTTGACCAGATATTGCAATTTTCCCCTTGAAATTCTGGAGTCAATGATGGAGCTGACCTCGTACTCCTCCCGACCCTCCACCTGAACAGGACGAGGCGAGGGGACCTTAGAGGAGAATTTGTTGCAAATGAGGGGTTTCAACAAGGAGACATGAAAAGAGTTAGGAATGCGTAAGGCAGGTGGCAGAGCAAGGCGATACGCAACCGGGTTGATACGAGTGAGAACCCTGTAAGGGCCTATGTAGCGAGGAGCAAATTTCATGGACGGAACTTTTAGGCGAATATTCTTAGTACTCAACCATACCCTATCCCCAGGAACAAAAACAGGAGCCGCTCTTCTATGTTTGTCAGCGTGTTTCTTGAACAGCGAGGAACTATGTAATAGAATTTGTCGAGTCTGATCCCATAATTTCTTCAGGTTGGCGACATGATCATCAACCGACGGTATCCCCTGAGAAAAGGAAACCGAAGGAAAAATCGAAGGATGAAAGCCATAGTTCATGAAGAAAGGGCTAGAGCGAGTTGAATCGCAAACAAGGTTATTGTGTGCGAACTCCGCCCAAGGAATCAGACCGACCCAATCGTCCTGGTGTTCGGAAACAAAGCAACGCAGATACTGTTCGATCTTTTGATTAGTACGTTCAGCAGCTCCGTTAGACTGGGGATGATAGGCAGAGGAAAAGTTCAATTTGATGCCCATTTGAGAACAAAAGGATCTCCAGAAACGTGAGACAAATTGAGAACCTCTATCAGAAACAATCTCTGAAGGAATCCCATGTAGGCGAAAAACTTCTCTCGCAAAAATCTCCGCCAATTCAGGAGAAGTCGGAAGTTTTGGTAATGGCACGAAATGGGCCATCTTAGTAAATCTATCCACCACCGTGAGAATAACAGTCTGTCTTTTGGAAGCAGGCAAATCAACGATAAAGTCTATGGACAAACAGGACCAAGGTTTCTCAGGAATGTCCAAGGGGTGTAATAGGCCACATGGGGATGCATGAGGTAGTTTAGTCTTGGCACAAGTCTCACAAGCTGCGACGAACTCCTCAATATCCTTTCGAAGTGAAGGCCACCAGAAATCCTTGGATATCAGAGAGTATGTCTTGCGAATACCAGGATGACCAGCTATTTTACTTTCATGAAAACATTGTAAGAGCTCCAGTTGAAGTTCAGGAGGAACAAAGTTTCTTCCCTCAGGAGTGTTTCCGGGAGCTAGATGTTGTGACTTCAAGATCTGGTCAAGTAGCGGAGAATGAATTTTGAGACTGGTATTAGCAATAATATTGCATTTGGGTACAATGGAAGACAAGAGTGGTTCAACTGAAGCAGAGGGTTCATATTGGCGAGATAGCGCATCGGCTTTAGAATTCTTTGACCCAGGTCTGTACGTCAGAACGTAATTGAAATGGGTAAGAAACAACGACCAACGAGCCTGCCTGGAGGACAGACGCTTGGCCTCTCCGATATAGGACAAGTTCTTGTGGTCTGTCAGGATGGTAACAGGATGTAATGTACCTTCCAATAAATGTCTCCATTCTTTCAAAGCCTTGATAACCGCTAGTAATTCTCTGTCACCAATGTCATACCTGCTTTCAGTACCGGTCAATTTTTTAGAGAAAAATCCACATGGATGTAATGGTTTATCAACACCCAACCTTTGAGATAGAACAGCACCTAAACCAGTCTCTGATGCGTCTACCTCGAGCAAAAAAGGCAGAGAAGTGTCAGGGTGAACTAAAATTGGAGCGGAAGCGAAAAGCTCCTTGAGAGTCTTGAACGCAAGGAGAGCTTCAGTAGTCCAATTCTTAGTGTCAGCCCCCTGTTTGGTCATGTTAGTGATAGGTGCAATAATGGAAGAATAGCCCTTAATAAAGCGCCTATAATAATTGGAAAAACCAATAAATCTCTGTATGGCTTTAAGACCTGTGGGTAAAGGCCACTCTAGAATGGATTGGAGCTTATCCGGATCCATCTTAAATCCCTCCCCAGAGATCACATAGCCGAGAAAGGTTACCTGGGTTTGATCAAAGCTACATTTCTCCAACTTGCAGTACAAGCCATGCTGGAGAAGCTTGTGCAAAACCCTCCTGACTTGCTTGTGATGAATCTCAATGTCACTAGAATGAATGAGTATATCATCTAGGTATACAATGACGCACTCTTGCTGAAATTCCCTAAGAACCTCATTAATCAGATCTTGGAATACCGCTGGCGCATTGCATAACCCAAAAGGCATGACAGTATATTCATAGTGGCCATATCGAGTATTGAATGCCGTCATCCACTCATGTCCCTGCTGGATTCTCACCAAGTTATATGCCCCTCTGAGGTCTAACTTGGTGAAAATTGTAGAGCCCTTCAAACGATCGAAGAGTTCGGTGATCAAGGGAATCGGGTAGGCATTTTTAATGGTTATCTTATTCAAGCCTCGATAATCAATACAAGGTCTCAAAGAACCATCCTTCTTTTTAACAAAAAAAAATCCAGCCCCGGCAGGGGAGGAGGACCTCCTGATGAATCCCTTGTCTAAGTTCTCGTGAATATATTCCTCTAGGACTGAGTTCTCCTTTATAGATAATGGGTATACATGACCTCTGGGAGGCATGGTACCAGGGAGTAGGTTAATTTTGCAATCAAAGGACCTGTGTGGGGGTAAGGTATCGGCTTTCTTTTTGTCAAATACTGCCTTTAAATCTAGATACTGAGGCGGAATTTGTGTCTCTGTAGGATTGTCAGAGGTATTCGATGTATTAGTTAATCCAAGAGGTAAGACCTTCCGCAAGCATTTTTCTTGACAATTCTCTCCCCACGAAACTATCTCCCCTGATTCCCAATTAATAATAGGGTTGTGTCTCCTCAGCCAGGAGTACCCCAGGACAATGGGAATAGACGGAGAAGAAATGAGCATTAAGGATATATCCTCTTTATGCAGGATGCCAACAGTCAAGTTAATCGGTATGGTCTCATGGAAAATAACAGGCTCAAGTAACGGTCTACCATCGATGGCCTCGACAGCCAGAGGTGTCTCTTTTAACTGGGATGGAATAGCATGCTTGGCAGCAAAACCCTGATCTATAAAGCTCTCAGCAGCTCCAGAATCGATTAGTGCCATAGTCTTAACTACTCCCTTCTCCCACTTTAAAGAAACGGGTAACACAAGCCTGAGCTCCTTGTAGTTGTGAATAGAGGACAAAGTAGAAACACCCAAGGCCTGTCCTCTAGAGGAACTTAGGTGCGAGCGTTTCCCGAACGATTGGGACAATTTAGGCGTAAATGACCCCTGACTCCACAATACATACATAAACCCTCCCTTCTCCTGTACTGTCTCTCCCTTTCAGTGAGATGAGTACTGCCTATCTGCATAGGTTCAGGAATACGTAAGTCTTCGAACTCAGAGATTTGAAAGGTAGGCGCTAGTTTAAAGGAGGGTCTACGGGTCCTATCTCGAGTGTTCTGCCTCTCTCTTAAGCGTTCATCAATACGAGATATAAAAGAAATTAAATCCTCCAAATTTTCAGGGAGTTCTCTAGTAGCGACCTCGTCAAGAATTACATCTGATAACCCATTCAAAAACACATCTATATAAGCCTGTTCGTTCCACTTAACTTCTGCCGCCAAGGATCTGAACTCTAGTGCATAATCCACAAGTGTTCGATTGTCCTGTTTAAGGTGCAACATTAATCTAGCTGCATTGACCTTTCTGCCAGGAGGGTCAAAAGTTCTTCTAAACGCAGCTACAAAGGCATTATAATTATAGACTAGTGGGTTATCATTCTCCCATAAAGGATTGGCCCATCTCAAAGCTTTTTCAATGAGCAGAGTAATAATAAATCCAACCTTTGCTCTATCTGTAGGATAAGAGCGGGGTTGTAATTCGAAATGGATGCTAATCTGGTTTAGAAAGCCACGACACTTCTCCGGTGACCCGCCATAACGTACTGGTGGGGTAATACGGGAAGAAGCACCTACAGTGGCTACCTCTAGACCTGAGACTGCAGGAGAGATAGAAGGAGTACGTGTCTCCTCAGGTGGATTACTAGCACGAGACAAAAGTGCCTGTAGTGCCAAAGCCATCTGATCCATCCTATGTTCCATGGCGTCAAACCTGGGATCCGAAGAACCAAGCTGACTGTTTGTACCTGCAGGATCCATTGGCCCTGTCGTAATGTCAGGATCGGGACAGGGATCCAACACGCAGAGTACAAAGAGTGGAAAGGTACGTATACCGGGCCTTAGAATGGCCGGACTAACGTACCGAGAGTAAAGAATAGTCAGAGACAAGCCGAGGTCGAGGGAACGAGAAGACAGATAAGCAAGAGACAAGCCGGGTCAAGGGATAACAGAGAAACAGGGTAGTACAACGAGCCGAGTCAAAACCAAAAGAGCAAACTAGAATACCAGAGCACTGAGTGACTAGACAAGCTAGAACCACGACAGGGCAATGAGCTGAAGTAAGGAGTAAGCTTAAATACCCTGGCTCTGGATGGAAATCACGCCTCTGACAAGTACCGATTGGATATCGGACACTTGAGTGACAGATTGCTCGTGCTAGCGTCATGACGTCACGTATTGAGCGTCCTGCTAGAAAAGGACGTGGATTCCTCGCGGCCGGTGTTTAAGTGACTGGATGAACCGCGAGGAACGGAGGAAACAGCTCGCCTGGACGGATACACCACCAAGTCTCTACCTCCCTTAGAGGTAGAGGCCTCAGGTACCCTGACACTGTCCCATTAAAAGCATATTACCGCGTATTTAATAAAACAGATAGACCCCCTACTTCATCCAGATTACCGATCGATGGTTCGATATTCTGAGCCCTCTCTGATTTACTGTACACGACTATTCGATATTCCCACAAATTTTATATAGCATTTGATGTTTGTTTGAGACCACCTTAAAAATATTGGATATCGCTAAAAATCATGATCACTATATACTTTCTCTACAAACCTCTAAAACGAACCAAACTACTCATCCATCCGCTATACCACTTTATCCCATCTAGAACTAGTGCCCAGTTAAAATACTTGACTCTTACTTACCCACACTCAGTCATGCCACACACATTTCACCACTACTCTTACTGAATCCCTCTGACTACGGCTAAATTCATCTTATACATCAGAACACTACTCCTAAGATTGGGTTGTATCCATGTCTCGGGTCTTTCATTTAGAATAGGGGAAGCTTCGGTCTCCTTCAACACTGACACTCCAGTGCATATTATTAAAAGATTGGGCAGATGGAAATCCTCAGTCTACAACCGATATATTCCTCATCCCGAGAAAGAAATGAGGAAAGCTTTTAAAAGTTTGGCATTGTAAATTTGATGCAATAAGTGTGTTTTTCTTTAATACCTTTTCACCCTCTTTGCATGAACCTGATTTACATATATTACTAATATGTTTCTGAACATATATATTATATTATTCACTCACTCACTCACTCACTCTCTGGGCCGGCCTTAGACATCATGCTGCCTAGGTCCAACGATAAATGACTATTGGGGATAATGTATAATAAACACAGGTTACTGGCTATGGAGGGATAATGTATAATAAACACAGGTTACTGGCTATGGGGGATAATGTATAATAAACACAGGTTACTGGCTATGGGGGGATAATGTATAATAAACACAGGTTACTGGCTATGGGGGGGATAATGTATAATAAACACAGGTTACTGGCTATGGGGGGGGGGGGATAATGTATAATAAACACAGGTTACTGCCTATGGGAGGATAATGTATAATAAACACAGGTTACTGGCTATGGGAGGATAATGTATAATAAACACAGGTTACTGGCTATGGGAGGGATAATGTATAATAAACATAGGTTACTGGCTATGGGGGGATAATGTATAATAAACACAGGTTACTGGCTATGGAGGGATAATGTATAATAAACACAGGTTACTGGCTATGGGAGGATAATGTATAATAAACACAGGTAACTGGCTATGGGGGGGATAATGTATAATAAACACAGGTTACTGGCTATGGGGGATAATGTATAATAAACACAGGTTACTGGCTATGGGGGAGATAATGCATAATAAGCACAGGTTACTGGCTATGGGGGGATAATGTATAATAAACACTGGTTACTGGCTATGGGGGGATAATGTATAATAAACACAGGTTACTGGCTATGGGGGATAATGTATAATAAACACAGGTTACAGGCTATGTGGAGGATAATGTATAATAAACACAGATTACTCGCTATGGGGGGATAATGTATAATAAACACAGGTTACTGGCTATGGGGGATAATGTATAATAAACACAAGTTACTGGCTATGGGGGAGATAATGCATAATAAACACAGGTTACTGGCTATGGGGGGATAATGTATAATAAACACAGGTTACTGGATATGGAGGGATAATGTATAATAAACACGGGTTACTGGCTATGGGAGGATAATGTATAATAAACACAGGTTACTGGCTATGGGACGATAATGTATAATAAACACTGGTTACTGGCTATGGGGGATAATGTATAATAACACAGGTTACTGGCTATGGGGGGATAATGTATAATAAACACAAGTTACTGGCTATGGGGGATAATGTATAATAAACACAGGTTACTGGCTATGGGACGATAATGTATAATAAACACTGGTTACTGGCTATGGGGGATAATGTATAATAACACAGGTTACTGGCTATGGGGGGATAATGTATAATAAACGCAAGTTACTGGCTATGGGGGATAATGTATAATAAACACAGGCTACTGGCTATGGGAGGATAATGTATAATAAACACAGGTTACTGGCTATGGAGGGATAATGTATAATAAACACAGGTTACTGGCTATGGGAGGATAATGTATAATAAACACAGGTTACTGGCTATGGGAGGATAATGTGTAATAAACACAGGTTACTGGCTATGGGGGGATAATGTATAATAAACACAGGTTACTGGCTATGGGAGGGATAATGTATAATAAACACAGGTTACTGGCTACGGGGGGATAATGTATAATAAACACAGGTTACTGGCTATGGGGGGATAATGTATAATAAACACAGGTTACTGGCTATGGGGGGATAATGTATAATAAACACAGGTTACTGGCTATGGGGGATAATGTATAATAAACACAGGTTACTGGCTATGGGGGGATAATGTATAATAAACACATGTTACTGGCTATGGTGGATAATGTATAATAAACACACGTTACTGGCTATGGAGGATAATGTATAATAAACACACAAAAAATAATAATACCCAAAAAAAAGAATGCAGCTTCAGAATTAATCTAAATTGTATGCTGTCTAGGAGGTGGAAGGGTCTGGGAGGGAGGGCCTGCTGCTGATTGGCTGGAATGTGTCTGCTTACTGTGAGTTACAGGGTCAAACTTTACTCAATGATGACTATGTTCAAGCTATGTTCGCCAGGAACTATTCGCCAGCGAACCGTTCGGACATCACTATTCTAGACTTGTTTCGAATTGGCTGCTAACGTTCTAGGAATTGTTACATGAGTATATGCAAGTTCTTTTTAGAACGTCGCAGTGGAAATAGACCAACAACGTGTCCCTGTCATTGACAAACTAAATGCATTCCACGGGCAAGTTGGCTTTCTAAGCCATTGACCATGTGTGATGATCAAGTGACAAAAATGTCCAGTGTTGACCAGTAAAGGTGCCTTTATAGCAGACTTCATTATTGATAAATGTCCAACAAGGGGGATGTTTAGAATATATCAAAACTGGTGGAGATAACTTGGATGCTGAATGCTCTATCTATAGATTCTGTTCAAACCCCAAGGACAAAAAATGGATTAACAATAAGACCAGCTAAGCCTTTCATACTTGCAAAATTAGTATGGGTACAATGAGTTCCATATGTTTGGATAATACATGAACTTCTATATATCAGCTGCCAATTCGGTTAAAGTGGTTCTGTCACCCTAAACTAACCTTTCTCCTGTTGTTTCCTCGTCTCTTCCTCTTTCATAATCTGTTCTTCTTTTCTTAATTGAAAGTAGGGACTACTGTGTCTTATGTAATTTTCATATGCTTGACAAATCTTGACAAAGTATGTTAAAGCTTAACTTCACTTCCTTCGTCACAATGCTCACCTTCTCATCCAGTCCTTTCTCCGTAGCCTCACAAGATCATCTGTCATCATTTCCAAGTGCCTTGTGCATGCATGTGCATAGGTCTTATCTTCATTGCCAGTACCAACAAGATGTAGGTGCATCGGATAAAGATCTGGTGCCATGAAGAAACAAAAATATTGAATGTTGCCATGACAGAGCCGCTTTAAATAACGCATCGTGTGGGATAAGCTCAGCTCTACTATAGGAATTTAGGTGAATATCATGATTGTCTGGATAGAACATTTTTTATTTTACATCAATTTTTAATGGATTTTTTTTGCTTTCATAATAAATAGATTTTCTATAAAATTTACTTAAAGATGAATATGTCGACTCCAGCCTAGATTCTCCCCTTCAGGACCAGATTGTTACTTTTTAACGAACCTACAATATCGCTTGAGGAGTTAATTTACAGAATTAAACTGCAATGACTGCTCGTCTTCTACTAATTCAACACATTGCAAACTCAAAGGCATTTATTTTCTACTTGCCAAATTAGTGTGAGCTGGAAAAATTATGGGCAAACTGTAGGTAAAAAAAAATAATTTAGAAAAAAAAAAAAAAAAAAAAATATATATATATATATATATATATATATATATATATATATATATATAAAGCAAAATAATCTTAGGTGTTTGGGTGATGTTAACCTGAATTTTGCAGTTCGTTTTCCATTTAGGACAATTTAAAAGAGCTGTCTTTCTCCATAGATTCACATGCAATCCCCGTTTGTGAATATAAAAGACAATCTCTTGTCTTCAGAGTACTTAACATTTCAGACACATGCTTGTAGCAATTAGTGCTTGCTGTGTGATGCAGGGTGCTGTGTTGACTGAGCCAATTAAGAGATCAATTAGTGAATTGCAGGGAGCATGCAGGAATGGTTTTAGGTGACACCGGTCAGGTTTTCAGTCAGCGTAACTGTGATGTGCCCTAATGAAGCTTCTTCTATACGAGCTTCGTAAAATTCTAAATTAACACAAAGCAGTATTACAATAAGGCACATGAGCATTCTACTTGGATAATTAAAAAATAATTAAAATATATATATATATATATCTTACCATTGTAAGAGTTGGCAGAAAATTCAAATAAACAATACATATTTCATCTTTAATTTGAAAAAAATAATAATAAGATAAACCCCTTCAGTGCATGCGATTGTGCTAAAAACAAAAAGTAACATTTACATTAACTTGTTATTTTATAGAACATATCTTCTTTAAATAGTAATTTATTGGCAAAATATTTCAGTGAACAAAGTATTATAGAGTATATGGTATTCCTTACAGTTTCCAAAAACGATATTAGAATAACAAAGATCAGTTCTTTAACACAGAAGCTTAGCGATACAAGTTACTCGTGGGAAGTTAAAAGGAATGATTGTGCATTCCCAACTATATGACCGTATGCGGCTTTAACACCCATACACAACAAATTCAGTTGCTCAGCTGAATCCAGGAATCTGCATTTCATAGTATTGATAATGTACTGGATTTACAGCAAACACTGGAACTTTCACCCCTTAAGGACATATGACGTAAATATGTCCATATGTCCATTTTATTCCAGAAGTTGTGTCCTTAAGGGGTTAAACATAGGTATGTCCAAGAGTAGAATTGTGCATGGCTGAAAAATGGATTTGTCCGGAAAAAAATAGTTTGGTGTTTTTCAGGTTTTGTTTATTTGGCGTTTCAGGAAAAAACTATACGGATGAACCATAATGGTACACAAAAAACTGGCCAATCGGCATAATGCAAATGATAAATATTATGTATATATTTAGCAGTACACTGATAGGTGCATTTTCGCTCACAGGTCAAGTGAGAAAAAGTAACCAACAGAAGGAAAAGAGGAGGTGTAATAAAAACACTATGTTTATATATTATATATCTATTCAATATACAATACTGCTCTTCCCTCTATTGGTCTTTTCTCACTTGATCCGTGAATCATATCAGCATTTAGTGGCTGTTCCCTAACTATCAATCATCTTTTTTTCCCGTCAACCATCTTTGATTTCGTTACCAGGGATAGAACTCCAAATTACGAATCAAATGAAACATTTTTGTGCATAGCCCATTTTGTTTGTTTTATGATCTGTCAATGTAGCATCTTGGAGTTCAGGGATTTGGGCAAAATTGACAAATTTCTGTTTTAGCATTTTTTTTTTAAATTCGTATTTTATTGTTTTCAATGTAAAAAGGGGATACAGAAGGAAACAGGGGAGGTTAATGGGGGTACACATCAGTCTGTATTGTTCACAATTTTTTTTTTCAGTTTTAATATTAGAGTACTTAAAAACAGAGATCAAATTTAACCTAAAGTGTTCTTTTAGTTTTTGTTAGACGAGTGTCTAGTTTAAAGTTTTTGGTTCTGGTGAACTTTTAACAGGTGTTTAGTTACTGTTAAGCAACTATACATTTATGTGTTCTAAAAAAAAATAATGAAAGAAATAATGAAACACCTACCAATTACGAGCACGTGGATTATCATATTCTCTGTGCTTCAGGGATTTGTATTTCAAATTTCGGCAGGTTAACAGCAGATAACAGAATGCCTATTCTATAATTTGAGTTGGTTTCTGGTTACCTACTAAATTTGGTATAATCTCTATTTTTATAGCCCCTTTTGACCACATGGTGGCACTTGGCATTTCCGATGTTTTAAACATTGCTATCACTAACAACATTTTTAAGAAGTTGATTCTGGAACCGACTGAAATCAAAAGTGTAATAATATGCTTTAAAACACATCGTTTAGATGTTTCTTTAATATTTAAACTTGTTTCTCACTTGTTTAATTTGAGTTATCGGTTACAAAACAAGTGAAAAATAATATCTGGTGTTTGTGATTATTTTTCCCGATATCATTGTCTTGATTTAAATAAGCTCATTTAACTTCATTTCCTTCCATCAGCAAATTTTTATTTTACCAGATACAGAATTGCAGTGAATTTAACCATTTTACTGACATTTTGCTATTCAGTATTCAGCGTAGCTGGCTTGGAGAATGTTTCAAGTTTTTACTATTTCGGCTTTACATTTGAAATTCACTTTGAATTCTCAACAATTCTCAATTAAGTGAATAACTCTGTTATTGTTAGTATAGCACTCACCTAAGAGGTTTGACAAGTGGCAAGTGAGCTTACACTTTAATGGCCATTGGAGTAATACTCAAAAATCTGCAGTTATTTAAATGTGCATAGGGATTTGGGATAGTGCACAAGTAACTTTTTTCTTTGATTTTTATTGTATGTATTGGGGCTGATCTGTGCTATAGTCATTGCTGCCACCCAGGAGTAGTGGGAGTTTGAGCGCAGGGCTTAATTTGTATGTTTGTGTTTACTTTGTTTTTATGCCTGGGCAGAGAGCTTCAAATCTTGACTACATGCACATCATTAATCTATAAATTATTATATTTATCTTAATAAAGAGTATGCTTTCCTAACTTGAGCTTTATTTGATTTGCGAAATAAGAAATCTTGAAGATCTCAGCCAATCCAATGCTTTTCCATAAACAAGCATGGGGGGGGGGGAGGGGGTAGTGCACATTTAGTCAATGCTTCTCTTCTGGAAGCATTGAGCATCTTGATGCTGAACCTGTCTCCTGCAAAGATTACTGGACCTTTTCCAGGAAGTCCCTCTAGTGGCTATACGAGTGACAGCAATGCAAACACTATTTTCTCTGAGAAGGCTGTATTTTCAATACTCAGCCTGCAGGGACAGACTATACGCACCAGAACCACTACATTAACCTATAGTGGATCTGGTGTCTATATTTAACAAATTGCAGGTGCATATGTTAGATATATATATATATTTAAGTAAAAAGGATTCAAAGAAGACTTTCTACATGTATGTAGGATGCAAGATGAACTTTCTGTGTGCATGGAGGCTGCAATCAGAGCTTTGTTCATTCAGAGAAGACAGTCTGTCAGTGTTGGCTGGTTCTAAACACATCTAATCTCTATGTGTACACAGAGAAGTATATTTTTTCTACCATTAGTTGTATTAGCTATACGTTTCTGGACACGCCGAGGCTCTGTCATTAATTGCAATCACTGTCCACATTTAGTTCCAATTCATGGTACGAATTATGATTAGAAATGCTTTTTGATTAGGTGTTTATTTTCAGTTATTTAACAATACTATTTTAGAAAGTAAAGAGTAAAATCAGGAGAGTAATGTTGGGGATATTGGCCTGTTTTCAGGAATAGATTTTCTTTAAATTGCAACTTCTTTTTTGTTTTTTTATCTGCACATGATCAGAAAATATACAATTTGTTGTACTGTAACCTATCCCACACCATAGACTGCACCTATTTTACTCCAATCTCTCGGTATTTAGTCTTCATTTTTAGAAAAAAATTGAAATTTCTGAGTTTCCCATCAAACTCCATCTCCTGGAAATATTGGCTAATTTTTACATTTCTGCTCCGTTTTAAAATTCCCTCCTCGCCATTTTGAATCCCTTTTTCCCATTATCATCTTATGTTAAGATACTTCTGTCCTGCTGTCCAATCTTCCTCATGTACTCAAATTTCCATTCCTGATATTTTCTTTTTTCCATTTTCAGGTGACTTCTGCCTCTTTCATCTTTCCCTCACCATTTCCAAGGCATGTTGCTCAAATCATTCCTGAACAATGTTTGCAATGTGGTAGGGTACATTATCCAGCTGAAAGAGGCCACTGACATCATGGAACACCATTGCCATGAAGAGGTGTACATTATCTGCAATAATGTCTAGGTAGGTAATATGAGTCAAAGTAATATCCATATGAATTTCAGTACCCAAGGTGTCCCATCAGAAACATAACACTGCTCCGCCGGCCTAACTTCTTCCCATAGTGCATCCTACAGGCCATCTCTTCCCAAGGTAAACTATGCACACACACACACACAGTCATCCACCTGATCTAAGAGAAAACGTGATTCATCAGACCTGACAACGCTCTTCCATTGCTCCATGTTCCAGTTCTAATGCTCACATCCCCATTAAAGGTGCTTTCGGAGTTGGACTAAGCTCATCATGGACACACTGACCAGTTTGTGGTTACACAGTCCCATAGGCAGCAGGCAGTGATGCAATGTGTGTTCTGACACCTTTCTATCATGCCAAGCATGACCTTTTTCAGCAATTTGTGCTACAGTAGCTCTTCTGTGTGATAGGACCAAATGGGCTAGCCTTCATTCCTCATGTGCACCAATGAGCCTTGGACACCCTTGACCCTCACGCCAGATCACTCGTTGTCCTTCCTTGTAACACTTTTGGTAGGTACTAACCACTGCCTAATAGAAACACCCCACAAGACTAAATTTGGAGATGCTAGGACCCAGTTGTCTACCCATCACTATTTGGCCCTTGTCAATGTCATTGAAATCTTTTCGCTAGCCCATTTTTCCTGCTTCCAAACCATTAAAATCAAGAACTGGCTGTTCACTTGTTGTCTGATATATCCCACCCATTGACAGGTGATATTGTAACAATATAATCAATGTTATTTACTTCGCCTGTCAGTGATTTTAGTGTTGTGGCTTATCAGTGTATAGGTAAAGGTTGTTTGACTTATTTGTTATAGCCTCCACCTCAACCCATGAGAATCTTTGTGCAGAGTGCTAGATACATCTTTATTGGTGTGCTGGATCATTAACAAAGCATGACATACAAGTCTACACAAATTTGGTAAAGTAATAATTTCTGTATGCAAATGTATAATAATTATTAACTGCTATCTATTTTATTAATTTATTTAAATTTTTGTTTGTTATTGTGAGGAGCCCACTTTAGCGATGCTTTAGCCTAACCCTAAACTCCTGCCTTACTTCACCATTTGCCTCTTCTGTCTTCTGCCAGGGACCTCTTCAGCACATTTTTCACCCAAGATTCGCTTTTCCAGGGTAAGGCCTTGTTATCGACTCACTGGAGCTAAAAACGAATGCCATATTTACAAATAAACACTGAGGGCACAGGCCAAGAGATGAAGCTCTCTGCTAGCAGAACCTGATATAATGTCTGCAAGAATAGAGCTACAACTATGGCAGAAGGAAGAACTCACAATGCTTCATCTTTTGCACGTCAACAGTAGGCATAAGACATAAAAGACACACCAATGACCATACTTTCAGATCTTGACCACCAATAACGTGCAAGATCTGTTATACATGGTTTTGATAGTTTCACTGTAAATGAGTCAAATATTTTTTGGAGAATCTCCAGTGTGGACACTATTCCACATGGTAAGTTATTACATTTTCTTCATGTTTCGGGAAATGTCTCATTTATATTTATTTCCTCGACAAATACAGAACTATTTCTTACCATTTAAGATAAACAGTTAATTTTTAAATCTCTAAATAGTACGTCTCCATAATGTTGTCTTTATTTTGATCAGTATAAATCTTTTAAGCCATGGATAAAGATTGCCAAAATAAGCGAGACACAAGCCAGGAATTAAACTCTTCATCAATTGGTTTTATGAAATGGCTCTTACTGGAAATGCGAGTGTTTACCCACTTCATAAACATACATATGCTAAGTTCAAGGTCACTTTGACCACTACAAAACCCTGAGAGAAAGAATTCATTGATTTAAATGGATACCTTGTTGGCATTTCTAGACAACTGAGTCATGCGTCCATTTGGTTCTAATGTTCTAAAATAAATAAATGATTTACTTTGTTCAACAAAAATTATTGTAGAGCTAAGATTTTCTTTTTTCTTATATATACAAATTGTATTTTGTGAAAATTCAAACTGTGCAATGCTGGAATTTGTGTGTTTTCCCCCTTCTTTGGGGAAATACATATTTGAGTGGATATCGGTTTTTGAGTGGAAGGTATGAGGGTTACTAATTTCGACCAATAGGAATGAAGAGAAGGTTCTATGTTCTGTCTGTTGGAGACATGCCAGAGCACATGTGCAAGAGGAACATACAATAAAGACTGGGAGGGGTATTCTTTTATTTAGATAATCTCGGTCACCCTCTGGGGCTCCCAATGGTGACTTTGCTACTGAGTTTCCAGGTGCTGCAGGGAGCAGGGGAAGGGGAGTTATACTTCTCTGAACCTGTCCCTCGCGTCTTTAGGAAAAAATATTAACACAAAGTAGTCCATACAGTTGTATATTTTTTGATTGGGCTGAAAATTCTGTGAAATTCCAACACAGTCAATGTGAACATTTCTTGAAGATTTTATCTTTATGAAATACTAATTTTGGATAGAATTTTTTACAGACTCCACTACACAGCAGAGAGAGTACAGGACTGAACTGGATACTGGAATGAGCACAAATGTTACATTATGGTCAATTAAATAAAAACACGGGGACTTCTGTTAGGAACTTCAAGGAATAAAGTCCATAAGTCCCTTCTCTTTTGTACTATTTTCATGAAATCTCACTCTAAGAGCAGTTTGAAGCAAAATATGTCTTGCCATTAGCTTCTGGTTACAAATAAATGGTTAATTCCTTAAAGGGAAACTCCAGTGCCAGAAAAACGATCCGTTTTTCTGGCACTGGAGGGTCCCTCTCCCTCCCACCCACCAATCCCCGGTTACTGAAGGGGTGAAAACCCCTTCAGTGATTTACCTGGGACAGCGGCGATGTCCCTCGCCGCTGTCCCCGCCTCCGCGACGCTCCTCCTAGTGATTACGTCGGCCGGTGGGCGAGACTGATCTCGCTCACCGGCCGAGGAGACCTAATGCGCATGCGCGGAAATTCCGCGCATGCGCATTACGTCTCCCCATAGGAAAGCATTGAAAAATCATTTCAATGCTTTCCTATGGGGTTTTGAGCGACGCTGGAGGTCCTCACACAGCGTGAGGACGTCCAGCGACGCTCTAGCACTGTGCTAGAACCCAGGAAGTGACCTCTAGTGGCTGTCTAATAGACAGCCACTAGAGGTGGAGTTAACCCTGCAATGTAAATATTGCAGTTTATGAAAAACTGCAATAATTACACTTGCAGGGTTAAGGGTAGTGGGAGTTGGCACCCAGACCACTCCAATGAGCAGAAGTGGTCTGGGTGCCTACAGTGTCCCTTTAAGAACCAATTTTGTTTTCCATACATAGCAAATAAGTCCATTGCTACTACAGCAATTCATCCTATTATTTGTCTTGCTACGTTAAATTCCATGTAGCAATGCAATTTTTACTCACTGTACGTGCGGCATCTCTCCACTGTAAATTTGGAAGGTTCCCTTCAATTTGATTGTGCACACATGAATAATTCCTTGCACACAACACACACTCAATAAAAAGATATTTTTAAAAAAAAATCTTATTTTTATTACAAAAAAAACATTAAATAAATGACAATATGGTAGTATAGCGCTACTATTACTAACCCAAGAGGGGGGACAGGATTAACACATGGCCGTCTCTGTAAATTCCTATGGCAGGGGATGCTAGTAGGTCAAGTATTGACATGAGGTGAGGTTCCTGGAACCAGTTTTTTTTTTATATATATATTTTTATTTTTTCAATTTTTTTTTTACAATTATCAAAAATACGTACAGTACCTCAATGAGCAATACAAATAAATGTGTTTCCATTAAAACAGATAAAGTGCATGTATACAGACAGTGCTTCATATAACTTTAAATACGTACACAGAAAAATCCATATATTGCATAGCTAAAATAAACCGCAGTAGGATTACATAAGTAGCAGAATTAAGGTATCCCCAAACAACATTCATACTGAAACACACATACAGTCCCGAGGAACTAGCATTGTTCTAGCCATTTATACATTTGCTTCCCAAATGGGTGCATCTTTCACTAGTTTCTCTCCGGAGTCAAACACACACCGGGGGCATCACAAACCTTCTATATTATTAACCTTCATTACTAGCCATAAACTTGTCAACTATATTTTTCCACCTACTATTTTTCCTCAAACCAACAGAGTTTCCTTGAATTATTCCAATTTACATTTTACATTGCTATGTTACTTTTTTAATTTCAGCCCACTCTAACACCTTATTGCTTTTCTAATGCCTAGCTAGAACTATCTTGGCTGCCATTAAAATGTGTATTATTAAGATACTTTTTTCAATAGGCATAGAGGGCCATCCCTGATGTAACAAAAAGCTTTGTGGTGTGAAAGGTATATATATCTGGCAGGTATTATAAATCTGTTGATAGATATTCTTCCATGTATTGCTTAAAGATTTACATTGCCACCATACATGGAGATAATCTCCTTTACCATCATCACATCTCCAACAAACATGATTCTGATCTTTATAAATTTTAGCCGATTTTTCTGGGACCATATACCATCTGTTTATGAGTTTATAAAAATTCTCTACTATATTCAGACAATGTACCGATTTATTGACCTTAACTATCACACTTATCATATCTTGCTCAGTAATTTCAATATGTAGATCTTTTTCCCACTTGATCTTAGATTTCCAGACATAGTGCTTCTGAGAGTCCTTTAGGAACTCTTAACATCTAGTAATATGGCCTTTAAATCTATGAGTTTCCAGTATATTTTTAAGATTACTTGAGTTTTTATTAACCTGGAAATCCAAGAATTTCGCCAAATAGAACTTGATTCTTAAATATCTAAATATCTCCTTGTTATCTATCCTGAACTCTATTTGAACTGGAACCAGGTTTAGCAATCACCAAAAGAGTCTGTCCAACCTGTAATTATAGGAGGAGAATGGCAACGGCAGAGGGGAGCAGCTTGATGTTGCAAGTTTGGTAGACAATAAAAGTGAAAAATAATCCATAATGTAAACCCAACAAACTAAACAGCGTACAGTCAGAGTCAAAAAGCAAGTCAGTTATACACAGAGACATTAAATCCAGTCTGTCTGACTAAATGTGCAAAATCAAGATGTGTGGAAGAGAAAGAGAAGGAAGATAAAATATAAAATAATGTTCAATATATCATGACACCTTATAGATAACTCCAAACACCAGTGCAATGTGTCATTCATGGTGGACAGCTAGTAACCAGGTTCTAGGAGATAACATTTTAAATGGGGTGTCTATAGACCTCGATGTGGTATAGAGGGGACCAAAAGATACATATTTTAACAAAATGAGATTCTCCAAAACTCATTTACAGTGAAACTATCAAAACCATGTATAACAGATCATGCACATTATTGGTGGTCAAGATTTGAAAGTATGGCCATTGGTGTGTCTTTTATGTCTTATGCCTACCGTTGACGTGCAAAAGACATATTTGTCTTAAAAAATTAAGCATTGTGAGTTCTTCCTTCTGCCATAGTTGTAGCTCTATTCTTGCAGACAGTATATCAGGTTCTGCTAGCAGAGATCTTCATCTCTTGACCTGTGACCTTAGTGTTTATTTGTAAATATGGCATTCGTTTTTAGCTCCAGTGAGTAGATAACAAGGCCTTACCCTGGAAAAGCAAATCTTGGGTGAAAAATTGCCATTGGCATGGCTGCCTGTCAAGGAGCAATGGTTTCCACTAGACTTGGGCATTCGTTTTCGGATGAACATGTTTTCATCTGAACTTTTGGCAATTCATCCATTTGTCTGAAATCTTTGTGGGATTGACATAAGGAAATAAAAAATGAGTTATCTACCAAATAGCTGGTGGTAATGTTCTGCTGGGAAACCCTGGATCCTGGCATTCATGTGGATGTCACTTTGATGTTAAGCAGGTGTGGCTGATCAATGTGTGTATGATCTGATCCCTACTCTCCCCCATTTCACCCCACTTGTGTCTCTTCTTGTGTGAGACCCTACATGTGGCTGCCTCCCTTCCCCTCCACTTGTCTCTCTTTTTATATCATTCCCAATTTTCCTCCATTCTGTCCCCACCATGTGTCTCTCTACCTACTCCAGCTTTCTCTATTAGATTACTGCATCACTACAAGCAAAGCCAACAAATATTTCAGTTTCCATGGAGGTGTTTTAAATCTATACGATGGCCATTTCATATTTGAATATGTACCACGGCCAATCACTGTAATCAGCAGACTCATTTTTTTTTAGATAAAGTAAAGTCTGGTTTTCTTCAAATACACCATCATGCAAGACCATCTTTATTTGATGTTCGTTACATTTCATCCTAAGAAATATGATGTTTACAAAACGTTTAACAAGTTGCAGAGCCCTAGGGGGTGAATCACTAGGTTCTGAATTGCAAAATCCAGAGAACGTCCCTCCATTTGACCTTAGACTACCATATAGGTATTTACTAAAGCTAATTCGAGGTCTAATTTGGTGGCTAGCCCCAATGTGGTCATTTTAGAGCACTCGATGCTGTGATAGAAAATTGAACAACTGCAATGTTATTACTATAATCTCTCTATAATGTGCTAGTAAGGAAAAACAGATCCCGTTTTTTTAAATGCTTCATATACCTAATGCAATTATTAGACACCTCATGATAAAAAAAACCAAATGAAATTACTTTCATTTATAGTTATTATGAATGAAGATAATTGTAGATTGCCAACCTTTTGTAGGAAACTGACAGCTTAACTCAGGGCTGCCATCAGAAATTTTGGGGCCCCTGACACAGCTCAAGGTCTGGGCCCCCCGGCGCCTGCACCCGGGTCCTTCCCCCCCCCCCCCCCGAGTCCGCCCACAGGGATGCAGTGTCTGCAGGGCCGGTGCAAGGATTTTTGCCGCCCTAGGCTAAAGTAAAGTTTGCCGCCCCCCATGTGACATCACAGTGCCCCACCCATATGATCTGCCATGTTAACTAACACAGTGCTGCAGTGCCGCCGTGTTTACAATAAAAGGCCTGCAGGGACAGGCTATAGACACCAGAACCACTACATTAAGCTGCAGTGGTTCTGGGGACTATAGTGTCCCTTTAATGTGAGGTAAATTAGAGATTAGTGCCACGAATAATATACTAGATTGCCTACTTACAACCAGATGAGGATGATGATAGGCTTCAGCTGCCGTCTGGCTCCACTGGTCTGGTGTAGAACAGGCTCTCTGGAGGCGGTTTGTAACTGTGGTCACAAAAATCAATGTTCTGGGAGAATGGGAAGCAGCTCCATTTTTTGAGGGCCATTTACACAGCTCAAGGTCTGGGTCCCAGGGTCCACCTTCATGTTCCACCAATGAGTTTGCTCACAGGGGTGTGTGTGTGGGGGGGGAGGATGTCCTGATGTGTGTAAGGAATGCATTGTGTGAATCTGTGTTTGTATGTGTAAGGGCTGCAAGGTGAGTTTGTGTATGTATGGGATGCAGTGTGTGTGTCTGTAAGGCAGTGTTTCCCAACCCAGTCCTCAAGGCACACCTACCAGTCCAGGATTTAAGGATTACCCAGTTTTGTCTAAGGTGTTTTTAGAAAAAAAAGAAAAAACACCTTAGACACAACTGGGTCACCCCTAAATCCTGGACTGGTAGGTGTGCCTTGAGGACTGGGTTGGGAAACACTGCTGTAAGGGATGCACTGAGTGTGTGGAAGGGGTGCATTGTGTGTTGCTGTGTGTAAGGGATGCATTGCTTGTGTATGTGTGTCTGTGTGTAATGCATTGTGTGTTTTTCTGTGTGCAAGGGGTGCATTGTGTGTGTGTGTGATGGATGTCAATCTCTCCCCCTACCCCCGTCAATTTCCTTCTTCTCCCCCCCTCTCCAATTTCCTTCTTCTCCCCCTCCCTCTCATTGCCTTCTCCCCCCTCCAATTTCCTTCTTCTCCCCCTCCCTCTCATTTCCTTCCTTCTCCCCCCCTCCAATTTCCTTCCTCTCCCCCTCCAATTTCCTTCCTCCCTCCCCCTCAAGTTTCCTTCCTCCCTCCCCCCTCAAATTTCCTTCCTCTCCCCCTCCCTCAAATTTCCTTCCTCTCCCCTCCCTCAAATTTCCTTCCTCTCCCCCCTCAAATTTCCTCCCTTCCTCTCCCCCTTCCCTCTCCCCCTCCCTCAAATTTCCTCCCTTCCTCTCCCCCTCCCTCAAATTTCCTCCCTTCCTCTCCCCCCTCCCTCAAATTTCCTCCCTTCCTCTCCCCCCCTCAAATTCCTACCTCTCCCTCCCCTCCCTCAAATTTCCTTCCTCTCCCCCCTTCAAATTTCCTCCCTTCCTCTCCCCCCCAAATTTCCTTCCTCCCCCCCTTCAAATTCCCTCCCTTCCTCTCCCCCCCAAATTTCCTTCCTCTCCCCCCCTTCAAATTTCCTCCCTTCCTCCCCCCCAAATTTCCTCCCTCCCTCCCCCCCCCACTCCCTCAAATTTCCTCCCTCCCTCTCCCCCCCACTTCCTCAAATTTCCTCCCTCCCTCTCCCCCCACCCACTCAAATTTCCTCCCTCCTTCTCCCCCCCACTCCCTCAAATTTCCTTCCTCTCCCCCCTTCAAATTTCCTCCCTTCCTCTCCCCCCCAAATTTCCTTCCTCTCCCCCTTCAAATTCCCTCCCTTCCTCTCCCCCCCAAATTTCCTTCCTCTCCCCCCTTCAAATTTCCTCCCTTCCTCCCCCCCAAAATTTCCTCCCTCCCTCTCCCCCCCACTCCCTCAAATTTCCTCCCTCCCTCTCCCCCTCACTCCCTCAAATTTCCTCCCTCCCTCTCCCCCCACCCACTCAAATTTCCTCCCTCCCTCTGCCCCCCACTCCCTCAAATTTCCTCCCTCCCTCTCCCCCCCACCCACTCAAATTTCCTCCCTCTCCCCCCCACCCACTCAAATTTCCTCCCTCTCCCCCCCACCCACTCAAATTTCCTCCCTCTCCCCCCCACCCCCCACTAAAATTTCCTCCCTCCCTCTCCCACCGCGACCCGGTATGTACCCACTGAATGCGGGGCCTGGACGACCTGAGCAGTCCGGGCCCCCCAGGACCGCCGGGCCCATGACAACCGTTGCGGTTGTCATGCCCTGATGGCGGACCTTAACTACATCTTCCAAAATCCTGTGCATGATTATACAGCTATATGTGAAAGCTGAGGTGGGCAAAATGACTTATTATTAATGAAAGCCTCATACATTTCAATATTAATGATTGTCTTAACCTAAATCCACCAGCTTTTTATACCAATCTTAAAACCATTGAATATTTGTATTTATTTTATTCACTGCGCAAAGTAAAATTTTCTGGAGGTTGAACCCAACCCTACACAATACACGATTGTTAGGAGTAGACTACATACCTTCAGGCAACAAAACAACTTAAAAATATTTTTGTCTGACTAAAAATATTTTAATTGGGACATAACCAAACAGTCTTACTTGACACATCAACCTATTCTTCTTGTTACCATTGATTAAGTAATATCCAATTACAATGGTATGCAAACTTCTAGATTAGGGCTCCTGACATTTTTCACAGGCAAAATGTAATTCTGAAAGTTGATTAATACGGTGATTCAGATTAATTAGAGAGGATCATCAGGAATTTTAAGACTCTTTAACAGATACAGTTCCTGTTGCAGTATTCTTTACAAATCTCCATTGTATTGTATTCTACGCACCGCCCACAGAGTTCAGGAGAAACAGACAGTGACTCATTTAGAATTAAACAAAGGTAACTCTTTTCTCAGACAGTTTTTCCTCCTCACCCCCTCTCCTGAATAATTGTTCCCTATGCAGTTCAATAAAAACTATTGTTTCACGGTGTCTATGTGTTTTGATTTGGATCAAAGTCAAACCGACATAACTGTCACAGCTAAGATTTGACGGACATGGTGTTCATGGGATTGCAACCAACTGACTGGATCACACCTCTCACATTTAAATGGTTAATACGTAACCATTAACCACAACAACAACAAAAAAATCATATTAGAGGTTACAGATGCAGTGTATGAGAGACACAAGGAAACACTATGCGCACAATGTTTGATGTGTGTTTTGAGGCTTGAAAAATTATGAAGAGAAACATTTACAGTGAAATAATTGAAATGTCATGTGGTTTTCCAAATGATAAAATCGTGTACAACTGGAATCATTATTTTAAAGTTTGTTTTAACTGCTTTGCAATAGCAGTACATTTTCTCACTAAACTATAAAGCAATAACATTGACTGCTCATTTAACCCATTTGTACAGCACCACAGAATATAGGAACTTCCTAATTAATAATAATGATAGTAACATAATAAGAAAAATAAACTCTAAAAATATTTATTGCATAATATGGCCACGTTCTATCAATAAGAATACTTATATAATTTACCCCTAATTTGTTTATTAAAGATTGTTAATTGTGTCAGAGCTGAATTTGTTAAACTTTGTAACATATTGAAACAGTGTCAGGATTACTAGTTGATCCAGAACGTAGAATTGTGTCACACAGATGACTCATAGGTAACGTATTACCGGGCCTTAGAATGGCCAGAATTAACGTACCAGAGAATAGTCAGGATACTTGCTGAGGTTAGGGGATACAGAAAGAGACACAACGATAAGGGAAAGACAGAAGTCAGGGATACCAGAATACAGGGAAGTAAAAATCAATCAGAAGAAACTTGAATCAGAAGCGCGTTCTCGGACAACCACTAGGGAAACCACAACAGGGCACTGAGCAGGATGAGAACTGGGCCTAAATACCCCTCCTCTGGATCTGATAGGCCTTAACCGGCCTTTGACCCCAAAGGCAGTTACCAGGTTTCCATTTGCATAATTTCTGCTCAGCACAAACTCTCCTGTGGATTTGATTGCTGCTCGGCACAACTTTTCCTGTCAGGACAGTAATGTTGCTCGGCACAACTTTTCCTGTCAGAACAGTAAATGTCATTAATCACGTTTTTATATGCGGATGAATACGTGACAAACAGACAATGGAGACACATGTGAAGATGGTGATAGTAACTGATTAAACATCATGATTGTAAATTTGAGTTCCAGCAGTTTTACATTCGGGATTTTGTAAACTGAGGTTCACAAAATAAGGAAGGTTGGGTAATCATAATATTTCCTTCAGATGGTAAATTTGAAAACTATGTATGTATCTTTCCTGATAAAATATTTTAATATTATAATTAAAGATTGGAAAATCAGTTAGTTTGAATGCAGGGGTGTGTTTGTATGTAATTTTTATGTTAGATTGCAGGAGTGTGATTGTATGTTGGTCTGGTGTTTGACTACTTGGATGTAATCACATACATACACGCTTACACAGATAATCATGCACATTAGCACATAGATGCATATAAATACACCGACACATACACACAAATTCATATAGACACAGACACATACACACATAATGATGCACACCGACACATACACACACATAGGTACACACCGATATATACACACATGCACCCTGACACACACAAACATTGATACATGCCCACACCATGACACAGATACACACTTACATTAAAACACACACCCTGACACCCAGATGCACACAGACACAGAAGCACACTGACACTCAAACTCATACACACACTCATACACTCACACACATACATACACTCACACACACACACACACACACACACGCTCACACACACACACATACACACACTCATACTCACACTCATACACATACAAACACTCGCACTCATACACATACAAACGCTCATACTCATACACATACAAACACTCATACTTACACCACACTCAAACCCACACACGCATACAAACACACAGTCAAACTTATAAAGACACACACACACACACACTCACACACATACACACACACACACACACACACTCATACACTCACACATATACACACACTCACACACATACACACTGTGGAAGTGAGAGGTCTGGAGCTCTTCATGCTCCTCGCCCCTCATGCTGTGGATGCCTCCTCCCGCACTGTCTCCCTGCAGGATGCTGGGAGGAAGTGACAGGTTGTCACTTCCTCCTAGCCGGCCGACGTTTCAGGTGCCCGGTCGTAATCTTAAAGGACCGCGGCTCTCGACCGGGTCCCTGTTGAGCAGTAATGTTTCCCCGGTGCTATAATCATAGCACCGGGGAAATATTCTGCAGCACCCCTGTGTACACTGGGGCACCGCGGCACACAGTTTGGGAACCGCTGCTCTAACCAAAAGATGGGATAGTAATTAAGGGAGCTATAGTAGCAACTACTAAAGATTCAGCCAGCATATTATAAAGGAAATGTCTTCAATAAGTATTCTTTACTAAGTAAAGTTAATACAATTACATAAGTAAAACAAGACAGATGTACTATCTTTGCGGTGTGCTCAGAAATTCATCCTTTTTTCCATTTCCCTGCCTTATAGAATTCAGCCCTGTATGTTTAAAGCTGTGGATTAATGTACAATGCTTTAAGGTAGGCATTAAAGGGACATTCTAGGCACCGTATCCATTTTATATAATTGAAGTGGTGAAGGTGACTGGAGTATCCCCATATACTTTTAAATGGTTCATGGTTAAACTGTTTTTGAATGGTTCTATACTGAGTAAAGATCGCCAATGCCCTTAGACAGGCCTCTACTGGAAGTATGGCAAATGTGTTGACCATACCAATCTATGTCAGCAGAGTGGCATATATAATAACTGAGAGCCTTAGACTAATGTGCAACAAGGAACTGAGCAGCAGAGTGGGGCCAGGTTACAGGTGGCTGAGGAACCACTTCAATGAGATGTATTGAGCTACTCTGTGCACAGATAGGCCAACTTTAAGATATGAGTAGAGTAGTATTGTATTAAGAAAGACCTCTATAAATTTAAGAGTGAAGGTATACTATAATCAAAAGTTTTTTCAGGTTAAAGTCAAAGAGGAGCTGTACAGTACTCTATAAAGTTGGTCCACTTGAAAATTTGAGGGGACCTCCAAGCAGACAGTTGTGTAGGCAAGAGTGGACCTATAACATTGTATAGATCATATACAGTGAAACTATAAGCATTGACACTTGTTTTTGATGTGCTTCCTACAGGGTAGCCATCAATGTTGTAAATATTTCATGATAATGAACTTAATGTCCCATGGCTTCATCCTATGGTAGCTGGTTACTAGTGCACATTAGGCAACCAGCAGAGGAAAACCCTACAATGAGATGTTCATCAGGTAGGGAACAGGAAAGGCCCAGAACTGGGGACACAGTATGGATGGGGATATATGATATGCTAATAGAAAATAGCGGAGAGTAGGAGATAGGGAAGAGGGAGATCATGAAGAAATAATAACAAATTAGGAAAGGAAAGGATGATATGGTGATGGAGAACTAGATTGTTATTGTGGAAGAGATCTAATATAAAGTATGGGAAACGATTACTGACAGACTATATGCATATTATTATTATTATTATTGCCATTTATATAGCGCCAACAGATTCCGTAGCGCTTTGCAATAATATATGTGGGGGAAATAAGCTATAAATAGGACAATTACAAGAAAACTTACAGGAACGATAGGTTGAAGACGACTCTGTTCAAACAAGCTTACAGTCTATAGGAGGTGGAGTGTAAAACACAATAGGACAGGAAATAGCAATCAAAATAGTTTGGAGTGAAGCAGAGCTGGAGGAGAGAGTAGAGTGCTGCCCTTTAGGAGAGAGCAAGAGACAGGTATGTAAGGTAGAGGTTATTCTGGGAAGCCATAAGCTTTCCAAAAGAGATGGGTTTTAAGGCACTTCTTAAACGATTGAAGACTAGTGGCGAGTCTGATGGCAGTAGGTAGGCTATTCCATGGGAAGGGAGTCACCCACGAGAAGTCCTGCAAACCTGAGTTGGCCGTACGGGTGTGAGCAGCCGACAGGAGAAGGTCACAGGCAGAGCGGAGAGACCGAGAAGGGGCATACCTATGGATCTGTGAAGAGATATAAGAGGGGCTAGAATTGGTCAATGCTTTATAGGTATGGGTTAGTACTTTGAATTGACTCCTATAGGATACAGGAAGCCAATGTAAGGACTGACAGAGGGGTGAGGTGTGAGAGGACCGACTAGAGAGGAAAATCAGTCTGGCTGCAGCATTCATTACAGACTGTAACGGCAATACGTTTTTTGGGAAGACCAATTAGGAGAGGGTTACAATAATCCATGCGGAAAATTACTAGAGTATGGACAAGTTCTTTAGTAGCATCTTGCATAAGAAAGGGGCGGATGCGGGCTATGTTTTTAAGATGAAATTTACAGGATTTGGTAACATGATGGATGTGAGGCTCAAAGGTAAGGCCAGAGCCAAATATGACACCAACACAGCGCGCTTGCAAGGATGGACTGATGTGGATACCGCTGACTTCAAGGTAGAACGAAAGAGGAGGCTTAATATTAGGATGAGGAAAGACAAGGAGTTAGATTTTATGGAGATTTAGTTTTAGAATGCGGGAGGACATCCAGTCAGAGATGGAGAAAAGGCAAGCAATGAGACAGGATGGGTGGGCTGAATGAGCGTTCGGAGAGATAAGAGGAAAACAACGAAAGGACAAAGTCACAGAGACCAAGTGATTGAAGAGTTTGAAGAAGGAGAGCATGATCAACTGTGTCAAATGCAGCAGAGAGGTCAAGAATAATTAGTATGGAGTAGTGGCCTTGTAGTGGATTTAGCTGCGATTAGGCCTTTAGTAGCAGTCTCAGTAGAGTGGAGGGGGCGAAAGCCAGACTGAAGGGGGTCAAGGAGAGAGTTGATATTGAGGAAGTGAGACATATGGGTAAAGACAAGTCTTTCCAGAAGCTTTGATTAAAAAGGGAGCAGTTATAAGGGACGATAGTTAGAGGTGGTAGACGGGTCGAGGGATGTTTTTTTCAGGATAGGTATTACAGTAGCATGTTTTAGGTCAGCAGGGACAATGCCAGAAAAGAGAGAGCAATTGAAGATGTGTGTTAAGGAAGGCACAAGACAAGGGGAGAGAGATCTGTTAAGGTGAGACGGGACAGGATCAAGCGGCAAGTGGTGGGGCGAGAGGAAAGAAGAAGAGCAGCTACCTCTTGTTTAGTAGCAGGGGAGAAAGTATGAAGGGTAGAAAAGGCATGATATATGTGTGGTTGAGAAAGAGAAAGGCAGGGTGGGGAGAATTCTTTCCTTAGCTGTTCAATCTTGCTAGTAAAGTAGCATGCAAAGCTATCGGCTGTAAGGTTAGTTTGGAGGGTGGCCACAGCAGGGTGAAGAACAGAGTTAAAGGTGTCAAAGAGATGCCTGGGATTGCGGGAGCATGAACTAATGAGAGAGGAAAAGTATGACTGTTTGGTGAGGGCAAGGGCTGCGTTGTATGAAAATAATATGAATCTATAATGGATAAAGTCCGACTGGGTGCGAGACTTCCTCCAGGAGCGTTCAGCACAACAGGAGCATCTTTGTAGGTAGTGTGTTGATTTAGTATGCCACAGCTGGGGGCGTGTCCTCCTCAAGGTGCATGTTTGGAGCGGGGCAGAGGTGAGAGTAGTGTTATATGTGGAGATGGCCAGTGAGGGACAAGAGAGGGAAGGGATGGGTAGGAGTTGTGAGTCAATATCAGCTGACAAATGCTGGAGGTCAGTAGAATTAAGGTTCCTCCTGAGTTGAGGGGGGTTAGGCTTAGGTTGTTGGGTGAAAGGGTACTCAAGTGCAAATAATAACTGGTGGTGGTCAGAGAGAGGAAATGTGTTGGAGATATTAGACACTGTACATCCATAAGAGAAAATGAGGTTGAGGGAATTGCCAGCCACATGGGTGGGAGAATTAGCCCACTGCGATAGCCCAAGGGAGGAAGTAATTGAAAGTTGTTTAGAGGCTGCTAAGGTCAGAGGTGGGTAAATAGGAATATTGAAGTCCCTGAGAATTAGGGATGGTATGTTAGAGGAGAGGAAGCAGGGTAGCCAGGCAACAAAGTGTTCAAGGAAGAGGAGAGGGGAAGCAGGGGGGTGATAAATAACGTAAATGTTAGCAGAGAAGGGTTTGGATAAGCATATTGAGTAAATTTGGAAGGAGGAGAGAGAGGGAAGGGGAGGTGGGTAGAGTTTTGAAGGAGCAGTGGGGTGAAAGGAGAAACCCTACACTGCCACTTTTACTGTCAGACTGTCTTGGGTTGTGCGTAAACTGTAGACCACCATAGGATAATGAGGCGGGGTAGCTGTGTCAGAAGGAGAGAGACAAGTTTCAGTTAAGGCAAGTAAATTAAGGGAGCGTGAGAGGAATAAGTCATGAAGTAGATTTAGTTATGTTGCACACAGAGCGGGCATTCCAAAGAGCAGAATAGAAGGAGGGCTTAAAGGGAGAGTTATAAAGGGGTAAAGCGATGTTGAACTCATAAGAACTGAGAATGGAAGAGTAGGGTGCATTAAGGAGTGTAGATAGAGAAAACAAGGAGAACAACATGAAAAGTAGGGTGGAAGGGAGCTTAACCATAGATGGGGGTTTATTTAAAAAGGGTGTTAAAATAGAGAGGATTGGGATGTTAAAGGCAGCTGTTATAGAGGCCAGAGAAGAGCTTGTTATGGAGGAGGCTAGCTGTTACAGAGGCTAGAGGATAGCTTGTTATGGAGGAGGCTAGTTGTTACAGAGGTTACAAAAGAAATTGATGTGTAGGAGACTAGCTCCAAAAATGGAGAGAAGTTCCTCAGAAAAATTGACACCCTGGCTCCCAAACATTAGCCATCATTACTCATTTAAAATAATGTAAAAATAATTTTAGGAAAAAAATGTTCATTTTGAAATTAGACAAAAGTACATCTACTCAACTGCAAAATTATAATACTTTCTTAGTAAATTAAAAATCAAATAAAAACTTCACACATTTTGCTCTGTTCCACCAAATAACCTAATTATGATACTTAAGAATTAAACTTGAGTTTTTTTTTGCTTCAAATATCTAATTCTTTTTAGACCCTTGGGAAATTAAATATTTTTCTTTTGGACCCAGGTTTCTTTAATAAGTAAATCTGGACAAAGGAAGTCATAGGATTTTGTAGTTATGAGCTATTTCCTTGCAGACTTTAAGCTTTTGAGCCCTAACAGGGATTAATTTCTAATTCAATGAATGTGACAGCTCTATAGTTGCTAATGAGCACCGGCTACTTAATTGACTTGCCAATTTCCTGCAATGCTAAAGAATTCATGCAGCCGTCCTAGCCGAGGCTAGCACTTTATCATAATTAGATATATTAGGTAGGACAATTAAAAATGCTATTACTCAAAATAGAATAGAACATTCTTTAAAAAATGTTGCTCTCATTGCAGTAATATTAGGGCTTATTTGTTAAAGTAGATTTTCTGGGATTGATTAACACATTTAGAGGAACTCTATAGTGTAAGTTATACAAAGTTGTATTCCTTGAACTATAGTTCCCTCTGCCTTCCCCCCTCCCTTGCGCCCCACCACAGGCACGTAAAGGGTTTAAAAACATTTTATCACTTACCAGATTCCGGCACCTATCCTTCTCGGTTCTGGGTCGGCGCTCCACCTTCTCCAACATCATCATGAAGAGTGAGAGGACTTCCATCTTCATTTAGGGAACCAAAAGTTGCTTAACCACCAGGAAGTGCCTCTAGTAGCTGTCTGATTGACAGCCACTAGAGGCAGTCTTAGTCATGCAATGTTATTATTGCAGTTTCTCTAAAATTGCAATATTTTACATTGTATGACTAAGGGAAAGAGGGACACTGCATCCAGTCCAATTTAATGAGCTGAAGTGTTCTGGGCGCCTATAATGTCCCTTTAAGATTTTAGGTCAAAACAGCCAAACTTAAAAAATTATCTACCTCGCTAAATTTTCAGCTCAAATTATATGGCTTAAATTTTGCAAATCCCAGCAATTCCCAGCTGCTAAGATGCATGAAAATATAATAGAGGCAGGGACAAACCAGGGCTGTCTTTCCTCATGGGCACGCTGGGCAGTAGCATGGGGGCCCCACCGTGCTGCCCATGTACCCGACCGTCAGGGGATATCCTTTGATCTCCCCTGCCAGCCCATGGAGAGCCGGCCCTGTTTTCTTCCCGTGGGACCTCACCGGTCCAAAGGCCCTTAGTTAGAGGAGAGGGAGGGAGGGAGGACCCAGAGGCAGAAGGAGGGACCTCGCGCGAGCAAGCTGTGTGGAGCGTTGCCGCACGTTACCATGGCAATGCTCCACACAGCATTCTGCATGCGGGAGGACAGGCGACAGCATGCAGCCAGAGGAGTTGCTGGGTACACAGAACTCACCACCGGACCACCAGGGCTGGTTGTGCCCCCCCCCCCCCTTCACCAAAGGTAAGAAGAAGTGGGGGGGGCATCAAGAATATATTAATCATTATTTATTAATTTAAAAAAAATATTTAAAAAACACACAGCACCCTCTCCCACACACAGAGAACCCCCCTCTCTCTCTCTCACACACACACACACACACACACAGCACCCCTCACACACACTGCACCCCTCACACACTTCACACCTTACACACATCACCCCTCAAACACACACAGCACCATTCACAAACACACTGTATCCCTCAAAAACACACTGTACACCTCACACGCAAACACATACACCACACTCATCACTGCAGTCTGGTGTATTCAGCAGTCTGGGTGTATTCAGCAGTGTGTGTGTGTATTCTGCAGTCTGGGTGTATTCAGCAGTGTGTGTGTCTTTGTATTCAACAGTCTGGGTGTCTTTAGCAGTCTCTGTGTGTGTATTCACCATTGTGTGTGTATTCAGCAGTTTGTGTGTGTGTTTGTATTCAGCAGCCTGTGTGTATTCAGCAATCTGTGTGTGTGTGTTCAGGATTGTGTGTATGTATTCAGCAGTCTGTGTGTACTCAGCAGTCTGTCTGTGTGTATCTAGCAGTCTGTGAGTGTGTATTCAGCAGTCTGTGTGCACGTATTCAGCAGTCTGTGTGTGCGTGTATTTAGCAGTCAGTGTGTACATCTATTCAGCAGTCGGTGTGTGCATGTATTCAGCAGTCTGTGACTTTATTCAGCAGTATGTGTGTATGTATGTATTGCATTTGTTAAAGGTACCAATAAATATAAGATTAATTTTATTTATTATTTACATTTTTATTCCTGTGAGGCTTTGTGTAGGCAGAGCCCCAGTGCACTGCTTTGCCCCGGGGCCCATAATGCTGTTAAGATGGCACTGGGTAAAGGGACCAGGGTATGCCCAGACTCCGACTTCCAACCAGGTATCCCACTAGGTATAGGCATGTGTTCAATATAAACAAGATTGGTATAAGTCGCCTCTCCAAACATTCCTCTGGGGGAGCTCTCGCAATCACTGTAACACAACTATCCAATCCATCAATGTATGTGTTAAGTATCACCGCCATAAGGGGTACAACTGATAAAGGTACGTTGCAGGTACTTATATTATATTCAAGGTAGCTTGTTAACTGGTTGAAAGTGTTTATAAAAAAGTACGTTTATAAACTTGATCTAGAATACCACCAATGAATTCTTGAATGATATGTAGAATAATAACGGCAATTCCTGGCACATACTCCCTTTTATTATTTGTATACATCACTTTCTTTAAATTACTCATCGATTCTAGTAAAGATTTATAAAGCAGTAAATAAATTATAAAAGTCCCATATAATGAATCAAGCAATGGTCAAACCAATCCACATACAACTAACAGTTATACAGAGATTATCGGAACAGATTTAAATTCACACTAGTGTTTTAATCAAAGGGCTTCTGTTTTGTATATCTCTGGCATTAAAGATTGATACGTACATGTTAATATAAAAAACTCTTTGTATACAGCTTAACTCGGTCTGTGAAAATAAAGTTACCAGTAAAAGAAACAGTCTCAGTAGGGGATTTATACTGCAGAAAAGTTGGTACTCTGTAGATATATAAAGTCCCATTTCCACTTATACCATTACAAATGGCACAATAGGGCTTATTCACTAAATAGTCAACTGGCTTCAAATGAATGAAATGTGGTGAATAGTGATAAAATGAAAACGTGACTATCTTACCCTAGTTTAAGTAAACCATTATTTAAATTTTTAACAATGTACTGTTCATCCCGCCCTATGAAAACTAGATCACATGAGCATCCTCTTCAGCTCCCATATTTTAATGTACGAATAAAAACTAGTTCACATGAGCATCCTCTTCAGCTCCCATATCATAATGTACGAAGAAGTCATGATTAACACCCTCAGCATAAAACCAAAAACAGCTTGTTAAAGCCTCAGATCGAAAAAGAAAATAACTAAGTAAAGGGAAAATCCTAGCTGGGAATGACTCTTATCTTTTTAGTATTTAATGGGAAAATAACACAAAAATATAATGTTTAACCCCTTAAGGACCAAACTTCTGGAATAAAATAGAATCATGACATGTCACACATGTCATGTGTCCTTAAGGGGTTAAAGCAGAAACATATTGAAGAAAAATCATTGCTGAATTTCTCTTGTTTGCTTAAAGGAACACTCAAAAACCCCAAAAGCACTTGCTGAAGAGAGCGATTTAGAGAGTGATGTCCCCTCTATGTCCCTTTTGTAAGAGAAATCAGCACTTTTATAAAGTTGCCAGGTAGCACCTTCCCTGCTGTCAATCTGACTGCTGGGAGGGGTCTCTTCCTAAACGCTTTGCAGCCAATCACACAGTGGAAGAATATGCTTCTCAGAGAGAAGCTCTGGTTTCAATGCATTTTATAGAACATGCAAAGCAGGCACTGCACAGCAAGTGTTGCACGTACACTCTGTTTCCCAGTGCTTCACTATGTCCTGATGATTTCCCGGCAGGCAGAGCTGCAGTGTGGGAACCTCATGCCTCTGGATTACATGTAAGTTAAAACTTACACAACTGTGGCCCGGGAGACTCCCCAACACTCCCCAACACTCCCCAACACTCAACTGCTATAATGTCTTTTTTTTCAAAGACTACATCTCCTGCTCGGGTGCAGAAGAGGCTAGGAATTCATGGTCAGTTATGGGCCTCCCATATTTTAATGGGAATTCCATAAATATACCATATAATTATACACAGAAAATGTTTATGGGGATAAAGGTCAGTAGTCAAAAGTAGCTTCATTCATGAAATGGCATAAATGAACTACATGAGAAGCTGATGATCACTGCAGTGAGAAGTTTCTAAGAATTAAGCTATTTGCAACAGACATACCGTCTGTCTCATAGCAAACTTATATAAGTAATTTGGAACTTATATGCACCAGCAGCAAATGTTCCTTTATAGATAGAGGAGAATAATATATTTGAACCACTTCACTTAGTGAGGGAGGGATACAGCTAAAATCAGAGACAAAACTAGGCTTACACAGGGCTCGAGGCAGGATACTGATTTGGGGGCCCACTCTTTCATTCTTCACAGAGGGATGTCATTCACTCATTGTGGGGTAGCCCAACCATTTAAGAAGTGGATGAACAAATAGTTTATACTATTGTGAAGAGGTTTGGATTCTCTGCATACTATTAACGCTAGAGTCTCAGAAGACCACATTTAGTCTTTACAGTTTGGCGTTAAAACCCTGATTAATCCCTTGCAATATGTGTCCTATAACTTCCAAAAAACAATTGGAATACTACACACATGATACATTTTAAAAATCAGAGCAAAAAAAGGGAAATTAATAAGCGTAGATATTAATATAAGCAAAAAACATTGTTTTAAAAATGTGTACTCAAATGTAATATTGTGTAATGTTTGTATATAGGGGATGAAAAGAAATCCCAGTCTGTCCCTTAAAAAAATATTTATAATATTTATAACATTTATGAAACTAAAGAGATAGCTTTAAATAGTAGTTGAACAAACACATAGCAAAAGTCCTACAAAGACCTTCGATATAAACACACGGAATCTGGAAAAGACTCACTTACAAAGGATTACTCACTTAAACATGTCATAACTGAATGTGGTCAATACATTGGCAATACACTAGTAATGATATCCTATATTTTTGATTGGTCTACTCTAATACAAATAAGAAGAACCAAGAGGTGAATGTGGTAACCTCACTGTATCTAAAATACAAATCTTAAGGGGAGTATGGCTAACATAATGCTTACATAGCCTAAATACATTCACAGTGCAGGCATATCCGATGTTACAGAAAGGAATTACTGTGGTGCCTGTAGATTTTTACAGCTGCCACCAGACTAATTTTGGCCAATATCTCTGGTGACTATGCAGATTTAAATCTGTGTAGGAATAAATAGCTTTTCTTGGCAAACAAAGCTTTTTTGCTGATCACTGAGCAGCTGCTGGCTGAAAAGTTGATGTGAGTGGCATATTTGGTATTGCAGTTTGAAGGGGGGAGTCGAGATGTCTTGTTCTTGAAAGAAAATAAATGGATCAGAATATTTCTGAAATGGAATACATTTCGGCCACCTCATGTTCAATGAAGCCAAACTGACCACAGTGAATTCCACATGGAGTGAGATATTACTGCTGTGCTAATCTGAGACACTGGAGAGATTATTCTCTCAAACGGCTGCCCGGGAGGCTGTTCCATTGAGGTTAATCACCGTTTAATTAATAAACATTAGAAACAGATTTGTGTATTAATTTCAAGCAATCTTTTCAACATAATTTTAAGGGTTAAAAAAATTGACTTGTCCCACCAAAAATATTTAGTTCGAGTAGTCCAATAGTCGTCCTTGTGGACGTCAGCTATAATAATGGGCCAATCGGTGTACTGCAAATTATAAATATTATGTAAATATTTTACAGTTCACAGATCAAGAAAAAGTAACCAATAGAAAAAATATATAATCTATACTTATATATTTATTCAATGTATATACTCTATAAATATAGACTTTTTTTTAATGCTCCTTCCTTTTTTTCCTTGCATCGGACACTTCTCACTCGATCTGTGAATCCAAACAACATTTAGTTCCCTACCAATCAATCACTTTCTTCCCATCAATCATCTCTTCTTTTGGCTCCATGGACGGAACTCCGAATCACAAATCAAATGAATATGTCCGTCCATTGTGCAAGTCATTTGTTCGGTTATACAATTATGGAGCTTTAGACTTTAAAGGAACACTATAGTCACCTAAATTACTTTAGCTAAATAAAGCAGTTTTAGTGTATAGATAATTTCCCTGCAATTTCACTGCTCAATTCAGCGTCATTTAGGAGTTAAATCAATTTGTTTCTGTTTATGCAGCCCTAGCCACACCTCCCCTGGCTATGATTGACAGAGCCTGCATGAAAAAAAAAAAACTGGTTTCACTTTCAAACAGATATAATTTACCTTAAATAATTGTATCTCAATCTCTAAATTGAACTTTAATCACATACAGGAGGCTCGTACAGGGTCTAGCAAGCTATTAACATAGCAGGGGATAAGAAAATCTTAATTAAACAGAACTTTTAATAAAGAAAGCCTAAATAGGGCTCGCTTTACAGGAAGTGTTTATGGAAGGCTGTGCAAGTTACATGCAGGGAGGTGTGACTAGGGTTCATAAACAAAGGGATTTAACTCCTAAATGGCAAAGGATTGAGCAGTGAGGCTGCAGGGGCATGTTCTATACACCAAAACTGCTTCATTAAGCTAAAGTTGTTCAGGTGACTATAGTGTCCCTTTAAGATTCAGGAAACCTGCTTATCAGTCTATATTTGCATGGATTAAAAAAACTAATGCACAGGCTTAGCGTGTTGTCTTGGTGTAGAACAATGGGGTTCAATTGGCATTATACTATACTCAAGGTAAAAGCTTTTGTCATTTTACAAAATGTCCGACTGTTAGTTGAAAGTGTTTGTGAAATCTGTGGAAAATATTCAACATACAAATGTACAGTGGCTCAATGGCATTTTACATATAGTCTCCATAGTCTAGTTGTAGTCGGGGACAATAAGTTGAGTAATAATAGTCGTGGAGTTAAGTCATTGAGGTGTGCCGAAACCGACATTCAGGAAGGCCTGTAAAAAAAGAGCCCACCAAAATGGAATTGCTTGATAAAGGGAGAGGTGGGCTGAACCAGGCAGTATCGGCACAGAGAAAGGGGAGTCCCCTCCCACAGGTTCAGCCTTACTATGTATAGAATGTTTGTGGATACATTTCCTTCACAATAAATTGTTGTCAGGCAAGTAGAAAGTTATTCTACAGGTGAAAGCATGTGTTTGCTCTTATCAAAAGTTATTTTATTCATTAAACATTCTATGTACACATGTGCAATTCGTCTCGGGCCGAATATGTAGACGGACAAATTTCGGGCAATTCGGACATTCGGGTACTTCCGAATGTCCGAATAGCCAAAGTGCCAAATTGCCTAAGTTCCGAAGCACAGTATTGCCTAAGTACTAATATACTTACCCAGTTAAAGAAGAAGAATGTTACACTGTATATAATTTTAAATAAAAAGTATACAAACATAGCCAGTATTCAGCTGTAAGCATTTGCAACACTTACAACAATCAAGTAACATACATTCATATAAAATGTAAGTTACTTAGCCAGTCAATGTAATGACAGGAATGAATAAGTAGATAACTCCCTAATTCCCACGGTATAAGGGAGCTATATACTAAAAGGCTGAAAGACCTAAATTGGTCTTTCAGCCAAATTTACAAATACTAAGTAAAGGTTACTTAGTATTAGTAAATTATGCCTCTACTCGCTATACCGCGGGGAATGTGATTAAACAGTGAGCAGTGTAATGGACCATTTCGCTCACCAGAGGATAAAAACCGTTTAGGCGATAATCCCCTTTCAGATAGACCAGCAGCTACTGCAATCACCAACCTCCTGAACTCCAAACTGCACGAATCCCCCAACTCCCGAACAGGAAAAACATGAACCCTGGAAGCAGCCGAACAGGAAAAGCCCTACGAACAGCTTACACTCCTGGCAATCGGCATACAGTCAAATTCCCCCCAATAATGAGACGACACTTCACTTTGAGGGTTAAAACAGGAACTTCCTGTACTGTCACATACAGTCTATTTTATTCCCAATTCACAAACATAGTACAGCCCACAGGGCGTTACAGAACAACCAATCAATCCGTACAATACACACAGACACTCCCACACAAAATCCTCCCCTCTGCCTGTGATATGATTACTGAACACAATGGGTAATCTCATTATCACCGGCAGATGAATACAGTTTTTACACAATATTTATAACTTCTAAAATCTACATGTCACAAACATAAAACATACATTTTCATAATCAGCATACGAGAAATAAACACATACTCAAAAATCAGGGCAATCGGTTCAGGGGTTAAAAAGTTAGATGGAAGTCCTTTATGACCGACCGCAAGCACATTTTCATGCCCAAAACAGTTCCATAGATTTGGGCTGTGCGGTCGGTCTATTTCAGGCTGAAAAAACGACTAAATCCCATTCGAACGAGCGTTCGAATCTTCGAACGGGACTTAGTCTCTGCGGCTGCAAAATCACCGTGGGAGAAGGTAAGGCTTAGCGGTGTTTGCAGAACTGCGTAGCCGATTTCAGTTCCATGAATTTGGCTACCCATACCGCTGATCGCATGGAAGGAACCAAGATGGCCGCTGCCACGTGTTCGTTTTTCGAATGGCGGCCACTTCGACTACTTCGGCACTTCGACGGCATTCGAAGTGCCAATTTAAAAGTACAAACCCTTTCTCTGGGAGTTAAAGGCCCAGCAGCAGCACACCAAAAATCCATTATGTCCAAAACTTGTAATTAAAGGGCCACATCTTCCCGGGTCATTGTCAGAAGGCATAGGCGAGCAACCAGGCTCCTCCAGTGAACAGTGGCGAGGTTGGTTTTGCCACAAGCAGCCTGTGTAACAAAACAAAAAAAAACACGTCCCCCCTCCCCCTCCTAACCTGAAGGGGGGACCTACACCCCTGAACGTCGGGTGGGGGCCCTAAAGTAAAATAAGGGGGGACCTATTGTCCTCCCCCGGCCCCCACCCATGAGCGGTGGGTGGGGGCCCTCAAGTAAAGTAATGGGGGGGACCTATTGTCCTTCCCTCAGCCCCCACCCCTGAGTGGCAGGTGGGGGCCCACTGCAGAATAAGGGGGGGGGACCTAATGTCCTCCCCCCTGGTCCCCACCCCTGAGCGGTGGCTGGGGACCCTAAATACCAATTAGGGGGGGACACCTAATGTCCTCCCCCCTGGTCCCCACCCCTGAGCGGTGGGTGGGTGCCCTAAATTAGAATGAGGGGGGACCTAATGTCCTCCCCCTAGCCCCCACCCTTAGCGGTGGTTGGGGGCCCTAAATACTAATTGGGGGGGACCTAATTTCCTCTGCCCTGACCCCCCCTGACCCCCACCCCTGAGCGGTGGGTGGGGGCCCTAAATACTAATTGGGGGAGGACCTAATGTCCTCCCCCCTGGTCCCCACCCCTGAGCGGTGGGTGGGTGCCCTAAATTTGAATGAGGGGGGACCTAATGTCCTCCCCCTTGGCCCCCACTCCTGAGCGGTGGGTGGGGGCCCTAAATACTAATGGGGGGACCTAATGTCCTCCCCCCTGTCCCCCACCCCTGAGCGGTGGGTGGGGGCCCTAAATACTAATTGGGGGAGGACCTAATGTCCTCCCCCCTGGTCCCCACCCCTGAGCGGTGGGTGGGTGCCCTATATTTGAATGAGGGGGGACCTAATGTCCTCCCCCTTGGCCCCCACTCCTGAGCGGTGGGTGGGGCCCTAAATACTAATTAGGGGGGGACCTAATGTCCTCCCCCCTGTCCCCCACCCCTGAGCGGTGGGTGGGGGCCCTAAATACTAATTAGGGGGGGGCCTAATGTCCTCCCCCAGACCCACACCCCTGAGAGGTGGGTGGGGGCCCTAAATACTAATGGGGGGACTTAATGTCCTCCCCCCTGGTCCCCACCCCTTAACGGTGGGTGGGGGCCCTAAATTAGAATGAGGGGGGAGGAGTGTGGGGGGTGGGGGGATTTATTAAGTAAATATATTTAAAGGGGACAGTTAGGAAATAATCTGTGAGGAAGGGAGATTAAAAAAAAGTTACTGTGTGACAGAGCCGCTTTAAAGGCCAGTCTGTTTTAATGGTTTGAACTTTTCATCACACTCACAATACAATAGTGAATAAGCTTCTCATTTATTGCTAGTAATTCCCTCCCCTCCGGCACTCAGACAGTTAACGAGCCAGAATTCACCTTCATCCTGCTTGGGAACTCACCCAAGGTAGAATTTGCCTTTGGGTATGAAGTGTCCTATTTAGTAGTTTGATACATTACCTGGCATTTTTACTACTATTATAAAACCACCACTCTGGCTTTTGATATTCGATAGAATCTGCACGGGAATCAGATGGCATGTCCGACTGAAGACGAGCCTAGAGCCCATTTATAGTAAACTGCGCAGCGTGCTGAGTCTTGTTCAAAGTAGAGATGAAAATAAATGGAAAGACTTGAGTTATTTGAGAATCTTTATCTTTTTTTTGCATCCTTGCGTGCAGTGAATAATCTTCCTTTTAAAAAAAAGTAAAAGAGCGAAGATAAATTATAAAATTTGGTCATTAATTATTTATTTACAATTCCAATACTAATGTTCTGGAAAGACAAATATGGTTACAAAAGAGAAATGCAAAGTGCTTAAAATGAATTAAAGAAAATAACAGAATGAGGTAAAGCGAGAATGTTACATATTGGAAGAATATTATAAAGAGATAAAACAAACATTTTCTTAGTAGGACGTAAAATAAAAAGTATTATTGCAAAAACCAAACCAAGGACTGCAGTCTTCCATAACCACATACTTAGGTGCAACCGGGACCAGGGGCCAGCACTCAGCCCCTCAAAATAATTTGCAGTCAAAGGATAAAAGATCCAGGCACTACAAGGTTATCATAGGCGTGCACAGCCTATTGCATTAGGGTGTGCACCCTAAAGCACAAGCACACGCCGCGTATATATATGTATGTATGTATGTATATATATGTGTATATATATATATATATATATATATATATACACATATATACACACACACACATACACTGCTGTGTGTGTGTGTGTGTGTGTGTGTGTGTGTGCTGTTAGTGTGATGTGTGTGTGAGGGTGCTGGTAGTGTACTATGTGGGTGAGGGTGTTTGTGTGTGCGCACTTGTGAGGGTGCTGTTAATGTACTGTGTGTGAGGGTGCTGTTTGTGTGTGTGTGTGTGTGTGTGCACTTGCGAGGGTGCTGTTAATGTACTGTGTGTGAGGGTACTGGTAGTGTGCTGTGTGTGTTTGTTAGGGTCCTGTTTGTGTTTGTGAGGGTACTGTTTGTGTTCTGTGTGTCAGGGTGCTGTTTGTGTAATGTGTGTAAGGGTGCTGTGTGTTTTTGTGAGGGTGCTGTATGTGTGGGTGCTGTATGTGTGTAGGTGCTGTGTATGTCTGTGGGTGCTGTATGTGTGTAGGTGCTGTGTATGTCTGTGGGTGCTGTATGTGTGTATGTGCTGTGTATGTCTGTGGGTGCTGTATGTGTGTTGGTGCTGTGTATGTGTGTGGGTGCTGTGTATGTGTGTAGGTGCTGTGTATGTGTGGGTGCTGTATGTGTGTAGGTGCTGTGTATGTCTGTGGGTGCTGTATGTGTGTTGGTGCTGTGTATGTGTGTGGGTGCTGTATGTGTGTGGGTGCTGTGTATGTGTGTGGGTGCTGTATGTGTGTGGGTGCTGTATGTGTGTGTGTGCTGTGTGTGGGTGCTGTATGTGTGTGTGGATGCTGTGTATGTCTGTGGGTGTAGTATGTCTGTAGGTGCTGTATGTGTGTAGGTGCTTTATGTGTGTGGGTGCTGTATGTGTGTGGGTGATTGTGGGGGGTGGAAGTGGGGGTACATTACTCAATATCCCCCCTCCCTTCTTACTTTATGTGGGGAGGGGGGATTCTTGTTCCTTGCTACATTCCCTGGTGGTCCAGTGGAGGTGGGGGCAGATCAGTTAATATCCCCCCTCCCTTGTTACCTTATGCCTGGGAGGGGGGATCCTTGTTCTGCCATCCTTCCCTGGTGGTCCAGTGGTGAGTGAACTCTAGCCTGCGGGGCTAGAGTTCACTCTCGCGAGATCTGAGCGTTGCCGCGGCAACGCTCAGATCTCGCGAGAGGAACCCGGGGGAGCTGCTGGCAAGAGCTACGCCGGTCCTCTCCTGCCTCCCTCACTGCCTGTGGGTCAGTGGGGAGGGAGGCTGAGAGCAGAGCCGGCGTTTGGATAGCGCCGGCTCTGCATGAGCCGACAGGGGGGATCCTGAGATCTCCCCTGCCGGTCTCAATACATAGGCGTGCCGCGGGGATTAGGGTGTGACCAGGCATACCCGGCACACCCCGTGCGCACGCCTATGAAGGTTATATAAAGGCTATTTCATTGGACCCAAATGTCCAGCAACATTCTATTCTAAGGTCATTTTCCTTAAAAAGTCCCTGGACATGTGGGTCCAATAAAATTGCCTTTATATAACCTTGAAGTGTCTGGAACTTTTATCATTTGACTGTAAAATATAAAGTAGAGAAGATGAGATGATATTAAGATGGAACAATCTGTACATATATGTGGGAATTGACAATAATACTGACTTGAGAACTATTTGGCAAAAAAAGTTTTTGTAAAGTTCTGTGACTTTTTTTAATCCTTAAAGGGACTCTCCAGTGCCACTAAAACATATCTGTTTTCCTGGCACTGCAGGACCCTGCAGTGCCCCTCGCCCTCCCAGCCCCCACCCCATGTTGCTGAAGGGGTTACCCAGTTATCTCAGTTTCAGACCAGTCAACTAATGTCAGAAACAGGACATCATTGCGCAGCAGCAGGAGAGAGAAAACTGGTACCTGAACCTATTCTGCATTAATCACACTATTCAGAACCCCTCTCTTCTCCCCCCTGCCAGGATGTTACAAGGGGAAGAGATCTTTCAACATTTGTAATCCTATCAGACATGCCCATTGAACTTTTCCATTCCTAGGGATAGGACACTGATTGGTTAATCAGTGCCCTCTATTGTGGTTGTGGAAAGCATAAGAAAGATGAAGCAGATAAATATGAACCACATCATATTTACCATTTTTTCAGCTATCATAGTGAGACAACTGTCTCATTCAAAGCTAAAGCTTTTGATTGAGACAGTTGTCTCAAAGTGATGTGAGTCCCTTTAAACACAAATAAATGGCAAATGTCACCTCCCAGTGTATTTAGTCATAATGATAAGCAATTGGCAAAAGTGTGATCTGTATTATTTAAAAATCATTGCATGATGGGGAAGCTTAAAGGGTTGCTGCAAGCACTATAACTACTTCAGTGAACTAGAGTTCTGGGCTGTTTAATGTAAACTCTGAGATCAGGATACAGGGGGATGTCGTAGTTAGAATGCTTGAATTAACCCTTTAAACATCATTAAGATTGGAGACTATCAAAAGTCTCCCAGTGGTTTTGAGAATATCTTGATGGGAAAGGAGAACAGCAGCTACATTTTACCAAAATACTGTAGGTAATATTTCCGGCTAGAGTAAAATAAAATCAGCTGGGGAGACACACTCCCACACAAATGGACACTCAGGATAGGACAACGAGCAACTGAATGGACCAATGGGACTACATTTGGATGGTTTATAACCACCCAAACGCGTTTCAGGAGGATTCAGCACCTTAGACTTTTTATAGATATATTGTTTTATTGTTTTTTTTAACTATACTTTATGAATAAATATCTTCTTAATTTCTAATACTGTCTGGTGCCATCTTCAGCATCTACCTCTACAGCAAGGAAAGGGTAGTGTTCCCCTTAAAGAGACACTAAGCTCTTTTACTCTGAGCCAAGTTTTAAGGCTCGTAAAAAAGATGAACAGTTTATTTATACCAGTGGTTCTCAAACCGGTCCTCAAGACCCACCAACAGTCCAGGTTTTGTTAGTATCTCCATTGGAATAAAAGAGGGAAATACATAAATCTTGGACTGTTGGTGGGCCATGATGACTGGTTTGAGAACCACTGATTTATACACTTATGCAAAGTCCCCTTATTTGTTACGTACTTCACCAGAAGCTGTGGCTTCCCTGTGTTTTATCTTCTCCCCTCTTAAATGTGTTCAACATAAAGACAGAAGAGGGCCAGTGTCACCATAGAACACGCATGCCAAAGTTATCCGAGCCTATCCTGTTTGGCTCTACACTTGTGAGTTAATCACTATACATTAATTTACCTCACTCTTTGTATGGGACCTTATTGCACCATAGTGTGTTTTCCTTTTTTATTTCAGTTTTTTATACAAGGTATCCCTTATTATATAAGGGTAAGTGTGTATAATGTTACCAATACCGTATAGCGCTCCACTACACACGGGTGGTAGGATCACTATAACAACTTAATCTAAATGAACTTGTTATAGTGCCTACAGTAGTTGTCCCTCAGTTCCAAGCTCAAGAAAGCGATTTGTTAATAATTGGAGGCTTGAAACTGTGGCTTCAAAGCCATGCATCCCAACTCTCGGGGAAGGAGAGCCTGGACTTTTACTTCCTGTTTTCATACCCTAGCATACTGTAATGTCACGTGCTCATGCGCAGTGATAGAGAATCATTGTATTCAATAAATCTCTATGGCAGAATGATAGGTGTATTGCGGTGAGCACCATGCATGTTCCTACCACACAGCTTCAGGATGACATCCAGTGGGGAGGAGCCTCGGCTGCGCTGACAGACTTGACGCTGGAGAGAAGGTGAGTAAAATCCTTTATTTCATTTAATTTTGTTTTCACATTGCACAGAGGGCCCTAAATCCAACAGAGGACATGAAAACTATAGCGTTAGGAATACAGACGTGTACCTTAAATAGATCCAAACCCGCATACACACTATACATGACTGATTGTAATTTACTTGGTTCCACAATGTGCATGACTCTGCCTAAACAAACAAAGTGTTATTTTGCCTCCTTTTCCAATGTTGCAAATTTAGTTTATTATTCAAAAAGCAATTGTTTCACCTACCCCTCTCTCTCACAGCCATTCACCCTTCCTCAATACCCTCCCAGCTCTCTTAACCTGTGGGTTTGTTTTACACATTCTATGACTGTCTCCTTTAAGGCTGTTCTACTACCCTCCCACTTCTATCAAAAGATTCCATCTCATTCCTCGTATCTCCTGCCCATCTGTTCTTCCCTCCTCACCTATCTTACATGACTGGTAGATCTGTGGACGAGTTCTCTGAAAACCAACTCTTAACCGATTCCCAGAACTCTCAAGCAAAAACAAACATTAGATGATTCTCTGACGTCTAGTCGGTAAAACTTTTACCAGATTAGAAAGTATGTTCACTACTAATGTTTACAGGCTTATTTTTTTTTTGTTGCTCCAGCAATCAGTACTGAGAAAACCTCTCATTTCTTGGTAATGGTTTTAAAATGGTAGATATTCTGCACCTTGCATAGAAAACACGAACAGAGAATCTATACTTTCCTGTAACACCTGTTGCATATAAGGTGAGCAGGCTGTGTGCTCCGTGATGCCGTGTGAACTCCGGATGTGGTTAAAGATGCTGTGTGCACCCACTTGAGAATGTGAGACCCTGTGGTTAAGAGAGCATTTCTAAGAACAGGAACTGTTATCTTCTGTCAATTTAACAACATTTTGTTATTTAAATTAATTTAGCAATAAAATGTTTATTACATACTGTGTTCCTTTGTATGGTTCAAAAAAAAAAAAAACGATACAACTTAACATACAAATGTATTTGATAAAAGTCTGAATTTCTATATTTTTCATGCAATTTGCAAATTTTTGGGCTAATCTCAAAAATCACCTTCTTAATTACTTTACTAACAGGGCCATTCACTAAAAGTGTGAATTGTCAGGAATTCAAAGAGAATTAAACATTTTAGGCAAAAATCGCAGAGCTATAAACACAACTGAGAATTGCATTACTCAAAGACAAAATATTAGAATTTAAAGTATGATTTTAATTTACAGACAGAGCTTTTGTGTCTATTTGTGAATATGCAATAACCAGTAGGAGACATATATGTTTAAACCTTTTTTTGGAGTGGGAGGTGGGCTAGGTTAGTGTGGTTTGTATTACTACATTACTGGCCTAAGAACCCCCTGGCCACAAGAGATGGGGCACATCAAACAAAGAAACCTTAAGAGGTTTATTTTCTGGACAGTGAATTGCAGTGAATTGAAAATTGAATCTCAACCTTTTTTTCCAGAGTTCTACACTATTCACTTCAAGAGGGAGGTATTTCGTTAAACTTCCCTATAAACTCCCCTGTGAATATTTACCACTACGATATTGCTCAGCCATCGGAATTCTGGGGATCACCACTAAGGTATTTGCATGCAGATATCAAAGCTACGCTTGATCTCTTTGGCCTACACTACAATCCAATTTCAGCAACCAAAAGATAAAAGGTTCCTCACATTTGGCTGGTGTGGTGTGACAGCTATCTAAAGATCACAGTTCAGTGTGATCAAGACCACTTCAGTAATTTGAAGTGGTCATGGTGGCTGGAGTCTGTTTTGTGTCTGTTTGGAGTCAGTTTATTTCTATGAAATTACATATATGGATATTAATTCTTCTTCTGCCGGAGATGAAACTCCTCCTCCTGCAGTCTCATTGTGACATAATTAATCAGTCCGAAACTGACTCGTGAATTCTCTGCACATTTCCGTGCAGAGTATTGCAATATTTACGTGAGGTTGGGCAACAGATGCTCTCAGCCAATGAATGGCTAGATCAGCATCCAGTTACTGCAGCTCTGTAGAAGCCGGATGTTGTAAATTCTGCTTCAGAGCAGACCAGGAGCCTGACAAAACCCAGGTGAGAGGGCAAACGGTTTGTCCCATTATCATAGAAACATAGAATGTGAGGCAGATAAGAACCATTTGTCCCATCCCATCCCATCTCATTCCCCATATATCTTGCCCATCTGTACTCCTCACTTCATATAAAAACTTAATAATCCATTATAATAATTTACATCAGTGTTCGTAAGATTCAAGTATATGCCTACAATATCAGTAAAATAGAATAACATTTCTCTTGAACATGTCAACCTCTCAGTCTTGTTAAATGCAGCAGTATCTCTGCATCCAAAGTCTTCCCCCATGTGTAATATTAATAAGTAAACATTAGCAATGTCACGAACATAAAATTTCTAGTTTTTTTTTTTAATGTACACTACTGTTACACCAGATATGAGTTGCACTGGTGTGACACTGTGCCCTGGCAGGCCCTGAAACGCACACGTGTGAAGGAAACTGACTGCTATTATATTACAGTCAAAAAAGTTGTTGTTTTTTTTAAATGCAAGCTATTGTGACACCAGATATGAGTGGTGGCACTGGGACCACCTTAAAAATATTGGATATCGCTAAAAATCATGATCACTATATACTTTCTCTACAAACCTCTAAAACGAACCAAACTACTCATCCATCCGCTATACCACTTTATCCCACCTAGAACTAGTACCCAGTTAAAATACTTGACTCTTACTTACCCACACTCAGTCATGCCACACACATTTCACCACTACTCTCACTGAATCCCTCTGACTACGGCTAAATTCATCGTCTACATCAGAACACTACTCCTAAGATTGGGTTGTATCCATGGCTCGGGTCTTTCATTTAGAATAGGGGCAGCTTCGGTCTCCTTCAACACTGACACTCCAGTGCATATTATTAAAAGATTGGGCAGATGGAAATCCTCAGTCTACAACCGATATATTCCTCATCCCGAGAAAGAAATGAGGAAAGCTTTTAAAAGTTTGGCTTTGTAAATTTGATGCAATAAGGGTGTTTTTCTTTAGTACCTTTTCACCCTCATTGCATGAACCCGATTAACATATATTACTAATATGTTTCTGAACATATATATTATATTATTCACTCGCTCACTCACTCACTCTCTGGGCCGGCCTAAGACATCATGCTGCCTAGGTCCAACGATAAATGACTATGGGGGATAATGTATAATAAACACAGGTTACTGGCTATGGGGAGGATAATGTATAATAAACACAGGTTACTGGCTATGTGGGGATAATGTATAATAAACACAGGTTACTGGCTATGGAGGGATAATGTATAATAAACACAGGTTACTGGCTATGGGAGGATAATGTATAATAAACACAGGTTACTGGCTATGGGGGGATAATGTATAAAAAACACAGGTTACTGGCTATGGGGAGGATAATGTATAATAAACACAGGTTACTGGCTATGGGGATAATGTATAATAAACACATGTTACTGGTTACGGGGAGATAATCTATAATAAACACAGGTTACTGGTTGTGGGGGGATAATGTATAATAAACACAGGTTACTGGCTATGGGGGAGATAATGTATAATAAACACAGGTTACTGGCTATGGGAGGATAATGTATAATAAACACAGGTTACTGGCTATGGGAGGATAATGTATAATAAACACAGGTTACTGGCTATGGGAGGATAATGTATAATAAACACAGGTTACTGGCTATGGGAGGATAATGTATAATAAACACAGGTTACTGGCTATGGGGGGATAATGTATAATAAACACAGGTTACTGGCTATGGGGGATAATGAATAATAAACACAGGTTACTGGCTATGGGGGATAATGAATAATAAACACAGGTTACTGGCTATGGAGGATAATGTATAATAAACACAAACACAAAAAAAAGAAAATAATAAATTCTGCTTCAGCTTCAGAATTAATCTAAATTGTATGCTGTCCACACATTCCGCACTCCCTGACGTTTTGGGGGTGTGGATTTAAAGCAAAAGGCGCTCCATTATAAAAGAGAGCCTTTTGCTTTTGTTTCCTTTTGCCCTATTGTGGTACACTGGTTGTTCCCTCTAGTGCTATACTGTTATCGTTCTGGGTATCTTGGTATTTTGAGTTGGCTTGTGTTATATTGACTATTCTTCGTTCTGGTATCCTGGCCCGGCTTATTTTCACGTTTATCTTGTTTTCTGGTTCCCTGACTTGACTATTCGTTATCGTTATCCTGCTCTCTGGCTTTCCTTGACCTTGGCTAGTCCTCGACTATTCTGTCTACATTAAACCTGGCCATTCTAAGGTCCGGTAAAACGTTTTCTATTTGGGTTATATTCTGCGTGTTTGGGTCACCTTTCGTGACATGAGTATGAAGTCAGTTTGATCAGTAAAGGAACATTGTATAAGAAACAATATTTTCCATTTCAATTAACTTGTCAGTTTGCAAAAGCTCTTAAATACAAAGTACATGGTTTAAGAAATACAACTTTTCATTCCAAAAACTTGTAATATTTGAAAATGCCCATAACAACCCGATGTGTTTCTCTGACAACCCTCTTTGTATAACTCATAGTATCTCCCAGCCCCTTTGTATGTCTATCTCCCCCCAGCCCTTTGAATGTGTTTTCCCCAAGGCCCTTTTGTGTGTCTCTTTCTTCACCAAGCCTCTTTTGTGTGTACTGGCCTCCAACCCCTTCTGTCTTTTTTTTTCTTTTTCCCCTTTACCAGCTCCTCTTCTTGTCTATTTTTCCTTTCCCCCAGCCCCTGTGAGTCTCTCCCCCCCCCCCATTCCCCCAGCCCTTCTCTGTGTCTCTTATTGCCTTACTTAGTCCTCAGCGTGTCTCTTTCTCCCCTAAGACCCTTTTACGTGTCCCCTTTTGTCCTGATTACTATCTTGTTCTGTATCCTCTACCAGGTCTGACAGGAAGCTGTTTGTTGCTCTTAATGAGCACTTCCTGGTTAGACCCTGTAGAGGATACAGAAGATCCTCTACAACGATCCGCTCGGCCACACTATATGAAGTGACTGGCAGGATTGGGAGTCCTGTGCTCCTTTCTGCTGGTTACCTGTAGATTGTGCCACTGGGCTGGTGCACCTTAGGCATATGCCTGTGCCGCCTTATGATTGCACTGGCCCTGACATAGTAAAACATGCATCTGTTACAGCCTGCAAGACATGTCTGTGGTACACTCTGTGTGCTGAAAGTCTTTACTTCCTCCTCCTTGGCTTCTATTATATAGCCATGAAGTATGACCTACACGGGTTGCTGTAGAGCAAGGGTTCCCAACCCAGTCCTCAAGTACCCCCTAAAAGTCCAGGATTTAGAGATGACCCTGTTGTGTCTAAAGTATTTTATTTTTTATTTATTTTTTCTAAAAGCACCTTAGACACAACTGGGTAATCCCTTAATCCTGGACTGTTAGGGGGTACTTGAGGATTGGGTAGGGAACCTCTGCTGTAGAGGATGGAAGAAGCAAAAATACTTTATTTTATAGTTGCTTTGGATAGATGCAGAGCTCTGGCAGGAAATGTATTTTCTCTGCAAAATCAAAACCAGTGCTGGAGCAAAGGGAACATTAGAACTACATTTTTTTTTGACTGGCTCTTCAATACAAGGGAGATGCTAGCCTGTGTATATGTTGGGTGGGAAAGGGTTAATTATTCCCAAATCATTTCACAAAAACAACTTTGTCAGAAGTGGAAAGAGTACTGCTAAGTGACTGCTCATTTCGACTATTTATACATTTAGCTTTTTTTCAAAATCTTAACTTTGTCATATGCTGCAGAATCGGTGGCTAAGCATTATGGGAAATTAAGTTAATCAGCATTTAACGTGCCAAAGGTCAGCCTGCACTGTATAGATCCAATACCATGTTTGAGGTTGTAGAATCTTTGTCCTCTAGTTGTAATAGTTCGAGATGAGAGTGAGAATATGTATCTCGTTATAACATATGTAGAAAAAAACACTAATGTAACAAGATTCTTAGAAAAAAAATAGATTTGTAGACGGAGCAGAAGTGGAAACAATGACAGAGCATAGAATATAACATAACAAGGTAATATTATCATCAGTGTCTAGACTACTTAACAACTAGCGTTCAGACACGGTTTGTCAAGAATACAAACAAGACAAATTGTGCTTATACTGCAGTTACGCTGTGTCTTTTTTTTTTTTTTTTTTTTTTACAGTTGTGTTTATCTTAGACTTGTAGTTTTGTTTGAAGAAACTATTTCTATCGGCTGATCCAGACTTGTCAAAAGTCTTCGCTATTTTGCAGCAAATTTAATTTAAAGAAAGGAAATTTGTGTGTCACAAGAGCCAATGCGTAGAGTAGAAAATATTTTTTTCTACGACCTGCAATGGTTTGCAATGTCAAAGTTCAAATGAGACGATTTAATTCCGAGCATCTTTTGAGTGACGCTGTAAAGGTTCCTACTATTCTCTAGCCATTTATTGCATTCAGAGAATTTTAGGATTTTTAGGCAATCAACATCTAGGTTTAGGCATCTAAATTAATGGCGATAAAATATAATCCAAATGTTATCATTTCATATCCCTAAACCTACTGCTCAACCTCTGTTATTGCAATGTCCTTACAGTAGTGTAACCTGCGCTGTACTGACATTTGCTCTGTTAATGTTGACACGCTATTTTAATTGTAGCAATATTATAATGATACTTTGAGGCTCTCGTTTTGTTGATATTGTCAACATTTTAAAGTCGATCAACTGTATCACTTTAAAACCTCACCAGAGTTTAACAATAATCTTTTCTTGATGGGAGTTGCGGATCATGGTGATTCGAAATGCAGATGTTGCCTATCTTTGATTCTAATCAAGACTTTTTTTTTTCACACTGTATATTTAAAGTGAGAAGGCAGTATTCAGTCTGACCCCATTGCAAAAGAAAAGCAAACACGTGAATCTGGTAACTTGAAATGACAACCTATTAGGTATATCACAATCCATTTTGCACTTTGAATGGTTCCTTGATATGAATTAATAGCAGAACAAAGCCGACCACTTGTAATTTGCGTGTGTGGGGGGGAGGGGACATTGATTGGACAAGTGACAAGTACAGACCGGACAAAACTCCACCCAAGAGTAGAAATTTAATGTAGGAGGTGAGATAAGATTCTACAAAAGATATGTATTAACAAAGAAACACATGACTAGTTTCAGAATGCCTGACTGGAAATGAGTAAATAGTTACAAAATATCGCCAAGCCTTAATTCATATTACCACCACCCCCCCCCCCCTTTTTTTTTTTGAGGACTTTTCTATAGAAGACGGTTTGCATCGACAAGATGGATTATTAGCCTTGACCAATGTGGAATTGCTTGCTCTGTTGCTTTAGCACAATAATGTTGTGGTCCTGTCTGGGTTGTGACAATAACCCAATAACTGCTCAGAATTATCACATTGTTTTTGAAGTGGTCAAGACTGCCTGGAGGTTTTATTGTAAGCTCTCATCTCTCCTCCAAACCCCAAGATGTTTGAGCATCCCTTACTCACACTCCTTTTTCCTTTTTCTCTTTGTAGTCAAGTTTTGTTAGTAAGCCCTATACCCACATTGCCAATCGAATAACGAAGGAATCCTGGTGCATGGCTCACTCAGGGGAGCTAAAGGAGAGCTAACGGACTAAGACGTCATGTAGTGGTTATGGGGCTTGGAGTCTTCCTTTAAGTAGCAAGTGAATGTTTGCTCACTTGTCTTGAATTATTCAACTCAGGAAGAACTCACAAATGTGTGGTTTGTAATGGATCTGTTATCCACCGGCTGAATTGTGCAAAATTACTTTGCGATAAGTGTCTGTCAATAAAATGTTGGCATTCTACTCTGATGTAACTATGTGTCTCCTTAATCACAGCTAATTCTTGAGACTAAACAATGTGTTGGCTACAAACTTGGGTAATACAATTGCCAGGATGAACAATCTACCATTGTATTGCTTAGTGACATTATCTAACATCTCTCCCAAAGAGATCATTGTATAGATATTCCAGACACCACCACAACTTAAGTGTATTTTATAGGTTTTGGCCTCATTCATGCTGTACTTTTTTCACTTAAAAATCTCTTTAGTTTTGGTAAAAGAATAATAATAATAATAATAATAATAACAACTCACATTATGTACTTGGTTTAACCCCTTAAGGACTGAGCCAAATGATCACGTTGTGAACAAAACAAAACGTAAAAAAAACCTGGCATTTGCGCTATATGTCTGTCCAACCGTAATTCACCTCTTTCATATTAAATGCACCCCCCCTTATTATATATCATTTTATTCAGGGGAAACAGGGCTTTCATTTAATATCAAATATTATGAAACATAATTTAATATGAAAAAGATGGGAGAAAATAAGAAATGTATTATTTTCTTAGTTCTACATGACATTTTAACTGTCAATGTCATAATACTGTTTGCTTTTACTGCAACAAAATACACATATTTGTATTCAGCAAAGTCTCACGTGTAAAACAGTACCACCTATGTACAGGTTTTATGGTGTTTTGGGAAGTTACAGGGTCAAATATAGCACGTTACATTTGAAATTGAAATTCGCCAGATTGGTTACGTTGCCTTTGGGACTGTATAGTAGCCCAGGAAATAAATTTACACCCATAATGGCATACCATTTGCAATAGTAGACAACCCAAGGTATTGCAAATGGGGTATGTCCAGTCTTTTTAGTAGCCATTTGGTCTACTGCTCTGAGAAGAAGATTCTTGATGTAAAATTATAAGAAAAAAACAAACAAAAAAACAATATCCTCCAGCAACCTCCACCAACTGTAGAGATCTGGAGCTAAAGAACCTCATATCCAGGGCTTCCATCCCAAAAGCCCCCACTAGCAACGTGCCTGATTGCTCACATATGTTTTATGCTTTGCTCGTTAGTGCCAACATGGGACAGTCATTTCTTAAATAGGTAATATAAGGCTACCATTGAGGCATTTCGCAGTATAGTCTGTAGACTGTCTAAATGTCTGTTAAACTGCATCATCAAAAGGCATCACAATTCTTTAAGGAAAAGGATGAAACCAAGCAAACTAAAACATTAAACAACATTTAAAACATTCTTTCTGTCAAGTTGACAAAAGCCTTACAATACAAGATGGATTTCAAGACAATAATTTTTATCCTCATGTATCCAAACTTCTTTTTTAGTACTTAGTAATCTTTCGAAAACTGCTTGATCCTGTGTGACAAGTGGGTGATGAATGATCCGGATTGTAAATAGACTCTCTCACTACTGCATTTAGTTCGTGCCATAAAAAAAAATGACTGTGTAGGTGGATGAAAAAGTTTTAACAGCTGCACTTAGTCAGTGTGCGATGTGATTTGTCAGGATGTAGTCTGCAATTGTCAACACTGGGTCTTAAAAATTAAGAGTATTTCTTGTTTCTCTACGATAGCAAGTTTACATATATCATCGGTGTGGCATACAGCTATTAACAGAGAGAAAAAAAAAGGTATTGCCATATTTTCTTCTGATGTGTGTTACGTTGTTGCGTCCCTGTTTCTAGTAGTGCGTATGAATTTAAAATTGACTGTCGTGGAGGTTCCAGCTGCCTTGCATACCATTTGACGTGTGAAGTCTTGCGCAGCTTCTCCACTTATCCAGTGTCATTCCAGCTTAGCCGACACCTGCCATATCCTGTCTCAGCATTTTATGGGATTATGTCCTACCATAAAGAGATTGGTCACCCGACTGGCTACATCCATCTTTAGAGCGTAGCTTGAAATCTCACACATTCAGCCACTGCTGCGACCTGTCCCTCAAGATACAGAATTGTTCAAAAGCATCAATGTAGCTCATTCCACCCTGGTTGACTCTAAGATTAACCACATTGCTTATCTTTTTATATATCATGTTCCCGTTTTACAATTTGCTTATAATGCGAACGGCACATAAAGTGACACTGTCATCCCACACCCAAAAAAATGAGTATTTCATAAAGATAGAATATTTATGAAATACACATTATGACTGTAGGAATGTTGCTGGAATTCCAACCCAGTCAAGAGATATAGAGAGACAAAGTAGCGATTATCGGTTTCTGTGTTTCTCCTCCATCGGACTTTCTTTGACACAAGGCAAAGCTACAGAGTCAATCCCTGCAGCTGACATTAATGATGTCTGCAAGGAATTGGCTGTGTCTGTGGCATGCGCGAGAGTACCGCAGTGACGTTGGCACCGAATAGTACCCCGCCAGATCGAGATGGCAGCATCCGCGATGGACAGGTAAGTAAATTCTCCTTTACCTGCCCTCCGGTCAATAAACATATACATTGAAGAAAATATTGGCATGGCTAGAAATAGTTGGTAGGTGTCCGCTACATACTAGTCTGGGTACTCACTGTAAGATTTATAGCAAATACATGAACTTCACAGGGGAGTATATATTTTTCTTGTTTAGCTTTGGCTATGTTTTCATTTGGCTATCTATATACTTAAAATAATATATACCAATCTAATGCATTAGAACATTGAGTCAACTCATTCATTGACTAGCCCTTTGAAAGTGGAGTGAGAATGGTTAAAGGGATACTATATGAAACCAAGATACAAGATCCAGCGCACTCACTCATTCACTAACCAGCAATTTCAAGTCTCACAGAATGGAATAGTTTTATATAAAAACACCTGACCTAGGTAGAAAATAATAACAGTATATGATCATACATTGCATAAGCTTGCCACAACGTCAATGTACCCCATTCTTGGCAGGCCCTACTCTACCAGCCTAATGCCTGCTCCTATAAGATTAATCCACTTACTTGGAAAATTCTTCCTCCTGGGACTCTCTGCAGATCAAGGCTAAATAGGGCCCTGGAATGAGGCACCTGTGACAGGGAGGGGTGCAAAACTGGGGAGTTGGCCTGTACTCCCAAATATATATACTGAACAAAATTATAAACGCAACACTTTTGTTTTTGCCCCCATTTTTCATGAGCTGATCTCCAAGATCTAAGACTTTTTCTATGTACACAAAAGGCCTATTTCTCTCAAATATTGTTCACAAATCTGTCTTAATCTTTGTTCGTGAGCTCTAGACATGTGCAATTCGTTTCAGTCAGAATTTAAATTCGGACGAATTTTGGCAATTTGGACATACTTACGAATGTCCAAATTTACGAAGTGCCAATTTGCTGAATTTACAAAGTGCTGAAGTGTAGAATGTCGAAAGCGCCGAACCAAACCGAATTGCCAAAGTCCCAAATTCCTGAAGTGCAGAATTTCATAAGTTCCGAACCGATTTGGCAAAGTGCAGAATTTCGGAAGTGTCGAAGTGCTTCGGATTTCTGAAAAGTAGCAAAACAGGAGATGGAGGTAAAATTAAAGGAATGATGATAGGAATCTAGCCCTACTCCTAACCCTAGCCCTAACCCTAACCCTACTAACCCAGGGTTAGGGGTAGGGTTAGGGGTAGAGTTAGGGGTAGGGTTGGGGGTAGTGTTAGGGGTAGGTTTAGGGGTAGGGTTGGGTTTGGGTTAGGGTAAGGGTAGGGTTAGGGTTAGGGGTAGGGTTAGGGAATTGCTGAGGTCTCAAATTCCCGAAGTGCCGAATTCCCGAAGTGCCTAAGTCCCGAACTCCCAAAGTCCCAAATTTCGGAAGTGCCAAAGTGCTTCGGATTTCAGAAAAGTAGAAAAACAGGAGACGGAGGTAAAATTAAGGTAACGATGATAGGAATCTAACATTATTCTTAACCCTAGCCCTACTCTAACCCTACCCCTAACCCTGGGGTTAGGGGTAGGGTTAGGTGTAGGGTTAGGGGCAGGGATAGGGTTAGGGGTAGGATTATTGGTAGGGGTAGGGTTAGGGGTAAGGTTAGGGGCAGAGGTAGAGTTAGGGGTGGGGTAGGGTTAGGTGTAGGGTTAGGGTTAGGGTTAGGGATAGGGATAGGGTTAGGGTTAGGGGTAGGGTTAGGTGTAGGGCTAAAGTAAAGGTAGGGTTAGGGGTAGGGTTAGGGAATTGCCAAAGTCTTGAATTACCGTAGTGTCAAAGTCCCAAATTCCCGAATTCCTGAATTTTCGGAAGTGCCGAACCAAAGTGCCAAGTTGCCAAAGTCTCGAATTGCCAAAGTCCCAAATTTCGGAATGCCAAACCGAAACAATTTTTTTTGCCCATGCACATCTCTAGTGAGCTCTTCTCCTTTGCCGAGATAATCCATCCACCTCACAGGTGTGGCATATCAAGATGCTGATTAGACAGCTTATGGTAGAGAAATAAACATTCAATTCACGGGCAACAGCTCTGGTGGACATTCCTGCAGTCAGCATGCCAATAGCGCACACCCTCAAAACTTGCGACAACTGTGGCATTGTGCTGTGTGATAAAACTGCACATTTTATAGTGGCCTTTAATTATGACCAGTCTAAGGCACACCTGTGCAATAATCATGCTGTCTAATCAGCATCTTGATATGCCACACCTGTGAGGTGGATGGATTATCCCGGCAAAGGAGAAGTGCTCACTAACACAGATTTGGACAGATTTGTGAACAATATTTGAGAGAAATAGGCCTTTTGTGTACACAGAAAAAGTGTTTGATCTTTGAGTTCAGCTCATAAAAAATGGGGGCAAAAACAAAAGTGTTGCGTTTATAATTTTGTTCATATTAAACCGAGAAGGCTGCGCTCACCCGAACATATAAACATATAAGGGTGCCGCTGGGGCCAATTCATACAACATACAAAATCTAGTGCACTCATTCATAAAAATGGATACTCTAAGCACCAAAACAACTATAGCATAATGAAGCAGTTATGGTACATAGCAGTCCGACTGCTCATTTCTCTAAAATGAATTAGCACATTTTAAAAATAACTTCTTAACATATTTATGTCAAAGCGTAAGAGCGTAATTTACTTCTCAGAAAGCTTCAGAAAAAATGTAAGTTTCAGAAAAAAATTGAATAAATATTCATTTATACATTTTAGATTTACCATGTGTTCTTGACCTCAATATTATCTATTGGTCATTTCTATAACATACGTATCTTCTGACTGCAGCATTTTCTCATGCAACATAACATTCCAATGAATACTAACATCATTAAATAATTAGGAATCTGCTGAATTAACGTAACTTCTACTTCATAATTCCTTTTCATCTTCCATGGGAAACTATGGCAGAGGCTATTTTTTAATTATTTACTTTAAATGTACAATCTTAACAGTAAATCTCTTTTCTATTATCTCTTAGTCTATTTTATATCATTTACTGTACATGAGTAATTAAAATGTTACCTTTTTGACCTTTAAGAAAACAAGTATTTAAGACATCATGCTCTATTTCCTCTGGGTCATAAAAAACCTATTTAGTAGCAATTCAACGGAAGAAAACATGTACACAATTTGTTTTGCGTCTGTTCTTTGGGAGTATGTGAAATCCTAAAATGCAATAGCTGCAGATCTACTATCTGCAGGTACTATAGTCCTCCCCTTCTCGTGTATGTGTGTGATTTTCCAATCAGAGACTTCTCAATGAGCTTTACGACAGATCTTTGAGAAGTCTTTTAAAGGCAGGCAGACATTTCTCTGCTGTCTAATAGAGAGCCATGTAGCTTTAATTTAAACACATGTTGATTTCTACTAAAGTGAAACATATAGGACACACTCTTTGCACAAAAATTACTTAAAAAAAACTTTTAATGCGCACTTAACCCCTTCAGACCCTCTGTCTACTGTTAGGACATCACAATTTTCTTGGATGTATTCACTGAAATCTCAGTATCTCTCACCCACAAACTGTCTAGTAATTTTTAAGATTCTAATTGACCAATTAGAGGTGAGTATTAAGAGAAAATCTACAGTCACATAAAGTCAGCCATCAAAGAAGACAGCCATAGGACACATCAACAACAGAAAGAGGCGTAAACAAGGTTTTCCACCTGTTAATTATTGATTTAATTTCATTTAGGCAGAGTTTTCCATCCTCTGGCCCTCCAGATGTTGCTGAACAACAACTCCCATGATTATCTGGCTTTTTTTTTTTTCAACGAATCATGGGAGTTGTAGTTCTTCAACATCCGGAGGGCCAGAGTTTGGAGAAATCTACATTTAAGCATACGTTTCTTGAGCTGGAAGTGATTTTAACATGTTAAGTTGACATTAGTAAGGGTTATTTTTTTATATATTTTTAATATAACCTCCTGAGACCCAGCCCATAAACTTGTGTCCTCTGTACTGGACATTTCATTTACATTCTTTTGAGTTTCTCTATCAATCCCTGCTGTATGGCAAAGAGGACATCCTGGGTTTTCCAGTAATATGCCATGTGATAGGCTGGGATGATGGGAATTTCCTCTTTCTTTTCATCAAAAATGGATGCATATTGGAAGACAATTTTTCCCTCGGTTCCCAAGAAGATAAAGAAAACAGGATTTAAAAAAAATGAAATGTCCATTATAACGGACAACAGGTCATGACTGATGTAAACAGCATGACCATGGATTTGGTATTGCTAGGATTGATTTAGAAATGTGCTAGTCATTTCATTGATAAAATATTTGTTTACAATCAAAATGATCATTCTAAGTAAATATGATTTCATTACCACTCAATATTGGAGTACACATCATTAGAAGCCATGGAAAAAAAACTCATAAAGAGAGCACAGTCCAAGAGAGGATGGATAATATCAATGCAGTGTTTGCAAAGTTCGTACATATAGACTTTCTGTTGCACTGTAGTAGAACTACAAGGAATGTAGGAAATATATTAATTTGTTTTCAAATTATATAAACTATTAGTGGCAATGTTTCATGACAAATCTGACAAATACATTAAATTAGCATTGTCTTTGTTTTTTGTTTTTTTATTGCACGGCTAATATACTTGGCATAGAAAGACAACCAATAAATTGATAGGCCCAGATGTGTATAATTCTGAGATTAAACACGGTTAATCACTTAATAAAAGGGAAATTCCCATGTTACGTTTAATGGCATTTTGCCCTCTCTCTGTCATCATGTCCATTATAGTGGACTTTAAAAAAAATATGGTAATATCACTTAGCTTAAAAAAAAATCAGTCTTTTTTTTTAATAACAGCATGATAAAATACATTTTTGTTCACTTAGTAAAAATAATTCATGATTGAAGGGGTTAAAAGGTTCACTGGGGAATGTCCAATTTCTTCACATTGCATAATCTATATATAGTGCCAGAAAATCTACATATTTAAATGGTACCTGTGTTGACAAATATAACTTAATCTTAAATGATAGAGAGTTAAATTTCATCTATACATTGTGCAAGCAGAATTGCTAGCAAATGTTTAGATTTCTCTAAAATCAGGGGTTAAAAATCAACCTGCTTCCCCTCTTCTCAGTCAGTTCAGTCTGTGCCGATCAGTACAGAGATAAAGTTGTGCATGTCTGTTATCAGGAGATCTCTTCTATGTGTTTGTCTCCTACTTGGAATTCAACCTGAGTGAATGCAATGAGTGCAAGGTGAAGTAGGGAAGAGGTGCAGGCTCTATGTGAGAGATGCACCAGCAACAGCTCGGAGGTTGGAGAGAAACAGCTGGGATGATAAATTGCAGCAGCATGCAATCTAAGAATGGGGAGAGAGAACAGATACATTTTATGTCCACAAAGTCAACATAAAGTGTTGGGAAATTTTAACCAAGTCTGCTTCCCAAATAGGGGTGTGCAGGAGAGGTGTGTCTTACAGCAAGTGTAACAACCACTGAACACATGATTGATGGTCTCAGCAGGAGACAGAGGAAATGGAAATAATTAAAATATAAAATACATTGTATCTACATTTGCAATGACAGGTTCACTTTTTAAAGCTGTCCTCTAGGCATTGTGATATGCCATGTTCATTATTTGTATGTACATGCAGCCACTTTGACAAAGGCCTTGTGTTTTCTTTATATTTTAACTAAACTAATTGCATCTGTTCATTCATTTATTTTCTTGCCTTTTGACTTCTACGATTATACATACAATTAGTAGCAGTACAAACTGTACTCTAATGTCTGTTAAGACAACATCCCTTTCATTTTAGGAAAAAAAAAACTGTATTCAATTAATGGGTTATTGATACGTTATTCAAAGCTATATAATTATTTTGGTACATGTCCCACAATGCCTCTTAGTGGATTCACATTGTGTAGTACATCCTTGGACCAAACAGGCAGCATCAACATGTGATATCATCAGAACCCACACCCTCAACCCAACCCAGTTTGCCTTTCTCTTATAAATAGTACTTATTCCATTAACTTGAAAGGAGAGATTTTTGGGGGGTTGTTGGTTGATGTGTTATCATGCTGACTGGGTTTTGGTCCCTTCATCTCATGCATTTTTAGCTGATGACCATGCCACTTACCATAATTTGCTGTTGATTTCTACCTAACAGACACAGAGGTTTAGATTGAAGGAGAATAGGTTTCTAGCGCTTATAATTAAGATGTGAAGGCAGCTTGAACACCCAATCTGGAGTCTCTCTTATCCGATAGTTTACATGCATGACATGTGCACAGTCGTCCTTGTCGGCATATGCACAAAACCCCCCACCACATACTTAATTATAATAATGACACTGACACCTGGGTTTTGGCAAAAGTATATCACAGCTTTTATTTATTATTAACATAGAATTATAAAGGTCATTGTCACACAACAGGCCCACGTTGGCCTGCACAGTTTACCACATTATTTACAATTTAACCCCTTGACAATGACCCACCCCAACGTAACATCATAACATAATACACCAACATTGTAACATATTAGCTTAATCTGAAACATGACCATTGCCACCGAAGGGCATCAACCATTGCCACCAAGGGCACCATCCATTGCCACCAAAGGGCACCACCAGTGTAGGGGCATACCGAGACACCCCTACACACCCTGGTTCGGAGCTACCTACGAGCTCGAACCTACCAAACCAGTCCAAAGGCCTACCTATTAGCCCTGAACTCCAAACTGTCCCCCCTCTCACTCTTTTCTCCCCCCAACTTTACTCTCCATCCCCCGCCGCCGTGACCAAACGGGAAACACCTGAAAGCAAAGGGAGGGTGGGTGGGACAACGAACAGGTAAGTGTAACTTTGGATTAAAAGTGCCGTTAGACCTAAGATGGCCGCTACTTATACCCCCCTAGTAACTCCTCCCTACTCCATGTCCTTAGACCAGCCCCCAACTACTGACAACTAGCTGCCTGCCTCCTGGCAATGTCAAGGCCCATTCCCCTTAGCTGCGCTGCTCCATGGGCTTCATGACATGTGCACAGTCGTCCTTGTCGGCATATGCACAAAACCCCCCACCACATACTTAATTATAATAATGACACTGACACCTGGGTTTTGGCAAAAGTATATCACAGCTTTTATTTATTATTAACATAGAATTATAAAGGTCATTGTCACACAACAGGCCCACGTTGGCCTGCACAGTTTACCACATTATTTACAATTTAACCCCTTGACAATGACCCACCCCAACGTAACATCATAACATAATACACCAACATTGTAACATATTAGCTTAATCTGAAACATGACCATTGCCACCGAAGGGCATCAACCATTGCCACCAAGGGCACCATCCATTGCCACCAAAGGGCACCACCAGTGTAGGGGCATACCGAGACACCCCTACACACCCTGGTTCGGAGCTACCTACGAGCTCGAACCTACCAAACCAGTCCAAAGGCCTACCTATTAGCCCTGAACTCCAAACTGTCCCCCCTCTCACTCTTTTCTCCCCCCAACTTTACTCTCCATCCCCCGCCACAGCTCAGAGCTCGACTCCTCGAGTTCCTGAGCGACACCCCCCCCCCAAGGGAAAAGATTGCCCGCTGGAGGCCCTCCTGGAAACCTAGCAGGAGAAAATCTAAGCCCACGTCTGAGAGGTGAACCCCATCCCGCCTGAAATAGCCTGGCAGCATATCCTCCAACTCTCTGTGCCTAATTACAACCCCCCCCACTCGCCTCACATATGCCGCCATGATTTTGTTGACCTTACCCTTAATTTTCGCCACCGCGGAGGGGTTCCGCGCGTGCCGCCAATAAAACCTCGGAACCATTTCCGACCACACCACTATAACCCCTGGCACTAACTCCTGCAACTTGTCCACATCCCTCTTCATACTTTCGATCAAAACCTTCTGCGGCAATGACCCCACATCATTGCCTCCTGCATGCAGTACCACAATGTCCAGGACCTGGCCCAACAAAATTTTCCGAAATACCTCCCCACAAATAGCATTCCAACCCCAACCCCGGTATCCAAACCACCGGAGCTGCACCACGGAGCTTGGAAAGCCCAGCTGTAGACCCCGATGTCGAACTGCAGCTCTCCGATGTGCCCAGTAAATATATGAGTGGCCAACCACCCATGCCGTCCAACCTGTAAAACATAAAACACAATTCCAACCATGACACAACATTAACATAACAAACCCCTCTGAACCACCCATAGGCCTCACACCAACTTGTCTGGCCTAACATACGACCTGAACCGCAGGGACTCCCACCTGCCGATCCTTTTCAACCTATCATCACCCAACCCCAGCCTCGCCGCTTCCGTAGCCGCACCAATCCTGAAGGAATGGGTCCCAAACTGCCTTGGGTCCACTCCCAACTTGTCCAAAACCTTCCGCATCACCTTGAGGAACTGGAACTTCGACAGTGAAGAACCATCCTCGTGTCGAAAATATGAACCTCCGGCCGCCGCCCGGACTCCGTGGAAGGCCGTGGCGCACTTGACCGGGCACGTGCCCCCACCTGGGAGCTCCAGCAGCGTAACCAAGGTCCCCTTCCCCATCATGTCCGTTTTGGACCGCCTCAAATTAATCACCACCTTGTCACTCCACACCTCCACATTCGCTGCCTGAAGCCCCCCCGCCCCTTGGCGGTTGCTGCTGACCAGCTCGCTGATCCGAAACGCCAAGAAAAAGGCGAAACTAAAAACCACAGAGAACAACTGAACTTCGTAACTCGAAAAACACACACCGGGCAAGGCCCCCACAATCCGTTGCAGCAACTCAAACGACACCGGCCTCCTGGAGTCCACCGACACTTTCCCCCTCCTTAGCCCTTTCAGCGCCTGCCTCACCAGAAAGTGTTTCGTGGCGTCCTCCCAACCATTGAATTTAAACAGGAAAGCTAGCGCCGCCAACTTTCGCCCTATCACCGCTGCTGAAGACCCTTTGGTAACCGATCTACACACAAGCCACAACAGCGTGGCCCCCCGACTGTTGCACCAATTCCTCCCATTCCCCCCACACCTTACTGTAAGCCGTCCATGTAGCGGGGGCCAGGGAGTCCCGTATCAGTCCACCAAGCATAATGTCCCGAGCCGCCACATCTCTTCCGGGCAAGACATCCCCTCCTCCTGAGCGCCTGGCGCCGCCTGCCGAAACCTCTCCCACTGCGAACGAGATAACGCATCGGCAATCACATTCAACAGACCGGGCACATGCCGGGCCCTAAAAACAATATTAAAACGCATACACAACAATACAAAATGGCGGAGAAGCCGAACCACCGGGATAGAGGACGCTGACAGCCCATTCACTGCGTCCACCACTGCCATATTGTCCGAAAAGAAAACGACCTTCTTGTCCCTCAACTGCGGACGCCACAGTGACAGTGCTACGACTAGCGGGAATGACTCGAGGAACGCCAAGTTGCGGATCAGCGGGCTGACCCTCCACTCCGTAGGCCAAGTCCCCGCGCACCATTGCCCGGAGAAGTAGGCCCCAAACCCAACGCTACCTGAAGCGTCCGTGAAAAGCTCCAGTTCCTGAGACGAAGCCACCGGCTCCCGAAAAAATACCTTCCCATTAAACTCCCGCAAGAATTCACTCCAGACCCCCAGGTCGGCCTTCATGGCCGCCGAGACCCGGATAAGGTGGTGCGGGAACGCCACCCCCGCTGTCGCCCGGGCCAGGAACCTGTTAAATACCCTGCCGACTGGGATCACCCGACAGGCGAAGTTAAGCCGGCCTAGCAGCGACTGAAGCGCCCGGAGCGTGACCTTCTTCGCTCCTCGTACCTCCGCCACTGCCTGCCGCAGCGCCACCAACTTATCCTGCGGCAGCCTACACTCCCCTTTGATCGAGTCGATCTCCAAGCCCAAGAAGCTCAAGCACGTCGTAGGACCCACCGTTTTGTCACCCGCCAGAGGGACTCCAATAACATGCGCCACCCATTCCAGAGTCCTCAATCCCCTCCTGCACTCCTCCGAACCGGGAGGCCCGACGCACAGGAAGTCATCCAGGTAATGGACTACCATCCTAGTGCCCGCTTCCAACTTCACCACCCATTCCAGGAACGTGCTAAACTTCTCAAAGTATGCACACGATATCGAGCACCCCATGGGTAAACACAAGTCCACATAGTATGCCCCCTCAAAATGACAACCCAGCAGGTGATGGCACTGCGGATGGATTGGTAAAAGGCGAAAAGCCGCCTCAATGTCCGCCTTAGCCAACAACGCCCCCCGTCCCGCTCGCTGCACCAGACTCACCGCCTGATCGAACGAAGCGTACGAAACCGAACAGAGGGCCTTGTCGATGTCGTCGTTGACCGACGACCCCTTGGGGTAGGACAGGTGATGTATCAGGCGGTACTTGCCGGGCTCTTTCTTAGGAACCACCCCCAACGGTGAAACCCTCAGGTTAGGTAAGGGGGGCTCGCTGAACGGCCCCGCTACCCTGCCCAACTCCACCTCCTTAAGCAACTTTTCCCTAACCACCCCCGGAAATTCCCCGGCCGACTTCAGATTGCGAAGCCGCGGCACCCCGTCCCGGTCCCGAAACGGTATTACAAACCCCTTGGAAAACCCCTCTTCCAACAACCCAGCATCCGCCCTGTTAGCGTACTGCTTTAGCCAGGGCAGCATCGCGCCGACTTTCACTGGCGTTGCTCCCAGCGGCAGGGGACGCGGCCGAACCTCCGCCCGCTGCAGGGGCTGACTTCCCCTTCTTAAAGCATCTGTGGAGGCCGTGAGTTCCTCCGCACCCTGAGCACTCGTGCTTAAAGCGACAGGTGGCCCCCCACTTGCACTGCCCCTCGTTGAATGACCAACAGTAGCCCCGTTTCTGGTTGGCCGACACGGCGGTAGAAGCGCCCGTGCCGGCCCCGGACTGAAAGGGGGACGCTTTTTGCGCCATCATCAATTTTATCCAGAGCGGTAGGTCCATCTGGTCCCACCGCATCCCCGGATTAGCGGCCAGACGCTGCCGAAATTGCTCGTCGTACCGCCACCATGCTAGGCCCCCGTACGTCCTATATGCTTCCCAAACCCCGTCCAGGTAACAGAAGAGCTGCGAACAGCGCTCCGCCGCCTTCTCGCCCATCACGCTGGCCAAGATGCAAAAAGCTCTGAGCCAGTTCCCAAACGTTTTGGGAATCTTCCTGTACCTCCGTTTCTTTTCCTCCTCCTCCTTTTTTGCGTCTTTTTTATCCTCCTCCTTGAGGTCAATGTATTCCTCAAGGGGGAGAAGCGAAAAGAGCTCCACAAATTCACCTTTCCAGATCCTCTCCTTCACCTCGGGCTTGAGGTGACAGCCTAAAGGTCCTGCAAATGACACGTGGACGTTCTGTCTCGCCGCCTCTGGGACCCCCCCAAGCAAATTCTCACCCTCGGTCCCTACACTGGAAGCCTCCGCCGCGGGGGTCGCGCCCCCGCCACCGTCTACACCGCCCCCGGCCCCGGAAACCCCCACTGGACTAGACCCGAGGACCTTCCCTTGTGGAGCCCAAACCTGACTACAATCCCCTTCCTTCCTCGTCCCCTCACCCCAGGAATCAATCAACTGTCTAATGCCCGCTAACAGCTCCCCCGACTGCTGAAATGACAGTGCCTCACCTTCCGAACCCCTTGCCGCCGAAGGCCGTGGAGTTGTCATCCGGCTCTGCGCGACCTGCCCCAAGCGTTCAGCTGCTCCGGGCCGTGGGCCTGTGGCGCTGGGTCTCACCCGGTCCACGGGCGACCTTGACGACTCCTGTCCTGCTGCCCGGTCCGCCTCGCCCGCCGGCGACCGTCTGGAAGTCCTCGCTGCGTAGGGTCGCGCCCCCTTGGCGGGTGACCGTCTGCGAGACCTGCAAGGAGAAGAAGACATCTTGGGTAGGCTGGTCGTAGGAACCCTGCCCCGTCCTCCCTCCTCCTGGGACCAGTCACCCAACTCCCTTCTATTCGTCCGCCTTTGAGGGGTAAGAGCCTGCGCCGCAGTCCGCACTCCCTCCGAGGAACTCCCACTCCTAGAACTATCGTCCCGCAGCGTCCGTCCCCTACGCCTGGCGGGGGGCAACCTACGCCGCCCCCGGGTGTGGACCTCCCCGCAGGGGCCCCTGCCGTCCGACTCCGTTCCCCTCCGGTGATCGCTCCGCGACCTGTGTCTCCTAACTGCTTGCGCTCCAGCCCTGCGGGCCTGCCCCTTAGCGGGCGCCGATCTCCAGCGCTGTCCTTCGCTGGCGCTATCGTCTGTCAAGTCTCCGACTTCCCGACCAGCCTGACTACGCCCCCGGCCTAGTCGCACGGGAGACCCTGGCGAAGCGCTGCGCTCCTGCCCGCTGACTGGGGACCCCCCATGGCGTCTCGCAGTGCTGAATCTGTCCTGTTCCCTCCGAGCCCTAGCAGTCCCCTGCTTACCACCTGCCACCCTACCGTCACCAACCATGCTAGTACCGGGACCCACCACCGGGGTAGCCCGTGGGCTAGCAACTGAGGGGGCAGTAGCGTTGGAGGGCGACTCACCCGGGCGATTCGCAACCGTGGCTCCTGTTCCTCCAACAGCACTTCCAGCACTCCCAGAACCTGCTGCCAAGCCTGCCGTACCGCTCCTCTTCCGTCCGCTGGCCTGCACCTGCAATGGCCGCTTCCTCGAACTCCTGGCAACATCAGAAACTGCTCCGTCCCTTCCTGTAAAAGAGGACACAAAAACCGAACGTTCGGCAGTTTTGCTGCTTCCACGTTCGGCAGCCGAACGGCCGGCAGTAGAGCTACCTCCACGCTCAACCCCCGAACGTTTCTGCAGTGGTCTTGCCTCCCCGTTCGGGAAACGAATGTTCGGCAGTAGTAGCACCTCCACCTTCGTTTCCCGAACGTTCGGCAGTTTCGGCCCATTCGCCAGATCCCCTACCTCCACGTTCATCTCCCGAACGTTCGGCAGTTTCCGTCCGAACAGCGATCCGCCTACCTCCACGTTCGCTCCCCGAACGTTCTGCAGTTTCCGACTCGGTCCCTGAACCCGCGGCCTGCGACTCCGGCCTCGCCTGACGGCCGTTTCGTGCGGCCACACCGCGACGACGCCCGCGGCCGGTTCCACCTGCGGCCTGCCCGCCAACAGCCTCACTGCCGCCCCAACGACCTCTGGAGGGGCTCCTCGGACGCCGTGAAGCTGGAACCACGCTGGGGCTCAGCCTCTGCGGGGGCCTCGTCCTCCTCACCGGCCTCTGACCCTGGGAGCTACCAGATCCGGACGGCAGAGCATCACCAAGACGGTCCCTCAGCCACTCGAGACCCCTCTCCTGCACAGCAGCCCTGACTCCTTCCAGCCAATCTTCCATCTTCCTGACAACCTGCAGAGGAGACAAAAGAAAACAAAGCCACACAAATCCTGCTACAACGAACAGGTAAGTGTAACTTTGGATTAAAAGTGCCGTTAGACCTAAGATGGCCGCTACTTATACCCCCCTAGTAACTCCTCCCTACTCCATGTCCTTAGACCAGTCCCCAACTACTGACAACTAGCTGCCTGCCTCCTGGCAATGTCAAGGCCCATTCCCCTTAGCTGCGCTGCTCCATGGGCTTCAGTAGAAGAGATAAAGTAGGGAGCAGCCCCTTAGAGAAGTCCTTAAAATCACAACGGTGATTTGTGTCTGTGTATTGGTAACATTTGTATGTCAACCGATAAGACGTACATTAGGTAAGCGTGGATCCCTATATTTAACAAATATGTATGTGTGAGATATGAAAAATAAAATAAAATGTAGAAATCCACAATTCCACACTATTTTTCCTCTTACCTGTCTGTCAATCATTGTTACAAACTTTGACCTTTGCACCTGGCAATGTTTCTATTTCCCCTCTTCTTTTGCTATGTTTGCCCTGGCTGTGCCTGAACTGAACTGGATTGTAATACAATTTTGCTATTCTTTAATATTAATTTAAAGGAAAGCTAAACATCTCATGAATAGAAATGTAACGCTACTTATAGGTGATTTTGTTGTTTTTGTGATTTGGTCAATTTTTACTCAAGAATTTTTGATCAATTCACAAACAAACAAAAAATCGTGAAAAAATGTCCCACACAGGGGAGGCAAAGAATACAGGAATATGGTAACCAAGAGTTGGGAATCACATAAATATAACAGAGACATCCCAAAATCAGGAGCAACTTGTATAGCTCAGATAAACCTTGATGAAGGGGCTCCAGTAGGGTGTGACCATAACTTCAGAGGCCCGTAAAGGTTTTCCTGATGGGGGATAGAGCGAATGAAATAGCACAGCTGCAAGTAGTAGAACTGGGACATAGCCTTTGGGGGCACATTGACCCATGAAGACAGACAAGCTGGTTCTCAGCAAGGAGTTTCGAGATGGGGGGGTGGGATGGGAAATGAACGAAAGCCCCCCTTGGAAGGTTTTCCAGGACTGGGGTGAGAAGATTAGGCAGTATAGAAAGAAAGGCATGCAAATAAGCAGCAAACCAATTATGACGGGTAACTGTCACCAGCAGATGTCAAACCACCTCCCTAGGTCCCACCCCTTTGCCAACCGCAGGGAAGGGATCAAGGTTGAAAAAGAAGAAAGGAGGGTAGACTCCTAGAAAAATATGAGGGGCTCCCAACACTAGGAAGCAACGTCAGGCCCACAAATTCAGTTTCTTGGGCAGGCCAATCTCTCCTCAGCTGAGACTCAAGCCAGTTAATAATGTAAAGTAGGTGAGTTGCCCTATATTATGCTTGAATGGATGGCAGGCCCAGACCTCCTTCTATTTTGGGAAGACACAAATGTGAGTTGATTATTTTCTGCGGCAATTAAAAGATTGATTGAATAATGATAAACAAATAACAAATGCATGACATATAAATAATTTGTAATGTTTTAATCAGAAATTGGCCAGTGAATGAGGAGAGGGGAGATAATGTCATGGGAGGGTGGTTAGGCTAGGGTACTATATATGTGAAATATATATGATCTTTAGGGGAGAAGTTTATTACAGGGTTTTTTTCCAAGGGGAATGTAGGCAGACGCATGGCTCCTGCCTGATTTACTAATTTCTGATTGTTCAGAATATGAGAACAGCAGAATGCAATCTGATATTGTAAATATTAATAACGTCACCTGTTTAGCTGTAGTAGCTGAATGCAAGTCAATGACATTAGTTAGCAAGTTACTCTCTTTCTAGCTGCCTCTGATTGTATCTGCCCTTGGTGTTATGGGGTGAATTTTACAACCAACTTGCAACTTTTAGATAAGAGATGACTTCAAAATTGTCACCAAAGCAATTATTTCACCTGGCGTCATGTAAGCAATATCGCTTTCACGTGACCCTCTGTGGTTATACCTTGGTATAATGTATTCATTGATTGAATGAGGATACAGTATATATAAATATAATGTCAAAATAACTCCTTCATTTGGGGAATTTCTATTTTTAATTCATTGACTGATAGTGAGTCTGGTTGCGCATGGATATTAAAGGGTTACTAATATCATCGTGGCAAAATGGAAGTTGTTGTAACCATACCAGCTGCTGTTAGTTCATTTGTTAAATCAGACTTTTCCTTGTGCTGCTTGTTTCTCTTCTTAAATTCAGCGTTTGCACTTGGTAAAAATAATATCACAAGGAAGTGGTCCTGCTTGAACTGAATCTAGATATCTGTCTAAAGCGGTCAGAATCATCAATTTTTCTTCGATCAGCGCACACGGTGCGGCAGAAGTTACCTCTGATGTTTATGGAATGAATGATAAGCTAAACACTGGAAGGAAGTGAGACTCAGAATTCAGCCTGACAAATGCTGTGTCAAGCCTCGTGTTAGGTACGGACTTACCATGCCAACTCCAGCTCAAATTACTTTTTATCGTTGACATAGTTTAGCACACATTCAGTGTTTGTGACACATAAAACAGCACAATGTGTTCCAGTTTTAACACTTCTGCGTGACAATTTTTATGACTAATCGGTAGATACGAACGCATCGCAAATGATCTTCACTCATTTGTTACCCAAACTGTTTCAGTTCACCCTTTACCCAGATAAGATTTATTTAAAAAAAATATATCAAAAAAATGAGTTGGTATATAGGTATTTTCATCTAAAATGTATTACAAAAGCCATCAATTTTCACACGAAAAGTCCACAGAGTTTGTTTATTTTGCATATTATTTCATTATCTATTAAAGAACAGAAAAATTTACTTTGTCAAATTATTTTAAGTAATGTTAAAACCATAGGCGTGCGCAGCTTGTTGCATTAGGGTGTGCACCCTAAAGCACAAACACACACACCGAGTGTATATGTATTTTTATATACACATACATATACATACATACATACATACTCACACACATATATATATACATATATATATATATATATACAAATACAAATATACGTAGGTGCAGTGTGTGTGTGATTGTGAGCGGTGCAGTGTGTGTGTGATTGTGAGCGGTGCAGCGTGTAAGGGGTGCAGTGTGTGTGATTGCGAGGGGTACAGTGTGGTGTAATTGTGAAGGGTGCAGTGTGTGTGATTGTGAGGGGTACAGTGTATGTAATTGTAAGGGGTACAGTTTGTGTAATTGTGAGGGATTCAGTGTGTGTGAGGTACAGTGTGTATGATTGTGAGGGGTGCACTGTGTGGGCGACAGGGGTTAGGAGGGTGGAGGGGCAGCGACAGGGGTTGGGGGTAGAGGGACAGGAGGTAGGGGGTGGAGGGGCAGTGACAGGAGGTAGCAGGGGTAGACGGTTAGTGACAGGGGTTAGGGGGTAGAGGGGTAGTAACGGGTTAGGGGGATAGAGGGGTAGTGACAGGGGTTAGGGGGATAGAGGGGTAGTGACAGGGGTTGGGGTAGAGGGGCAGTGACAGGGGGTGGGGGAGTGGAAGGGCAGTAACAGGGGTTAAGGGGGGTGGAGAGGCAGTGACATGGGTTAGGGAGGTAGAGGGGCAGTGACAGGGGTTAGGGGGTAGAGGGGTAGTGACAGGGGATAGAAGGGTAGTGACAGGGGTTAGGGGGGTAGTGACAGGAGTTAGGGTGGTAGAGGGGCAGTGACAGGGGGTGGGGGGGAGTGGAGAGGCAGTGACAGGGGTTGGGGGGTGGAGAGGCAGTGACATGGGTTAGGGGGGTAGAGGGGCAGTGAGAGGGGTTAGGGGGTAGATGGGTAGTGACAGGGGTTAGGGGGGTAGTGGGGTAGTGACAGGGGTTAGGAGGGTAGATGGGTAGTGACAGGGGTTGGGGTAGAGGGGCAGTGACAGGGGCTGGGGGAGGGGAGGGGCAGTAACAGGGGTTAAGGGGGGTGGAGAGGCAGTGACAGGGGTTAGGGGGTAGTGACAGGGGTTAGAGGGGTAGTGACAGGGGTTAGGGGGTTAGAGGGGTAGTGACAGGGGTTAGAGGGGTAGTGACAGGGGTTAGGGGGTTAGAGGGGTAGTGACAGGGGTTAGATGGGTAGTGACAGGGGTTGGGGGGTAGTGACAGGGGTTAGAGTGGTAGTGACAGGGGTTAGAGGGGTAGTGACAGGGGTTAGGGGGTAGTGACAGGGGTTAGGGGGATAGAGGGGTAGTGAAAGGGGTTAGGGGGTAGTGACAGGGGTTAGGGGGTAGTGCCAGGGGTTAGGGGGTTAGTGACAGGGGTTAGAGGGGTAGTGACAGGGGCTAGGGGGTAGTGACAGGGGTTTGGGGGGTAGAGGGGTAGTGACAGGGGTTAGGGGGGTAGTGACAGGGGTTAGGGGGTTAGAGGGGTAGTGACAGGGGTTAGAGGGGTAGTGACAGGGGTTAGGGGGGTAGTAACAGGAGTTAGGGGGTAGAGGGGTAGTGACTGGGGTTAGAGGGCTAGGGACAGGCGTTAGGGGGGGTATGGGGGCAGAGGCAGGGTGGGGGTGCAGTGACAGGGGACAGAGGGGGGTTTAAATACGTGCCCTGGTGGTCCAGTGGCGCCCTCTCTCTTCAGTCTGCAGCTCCGCCGGGAGTGAGCTGCAGACCACATGGTGAGTCTTGCGATCTCCAGTCAGGGCGTTGCCGCGGCAACGCTCTGACAGGCTGGAGATTGTGAGACACCTCAGTCTGCAGCTCACTCCCGGCGGAGCTGCAGACTGAGGCTGGATCTCCATCAGGGCAGACGGACAGGAGGGGCCTCTCACCCGGCGGCATTGTGGGCAAGCCGCCGGGCCCCCTCCTGTGTCGGGTCCTAGGTCATAGACCGAGGACCCGACATGTCAGTCTGCCCAGAGGTAGTGCAGCACGGAGGTGTGATTAGGGTGTGCCCAGGCACACCTGGCACACCCCGTGCGCACGTCTATGGTTAAAACTACAAACCATGCATCAAATACGAAAAAGTTAGTAAAACTAACATATAATAACAGGAATGACTTTCCGTGGGTTAGAGCCAACCTCTAACCAGTCTACCAGAGTTCATAGCCTCTACCCAGACATCAATATCACTACTTCCTGATATTCTGGCTAACTGGATACAGAGAAAGGGGATATGACTTGGTATGTAAAGCCTCTTGGACATTTCTCGCACAAAACAGGAAGTAAGAAATAATTAAAAAAGAGAAGAAATACGAATAGAGTGGATAAATGGAAGAGAAAAAAGGACATTGGTTGTTAGTTTGGGAATCATTTTCCATGCTTGTAGGGTCATTAGTTGTTAGTTTGGGAATCATTTCCCATGCTTGTAGGATAGTTGAATAAATAATCTCTAAACTGATATTACTCTAACACATGCCATTGGTAGAAGGGAGATGTTTCTCACACTTCACATGTGATTTGTAATTAGTATTATTTATAATACTGTGTAAATGTGTGTGGACAGCTGTCCCGAGACAGGGAACATTCACAGGAAAACTATCGCAGTCAAGTATTGTCTGCATTGCAGAATGTAACATATAAACTGTAATCCGATGCAGACAATCAAGGACATAATAAAACATAAAAAATGTAAAAAAAACAGCTGCAACTATTAAACAATAAAAAACAGAATATTGTGTAGCAATGACAATGCACACAAACAGACATTAATAATTCGTAGCGGTCGTTCCATTTTGGGAGTTCCAAAATGTACAAAAAGTCAAATGGCTCCCCTGGCTCATAGGTAGCATTTGTTCGCCTTGTTCGTGTGAACAAACCTACCAAACAGCACTCTCCTGGCTTGTCGCTGAAAGAAGCAGGCGTTTGAATACTTTCACCGGTCGAGTGTCTGACTTGTAGTTCCAGACACTCGATGACCAGATCCCGCTGCCTGCATTTGTGCGACAAGATGGCTGCCATTTTCTCCAGCACGTGACATTCGGTTATACGAACGCCAGCCACACAGAGAGCGCTCTTAATTCTGTGGGTTTCTTTGATGTTTCATGAGCCAGGGGTGGTCGGTGTTCAGACGATGGAAGTTCCTGAACAGGGAAAACATGAATGGGGTCAAGAACTGGGTATAGAACTTAGGAGAAGGATATCTCCTATGCAGGCAAAATAGTGGGTGTTGTCACAGTCATCTTCTGGTGTCTTTGCATTTTTTGCAAAGTCCCTAGATGGCAAATGCTCCACTTGCATTACAGTGGCCATGGAAAGCTGGGGAAGGTAGTTTTTACTTACCTAAACCTGTCCCTCATGAGTACCACCATCTTCTGCCATGAGGTCTTCTTCTGCTCCTGGAGCTTCAAGTGCCAGGAGCCGACATCAGTGCTGTACTCTCGTGTATGTGTGAGAGTGCAACACTGATTTCTATGGAGGATCCCGTGAAACTACGAGTTCCTCCATAGAAATTGCTTTCCCCCCTCAAGCATTACTACTGACGGCTGAGGACTTGACAAGGTTGACAGCTGTAACTCCACCTTTTTGTCAAGCGTTGGAAAAATGCATAAGACAAAGTAGTCATATCTTTTGGCTGGGTTGGAATTCTAGTGACATTCCAACACAGTCTTTATGAGCATTTCATAAAGATTTTATCTTTATAAAATGCTTTTTTTTTGGTTGCGAGGGGTGACAGAGCTACTTTAACATGGCCCTAGGATATGACCAAATCCCTATATTTTAACCTGAGATGTGTAATTTTACGTAGCCTTAAAAGATTTCCATTATGTGTATCCTGTTAACTGTACACAAGAGATTACACCAATGAGTAAGAGAGCCAGACTCAGCTCATTGTTATGTATCCAATGTGTAAAGATTCTAAATATATACATCTTTCAAATGGAAGTTGATACAATAAGTCTAGTGATTATTTCATTCTAATTCCCTAATAAACCCCTGGCAGCATTCAGCTACTAGGGAGGAAAAAAGGAGATTACCAAAGAATGTTGAATGAACGCCAGCAGCACATGGCAATGAAGGACTGAATTTTAAATCTGTCAGAAGAATGATTAACATTACAACAAGTAATATTTTATAACCCTTTAGGGAAAACTTGGCCTTGGGTTACAAGATGTCAATTTATCTTGGGTTGTCATGAATTTAACGGACAGATTGACTGTCAATCAGACGTCACTGGAAGAATTTTGACTGCTGAAGAACCTCTTGGGAGCTAGATCTATCAATCAATGTTTTGCTTAATTAAATTGGGCCATACAACAATATAACAATGGGTGACTGTTCATTTAGCAACCGGATATGATCGAATTTAAACCTTATTCATCAAGTATCCAATTATTCTGCCGCGTTGAACTGTTGAGTAATATAATAAAGCCAAACCGTAAGCTGCAAATTTATGATAAAAATTGTAAATGCAAAAATAGAATTGTAGATAAACACAAACAAATAGAACTGTAGCTAGCTATATGCAAACCATATAACTAAATGAAAGGAACTTAAATCTCATTTAGAATTGTGCTGTATCTCTTTACAGGAGAAATGGAAATATATGTATATATATATTTACCTACGGCAACAGCTCTTAGGGAAAAACACTTACATGTTTCCATTTGGGGTGTCTTTGGAAAATGTTTAATATCAATGAGCTATTTTAAACCCCTTCAAGACTTAGCTAGAAACAGGCATTGAAAATCGGTGCAGGAGAGGACATTGCAATTGGATTTTCCTTTGTGTATAGCACATTTGGAGATTTTTCCATAAGATGCCTATTTGACCCAGCGTTGTGCAAGTTAAGTCTCTTGTAATCTCTGTCTAAAGGGATTTTCATTGACAGGAAGGTCAAACCTCCAATCATTTCCTCACCACCAACACCATCAAATTGAAAGAAAAAAAAAAGTAAAGTGATGCTTAAATGTATTTTGTACATTTAGACGGAATAGCAGAATAAGCAAAGTATTGCACAGTTCATCAAGTTTCTGTATGTGGCTGGGAAGATGACCTTGTGGCTTGCCTTAATGCAAACCATACAAGGGTCAACTTAATAAAACCGAGCTGTATCATCGGCATCGTTCTCACATGCATCTGCTGAATTAAATGTATTTGCTATTTGTCTAAATTGGGGGCAACAACTACATTTGTTTCCTGTATGACATAAAAATCAGAGAGCGAATATTTATTAGATACTATGAACGTTGCATCAGAGCTTCTGCCCAAAAATCCGAAGTTACAAAACTGTGATTGCAATTCTACAAAATTCTATCACTGAATCTGGGAGTATGTGTTGGATCACTTCGTTTTATTTTGTATACCAGGAATTCACAAGGAAATGGCACATTTTATGAAAAAGCATCAGCTGGGGAAAAATGGAGTTGGGAAAGTTGGCAGATGTGACTCTCACAGCCTAAAGTTATCATTACATGTTCATTCCCAGTTTAGTGAATGAGGGATGTTCTGCTTCCATGTTGCTGTCCTATTAATAATCAGTCACTTCATTTCAATAAATCTACAAATATAAATAAGGAGGGAGGGTGTACGGAGTTTCCATGTTAAGACTAAAAGCCCATTTGGTGTGACTTATTATAGTCTAGAACTAATGCGAACCCATTGGTCAGATGTTCTAAAAGTATTCTTTTATTTTATTTATTAATAAGATCCCTGCCATCATAGTGAGCTCTGCCCGCCCATTTCCTTCTAAAAATGTAATGCTTACCTTGTTTCTAGCGCTGAGGCACAGTCATTGCACCAGCCCGATCTGTCTCATTCGCATCATCACTCATGATGACTTCTTGTTGACTTTTCATCCAATCAAATGCTTCTCATATAGCAACATTGTGGATGAAAATGTGGAATATGTTGCACCTAACCAAACAACTTATTCTCGTAGAAAAGCATTAAATTCAATGCTTCTCCGTGAGAAGCATCAGAGCTGAGAAGCATTGTGCATGTCGGACGTTCAACGTTCTCATACAGTGCGTGAGGACGTTTAATGTCAAGAACCGAGTCTGACTTTCCTAATTAATCGAACAGGCATGTAACATTAGTCTTGGGGGATCAAAAAGTGCCAAGACCCCTGTTACAATGCCTCTGTGCTATTTTGCAAACATTGCATATTATTTGGTAGAGGATTCCATCATACAAAAATAACAGAGTTCTATTTGGAATCAGCTGTTCTTATTCACTACGTATTGTGCTAGCCTGACGGATTTTACAAATGTAAAGATGAGTTATGTAGACCACATGGAGTTTGTACATGTATCTGTGAAGCTTATGCCTTGGCCAGTGGTTATGGTTAGTAAATGCAAAATAGCAAGCAAGCAAGCATAATATGTACATTAAAAAAAAAAAAAGCTTATATTACCGACTGTAATATAATCCCACTCCTAGGGCATGTGACCATAGAGCAAGCATCAGACAAGGAAGACATGGCAAAGGCAGGTCCTGGTTGAATCGCAATGACAGCATGACGACATTCTAAGATGTCCAGACAATATAACATTGCGTTCCATTGAAACATGCCACAAAACGCAGGCTTTGGGAAATACTAACCAAGCCCACGCCATACAACTATACCTTGCTGACCATCCACCAGCCTTTTACTGCATACTCACGAACTTCACTTTCCCTACACTTCTGTATATTCTACCCGTGTTTTATTAATTGTTCTACGATCTGTGTTTACGATGTGCGTGAAGACTACGCTACAAATGTAACTGCTAACATAAACGCCATTTAGACAAAATGTGATTTGATGTATGCGTATCACAATGACACAATTCATGTTCATTTTTCTCTTATTTCTTTAAATTCATGCTATTTCCATCCAAAACACTTCCTAAATGTGACATATCCTTCTAAAAATGAAAAATCTATAGAATAAAGAATACAAAAATATATATATTTTTTTAAAAAGCTTATTCCCACTGATTGTTCTCATATGATAGAGGCCAATATATGCATTTCTTATGTTATGGTTTGAAACTTCTTCAGTTCCAGTCAATAAATGATATGCACACTGCCAGAAATGGTGGGCTATTTTCTGCCCAGTATATAGGACAACGTTACTGTCTTTATATCAGTTTAATACAAAGAATTCAGCTGGAAGGCAGAGATTTAATTCCCCATTGGCTGCATATGGCAGGCTACAGTACCCAAATAAAAGGCATAGATGACTCAGAATTTGAATTCACTCTGACTACACTTCGCATTATTTATTATTATTAATTAGTTATTTGGTTAGTGATTAAAGTAAGAATTGTCAGGAATTCAAATTGATTTTACATTTTAGACCAAAATAGGCAAACTGGAAGCATAGCTGGCTTTGAGATTTTTTCCAGTTTTGCAATTTAAATGTGAAATCCCCTTTGAATTCCTGACAAATTTTCTCTTTAATGAATAACTAATTTTGGATTTTAAATAAACATAACGGTCTCGCCGGACTGTTTAAACACTATGCAATATGTATGTATTTTTCAAATGTGTGAACTGAGCACACCATATCATAGATGAATGATAGAATTTATTTTGTTTGGGTAGCAAATCTGAGTGAAAACAGCCTCCACTTGTTTTCAAAATGATCCCCTCCAGCCATTATAATAACAAAGTATTTAACCGGGAAAGGATTATTCAGATTACTCTGGTTTTCAAGTACATCCTGGGAATGTTACTTAGCTGTAATAAACCAAGAGAAATCTCAATGTATCCTTCCTGGCAAAATAGAAACATAGAAACATAGAATGTGACGGCAGATAAGAACCATTCGGCCCATCTAGTCTGCCCAGTTTTCTAAATACTTTCATTAGTCCCTGGCCTTATCTTATAGTTAGGATAGCCTTATGCCTATCCCACACATGCTTAAACTCCTTTACTGTGTTAACCTCTACCACTTCAGCTGGAAGGCTATTCCATGCATCCACTACACTCTCAGTAAAGTAATACTTCCTGATATTATTTTTAAACCTTTGCCCCTCTAATGTAAGACTATGTCCTCTTGTTGTGGTAGTTTTTCTTCTTTTAAATATAGTCTCCTCTTTATGTATTTAAATGTTTCTATCATATCCCCCATGTCTCGTCTTTCCTCCAAGCTATACATGTTAAGATCCTTTAACCTTTCCTGGTAAGTTTTATCCTGCAATCCATGAACCAGTTTAGTAGCCCTTCTCTGAACTCTCTCTAAGGTATCAATATCCTTCTGGAGATACGGTCTCCAGTACTGCGTACAGTACTCCAAGTGAGGTCTCACCAGTGTTCTGTACAATGGCATGAGCACTTCCCTCTTTCTACTGCTAATACCTCTCCCTATACAACCAAGCATTCTGCTAGCATTTCCTGCTGCTCTATTACATTGTATTCCTACCTTTAAGTCATCAGAAATAATCACCCCTAAATCCCTTTCCTCAGATGTTGAGGTTAGGACTCTATCAAATATTCTGTACTCTGCCCTTGGGTTTTTACGTCCAAGATGCATTATCTTACACTTATCCACATTAAATGTCAGTTGCCACTGCTCTGACCCTTTTTCTTTAATAAATAAATTATAGGTTGCCCAAATTCTTCCTGAGATAGACAAACCAGGGAATTGTATTCCATCCCCTTTTCTACCTGACTGCCCACTGCAAATTACCCAATCCATTTGAGACTGGTCATTTTGTCTGATTATAACTATGGAAAAATAGCATCAATAAATCGACCCATTGTTCCAAACTGTATATCGGACTTTATTTTCTTTTTTCTTTTTGTTTATTGTTTCTGAACGATCAGTATCCGCCATATGTTTCCCTTCTTGCCTACACCAGTCAAAGACAAAGACACACACAGGTAGATATCATTTCACATCTGTTTTATATTAATTCGATAGCCGTCGGGAATTGTGTAGTCTGCTCTGTAAAAAAAAAAAAGCAGACAACAAGTTTACAAGGTACAGGAGAAGAGATTCCATCAGGCTTCAGTTAAATCAGGACCTGCAACTAATTATAGCTCCAAACAAATGTCTTCACTGATAGCAATTACCTTCTTTATTTCCTAATGGAAAATAATCTGAACAGAGAATCAAAGGTCTACATCTGATGGCATTTCCTCACTAGACACGGATGTTCTTAGTTGTGGTAAACCACTGTTTTGTGCTAATACACTGATGTTTTGCATGCTGTGGTATTTGTGTTTTCAAATAGAAGAAGAAGCATTTAACCGCTAGGATCCAAATGACAGTTAAACACTCAGAGAAAACCAATAAACAAAGAAAACAAAAGTGTCATGACAATTTAATTACGGACCTTTACAGCATGGTTTCCTGGTGATGGACAATTTTGCGGAATCCTTTCACTTATTGGAATAAGATTTTACAGTGTCATAATTGGTAAAAGGGTTCCGGGTATTTGCTAAACAGTCAGAGTAGGTTAGTATTTGAGGTGGACAGTCCATCTGACAGCTTCTCGTTTTTCTCTCTCATTTGGTCACTTGTCACTTGATTTGTGAATAAAACCAACTTTTAGTGACTGCCCCCTAACTTCCATCATCTCTTTTTTTGGCACCATGGGCAGAATCCAGAATCACAACCCTAAACCGATGTTGGGCATTGCATGTTTTTGGTGGCCCGTGATTTGGTTAGATCTCGGTTCAGACTTCAGAAATTCTATTCTATCACCAATCGGCCCAAATTCGGACAAATTGCGGTTTGACCCCAAAACGAAATTCCAAGTCTACTTGTAGCCCTCTTTAGCTCGATCTGTTCAAGGTCACATCAGAAATGCATGGCGTTAGCCCCTTTTGGACACAATAGTTAACTATACAGGTTTGTACACCTTGTTCAACTCTAGCACTAAGATTTTTAGATTTGTCATCAATCTTTTTATCAAGATCTCCAGGTGATAGAACCACACCACTAAATATCTAGATATTCTATTAATCTCCTTGGTTGACATTTACAGTCTCTTCGCAGAGAAGTTTTAAATACTTTACCATCTATTAAAATAACATGACCTTGTTGCAACTAGATGGCCGTTCCACATTCATCTTGGACACAAATTTACATTTTCTATGCTATGATGAATTACAGTTATTATTATTATTATTATTGGTATTTATATAGCGCCAGCGTATTCCGTAGTCCGTTCAGTTCAGTAGGAAACGAGATAACAAGTTCCTGAGCAGAAACCTAGAAGTTATTATTTTTACGATGTACCCATCCAAGTACATTCAAGTGCTTTAACACCTTAATTCATGATGGAGAAACCGTCGATGGAAAATCTAGTTTTTTAGAATTCCACTTGGTTAGCGAAAAGTGCAGCTTTTACAGAATAACAAGATTGATCGCTAACTACATTTTGTCTGCCAGAAGGTTGAGCTAGGCAACATCTGTAGTACTCAAAGGGTTAACCACTGGCGCCTATAGTCCTTTACATTATCACACCAATCCAGATTGCTTTTTGGAACTGAGCACAGAGTGTTTCACCACTTAGCCGAGCATGGGGCAGATATGTCCCTTGTTTTTCATTTGTGTCCAGTTATGCTTTTTGGCATCGATAAGTATCAGCTGTTGAAGAATGTCATGTCACACAGCATAGCAAATGCTGTTAGTGGAGTCAACATGTTTGTCCTTTTTCTGTGAGACATGAAATAAAAGAGCAGCTGTAGAGGAGAGGCGAGCTAGACTCCTATAGACTCAGTCTGGGAACATAATGTTTGAATTCATAAACCAAATCATTTAAATCAAGATATTTCATTATGTGCAGCATGGCCTCCGTTAACCTGGAAACCTGTTCGGGGAGATCTTTGTAATGCATTTACAATGTTACAAAGGCTGACACAGTGTGGCACAATGTGTGTTAAAGGGCAGGAGGGGACAGCAGCAAGGGAGCAAGCTTTCATCCCAAGGACAGGAAGATTGAAAACAGGTGTGAGCATTATCCTTAGCTGCACAGCCCTAGTGCAACTGGTCCTCTAGAGGTTTGTCAGGCACCAGTTAGCTGCTTTGAAGTCGGAACATTGACATTGGCACTTGAAGTTAGTGGGTGCAGTGCTGACAAGGCTTAGTAAGATTGCACATTTTTTTAAAAACAGAATACATTAAAATTAAAAACATTTTTTAATTCAGGGAATTTTGTTAGTCAGTGCAATGGGCGTCATCTGAGAATTGTTTGCCTAATGATATCACAGACATTTTTGCAAATAGGCAACTGCCTATAGGTGTATATCTCCCAGGGTGCCTAACGCCTATCTCCTGTCATTGCAGCGCTTAGCATAGGACAGCTAACAGACATTCCAGCTCAGGATCTTCCAGCTCACTGGGTGGTGCCTGGCAGACCACAGGTACAAAGTCAAACTATTCAAAAATGTTTAGATTTTTTAAAATGGGGGAGGGGGTGGTCAGGGCACTCCTGGCAGCATAACCACTACAGAGAGCTGTAGTGGTTATGGTGCTTGAAGTATTCCTTTAAAATAGCAAGGGGTTATATCAGACCAACATATCGAGGTCATACCTCTTCCACCCTTCACTTAACTCTGTCCTACATGTCTTCACTGAAGCACCAGCATTACTTACAGCTAAAATCCTGATTAATAAACACTTGACTTCACCAACATTACAAGCACCTAATTTATAACATTTGATTTCAAAATTATTTAGCTATGTAGCCATTAGTGAGTGAAAATGTACCCCCAGTGAATATGCTATTTAAGGGCTAAATTTTAACAGCTGGCTAGTAGCATAGGACCTTAAATTTAAAGCCCACAGTAAAGGAGGAGACTATATTTCAAAGAAGAAAAACAACCACAACCACAACAGGAGGACATAGTCTTAAATTCGAGGGGAAAAGGTTTAAAAATAATTTCAGGAAGTATTACTTTACTGAGAGGGTAGTGGATGCATGGAATAGCCTTCCAGCTGAAGTGGTAGAGGTTAACACAGTAAAGGAGTTTAAGCATCCGTGGGATAGGCATAAGGCTATCCTAACTATAAGATAAAGCCAGGGAGTAATGAAAGTATTTAGAAAATTGGGCAGACTAGATGGACCGAATGGTTCTTATCTGCCGTCACATTCTATGTTTCTATCTATTAATATTTTTTAAAAAAATTTAAATTTTTTTTTATCTGTTTAATGCAACAAATAAAAATCTCTTTAACTATTTTCACGTGAGATCAGGGAGATGTGTCTTGTGAATACAACATGCTTTTGACACACAATATGTTACTATCGGCACCTGAGGTCGATGTTAGCAAATCAGTTGCGGCACTAACATCAGAGCAGTATCCAGCACCCAGTCCTCTTACAGATGAGCAATGATTTTCTTGAAGCCATATTCTGCAGCTTAAGCAGAAACAGTCCGAAAATGGCTGAAAATCATACATAAGACTCATTATCCAACATTAAAATGCTTTTATCAAGTCCCGCAGCTGACATTTTCAGAGAATAATAAACAATGGTTTTAATTATAGCCTACTTACTCCGAAAAAACAAATAAAAATAATCATCTTCAGAAAGGAATCCAGAACCCAATGTTAAATCCTCGCTGATATTTTTGACATGTTGGAAAATGTTTTTACTGACTCTGCAATCCGCACTGTAAACTGAACATTGTGTACAAAGTGTATCCTTCTTGAAATCTTAAACCTCATTTTAACGTACCTTATGTGGTGGCTAAATATAACCTTAGTTAACCAAATAATAAGCAATGCAAAAATGCTATTAGGATCTCATTCTTAAAGGAGCACTATAGTGTCAGGAAAACAAATTCATTTTCCTGGCACTATAGGGTCATTAAGTCCGCCCCACCCTCAGGGTCCCCCTCCTGCTGGGCTGAATGGGTTAAAACCCCTCCAGCCACTTACCCTCAAGCGCCAGCCTCCCTATGTGCTGGGGAACTCTTCACCCCCTGCCGACGTCAGATCCGAAAGCGCATGCAGGCAAGAGCTGCGTGCGCATTCAAACCGCCCATAAGAAAAGCATTACTCAATGGAGTGATTTTCACAGTGAGAATTGCGGTAGCGCCTCTAGCGTCTGTCAGTGAGACAGCCAATAGAGGCTGGATTAACCCTCAGGGAAACATAGGAGTTTCTCTGAAACTGCTATGTTTTCAGCTGCAGAATTACAACTAGAGGGACCTGGCACCCAGACCACTTCATTGAGCTGAAGTGGTCTGAGTGCCTTTAGTGGTCCTTTAAATATACAGATCCTGAATTAGTTTTTTTTCTTTCAAAATACAGATTAGGGAACAGTGCACACAACAAATACACAATAATCCATAGTGTATGTGTGGGGTTCTCAATCCAAAAGGAATCTGGCATGAATTCTAAATCTACACAGAAAAAAAGTAGAATTGGGGGCACACCTGAAACACACATTTCTAAATAGTGGTGTTGCTGTAAATAACAAAATATACAGATTAGGGGACAGCGTAGCATTGTAAAATTTTAAATTGCATTTTTCTGTGGGTGTGTCTGTTCCTTAATCTGTATTTTGTTCTTTACGGAAGCACCACTACTTACAAATGCATGTTCCAGGTGTGCCCCAATTCCCCTTTAATTGTAGATATGTACTAGTCAGTCACTTAGAATGCGGATATACCGAAATACCCTAGCACAATATCCTTAACCTAGTCCTGGATAATGTGATTGCTGCGTCATAGAGGTAAATTGTTGCAAAATTAAAATGGGAAACTATACCATCCACTAAAAAAGAACAGAAGAGCTTCAAATTAGCCATCAGATTCTAAAATAACATAAACGAATGAATTCATTAACTGGAGATCCTCACACTTGGCAAACTATTCTACACCATGGCCGAGGAACGAGGAGTATTCCAGAGTCCTCTATGGTCGACATATGGTGGGGAATGTGAAGAATACGTTGTTTCATACATTTCCAGATGCCTACACTTTGCATGGAATTCAGCCCTGTACGTTGGTCATTTTCTTTTGCAGACAGAACATTGTGTCAAATTTAGGTAAAGTTCTGAATTTTCTTGGAATTTTGAAATCGGGAGGCAGAGGTTCACCTTGTTGAATAATGTGTTTCACCATTTCTTTCCCATCCACCTCGGGCTTCCTAGAGGACACAATAGCTGTATATATGTCCTACTTTGTTGAGTCCCTCCTTCCATATAACGTGTTTCGAGGCCCTCGGGAAATGGGACAACCATTGATATACTGTTACTGCTTGAGATTCATCTTCAGGAAAACAATTAGCTGAATACACCATGATATTTGTTTAATTAATAATTAGAGAAATCCCAACACCCTGGCAAGATATGGGCCCTCAAGGGCTGCATTTGACAGCTGCTTTCTAGAAGATACTATTTAATAATGCCACGTTTAGAAAACCAGTTTAAAAGAAGCCCTCAGCTCCACTCACCTAAAAACCACAGCAGCTCATTCCTTACGTTCCAATTAGGATGTGTTACAATGCTTCCCTCTTCATCTTAAACAGGATTTTTTTCCTTCTTTTTATTGAAACAAATGTTAAACACAAGTAGACGCTAGTACACACTGCCATGAACCTCATAAAAGCCTTTTAAACAACGCCAAACTAGGTAAGGAACATCTCGAGCATTTGGATTTGCTGCAGGTAATCTCTAGCGAAGAATTAAATTAGATCACCCCCAAAATCTTGTCATTTCATTATTTTTTTTCCCTCTGTAGCATCTTTCTGGTACGCTGCATTGGTAATTGGTGCGGATATCACAAAGCTTAACAACACTTAGCATTCATTAAGGGTTGTCAGTTGTACCTTGGCATTCTCTTTACTAGCTGCTAAGAGGACAGCTGTACAAATCACTCGGTTATCTAATCTCGAGCACGCGTCAATGTGCGCAAAAAGCCACAAGTTAATATACAGCAGCAAAGTCATGGCAGCCTGGCTTCTTAGTCAAATGAAAAAGAATCCCTATTGGCAGCTGAATAGACACTGTCCCGGGGGACCAATTACTCCACTTTGTGCTGTACAAACTGAAGCAGTCTGCTGCCAGGCCATGTGGGAATTAACCCACTGGGTTTAACTAACAGAGTCAGCTTGATACTGAGGACACAATATGTTCTTTATGTCAAAACTCCTGCAAATGGCACAATTAACTAACAGGGGACCACTGAGCAGCTCTTAATTAGGTAAACACTGCTCCTATAATAGAAGATGTACTTCACATGGTTGTGTCAGATTGGCGAAGGTAGCACAATGGCAAGCTAATATCACAGACGAAACACAGGAAAATGAAAGGTCTTGTTCAAGATGGCAATATATACGGTTCTCGAACGGGATGATCATATAACGTGCTTTATTCCAAGAGAACGGAGGTTCTTATATAGGGTAGACTGTGAGAGATAGCTATACAAATTACATGACAGAACGATTTTAAGGAATAATGTTATCCAGGTGGATTTAGGGTATTTTTTAAAGTATTCGAAAAAAAAAAAAGTGATGATTCATAAACTCCTCTCTATTGCTTTTAAAAAATGTTTGCCAAGATTCTGTGAACAATGAATGCTGAATTCTATAGAGATAACATGATACATTGTTATATTATTGTAGCCAAAAATATTCTTTGTAAAGACAGATTAGGTTCCAATATGTTTAAAATGAAGGAACATGAAAGGGACATGCACAAAATAACATTTTAAAATGTTGTAATACACTGCAATCCATTAACACATTAACATGGGAAAATATTTGTGGAAAATTAAAAATGGAATTTACATTTTTATAAAAATAAAAAAAAGAGAAATTGGGAAAAACCTACAACTCACTTGTTTTCCGAGTCTTTTTGTTTTGGCCTAGAATGTGCAACTTTCTTGACAATTCTTTGCAATTCCAATTTTAGTGAATAAGCCCCATTTTTGAGATACAGGCCTCCCAACCATCCAGTTTTTGGCAGGACAATCCCAATTTTAGGGTCCTCTCCCGCCATCCAAGGTCTGTTCCCTGGTGTCCCCCATTTGAGTAAAGGAAGGAACTGTCACTAGAAAGCGCACGAATAGATGTGCTCGCACTAGGCCACTGCACTGTCTGCCCTTCGTGGGCTGGCCTAGATGATTGACAGACACCTTGAAATGCATTCACACCAGGCTGGCCTGATAGTTATTCTGGCAGACCTCCCCCATTTAGGGCAGGTCTGACAGCTTTTACCCCACCCACAGGCATCCAATGTTGGGATGCTCACCACTTTCCACCATTAGAGATCCAGCCCTTTCTTTTAATTTTTTTTTTTTCTGGCATGGTATGTCTACAATGAGAAGAAAAGAGGAGAAAATGTATATATTCTTTAAAAGAGTACATTGGGGTCTGGGATAGTGCACTGGTCACTTTGTTTTTGTTTTGTTTGCTTCTGAATTTGGATTGGACACAATGGACCATAGAGCTGTGATGAGAGTTTCAGTGAATACAGTAAGGGAGAAAAATATTTGATCCCCTGCTGATTTTGAACGTTTGCCCACTGACAAAGAAACGATCAGTCTATTATTTGAATGGTAGGTGTATTTTAACAGTGAGAGGCAGAATAAGTCAAAAAAGTTATAAACAAATCAAATACCCTTTCCCCTCACTGTAGATAGTATATGTTTATAGAAATAGAACAAGAATTGATCCTTCAGTAATCAATAAATAAACTAATAGATAAACAAAACGGACAATAAAGAATTAATCTAAAGTTTTCAAAAATTTCTAAATTCTTGATGAAGTTGTTTCTGGCCGTTTTCCTATGTGTTTGTTGTTTTGTACTTTCTCACTTTACCATTAACAAACCGACACGTGCTATGTATTGTTTTATAAAGGAAACATGGTTTTATTTTAAAATTATATATGTATGCATAGCACAATGGTACATGTACATATGAATGAAAAGTTAAAAGCTGTCATAGAATTCCAACAATTCGCTGTGGATTATAGTATTTTTATTGTGTTTATTTAATAAAGGAATATTTATTACTCTTTTTTTAAATTGTAGTGCGGCATATACCTTTTTTTGTAAATTTATTTTACATGTCACCATGTTATTTTGTATACCTGGCATCATCTAAATTTTTACACAAGGACCAGATCAAAGAATTCTTGGTGGGGATTGTACCACGAATGCTTGATTCGTAGAGTGGTGTGTCTGCTCTACAAAGTGTGAGTAATATTTCTGCTTTTTATTAATATATTCTCATCATAGAGAGAGCACTATTGTTCTGCTTTTTATTTCCCTTTCTGGTTTTCCTAGCTCCCATGTTGTTGCGAAGTCAACCTGTTACATCCTCATACTATCACTACTTGCTGTTGTGTCCCGATACTTTGCTGTTGACCAAACTGTAGGATCCCTGGTGGAGATTAAACCACCTACCTAATTCATAGAGCGGTGTGTCTGCTCTACAAAATGTGAGTAATTCACACAGAGAGCACTATTGTTTTCCCTTTTTTTTATTTCTTTGAGGTTCCCTTGTTTTCACTTTGCTGGACTATAACCATCACATATCTCCAGACCACAGGAATCTGATGTGCTGCAATATCCAAATATTTTCTCTATATATTTCTATCTTAAAGTAGGCACGCCATCTTTTATACTTGGCTTCTTTCTTTCTTTTTTGTTTCTTTCTTTCTTTCTTTTCCAACTTTAAAGGGACATTATCAGGTCTTACTGTGACTTTACGTTTTGTTGATATTATCTTATTTTCAATAGATATGTTTTTTTTGGCGTATCCAATACCACGCATGCTTAAACTCTCTTTAAACTCTCTTTAAAATCACATTTTCAAAGGATATATAGTCAATATTCAATGATGTTTTACTTAAGAAGCTAAACAAATAAATAATATAGGTATATAATTCATGTATTATTTTTCGTTAATGTTACATTTTTTCCTCCCCCACTTTTTTCAAAGAGCGTCTACACCAAAATAGTCACCAAAATGATCATCTTCAACAGTTTGGATACTCCGGAACAAGAAATACCTGTTCAGAAAGAAGATTTGCATTGTCAGAAGCTGTTTTCTTCCCACTCACACACAGGCGTCTACAAACCAAGCCACTACTTTCTTTAGTCAAGATTAATTTCAGAGATACCAGGTTCATACATGCTCTATGAAACCCAAGAGACCACCCCAGATACCCATTTGGGATAACCCTAAGAGAGAATAAATATTGCATAAAGGGTTACTCCAACTACCATAATCACATCAGTAATTTAAAGTGGTCATAGTGGTAGGAGTTTCTATGTGCAGCATTTCAGTGTAAATCACTGGATTTACAGAGTACTGTTCCGGGCTGCCTAATGTCAATTATGTGCAAAAATGATAGCGTGCCTGCAAGTGGAAGTCTTTCTTAATGAACAGCATTTGGCTGGACCATGTGAGGGCAGGGATGAGTCGAACGAAGAATTAGAAATGAATTCCCGGTAAGTTTAACACTTTATTTGCAGACTTTAATGAGGGTTGCCTCTTTACTAATACCCAAAAGGGCATTGCACATTAAAAATAAATGATTTAAAAGGGTTAGACTAATATTAACAAAAATGATAAGAACCTAAATGAGGACATAGCATTTTATTTAGTTCAGGTATGTTTACAGGTTAGTACAGGGTGTTTACAGGTAATTATTATATATTCTGATATTCTAAGTAGCAACTAATAAAGAGTTAGGCATTATTATATTACCATTATCCCCTCTTGTCACTGCACATTCAGTGTCATGTTCAGATTTTTCTTAGCAGTCATATAAAACCTCTTACAGTGTCAAGTAATTGACACACATTGCCTGTCTTATATTGCAGCTTATTCTAGAACATGGAATATTTCAGCACGGGGATTATATCCCTGCTGGAAATGAGAAATGCATAGTTTGCCAACAATAGTGAGAAGTTACGTAAAAATGCACGCTGCTGGCAAACAGATCTGACATGGGCTGTTCATCCATCACTTCAGGAGTTTCTGAAATGATTTTGAATGGAACTCATCTAACAGGTTATTGCTTCTGAAAATGAAATATTACATAGCTCAGTGGGCATTCTTAGTGAGCCTGATAAGCCAGGGCTTCCATCATCTTTTGAGCTATATTGCCCACCAGCTATGTGCAGGGTAGCAATGTATTTCCATTACCAATGCCTCCAGCTCAGAGCAGCTATCATGTTTTCAGTGGGTTATCATTGCTGTATACTTGCTGCAAGACACACATTTCCTGCATACCCCCATTTGAAAAGCACTGGATTGCTTCCTATACCAGGTTACAAGTCCCCAAACATCTATAATGACTTTGTGAAAATAAACCACATCTATTCTCTCTGTCCACTCTCAGGTTGCCTGTCCAAATCTGCTGCACTAAATCATTCTGGCTGTTTCTCTCCTCTCTCTGTACTGCTCACACAGAGCTTGCCCCTTCTCCCTACTTCCCCTTGCAGGCATTATTTACCCTTCAGCTAAAGTCAAACAGTAGAGGTGTCCAGTGGATGATTTTAATAGGCACATATTGAATTGATGGACATGCAGGAGAAAACCTGTTTTTAATCTCAGATTTTAGAGAAATTTAAATATCTGTCAATTAATAGTAAGTTGGGCTTGTCATGATACCCTTTAAGCTAAGCATATTTGTGTATATGGTGATATTAAAGGGACACCCATGCTTGAAGTTGCCAATAAGCTGTGCAACTGTTTAAGATTTAAACTATGTTCAAAAGTCACCTTTTTTAAATGTGTAAATGAGTTTGCGATATGAAGAGTTCTGTTTATTAACTGGTGTGTTTCAGACTGTGTCCATCTCTCTGTAAACCAGTATAGGTCAGGATATCAGAGACGTGTAAGCGTTTACTCTAGCTGTAGCTCCCCAGTAGCACAAACATTCATAGATGACTTGCACTTTTTAAAAAGCTTCACATTATGATTACCATTCACCTAGGCTTTCCATTGATAAATGCCAATCACTCCAGCCTTTCTGTTAAAGAAACCCCCAACAGCAGGTCATGAAACCAGCCAAGAAGATAGGCAGTTGCTTAGAAAATGTAGACTGTGCTATCCCACTGACAATGCCTTCTCACATTTGAAAGATGGCAGAGGTCCACAATGTGTGTAGGTTAAAATGCATGGCAACTCAGTTTAGCCCTAGATTGTGGTGCAAGTAATCATTTATAAAATCGTATAACTCAAGTGATATCACTTACCTACAATTGAATGTTCCTCAATACCTTAGAGTAACTCTCTAATGTGGTACCTAAAAGGCCCTAGGTCAGTTAAGGATGTCTGTAGCCTCCCATAATCTGGCCGGCCTCCTCACAGACTGATCATGTCACTCGTGCGCCACAACGCCATGTTGCTGAGGTTGTTGCTGCCGCTCCAGTATTAGAAGAAACTGGGTCCATGACCTGCCTTCTAATATCCATTTATAGTGCATTAAAGATGGTCATAAGTGACATTTGTCACTTTGCTGTTGTGTTCCAAATGGCTGTCACTATGTTACGCTGTTGTTATATAGGTTTTTAAAAAAAATCTTAATTAATGAGGGGTTGTTAGTAAAAGCTTGCTGATGTTGCTTGCAAAGGTCATCAAGTTAGGGAGTGTTGTGGGGTTTGTTCTGTTCAAGAGAAAACACTTTTGAAATATTGGTTGTAATGTGTATGACATGATTGATCAAGCTTTTTGTTCTTAACTATAAGTGCCCAGTGTTTCTGTTAAAGTGTCCATAAATCTTCTTCAGAAGTATAAGCTATAAGGCTTAGCTGTTTTTTTTAACAGACTGATCATGGGAAAAGTGCAGTAAAGAGAATTGGAACGTGTGACTGTGATGTTGACATTATTAAAAACGAATCAGCAGATGACAACTGCATACACCCATCCTTCACGTGGATAATTATCTAACCATAGATTTTTATTGACAGCTAAGAATTTAAAAGTTAAAATAAATATATAAAGTGCATTTTATAGAGCAATGTTCTCAAACTGACATCTCACATGTTTCCGGACTACTCTAAAGAGTTACTTCCGACATAGCCTTTGATTTAATATTGTTGGATAAACTTTTAAAATTATTTAATATTATAAAAACAGTTTATTTTGTAATGTTTTGATATTTTTCATATATTATTTTTTTTGTTTACATATGAAGTTTTTTTAAATTGTATTATGTTGAAAAGACATAGGCTTTAATTTAATATTGTTGGATAAGATTTTTAAATGATTTAATACTTTTTGGATAAAACAATTCAAAATATGAAAAGTAAAAAAATATATATCATATATGCATAAATATGTATATATATATATATATTCAATAACAATGTCAATATATCAAAACATTAAAACATTTTTCCATTTTTGAAATCATTATAAAAATGGGGGCCATAGACCTCAATTTAACAAGCTTTCCAAATTATGCAATACTGTTGGAATAATTTAACTTTACAAATTCCTTAATGGTGATTTCCTTGGTTAAAAAAGTTGAAAACGGGGGGAGGAGGGGGGGGGGGCGGACCGCTAGGCTGAATGGACGCACAATGGAGTAGCTCCTGTAAAAACCTCCAGTTTTAGCCCCAAAAAAACGGCATCACGCATACCTGACAACTGGCTGCCGAGCACCGGTGCAAGAGGCCACCCTGGTCCCGAGTAGAGGCTTGCTGAGCAGTTTTAGTCCCTCAGAGGGGCGATCCGAGTCTCATGATGCGGACCGCTCGGGCGGTGAGCGAGGTGGACGGCCGCTGCCTGGCTATCCTGCCCACCAGTGGTAAGGCAGCAACCCGGGGTTAGGCGGGTCCGGCTTCGTTCCTCCCCCCTCTGGGCCGGCGGGGGTGATCCCGGTCTCCACCCCGAGACCCATTGGAACACCACAAGGCCGGCGCTTGGAGCTGAGGCAGAGAAAGCCGTTTCCAAAATGGCGGACACCTCATGGCAAGCGACCCTGTTAACAGCCGAGCGCACTCACTGCTCCAGCGGCCACACAAACAGATCGCCGAACCAGTCAGAGCGGGAATCGACAGAGTGGCTGCTAAGACCCCATGAGCAGAGCAACAAAAACAAAAAAGGAACTGTCACTGCATACTGCACGGACTGATCATTCACAGCAGACGGGATGCCTGGGATCTCTCACCAGCCCAAGACAAACACCTGACAGACCAGCTAACAAGGGAATATCAGTAGTGCAGCAGACACCTAAGCCTCTCGCACCAAAGAAGCCATCCACACTGAATAAAGACTGGCCTTCTGACAGGGAAAACAGACCCTTCGCCTGACCGACCTGGAAACCACCTGGGGTGGACATTTTACAATCTAATCATAAGGCTGCTTTAGAGTTTAATATAGCCACTCATGCTCTAGCTCTAGCCCAGCATAACCTGCAACCACTCTCACAAAGCTTAGGCAGCTAAGAAAGATGTCTACTCATTATCTCATTATTGTAATCAGCCTAAGAAGAGCTCAATAACCAGCATGCAAAACTTTATCATTAGTAGTTATCAACCACTTGAATGGTAATGTTGTATTTAGCAGGATAAAATATGCATACTCATTTACTGCAGTCACTAGTATGTAACTGATGATAGCTCAAACAGTCAATAAACTCGCTAACGACAATCTACTTATATGTGTATGTATAGTCTAATTAATCTATATGAATGCTACTCTAGTACTCCAAGCGTGACATTTTATAAAATTAAATGTGCTGACAACTCCGTCATGATATTGTATACCAATGTAATGATTGTACTCGCTGTCGTGGCGCCACAGGCCTGTTTGTAAAAGTATGCACAAGAGAAATAAAGAATTAAAAAAAAAAAAAAAAAAAAGTTGAAAAGTTTTTCTGACAGTATTGGATTTTTTTAAAGCTTACTAAGTCAAGGCCAGAGTACTCTATTTAATGGTGTTTGGTAAGCTTTCAAATAATAAGAATCTGTTCTTGAAATACATTTCCAAATTATAAATCCATACAAGTCACGATTAAAGTCTATCAGAATGTTTCTTCAATTCTTCAATGTGTCCAACAATCAGGATTAGGATTTGAGTGAAGTTTTGGTCATCTTTGTAGTTACACATTTTGTAACTTTCCAAAGCACCATGAAATCTGGACATGGAGTGTACTGTTGTACTCATGAGACATTGCTAACACAAATAGGAGTGTTTTAGAGCAGTAAAATGTATAATTCCTGCTTCCCTGCTCAAGTAACATCTAACTGCTATTGACACATAATACTGGCAGATTGACCATCGAAAAAAAAAACCATAGCAGCTAAGTCATTGGAGAATATACATATTTGTTGTAGAATTAGTGAAAGTGCCTATATCCCATCAGCGACAGGCATGAGGGATCAGGCATAGAGAAGGTTTGATAGTGATACATTTAGCATCACTGGTTATGGAATATGAACCTTGCCAAAAAGAGAGGATGTCAATCTAGCAGGAAATGTTCGATTTCAGCGTGGGGGGCACTGGTATTGGCAGTGGTGTATTTTGGATTTGAGCTGCCCTAGGCATGGCTAAATTCGGGCACCCCCAAAATCTAAATTTGCCCCCCCAATTCGTGTCAAGGCCACTTTTTTGACTGACAGACACAGTCCCACTTTAATACATGTATTGATATACACTCACTGACAGATACACAGTCATTGGCACACACATACAGTCATTGGCACACACTGTTTAACCAACACACACTTTCACTGACAGACACACACTGACACAACCACTCACTGACAGGCACACACTCTCAGATACAAATAAAATTACATACACACACTGACACACACTCACAGGCACACACATTCTTACTGACACACACACACACACACACACTTTCACTCACTCACAGACACACACTGACAGCTACACTCACTCACTCACAGTCATACACACACACACACACTCACACACTCACTGACAGACACACACACACACACACACTCTCACTGATAGACACGCACACACTGACATACACACATTCACTGACAGACACACACACACACCCACTGACAGACATACACATACACACATACATTTCCTCATACACTCACCAATTATTAATATATTTTTTTTAATTTAAATCCACCCACCTCTCTAGCTTTGGGAGAGCTGGAGTGGATCCTTTCCCTGACAGCTGCTGGGCGGGCTCCTTCCTGGCTCTGCTGGCGTGGCTAGCACTGCTGCGGCTGCTAGCTGGGCTGGCTGGGCTGGCTGGGCTGGCTGGGGCTGCTGGTGCTTAATGGAGGCGGCGAGGGAACCAAGCTCTTCTTGCTCAGCAGTGGCATTATATTCTGGCTACCGGCATCACAGTAGGGCGCCTGAGGGTGGGTGGGCGTTTTTTGGCGCCCCCCCCGAAAAGTGCCACCCTAGGCAAATGCCTTGTATGCCTTGTGGTAAATACAGCCCTGGGTATTGGGGCTTGCATTTTAAATGCCCTGCTGCATTTAGGCCAGTTGGGGAGAGAGGGTATACAAATATAATAATATATGTAAAATGAAATAACACAATTTACATAGTTCTCCTTCACCTTTGTCTTTATAGGTCACAGTTGCATTTTCCTAGTAAAATATATACCTGTTCTTTCTTGGGAAAATAAATTCAATTAACAAATATGTTCCACAATCACTAACCTTTTCCTGGCATCGGGATCAATGACAGCCTCAGGTTTTTGAAATGATTTTCATTTTAGCACAATTTACTATTTAGTGAACAGACCCAGCACAAAACTATTTCTTATACCAGGTGTTAACTGGGACAAGGAACCAAAGAAATTCTGCCTTTCATGTTTTTCAAACAACTTATTTCTTGGCAATGACAAAAAGAACTTTTTTTTTTTGTATGCTGGATAGTAAATTATATTCTGTATGACCTCTGTCTGCTTAAATGCATTGTATATTCTCTACGATGAAATGGAAAATATCCTCCAAGCTAGAAATGATTCTGACATGTAGACAATGACTCTAGGGTAATCTTTTCAAACTCCTACATTTACAAAAAAAAAAATTATCTGCTTTTATGATTTATATCATGGGTCCTCAAACTCCGGCCCCCCAGATGTTGCTGAACTACAACTCCCATGATTCTTTGAATTACATAGATAACCAGAGAATCATGGGAGTTTTAGTTCAGCAACATCTGGGGGGCCGGAGTTTGAGGACCCATGATTTATATCATATCATAGCAATATACCTCCCCGCTTAGTAAATATGTTTACATAAATATATACATATATATATATATATGTATATAATCACATAGTGTTATCATATATTGCACATGTATCAGAAGCAGCCCTTAGATTAAAGAAACCCTATCCATTCACAAAGATTGTGTTGTTTCTGGTTGCTGGGAAGCAACAATTAAAGGGACACTGTAGGCATTATAACCACTGTCATGTTATTGAACTGGCTAAAGTAGCTGGAGGCCCCTGGCACCATTAAACCATACAGATTTATATCGGCACTGAACACTGTGATTGGTTGAATGCGAGTCAGCTGATCCTCTCAGCCAATCATAGCCGCCCATTGCTGCACATGTTAATACTTCCTTATTAACCCAAGCAGCTCTTGTATAGCATTAGAACATTAAAAATGGTGGAATGCTGAATGAAAGGACAGCAACAGAAGATTGTAAACACTATGACTACTTCAATGAACTAGACCAAGCAAGTTCAGCCTAGCAACCATAGATATAAGTATTGAAGCCACTCCTTTGTGGCTTTCACACTCTAAGTGACCACAGAGTACATGGCCCATGGTGTTCAGCTCAGCTTGCAGAAAAAGTGAGCCTGCAATGTGCACAGGATGTTACTTAGAAGTATTCTTTAATTTACAGTACACAGGGGCGGCCTTAGGGGTGTGCGAGCTGTGCGGCCACACAGGGCGCCATGGAGAAGGGGGCGCCCTGTGGCCGCACAGCTCACACATGGCCGGCCGGGATAAAAATAAAAAAAACACACAAAATTGCGGTGGGGGCGGGGCTTAGCGTGAGGCGGGGCAGGGCTTAGCATGTGCCGGGGGCGGGGCTTAGCATGTGCCGGGGGCGGAGCTAAAATGCCGTCTAACTGCTGCAGGGGAAGCAGGAAGGAGTCCCTGCTTCCCCTAACAACCAGAATCCAGGAGCTGCACTGCCTGTCTGCCTCCACAAGGAACAGAGGTAACTATGTGATTGTCTGCTTGTGTGAGTGTGTGTGTTTGTGTGTCTGTGTGTTTGACTGTCTGCCTGTGTGTCTGTGTGTGTGACTGTGTGTCTGTGTGTGTGACTGTCTGTGTGTGTGTGACTGTCTGTGTGTGTATGTGACTGTCTGTGTGTGTGTGACTGTCTGCCTGTGTGTGTGTGACTGTCTGCCTGTGTGTGTGTGACTGTCTGCCTGTGTGTGCGTGTGTGTGTGACTGCCTGTGTGTGTGTGTGTGACTGTCTGTGTGTGTGTGTGTGTGTGTGACTGTCTGTGTGTGACTGTGTGTGTGTGTGTGACTGTCTGCCTGTATGTGTGTGTGTGACTGTGTGTGTGTGACTGTCTGCCTGTGTGTGTGTGACTGTGCGTGTGACTGTCTGTGTGTGTGACTGTCTGTGACTGTCTGCCTGTGTGTGTGTGTGGCTGCCTGCCTGTGTGTGTGTGTGTGTGTGTGTGTGGCTGTCTGCCTGTGTGTGTGTGTCACTGTCTGTGTGTGTGTGTGACTGTCTGCCTGTGTGTGTGTGTGTGTGTGGCTGTCTGCCTGTGTGTTTGTGTGTGGCTGTCTGTGTGTGACTGCCTGCCTGTGTGTGTTTGTGTGTGTGTGTCTGTCTGGCTGTCTGCCTGTGTGTGTGTGTGTGTGTGTGTGTGTGTGTGACTGCCTATGTGTGACTGACTGGGCAGACTAGATGGGCCGAATGGTTCTTATCTGCCGTCACATTCTATGTCTGTGTGTGTGTTTGTGTGTGGCTGTCTGTGTGTGACTGCCTGCGTGTGGGAAGGGGGAAGGAGGGGGGAAGGAGTGGGGGAGGGGGGGAAGGAGTGGGGTAGGGTGGGGTGGGGGGGACGGGAAGGGGGGGCGCTGTGAAGATTTCTCGCACAGGGCACCCAAAGGCCTAAGGCCGGCCCTGACAGTACATCACACAGTGGAGATTGTTTGGTAAGCAGTGCAGTGGGTTATGGGACATGTAGTTCAAGCACTTGAGAGTATTTTTATTCATGAAAAAACACGGATGAAATTGCTACCATTTAGGTACTAATCTGAGCACGCGTCATGAAAATTCCCACCTCTACAAGCAGCTTCTACAAGCTTTCTCAAAAGGAGTCGGTATTGCAGCCTTATCTATTTGGCTCCATGGATCAAACCACAACTGGAACTATCAGTAAGCTGAGAGCAGTTATGAACTGTCTGCTATCAGCTTACTCAGTAGCTTCATTCACCTTTTTTAATTATTGAAACTGCTGCTGAAACACTATGAGTTTATGGCATACACTGATCACTGCTGTTGAAAATAATGTGGTGGATAGCGATGGCTGACAATTACTTCTTGGTATCGCTCACTCCATGAACTATAATAGTGATATTTTTATGATTTTTTTTTTTTTAACATTTGTCTTAAACGTTCATAAATTTCTTTAATGCATTAGATCAGGAATAGGCAACCTTCGGTTGTGGACCTCCCATAATACTCTTACAGCGATAAAGCTGGCAAAGCCTCAAGAGAGGTGCAGTCCACAACATCTGAAGGGTCGAAGGTAGCCTACTCCTTCACTTAGATTATGGAGGTCAGTTCTTGAACTGTCCATTTAATATAATAAGAGTTTTATTAAAAATATTTGTAAGAATAATAATCAAATCTCTGTGTATTCTCCTAAAGACTAACAGGGACCTGTCCAATTTATCAAACAATTAAACATTTCTTGTCAGTCTGACAAACTGGCATTGGCGGTTAACTCAGCTGCTCCAAAAGTTGTGCCAAAATAGCACAGCTGCAGGAAAAATAACAACTGTTCTCGGGTCATGGAAAATATATTAAAAGTACCGTCTCATCTGGGAGACGTATGCCTTGCGGATCTATCCGGCATTGCACTTCAATGCAGAATTCGTATAAATGCCAGGCATTATAATGCAAAAATAAACCTTAAGAAACCATAACATGGCTCGTAAACAGCTGGGCCTATAGCTGGTTATACCTGTGTTTCATTGTAAACATTTTCATATCTACAGATATTAGCGGGAATATATAGGAGAAAGATCTCCAAAACCATGCCTGCTGTGATAGGCACAGATCATGCCAGCTTGCTCACCATCTCTGTAAATGCACTCGTAAATGCAGTGTGTGCCCTATCTTTCACGTAGCTCAAGCATTTTCTGATTTAATTAAATGTATGCAAATTAATCATCTTCAGTGTTCCAGAGACAGTTGGATATTAATTTAGAGAATCTGTGACAGTTTGGTGCAGGCCCAGACTGGCCATTGGGCAAACCGGTCAAATTCCCGGTGGGCCATGATGGTCATGGGCCGAGTTCTTCATTTCATGGGACATCAAAGGATCTCCCCTTCCATCTATGCAGGGCCAGTGTTACCACTGCTTTGTGCCTTCTTGGCCATTAGGAAGGTCAGCAGGATAAGGGAGGGCCAGGTAGGTTGCAACCTACACCTTACCAAAGTATTCTTTGCAAGAGCTATGCAGTATGGAATGTAATTTTGGGTTACAATGCCTGAGCTCACAAGAAATGGCATCTCGGCTTTCACACGGCAGTCGTGCAGGTCTGGAGACACCATGTACTACTGGATCACCAGGGCTTTCAATGTGCCCCCTCCCTCCCAAAGTTCAGAAGGGGGGGGGGGAATAAAAATGTTTACAATAATTATATATATATATATATATATATATATATATATATATATATATATATTATATATATATTTTTTTTTAATTGCTCACCTCTAATCCCCACACCCACACCCACACAATACAGACCCTATCCGACCCAACACATTCCCACACTGCACCCCTCACAGACACTGGATCTTCTAGGCACACTCTAGATCCTCTCACTGCACCACCTACACATACAACATTAATAACACACGTACATCCCATATACACACTATGGATTCCCTATGCACACACTAAATCCATAATAGACACAGACTACACCATCCACACTCAACATTTCTGACACACACACTGTACATCCCATAGACACACTATGGATCCCCTATGCACACATTAGATCACCTATAGACACACACTAGATTACCTGTACACAAAGACACATTCACTCTTCAGTCCCTGTACACATATACACTACAGCCCGTAAACACACTCTCTATAAGCCCTAGGCATGTACACTACAGCCACTAACCGCACACCACAAACACAAAACAACTGAAACACCACACCAGAAACAGTTCACTCAACACACACACAATACCACATACAGCCTCCAAACGCATACACTATACTCTTCTCTGGTCCTTCAGTTCTCTGGTATCCCACTTATGTACACACCAGAGACAAGTCACAAGCAAACACAGTGCTGCACATTACACGTGGCCTTTCTCTTATGTGAGAGCTCTTTAGCAGGGCTCTGTGCATGGGTTGCCCTGGAGGAGCACTAAATTAACATGCTCACTTTGGAGAGAAAGTGGGGGGGGGGGGGGGGGGATTTGTAATTGGCGATAACACATCACATTCTACCAACGAGTCCATTTGATTAGAAACAATTATTTCCAGTCTTGCCCTGGTTGGGTGGTATGTTTTTGATATGCATTTCCTGTTACTATGCCTTATTTTTAGAGTGCATTATATTTTATTAATTTTAGTATGTTTATTGTGGGGGTTGTGTTTATGCTACCCAAAGCTTCTGTACTGGGAATGTATCTCTTATATTTTTATTCTAAAAGTACCACTTCCTGATTGGCTGCACATCCACTGTATATTTTAAAAAATATTTATAACTCTTTACATGACTGGTGCAGAACCCCGAATAACCTGCGTCACTAGAGGAGGCAATAAATTAATTGGTGTTATGAGTTCAAGGCATGTACGTGGGAATGTTAAAAATTAAAACAAGCTTCCTTCCGTACATTTTTGTTATTTGGTTACATACATTATATATAACATATTAAGTGAATACAGGAAGGAACCGTATCATGAGTGCTTAGATTGTAGTGGTGGGGCCTGGGAGACATTCAGTGAGGGCTTGTTTGATGGTTAGTGGCATGGCTATGGCACAGTAACATTGTTACTCAGTGAAATACAGAACACGTGCCAATTTGTGATCAAAGAAAAGGACACATTTGTTTTGAAAAGTGCAACTGATCTAAAGAATGGCAATTATGCAAGACAGGATGCCAAATGAGATGTTACAAGTCGTTAAACAGTAACAGGAGACAAGCATAGTTAGTCCAGGCCCGGGAAAAGCAATGTTGAAGTTGTATTCTGCATGTTGTTACAGATTTAAAAAAAATAGATTAATTATTTAAGACAGAAAATCCTCTGAAACTGTTAGCAACATACACCAGTCAACTACTACACGTAAAACTTATTCTATGTTCTAACATCACTATAACATCTCCAAATCTGCACTTTATATTTATATTCTGATACAAGAAAACTGATACCCACTCACCATGGTGCCAGAAAACAAGATTTAATTACACAGGGTGTCTTATTAGATAAAAAAGCAGTCTGAAAACTAAATTATTCAGACTAGTGTGATGTATACCTTATAAATTACTGGGTCCCCCATTTCTGCTTTTAAAAAGAAATATGTTGCTGGGGAGTAATTTTCCATACCTAATCCCCAATAAAGCAGACATCACCTCACTCGCGTAATGGATCTTACTTTCTAAATTGTCAGGGAGCTCAGATAGAGATAGATAGATATCCTAAGCTATCCAAGTTTTATAGGAAATGTAGTTCCAAATCTCTGTGCTGGCCGTCCTTATATTTTTAGTACCTGCACAGTGTGATAATTTCAAATTACTCAGTTACTTTCACAAACACACACCCTCCTCCATATAGCTATGTATATTAAAATGTATATCATTGAAATATAATATTTAACTGCTGGCTGACTCAAACAGAGTGCTCTCGCAGCTCCGTCAATGGTTTGTAATGTAAAAAGGCACAGAGTTTTTTTTCTGTCTCATATTCTCGATGCCTCTCAAAAAACTTGGACATTGTTCTTCTGTGCTGGAAAAGTATCAAAGAGATCCATACAGCAACCATGATATTTATGTTTGTAGTTTGATGCGAGCCAAATATGTACACACGTACTGTAATGATTGGATCGAAATCAGTAGGAATTAATATCTTTATTTTGATTAAAGATGTGAGAACTTCCATTTCCTCACCTCCCCCTGACCTGCTATGATTCCAGACCTGGTCTGCAGCCGATTTGTCGTTGATTTGCTTAATAGATCAAAGACGAGATGCACCAGGCATAAATGTGGTTGTGATTGTTCACCTTAAATATCCCAAGTTGCCAGGAATTGTGTGTGTTTGGGAACAGAAGCACGCTCAGACCAGAATGGTCATGTATTTGGCAGCTACGCTAAAACAGAGAATCTTGAATATTTTTACGAGAATAAAAGATGGAACTATGACCAACAGCTATCTCAAATAATTATGGTGGTAAACAGGACTCCTGCTACTACAATGTTTACTTTGTTGGATTGCTGTAATATCCCGAGCTATATATTAAAGTAACACTCCATGCTTCATATCCACTACAGGCAGTTTGTAATAGTTATGGTGCCACAATTGCCCTGGCATCCTCCCCCAGTAAGGAGCCAATGAGCACGGTCCAACATTGCTCGTGCTTATCTCTAAAGTGACAATGGGCTTTTCCACAGGGGAAAACCGGGTTCAATGAATGTGGTATATAGCTTGGGGCACTACAACAATCCAACAAGGTACACATTCCACTAACCAGAACCCTGTTGACCACAATAGTTATTTGGTAAAGTTGTTGGTCTTAGTTCCATTTCTCAGCTCTCTGTAGTGGTTATGAGGCTTGGTGTGTCCCTTTAGGAAGAGACACTTGTGGCATATTGTTTCTTTTCCCTTCAGTATCAAATTCACTCTAGAAGAAGTTACAGGCTTAAGGGTATGACAACAACACCTTCAGTCAGAAAAGAGAGATTTCTTTCAGTTAAAACACAGATGCACGGTTTTCTGTCAAGCACCCTATTGAGGGTACGAAGGTATGAGATCTCCCTGAGTCTCTAGAATGGAACCATTAGAGAAAGATGCTAAGAGAATTATGTGCTCCTGCAGACAATTATATTTTACTTATTGCAATATTCAGCTTTAATGACTGCACAGGGTTACATGACAATTTCGGTTCTTGTGTTTTGTCTTTTACAACAAAATATTTAAGAACTTATTTCATAATTTCATAATAATTTTTCAAATTCATAATAGTAGGAGAATTTGTGAGGTGTATGTCTAAATTGGTCATCTGGCCTATTTGATACTCGATAATATATTATCCCATTTCTCTAATTTTAATTACCATCCATACTATCTACACATTGTAATTGCGTTATTGCATTGTTAGAGTGTTTGATATTGTTATTGTACCTGTCCTGAGGTCCTCATCATTCGATGACCTGGGTAAAGTTTGGCTGAGGAGTGGTGATGATAATGTTGGCCATTTCTTTACTACTTTTCATCTCTATTTACAGCATGTTCTCAATAAACACCAGCATGTGTGCGGATCCAGGGATAAAAAGATTCAAGCACTATGGTAACATTGTATTTGACTTTTTTGTACTGCGGTTTTCGATTTTTTTTTCCTGAGCAAACAGCCATTCTTTATTTTGGCTCATTTTACCCATTTTACCCACATTTATTCTATTTCCCCTTTGCAACCGTCTCTACACTTTTTTTTTCCTTGTTACCTCGACTTCATGATTTGATATTATGTCTTGCTCTTACTTTACTTTTTTTTTGTTGGGATGACCATATCCACCATGTTTTTTGGGACATATATCTCATATGCAAATTGATGGGCAGCACATGATAAGGGTAGCCCTGTAGTATTAGTAGTAGCAATTAGGCAATGAGGAATCTGGCAATTAAGCAGTTATAGAATATGCATTATACACACTGCAGGGCAACCCTTTGCATACGTTTTTATAAACATGAGAAACCTGAATGTGTCCTTGTAAACATGGTGGATCTGGTCAACCTGCCTTTTCTGCCTAAATGGCAGTCTAAGTTTATCGATAGCATTTTATCCATAAACTAGGAAATTAGTCATAATTTCTCATTTCTATGAATTATGTGATTTGTGGATGACACAGCCTATTCTTGTAATGGCAAATCAAATATTAGACTCTTACAATAGCACATAACAAATAAATATGTATACATTTGTGGTAATTTAAGTGGACCTTTACCCGTCGCCATTTATGAGAACTCACTTTTTAACGACTAACTATTATGTGTTAAGATTAGTTTCATATGAAGTTCAATCTCTTTTAATAACGCGGGTGACTCAGAAACAAATAATCAGCTTCTTATCGTGCTCACGGATCAGAAAATCCACACATGAAAATAGACTATTTAAAACGCCTTTTACCCAGTAGGTTACCGTAACTAAGTTGTTGTGTGCCTGTTATTAAACAAATTAAACAAAAAAAGGATATAGTTAAAAAAAAAAGTGACCAGTCTGGAAAAGAAGGCCCTAACCACTAACAATACAAACATTTTAAAACCAAAGATTTATAAATAAACACATCTCAGTAAGTGTCTTACAATATTTGACACCATATGCAGGGGGTTTTAATATTCCAGCCAAAAAAAAACAACAAATAAATAAAATAAAAAAAATAAGAAGTCAGACTCCCTTAATATCAATATTAGTTATAGTGGGCAGCTTAAATTAAAAACACGGCATGTAGTAGACAAAAAAGGCTTCCTGACCCAGCATATGTGTTTCTATATTTAACATCGCTGGTTACACATGGCCACTTGCTGTAAAGTCAGACAGAATGTGCTCATGGTTTTAATTTACTGGTTATTTTCATTAACCTTTATCCTTACTCTACTGCGAAGTTAGGAAACAAGTATCTTTTTTCCATTCAAAATAAACTTAACATTACGGTTATTATAAAAACAAATCTTTCCTGTATTAAATACATTTTTACAATAATAGCTGTGTGTCCCCAGAACTTTCCTGTTTAAAATACAAGAGTCATATATTCTCCTCTCTAAACTCTAGACATGTGCAATTCGTTTCGGTCCGAATATGTATTCGGACGAATTTCGGACAAATCGGATATTCGGGTACTTCCGAATGTCCGAATTGCCGAAGTGCCGAATTGCCGAGGTCCCGAAGTTCCGAAATTACCGAATTTCCGATGTTGCCGAAGTTCCGAAGTGTCAAAGTGCCGAAGGGCCAAAGTTCCGAAGCACAGTATTGCCTATGTACTAATATACTTACCCAGTGAAAGAAGAAGAATGTTACATTGTAAATAATTTTAAATAAAAAGTATACAAACATAGCCAGGATTCAGCTGTAAGCATTTGCAACACTTACAACAATCAAGTAACATACATTCATATAAAATGTAAGTTACTTGGCCAGTCAGTGTAATGACAGGAATGAATAAGTAGATAACTCCCTAATTCCCACGGTATTAGGGAGCTATCTACTAAAAGGCTGAAAGACCTAAATTGGTCTTTCAGCCAAATTTACTAATACTAAGTAAAGATTACTTAGTATTAGTAAATTATGCCCCTACTCAATATATCGTGGGTAGGGGCATGTCTATTAAACAGTGAGCGGTGGGTGGGGGCCCTAAATCAGAATGGGGGGGGCTAATGTCCTCCCCCCTGGCCCCCACCCCTGAGCGGTGGGTGGGGGCCCTATATCAGAATAAGGGGGGGGGGCTAATGTCCTCCCCCCTGGCCCCCACCCCTGAGCGGTGGGTGGGGGCCCTATATCAGAATAAGGGGGGGGACCTAATGTCCTCCCTCCTGGCCCCCACCCCTGAGCGGTGGGTGGGGGCCCAACAGTAAAATAAGGGCGGGGACCTAACATCCTCCCCCTTATCCTCCACCCCTGAGCGGTGGGTGGGGGCCCTAAATACTAATAAGGGGGGAACCTAATGTCCTCCCCTCGGCCCCCACCCCTGAGTGGTGGGTGGGGGCCCTACAGTAAAATAAGGGGGGGACCTAAGGTCCTCCCCCCTGGCCGCCACCCCTGAGCGGCAGGTGGGGACCCTAAATACTAATAAGGGGGGACCTAATGTCCTCCCCTTGGCCCCCACCCCTGAGTGGCGGGTGGGGGCCCTAAATACTAATAGGGGGGACCTAATGTCCTCCCCCCTGGCCCCCACCCCTGAGCGGCAGGTGGGGGCCCTAAATTGAAAAAAGAGGGGGGGGGACCTAGTGTCCTCCCCCCTGGCCCCCACCCCTCAGCGGCGGGTGGGGTTCGTAAATACTAATAAGGGGGGGCCTAAGGTCCTCCCCCTGGCCCCCACCCCTGAGCGGTGGGTGGGGCCCTAAAAAAGATCCCCCCTCCCCAGGTGACTAGGGGTCCCCAAACCCCTAGTCACCCCCTCCCCCCTGTCGCGTATTCATCCGCTTATAGAAATGTGGTTAATGACATTTACTGTCCACACAGGAAAAGTTGTGCCAAGCAGCAACCTAATCCACAGAAGGGTTAATGCTGAGTAGCAATTGTGCAAATGAAACCTGGTAACTGACTATGGGGTCAAAGGCCGGTTACAGCCTATCAGAACTAAAGGAGGGGTATTTAGGCCCAGTTCTCATCCTGCTCAGTGCCCTGTCGTGGTTTACCTTGTGGTTGTCCGAGAGCGCGTTCCTGTTATTAGTTTTCTACCTGGTTTTTGACTTTGGCTTTGTTTTTTGATTTCTCTATATTCTGGTAACCTGACTCCTGGCTTTCCTCATCGCTGCGTTCCTTTCTGTGTTCCCTGACCTCGGCTAGTATTTTGACTATTCTATGTACGTTAAATCCGGCCATTCTAAGGACCGGTAATTTGTCATCCGTGCTATACAGTTCTACGTGCTGGATCAAACAGTAATCCTGACATTACGACAGGGCCATAGATCCTGTAGAACTGTGTCAGCACATAGCTGCTAGCGAGAGGAAATTAGAGGAGAATGATCACCGCATGGATCAATTCGCTCAGGCTTTCTGTACGCTTCTCGCTAGAACGGCGCATCTGCAGCCTGCAACGTCTCCGCCTATAGGCATCTCTACCCTGTGTACCTCCACCCACTGTTAATAGGACTCCTAGCATCTCCTTATCACGATCCCTACAGTTTGATGGCAATATTCAGGAATGCAGGGGTTTTCTTAATCATGTGGAGTACCATTTTGAGGCCTCACCAGAGTCGTTCCCCACAGACAGAGCAAAAATTGGTTATCTAATGAATCAATTAAAGGGCAAGGGAGAGAATATAATGGGTTAATCTCAGCATTCAAAAAGGGTCTCTCAGAGACTATACTAGATGAGATAGCCACTAAATAATTACCTAAGAGTCTTAACGAATTTATTATATTTGTCATGCATATTGATAATCGGTTAAGACTCAGAGAAGTCACCAGAAGCAAGACCAGATGTACGGCTATGTCCCTAGCACCTCAATTCTCTAAACCTGTTTTGTCTAACCTCCCTGTACAGTCCGAACCCGAACCTATGCAGTTGGGGGTCACTAGACTGTCTGAGGCCGAAAAACAGTATAGGAGAAGGGAGGGGTTATGCCTATATTGCGGTAGAAAGGGACATATGATAACTAATTGCCCAGTGCGTCCGGAAAACTTCCGCACCTAGGAACCTTAAGGGGACAGATCTTAGGTGTGATGGAGTTGTCCTCTAACAAAAACAAAAGTAGATTCCTCCTTGAGGTATCTATTTCCCTTGATAACAAGAAGTTTTCTTGCAGTGCCCTAATGGACTCAGGTGCTGCTGGAAATTGTATTGATGTCCAGTTTATTAGGGGTAATGAGATACCGGTCAGGGAGAGACCTACGCCGCTAGCTGTAGAGGCTATTGATGGTAGACCACTCACACAACCGCTTATAACCCACGAAACTGTCCCTATTACGATCTCTATTGGGGCCATAGGGAGGAGATGACGTTTCAGGTTATTACTTCTCCATCATGTCCTATCATATTAGGGTTTCCGTGGCTGAGTAAGCACAATCCCTATATTGACTGGGCTAATGGGGAGATATTAGAATGGGGTAAAGAGTGTATGGGGAGATGTATAAAACCAGTACTAAAGAGATTGGGTACTATTGACCTTCCCACTACCACTCCCCAAACTCCTGGAGTTACCATACAATACCGATAACTTCAGGAGGTGTTTAACAAGGCTCAATCCGATCTATTGCCTCCCCACAGAGCATATGACTGTGCCATTAACCTGTTTCCAGAGTAAGTGGTGAGAACCGCACTCAGTCCCAACGGCCAAGGGTGCTCCAGAGCAGGACCAGCAATCCCAGTACAATAATCCAAGAAGAAAAAACTCACAGGCACTCCAATTTTCAAGCCGCAGGCAGATTTATTGTGACAGAATGCAACGCAACGTTTCGACCGGAAAGGTCTTTTTCTAGCTTTTTCCAGCTAGAAAAAGACCTTTCCGACCTTTCCGGTCGAAACGTTGCGTTGCATTCTGTCACAATAAATCTGCCTGCGGCTTGAAAATTGGAGTGCCTGTGAGTTTTTTCTTCTTGGATTAACCTGTTTCCAGGCGCTATGCCACCTAAGGGGGCAGTTTATGCCTTATCTCCCCAGGAGAGTAAAATAATGGAGGAATACATCAAAGAATCCTTGAGCAAAGGGCACATAAGAAAGTCATCCTCACCAGCTGGTGCAGAATTCTTTTTTGTTGAGAAAAAGGGTGGTGAGTTACGCCCTTGCATAGACTACAGGGCACTTAAAAAAATCACTGTAAAAATGCATACCCTATCCCACTCATTTCCGAATTGCTCGATAGACTTTAGGGAGCTAAAGTATTTACTAAGCTTGACCTTAGGAGCGCTTACAATTTGGTTAGAATTAAAGAGAATCATGAGTGGAAGACGACATTTAATACCCGTAGTGGACACTATGAATATCTGGTAATGCCATTTGGGTTATGCAACGCCCCGGCCGTATTCCAAGACTTTATAAATGATGTACTCAGGGAATTAATTTACTCATTTGTCTTGGTTTATTTGGACGATATTTTGGTGTATTTCCCTGATCTTCAAACTCACTACTCCAATGTGAAACAGGTTCTGCCGACGTTCTTGAAAAATAAACTTTATTGTAAATTAGAAAAGTGCATATTTGACCAGCCTGAAGTCCACTTTTTTGGTTACAACATCTCTGCATCGGGATTTCAAATGGATCCTAAAAAACTAGAGGCTGTACTACACTGGCCATTACCCTCTGGTTTAAAAGCCATTCAAAGGTTTGTTGGTTTTGCCAACTATTACAGAAGATTCATCAAGGGATTTTCTTCTGTAATAACCCCAATCACTAATATGACTCGCAAGGGGTTAGTAGCACGGTATGGTGCAAAGAGGCTGTGAATGCTTTTGAGACTCTTAAACAAAGATTTGCCTCTGCGGACATACTAAAACATCCCGACACCAGTAAACCTTTTATATTGGAGGTTGATGCATCCGGACCCCTAGTCACCTGGGGGGGGATTTTTTTTAGGGCCCCCACCCGCCGCTCAGGGGTGGAGGCCAGGGGGAGGACCTTAGGTCCCCCCTTATTAGTATTTAGGGCCCCCACCCACCACTCAGGGGTGGGGGCCAGGGGGAAGGACCTTTGGGCCCCCCCTTATTTTACTGTAGGGCCCCCACCCACCGCTCAGGGGTGGGGGCCAGGGGGAGGACATTAGGTCTCCCCCTCTTATTAGTATTTAGGGCCCCCACCCGCCGCTCAGGGGAGGGGCCTGGGGGGAGGACATTAGATCTCCCCCCTTATTAGTATTTAGGGCCCCCACCCACCGCTCAGGGGTGGGGGCCAGGGGGAGGACATTAGGTTTCCCCCCTTAATTTACTGTAGGTCCCCCACCCACCGCTCAGGGGTTTGGGGCCAGGGGGGAGGACATTAGGTCCCCCCTTATTATAATTTAGGGCCCCCACCCACCATTCAGGGGTGGGGTCCAGGGGAGGACATTAGGTCCCCCCCTTATTCTGATTTAGGGCCCGCACCCGCCGCTCAGGGGTGGGGGACAGGGGGGAGGACAATAGGTCCCCCCCATCATTTTACGTTAGGGCCCCCACCCGCTGCTCAGGGCTGGGGGCCGGGGGGTACTATTTTTTTTTTTTTTTAAACAGTGAGCAGTCACAGGCTGCTCACTGTTTACTTGACATGCCCCTACTCGCGGTATAGCGGGTAGGGGCAAAATTTACTAATACTAAGTACCCAATTGAGGTCATTCAGCCTTTTGGTAGATAGCTCTCTAATACCGTGGGAATTAGGGAGTTATCTACCAAGCGGCTGCAAGAGTAGTCCCGAGGTGCCGAAGTCCCGAAATGCCGAAGTGCCGAAGTTGCCGAATTTCCGAAGTGTCAAAGTGCCGAAGTTCCGAAGTGCTGAAGTGCCGAATTTCCGAAGTGCCGAATTTCCGAAGTGTCAAAGTGCCGAAGTGCTGAAGTTCCGAAGTGCTGAAGGGCCGAAGTGCCGAAGTTGCCGAAGTTCCGAAGTCTTGAAGTGCCGAATTGCCGAAGTCCCGAATTGCGAAAATCCCGAACTTCGGAATGCCTAACCGAATCGAAAATTTTCCCCATGCACATGCCTACTAAACTCTCTACGTCGTACACAGTTCGTGAAGTAATGAACTGTGAGAGGTGCTGAGAAGTACTTAGGTTACTTGGTACCTCGGGCAAAATTGCATGTTGGCACCATTCTTGCTTTTGTCTCCTATGCCCCCTCTATTTTATACTCCCCCTCTCCTTTATATGTCTTATCACCTCTTTACCTCATTTTGTCTCATCTCTTTTCGTGTTCTTATCCCATTTTTGAGTTTCTTATGTCCTTGTCTTTTGCCCCCCTTGCATTTTTATGTCCCCTTGCATATTTCCACATTGTGTCTCGTATCCCCTCCTCTTGTCTCTTACCCCCTCTTGTGTCTCTCATCTCCCCTGTTGTGTCTTCTACCCCTTTCTTGTGTCTCTTATGCCCCCTCATTTTGTGTCTATCATTCCCTTCTTGCGTATTTCACTCCCACTTTTTCTCTTATGCCCTCCTTGTCTCTGTTATACCCTTCTTTATGTCTCTTACTCTATTTAGATTTTTTTTATGCTCTCTTTGTGTCTTTTATCCACGTTTTGTGTCTTTTATTCCTCCTTACATCTCGTACACCTCCAGAACTTGGGATAGGAGACATCCAGATGATGGGCAACATTTACTTGTAAATACATTTACTTGTATACAATCTAAAGGAGCATGAGATGTCCTAAATCGCTGGTCGTCTTATGAGAGACGAACTGAGAAAAAGGGCATTTCTGCAAAGATTTCTGAAAGGCCACGTACTTTAGTATAATAGGAAAAGAGGAAATTAAAAATAGGAAATCCGATTCAAGGCAGCATCTAGCTAGTTTTATGGAAACTGTGTGGGGAAAAAATTATTAATTGAAATTAATATTACTAATATTAGTAAAAACAGTGATAATGCTCGTTTCTTTGACCATGTCCTATGCTTGGACAGGTCTCCACACATGTTTGAATGTTAGAAGATCAGCACTCCAAAAAAGTTAGTATCTTAATATTTGTAGAATTCAAGCAAAATTCTGATTAAAATAAACATTAGTATGTCACTTGTATGGCCCAACCAGGATGTCTTGCAGTCTCGTAAAATATCTGCTTATTTATTATGCAATATTATGCAAAATGTCTGAATATCCAAGTAAAATAACCGGTATATTTAAAGGTGTCTCAGCAGACAAGGTAGACAAAATTACTTTCTGTATACATATCTTTCAAATCTTTATTACAAACGTAAAATAAATCAACAGAATTTAAATGGTTTTAGACCTAGTTAGAATTTGGTGGATCAGAGGATTCTAATCAAGCTTCAGCTTCTCCGATAGGCTTCCATGTTTGCTTAAAACTGTGGACGTTCAACTTCTCAGTGTGAAGAAACTACACCTTGTATTCAGTAATTTTGTTTTTTGTTAGTTCGGTAGATAAAACTACCGAACACCGACCACCCCCCTGGCTCATTAACTTCAAAGTAGACCACAAATTAAGGGCTCTCTCTGTGTGGTCGCCGTTCGTATAGCAGAACGTCGGTCAACTTCGCAAACGACTGCTTCCTGCTACCGACCAGCCAGGAGAGCGCTATTCGGTAGGTTTGTTTCCACAAACTAGGGAAAATTTGTTACCTATGAGCCAGGGGATCCGTTCGTGGATTTGTTCCGTTTATAGGCTTCCCGAAAGAAACTGACCGCACAGCCTAATTTCATGGAACTCTTTCTGGGCAGGAGCCTCGTGTGCGGTCAGCCAAATTAAGACTTCCATGAAACTCCCGAACCCCTGCACCGATCTGGGTGATTTTTGAATATGTTAGTCCCCCAGATCAGTGCTATCAGGGGATATGGTGCACTTGGGGTTTCAATGGGGTTGGGGGTACTTTCTGTGTTTTGGGGAAATGTGTGTTTTTTTTGGTTTGGAGATAATTGAGTTTAGTATAGTGCTTGACTCAATTATCTCCCAGGCACAGGGGAAGGACTATATTATTTTATGTAGGAGTGTCCTGGACCTGAGAGCCAATGTAACTGCAGAATGTATTTTGTCATTGTCCTCTCTCAGGTCCAGTGGGGAATGCCCCTGGAATATGTCACCGTAAACCCTGTACATTTGTAACTGCATATAAACCATCCAGTTGGCCTGAATAAATTATTCCTGTTATACCCTTTATCTAGTCTAGGCTGATGTTTGGGTATCCGTCTGATTTGCTTGGTGACTATACCTGGATGCTGTATTTTCTCTGGAGAACGTTCGAATCAACACCCAAACTGCGAGCTATAATCACTCAGCCTCTAGCAGTTCGGGAGGAAGCAGACTAACGGGTATCTGAAATACCAGCGTTCGTTACACTTAGTATCTGGTAATCCAATTTAAAATGACATATAGCATGTGTTAGAAAACAGCAGACAGGCTAGTTAATCTTTGCAGTTCTCCACCATTTAAACAAGCTTTAGCTAATGTGCAATTTCCTTTCAAATATCAGCAAGGAGCTAAAACCAAAGGAAAAAAAGATATATATATGGAGGAGTTCATCTCATCCAAAAGCATGCGAAGTAGCTAAACTACTGGCTTTAATCATGAAAACCACAGAAGTGCATAAAATATAAAATTAACACAAATCTTGCCAAAAAAATAGAAAAAGATTTTGTTTTCGTTAGCAAAGCCCACTTCTAAGATAGGCAAACATTCTGCTCTTGCCAATAGACATAATCCCCTTGTCTGGATATTTTTATTAAGTCGAAGCTTAGATCCCGCAATGGAACCTTCCAGTCATCATGTGTTTCCCCATTTATGGTGATGTCATCCCCAACACCTCCTGAAAATGACTCACTGGGAAGCAAAACATGATGGCTGCTAATGTGCTTTCCCAAAATCTCCAGCTCAGATATCAGCTTTATAGAACCCGTTGAAATAAAAAAAAAAAAGGCAATTTATATCCAATTTGATTCTGTCTGAGCTGAAGCAATGCTCTGTGGGATTATACAGTTGCCTGCTAATTGAGACGGGTGTGAAACTCTGCTTCAGAATGATAATAAAACACGCAGCTGAAATGTGTCAAGTAGCTTAGGAAATATAAAATCAATTTACCTTGTTTCCTTAAAATAATAATAATTACAGTTATAGTAATTGCTATATTTCTAGAGATTTAACGTGTCATAACAGTAGTAGACTTCTTCTGGTATGTTAGCTGTTGTGGGTCACTATTCTCATCATACTTAGCCAGCTAAAAGGACTACTGCACAGGTGGTGGTTGACATGTTTTTTTTTTGGACATATATCCCTTCTACATGCTGACAGGCAGCACATGAAAAGGGTTTGCCCCTTGGTATATAGCACCGATATGCGCTGCTGGAGGGAAATTAAATTAATGTAGCAACATTTTCACAATGACAGAGGATGGAGAACTAAATTGACTAAGTGTTAAATGGGTATAATGAGTAAATCGTTCTTAAGATCGTTTTAGAAACCTGACTATAACCCTGGCTGTGCTTAAACTTCTGCATTTTTAACTTGGAACAAATGGAACATACGGAATGAAAAGGCGAATGTGTAGGCATGTGATTAAAACACAATCCCACAGGAATCTATGACTACCTACATGTTGCAAATTAAAACAAATCTTTTGGGAAAATGCTAAATCTCTTAATGAGGACATTTCCCACCCAATTTAGGATTGGACCTAGTTCAGTGAGTACATTTCTGATCGCCAAAACAAATATGCACTTTTGAAAGCACCATTACAAATTACAACTGCTTTAAAAAGGTGTTTGCAATAAAGCAATAAATGTTAGTGAATTGATACAAACATACACTGATACACTGAGCTACTTTTTGAAGTATATTTCCAACTGGTTTATTGCATAGGATTTTTATCAAGGGGATAAAGGACATAGGGTAACAAAACTCCAATAAAACTCTTTCCGATCTATTGTTAATTCAACAAAACGTCATTTTAATTCTCTCATTGATAGTATCTGATTTCTCATTTGTTTTCAATATTTCCCATATATATTTACCCAATCATACATTTTGGGGGCGTTCGGATAGATGACTCATTCGGCAGCCCAAACAGGTGCCCGTTTACTTATTGTCCACTAGATCTACTTATTCAAAGAACACGTGCGAGAGAAAACAGGTTCTCTATGTAGACTTACCCCAGACAATCTGTGTGCTTGGGCTAGATATCTAAGATATATTTAACTGCCTACCTCAAAAAACTCATAGATTGTAAACTTGTTTGAACATCGCCTTCAAATATCCTTTCTATAATTGTAAAGTGCTGCAGAATATGTAGGCATTATATAAATGCTAATAAACGCTAATAATTATGTGCTATACAAAAATATTAACAATGTTTTCAATATTAAGCAACCCAGGTCTCTCACTTGTGGGTCCATAAATGGAACTGTACCAGAGTCATGCTTATACATCAATGCAATAAACAGGAGATGTGAGAACACAGAGAATGGACAGAAGCTTAATAGTTTTCCCTTCAGTTAGCCCCCACTCAGGTCTCATAAAGGATTTTGCTTACATGTGCAATTACAGAGAGAACCATAGCCTGTCATATATCAAACTGATCTCAGTCACAAGGATGATCTAGATCCAAAGTACCAGCAGACTCTCTCTACACGAGAGATACAGAAACCCCAGGTGATCATTTTGGCCTTGTTTGTGCCTCGTCAGCGAGTGACTATACCCATCTAGGCACATCGTGCACAGAATCCACATCTAGATTACCTTTTAGAATATTACAAATACATATTGTCTATCTGTTCTGGACTCCGCGTCCTACCTTCCTGTTTTTTTCTTATGCTATCCTTCTGCATCCTCCTGCATAATTGAAGGCTAAAACTTGCCGGAACCAGTCAATTTCACAAGCTCTTATCCAGTAAAATGAATCCTCAACTCATATTTCCACTATCTGGGACCCGAATGAATAGGAAACTCAACTAATTCAAGTTAGTTTTAAACTCCATGAGCTTAAAGTGTAGAAGATAGCTCATCATGTTTATATCCTTCTCCTCAAAATATTGTAAATTCTTGAAAAATATCAACTTCCATTTCTTGGGATAACTTAATTCTCAGCCAATAACCCCTTATAGATCTAGAAAGGAGCACAGCTCACCTTATAAAGGATATCTGTCCAAGGTAACATGTGCCCTTGGGTTAAAGCTTTGAGTCTGTTTATACAAGTGCCATCTCTGTAGATGCAATATATACTGGGTGAACCAGAGAGATACTATTCTAGACCACAGTTTAAAACCAAGGTCAAGCTGATGTAAGAAAACAGAGCAAAATTAGGCACGCAACTGACATGAGACTTAGACACAAGGCTAAGCCAGGAGCAAGGTCTGATTTATGAGTAAGTGAACAGGAGCAGACACATTTACTCAGATTAGGACAACAAGCTCAAGATACAAGGCTTCAAGAAATTATGAAAACAAGCACAAGATCCTGTAAACGTTTTACCCAAGATGGGAGCAGGTGCCTTATAAAAATGTTTCAGTGCCAAATCGGTTACATGGCATCACCTGGGTGCTCTGTGATAAAATGTGTGGTGTATCTGCTGAACATTGCAGTATCCCAATATTTCCCTTGGAGATACATACAATACTTTTAATGAAATATCAAAAACCATTAAGATGTCCTTACAAACCTTACATAGTTACATAGTTACATAGCTGAAAAGAGACTTGCATCCATCAAGTTCAGCCTTCCTCACATTTGTTTTTTTGCTGTTGATCCAAAAGAAGGCAAAAAAAAACAGTTTGAAGCACAATTTTGCAACAAGCTAGGAAAAAAAATCCTTCTTGACCCCAGAATGGCAGTCAGATTTACCCTTGGATTAAGCAGTTATTACCCTACATTGAAAGATTATATCCTTGAATATTCTGTTTTTGCAAGTATGCATCTAGTAGCTGTTTGAACATCTGTATGGACTCTGATACAACCACTTCTTCAGGCATAGAATTCCACATCCTGATTGTTCTTACAGTAAAAAAACCTTTCCTTTGCCTTAGACGAAATCTTCTTTCTTCCAGTCTAAACGCATGGCCTTGTGTCCTATGTAAAGTCCGGTTTGTGAATAGATTTCCACACAATGGTTTGTATTGGCCGCGAATATATTTGTATAATGTTATCATATGCCCTCTCAGGCGACGTTTTTCTAAACTAAATAGGTTTAAATTTGTTAACCGTTCTTGATAGCTGATATGTTCCATTCCTTTTATTAATTTTGTAGCCCTCCTCTGCACTTTTTCTAGTGCCATAATATCCTTCTCTAGAACAGGTGCCCAAAATTGCACAGCATATTCAATATGTGGTCTTACCAGTGATTTATATAGAGGCAAAATGATATTCTCGTCCCGAGAATGAATGCCCTTTTTCATGCATGACAATACTTTACTTGCCTTGGCCACTGCTGATTGACATTGCACATTGTTGCATAGTTTGTTGTCTATAACAATTCCCAAGTCCTTTTCGTGTGTTGTTATCCCTAATCTGCTTCCATTAAGGGTATACGATGCATGAGTGGACAGCTAACGCCCCCAAGCAGCCATAGGTATGATCCCAACATATCCAGTTATTTGGACTGATATGTAATGGATATCTGAATATACATCATGCTGCAGCTCCATTACTTAACACCCACAAGTCCAGCTGCATGGCTTCTAACAAAAACGTCATAGATATGGCCTACGGCCAAGAGACAATATCAGCAACTTTGGACTCCAGATTCGTAACGGAAGGAAACAATATAACAACTGAAGCAATACATTGTGTGGAAGAGTGGAAGTTAAAGATCGACCAAAGCACATCAGGCCATCAGCGCAGCAAACCGCTCCATGTTTGGCTGACAGCAGTTAAATAAATCCAGAACTATGTATACAGTAAGTTCTAATAATTTAGGACATATTGGAGACCTATACTGGAAGGACAATCCTTTGCTTCCTGCTATGAAAATTTCTCTCTATAACACTGATAACTCTGGAAGCCAAATCTCCAAGCTCGCTATTCTTTGCAACACATGGGCTTAATTAAAAACAGGAAAGATATTTTCCCCCAGCATTCAATTTGTGCCAGAAGTTATAAACGGCTCCAAATTTTTTGGATATTCTTACTGGAAATCTTTTTTGATCTGATACATGCCGAAGAAAGCTTGGTGCCATGATTATAATAACAGACTGTAATTAAAAACGTTTAAGAAAATTAAGAAATATAGTAAAAGAAATGTTTTATATTAATCACTAATTTAAGAAGAATGCACTTAATCTTTATGTTCTTTCTGCTATTTTAATTCCATTATGTATCAAATTGCCCTTAATCAGAAGTTTATTTGGGAGAAATATGTCCTATTCATTTCATGTTACAATTAAAGAGCACGTAATTCCTTATTACACGCTGATTAATGAAAGTATGCATTTCATGCAAAAACTTAATTCGTTTTTCAGGTGACTGTTTTTGTTTTTAGTGTTCAGATTCCATTCATTCATTATATTTCTTTGAAGCTCGAATTGTCATTAGATTTTTTAACTGTAGCCAACAAAACCTAAAATCAAACAAAACATTGTCTGTGATAGTACTTTTTAATTTCTAAAATTCACAGTAGTTTACTTTTTTTTATTTTGCCATGGCATGCTTTACTATCTACATTTTATTAACCTTTGCAGTGCTGGATGAGGTGGTGCATGTCAAAAGGGACACTGTAGTCACCAAAACAACTTTAGGTTAATGAAGCAGTTGTGTATAGACCATGCCTCTGATGTTTCACAGCTCAATTCTCTGCCATTTGGGAGTTAAATCACTTTTGTTTCTGTTTATGCAGCCCTAGCCACACCTCCCCTGGCTCTGACTCACATGAAAACAAAATGGTTTCATTTTAAATTAGATGTAACTTTAAAACTTTCAAAAGTTATCATCTCCTGCTCTGTAAATTGAACTTTAATGACATACAGTAAACTCATTCAGGGTCCAGCAAGCTATTAGCAAAGCAGTAGATAAGAAATTCTAAATTGAACAGACTTTGCAATAAAGGAAGTCTAAACATTAGATGACACTTTACAGGAAGTGTTTAGGAAAGCTGTGTAAGTTGCATACAGGGAGGTGTGACTAGGGTGCATAAACAAAGTGATTTAACTCCTATATGGCAGAGAATTGAACAGTGAGACTGCAGGGGCATGATCTATACACCAAAATTGCTTCAGTAAGCCAAAGTTGTTTTGGTGCCTATAGTGTCCCTTTAAATATGGCTCTATTAAACACCCCAGCACACATGGTCATGTAGTGTTTCTCTGAACCCGCACTTATGAACATGCCTGGAGCATCATGGGACAATGATGTTACCATGGTTACATAATGCTGGGGAGGTATGCAGCACTACTTAGCCAAGTAAGAGCTTCAGAAGAATTTACAGGAGTGGAGGAATGAGGAACTGTCACTTTTAGGAAGTGATCATTCTGCTTTAAAGGATAGAATACAATGACCATCTACCATATATGAAACAGCATGTTGTTACATTAACAAATATATGCAAAACTACTATGCACTTATTGAAAGTATTTGAATATGTATATGTTCTTTGTTTAGCTGGATTGAGGAAGCATGTTTTACTTTCGCCGTTGCATCAAAACAGGTTGGTACAATTACTGACAATAATAGATAAATTGCTTTGAGCTTTATGGGTAAAGATATGAAATTGTATTATTTATGCTCACGATATCTCGATGTATTCTGCCTTGTGAAACACTTAATAAATGAATAAGTTGCTCTTACACAACATAGGTGCCTACCAAATCAATTGTAACTGTGCAAACCTATTTTCGGGTGCACCCCATTTATTTTCCACCAATTCCTGTTATCTTTCATCATTTATATAAATATATATACTAACGTTAAAGGGTATCTACCCCTGGACAGTACTGATCAAATCTGTCTCACTCCACAAATATCACCTGTCACTTCTAAAGCACAGGAATTTCACTAAAATCAACCTTATCAACTTCACTCAAAATGCCACCAGCATCCCACCTTCATCTCCCATTAAACCTTACCTATTTCCCAACACTGGAAACCATCCACTGACGTTCCACCCCCTCAATACAAAATCTAAGCTATGTGTTTGTGTTTTACCATTCATATTCGTAATTTGGTGGATATTTTAGACCTTCAGTGGAAACTTCAAAACACCATTGTTGTTGGCAAATTCTCAAACAGGCCATAATTTTCTGCACTGCTAAAGCAGAATTTGTGGAATATGTAGATGCAAATAGTTTGTTAAACTGAAACACAAGTCAAGGTAACAAAAAAAACAAAAAACAATATAGTAGGTTTTAAGAGCTCTGCCTTTCAAATGATTAGTGAATTTCAATATTTAAAGGACCACTACAGTCACCCAGCTCAATGAAGTGGTCTGGGTGCCAGGTCCCCCAGGTTTTAACCCTTCAGATTTAAACATAGTAGCTTCAGATAAACTATGTTTACATTGCAGGGTTAATCCAGCGTCGCATCCAGCGTGCAGAACTTCCATATAAAAGCATTGAGAAATGCTTTCCTATGGGCGTTTTTAATGCGCGCGCGGCTCTGGTCACACATGCGCATTCGGCTCCAGTCGGGAGCTGACGTCGGACTGGGTGGAGAGGTCACCAGTGCCGAAGGAGCCCGGCACTGGATAAAGGTAAGTAGCTGAAGGGATTTTAACCACTTCAGCACAGTCGGAGGGGGGCCCTGACCAAAGGGTTATATAGTGTCAGGAAAACGAGTTTGTTTTCCTGACACTATAGTGATCCTCCCCTTAAGGCCCAAACATCTGGAATAAAAGGGAATCATGACATGTCACACATGTCATGTGTCCTTAAGGGGTTAAGGGTTTGAGAAAGTGGAAAACAGATATTTCTCTAAAGGTTTTAATAAAAATACATAATTTATAGGGAAATGTATTCTCCAATAGATAAATGACAAAATGAAATACTATATAAAGTCCCAGAAATCCAAGAAAAAAAAAGATTACGGTAGTTTAGTTTGAGACTTTCTCAACTAAATTGCAATCCAATAGACTGTTCATACCATTACATTAGTTAGTGAATAAATCTTTGAAAAATATGGCATAAGCATACTCATAACAACTAGATATATTTATAGATAGATAGACAGACAGACACATAGATAGATTAGATAGATAGATAGACAGACAAATAGATATGATAGATATGATAGATAGGTAGATAGATAGATAGACAGACAGACAGACATACAGACAGACATACAGACAGATAGATAGATAGATAGATAGACAGTCAGACAAATATATAGACAGACAGATAGATAGACAGACAGACAAATAGATAGATATGATAGATAGATAGATAGATAGATAGATAGATAGATAGATAGATAGATAGATAGATAGATAGATAGATAGATAGGTAGATAGATAGATAGATAGATAGATAGATAGATAGATCGATAGATAGACAAATAGTGGAAATAGGCAAATAGATATGATAGATAGATAGATAAATAGAGATAGATAGATAGAAATAGATAGATAGATAGATATATAGACAAATAGATAGATTGATAGATAGATAGATAGATAGATAGATAGATAGATAGACAGGCAGACATGCAGACAGATAGATAGACAGATAGATATGATAGATAGATAGATAGATAGATAGATAGATAGATAGATAGATTGATAGATTAATAGATAGATAGATAAATAGAGATAGATAGAAATAGATAGATAGATAGATATATAGACAAATAGATAGATTGATAGATAGATAGATAGACAGGCAGGCATGCAGACAGATAGATAGACAGATAGATATGATAGATAGATAGATAGATAGATAGATAGATAGACAAATAGATATGATAGACAAATAGATATGATAGATAGATAGATAGATAGATAGATAGATAGAGATAGATAGACAAATAGATAGATAGACAGGCAGGCAGGCAGACAGACAGGTAGATAGATAGATAGATAGATAGATAGACAGGCAGACAGATAGATAGACAGGCAGACAAATAGATAGACAGACATACAAATAGATAGATAGACAGACAGATGATAGGCAGACAGAGAGACAGTCAGATAATATCTGCTCACTTTTAAAAGAAGTGTTATTTTAGCTTTTTTTCAATACCCCCTGCACCACCCATCCAGATACTGACTGAATTGGTGTTGGGAAAAACATAACTCTACATACTAATTTAACCAGACAATGGTCTACTTTCTTCAAAACACTCAGCTTCTCTAAGAATTATAAACACAATGGTGATATGTGATACATTTGTAAATCAGGGGAAACACCAAGAAGACTCACCCGAAGGCCTCCCAGCTTGATCAGAGAACTTGGCTGTTTAGAACAGCACAGTTTATTAGAAGGACGGACGTAATAAAAATTGCTTTGATCCTCTGGAAACGATCACACATCAGTATCAACACATTATGTGTTAATATGCATACTTCTAAGGAATATCCGTTTTATTATCAAGTGCATATACAGAACTATATGGCTATATAGAATTATCCAGCTGTGAACATGTGGAAGGGGATTTATGGAATCTATTGTTACACTACTAAATGATCACTTTTCCTTTTAATGGAAGTCTTCACGCATGTATAATTTAAGGCTATTTTATTAAAATGTGGATTTTCCTGAGTGTCGAAATACACCAAGGTAAAATCAATGATTACATTGGGAACGTACCTATCAACTATGGAGTTTAAGCATTACCTCTGGAACTCTTGCAATTGTCTTTTCAGCATTCATTATTTGCATTTTTGTAAATAAAACCGAGTGTGTCATGGTGAATTGTCATCTTATTTGGTATTTTTGTTTACTAGAACACCCAAACTGAAAACCGAAAATCTCAAATTCAGGCAAGTGGCAGACTTCTTTCAACTCAACTGTTATGTTGTAATTTTCTAAGATTAAGGATTAGATACCAAAACGTTACCAAACTTTTAAATATGATGTGTACGAAACAAAAAAACAGACGTGCAAAAATTCATTTTAAGAGATGGCAATCGTCGACCTAATCAGTTCTGAAAATGTAGTTAATTCATAAACGAACCAAGACTATAGGTGATTTTGCATGTCATACAAAAAATGGTTCAGCGGTGATTATTATTATTATTTTATTATTTACATAGCGCCATCAGATTCCGTAGCGCTGTACAAAGGGTGGACTAACAGACATTTAATTGTAACCAGACAACTCAACGTACAAGAACAGAGAGGTGGAGGGCCCTGCTCAATGAGCTTACATTCTAGAGGGAGTGGGGTATAGTGACACAATGGGTAAAAGTAGGGGTGTGAAGTAAAATGTTAGAAAAGTATGCACTGAGGGCTTAATAGGTAATTTTTGACAGTTGCAGGAGAGGAGTCATGGGGGATTGGGGCTAAAAACCTGCTAACAGTTTAATTTATATGCTTTCTTGAAGAAGTGAGTTTTCAATGATTTTTTGAATGAGTGGAGACTGGGTGAAATTCTTACGGAGAAGGGAAGGGAGTTCCACAGAAGAGGTGCAGCCCTGGAAAAGTCTTGGAGGCGAGCGTTAGAGGTGGGAGTACGGACAGAGGATATACGTAGGTCTGTGGCAGAGGGAGGATAGGTAGGTTGGAGCAGCATTATGTAGGGACTTGTAAGCAAGCACCAGAATTTTAAATTAAGCCCTATATCTAACTGGGAGCCAATGCAGGGACTGACAGAGCGGGGAGGTGCGAGCGGACAGCAAAATTACCCTCGCCACCTCATTCATTATAGATTGCAATGGTGCAATCTGGGAACACGTAAGACCACTGAGAAGAGTATTGCAGTAGTCCAGGCGAGAGAGAACAAGAGCATGGACCAGCACCTTAGCCACATCCGGGGTTAAATAGGGGCGGATGCGCTCTGTTTTTGAGATGGAAGCGGAAGGATTTGGCGATTGATTGGACATGAGGGGTGAAGGAGAGGTTGGAGTCAAAAACAACACTCAGGCAGCGAGCGTTCGAGGTGGAGGTGATGGTAGCGCCGTTGACTTGGAGGGAGCCAGGCACGGAGTAGTAACACTTGAGGGAGGAAAGACCAGAAGTTCTGTTTTGGAGAGGTTGAGTTTAAGGAAGCGCTGGGAGAGGTAGGAGGAGCACTTATTTACATACAGATATCTTAGCCATAATTTTATATAGTTAGTAAGAGATCCTCTATTTACATATATAAATAATTGAAAATACAATATAAAATAAGGATTGTCTTGGAAGCAATAGTTTTGTCTTTTAGATATTTATTATATAAAAATATAAATATAGACATATAAAATCCATTATAGCAGAGTTTATAAGATGAAATTAAATGCTTGCAAATATCATTAATAGGTTAACATACCCTTCTGAACATGTCATCATGTCAGCCTCTCTGTCATTTAAAGATGTAGCAGCGTCTGTCTCCAAGTCTCTCCTCTGTGTTAACATTTAAAAGTACACCTATTTATACCTTAGGTGTCGTCATTTTACGGTCACTGTAGTTCATATATGAAAAAGTAACACTTATTTTACTTTATTCATTTTAGGACCTCCCCAAATTTGGCAAATATACAAGGCTATAACTAAAGGGTGCATACGTCATGGAAATTTTCCTGACTTAGTTCAAGATGGCATCTTAAAGTCTGAATAGCTTATCTGTTGTTTATACTAAGACGTAAGTGCACAGTCGTGGGAGATTCCCGGATTTGGGGAAGTTCCATTAACTTGGGGTTACCAGAGTATATTGTGTACTGAAAGAGTCATAGGATAGCCTTGAAGCTTGTTTGTGCATTATTGTTATTGTAATTCGTCTGGGACAAAATGGCGCAAACATATTATGCACTGAGGTTATTGCTTAAAGAAACATCTATGAAAAACATGTTCCATTTCTAACACCTTGTCAATTTGCAATATCCCTTAAAGACAAAGTACACAGTTTAAGAAATACAACATTTCATTCTAAAACTTGTAATATTTGCATTTGCCCATAACACCTGGAGAGAGCAGTATCCCGTAGACCAAAATTACAGAGAATGCTGATCAACAGTGTCAAAGGCAGCAGAAAGATCAAGGAGAATTAGGATAGAGCAATGGCCGCGAGATTTAGTAGCAGTTAAGTCGTTGGATACTTTGCTCACTGCCGTTGCGACAGAATGACCAGCGCGAAATCCAGACTGAAGGGGGTCAAGCAGAGAGTTGGTTTTGAGAAAGTCAGTCAATCTGGTGTACACAACTCTCTTGAGGATCTTGGAGGCAAATGGCAGTAGCGAGATAGGGCGGTACTTGGATGGGGAGTTGGGGTCAGGGCTGGGCTTTTTCAGAATTGGGGTTACAGTTGCATGTTTGAAGGGTGAGGGAAATGTGCAAGAGGAAAGGGAGAGATTGAAAAGGGCAGCAACCCTAAAAGGGGAATCCCTCTAAACCCTTTAGAATATAGACAGAAATAAAAAGATTTAAAAAAAGGACTGCGCCAATAGACAATATAAAAAAAATAGAAATTATTGATAAGTAAACAAAAAGGTGTACTATATATGTGACACAACAACAGACAACGCTATCACCTGGGAAAGTGTACCTCACATACACACATAAATGTACCAAAAAAACAAGATATAGTTTATAAAACTCAGTAGGAAAGTATAAAACAACAGGTGATATAGAGCAATAAATATATAGAGGATACAACCTGAGATAAACAGGGTATAATAATAGAGATCTGAAAGTATAAAATCACATATAGTGAAGTATATACAGATAAATGGCTAAATCCAGGAGGTAGAGAACTTACAAGAGAACATAGATGTTCTGCGCATATCTTCCCTCAGGGGTAATCCGTAAGATGGTAAAAATTCTTCCAATAAGCTGAATCCTCGAAAGGATAAAGAGAAAAAGTGCAGATAGTGTAATACTGTAAAATATAACAAAGATTTATTCACTGATTGCACTTACATCAATGTTGAAATTAACTGTCATATCTCCACTAGCAAGTGGGACAAGATGGTGTTTTCATCAGGCAGGTTGATGTGACAACAAAGTTGTAATAAAAACAAAATAAAATAAATGTAGCAAATAAGAATGGACTTCAAAAAATCTTTTTTTTTTTAAATTAAAATAAATAGAAATGAAATAAATAAGTCAATGTGATAGTCCTCACAAATAATAATCTCTTGATAGTAGACGTTTTAGTCTTTAGTACAGCAAGGACTTTTCTTTGGGTAGGGCAGCTGACTTTATTATCTTGTTGATGTATATAGAAAGACAAAAGCAGAAAGGGCGGAAATAGTGTAATATGTCAAATTTAGTTAAGTAATAAAAAAAAAACCAGTATCACACTCACATTTTATAGAGCCTTGGCCAGCTCTAGCGTATATAGCGTGTGGTGGTATAATCCCCACTTGTTTTGGAGGAGTCCGTTTGGTTCACAATGACAGGAACCCAGGTAAAAATAAATAAGGCAACAGATAGTGCTCTCAATAAAACAAGTGATGTATATGATAAAAATAGCTCAAATATACTCACAAATATAGAGCAGACTAACTGCTCTATGATGACAGCATTGGTGGTTTGATACTCACCTAGGATTGCATTGGAGTAGAGATAAAAGATGCCAGGAAGTATGAAAACATTATTAAAACTAAATAAAAAAAGGTAATTGGCACAGCATACATGTGTAGTGACCAAAATCATTTAACCCCTTAGTGACCAGACCGCTTTAAAAGTGTCTCACCATTTGGGACCAGGGCTGTTTTTACATTTCTGCGGTGTTTGTGTTTATCTGTAATTTCCCCCTTATTCATTTACTGTACCCACACATATTATATGCCGTTTTTCTCACGGTCTTTCTAAAGATACCATTATTTTTATTATATCATTTAATTTACTATAAACAAAAAATAATAAAATATGAAGAATTTTTCTTTTTAAAACACACTTTTAATAACTTTGACCCCCAAAATCTGTTACTCATCTACAACCGCCAAAAAACATCCATTATAAATAGTTTGTAAATTTTGTCCTGAGTTTAGAAATACCCAATGTTAACATGTTCTTAGCTTTTTTTTTTTTTTTTGCAAGTTAAAGTGCAATAAGTACAAGTAGCACTTTGCTATTTCCAAACCAATTTTTTTCAAAATTAAAACACTGATATCTGTCAGGAATCTGTCCTGAATAACCCTTCACATGTATATATTTTTTAAAAGAAGACAACCTAAGGTATTAAACCTGGGGTATTTTGACTCTTTTCATGCTCTTTTCATGTAACCATGTTACCACCAATCTATGCCAAATATAAACATTTAAAATAATTGGTGATTTTGTTGACACACATAGCAATTTAAGAATACATGGATTGAGAACTTTAGGGGTTACTGCCAAAGGATTCCCCAATATGTGACCGGAGCTGCTGCAAGGGAACTGCCGCGCATCGCCGGTCCAGGTAAGTCCAGCGCTCCTATTTGCCACGGACATATGCGGTCCTTAATGACCTTTTTTGTCGGACGTACCTAGTACGTCCGTGGTCGTTAGGGAGATATGTATTTATAACATCATTCTAAATTTATTTTGATTGAAATATATATGTATATTAATGTCAAAATACAGTTAGAACAAATTTAAACCGGTATATAATTTTTATTTTTTTTTTATGTATTATTATTTTTTTTAATTTATAAGGCAGGTTTGTACAAAACAAAAAACAACTTATTTGTACAAAATACACAAACAACCAATCAATTATTTCAAAGCTGATTAAAAAATACCTAGCCTAAATAGGGATTTGGCTGCATCATTACTAACTTCACCAAGTATTTCTTATGCACTTTATAAGCTTCTGGAAACACGCCATTATACAAACTGCCTCATTCTGGAGTGAGTATATAAAAGTGGAGTGGTAGATGTATGACTCCGAATAAAACCGATGCTTATTGTAGTTGTCATTTTTCAAAATGACTTAAATGGAAAAATGGAAATGGCTACAAACCCCATTTATAGAATAACGCTTGCAGAGTTTTTCACTAGACTCAGAATTTTCACAATTTAAATCCAAATAGAAAGACTGAGGTGAAAATTTGAGTTGTAGAATTTGGGAAAATTCTACTACTCAGTCATAGCTACAGCTTAGCTATATTTGATTCAGTTTTGCCATTTGGACTTCATTTCCGAAAATTTTAAGTTTAGAAAATAACCCTGTGAGAAGAGTAGAGGAAAGTGAAATGCTTCTCATGTCATAAAAATGATGCGTGTAAACAAAATTAATTTAGACAGGGCTCAAGTTTTAGATAAGTACATATACAGTAAAGAAGTATTGGTTTCAATCACCTTTTGAGCCAAAAGTCTTTTGAGTTCCTCTTTTTTATATATTAAATGCTTAAATACTTGCCTTTTATACATTTTACGACTGTATGAGACCCTGTATTTTTGCTAAAAGGAATAAGTCAGAAAGGGAGAGAGATTAAATATTCTAAATATCTACTTGCCAACAACAAATTATTTTATTTAGCAAATTGTCATTGCTTTCAGAATTTACATTGAATTTAAAAACTAGTCACTACACATAAAATCACAGGTGAAAATGCATATTTCTCAAAACCATAAATGTAAAAGAATGTATATTCCTTTGACCCCTTGACTGTAACATATATTTTTTTAACATTTCAGAATATTCAGATTGTATAATATACACTTATTTTAAGTAGAAACATTCCTATTT